>NC_044306.2:131624817-132224817 GCF_007474595.2 Lynx canadensis | reverse complement strand
CTCCATTTTGCCACCTTCAGCCCTTAGCAAACTACCAGTTTACTTTCTCTATATATTTGCCTTTCTAGGACATTTTATATATATAGAATCATACATATTGATATTCTTGTGTGTCTGGCTTCTATTGCTGAGTGTTTTTTGAGTTTCATGCCTGTTGTAGCACACATCAAAACTTTGTTTCTTTTTATTTCTGAATAGTTTTCCATTCTATGATTTACAGGATTTTGTTTATCTATTCACCAACTTGATGGATATCTGAGCTCTTTCCATTTTTTCTCTATTGTACATCATGCTGTTATGAATATTTATGTACACGTTTTTTTGTGTGGACATGTTTTTATTTCTTTTGGGTAGGCATCTAAGAGTGGATTTGCTAGGTTAGTTAAATGGCAAGTCTAACTTTTTGAGGAACCTATCAAGCTGTTTTCCAAAGTGGCTACCTCGTTTTACATTCTTAGTAGCAATGTGTGAGGATTTTAGTTTCTGTACATCTCTGGCAACACTTCTTGTTGTTTGGGTTTTTTGTTTTTTGTTTTTGTTTTAAATTTTTTAATGTTTTTATTTATTTTTGAGACAGAGAGAGACAGAGCATGAGCAGGGGAGGAGCAGAGAGAGGGTGACACAGAATCCAAAGCAGGCTCCAGGCTCTGAGCTGTCAGCACAGAGCCCGACACGGGGCTCGAACTCATGGACTGTGAGATCATGACCTGAGCTGAAGTCAGACGTTCAACCAGCTGAGCTACCCAGGCGCTTCTATTTGGGTTTTTTGTATACTCATCCTATTGGGTGAGAAATGGTATCTCATTATAGTTTTGATATTCACTTCCCTAATGAGTAATCATGTTGAGCATCTTCTCATGTTCCTATTGGCTTATCAGGTATAGCTTCTTTGGCTCTGTGTCTATTCAAACCCTTTTTTTATTTTACAGTTGGGTTATTTGCTTATTCCACCTTCCTGTCTCCTTCTGGAGGAAAGCCCTATTTCAAATTTTAGGGCCATTATTTCTTTGCATCTAAAAAATTGTTTTCATAATGTATTGCACTTAAAAAATTGTTTTATTAGGTAATTCTAAACAAAACATTGTTTGGTTTCTTCTTAAGTCTTAAAAAATGGATTTATATTGTGTATAGTCTTCATGAATAGAATCTTGAATATTCTCATAATTCAATTTTCATGTTGGATAAAACAAATTGTTTTCCCAACAGTGGTACTAGAATAGTTAACACAGAAAATTATTCTTAAGTGAAAAAATAGTATGAATGAGAACATGCAGCAGCTGATTCTTGTTTCTAGAAGATTTAACACAGTTATTATAAGTGAGGTATAAGAGTGACAAAAAGATGCCCCCAGAATTTATGAACATCAACTACTGCACTAATTCTAATTGTTATTAGAATGTAGAGCTAGTTGCTTCTAAATTGTCCTATCCTCCTGGGAACTTTTGAGCTTGTGAGACTAATTTTTTCTAGTTTTCTTGTCTCTTTTTTTTTTCTTGGAATCTGATCATTGCATCTTTCATTTCTCTCACTGCTTTCAACATGCTGTTTCTTATCTAACAGATTTAAAAAACAGATAATCTAGATTTAGATTCAATATTTAGGCTCTGATTAAGAGCCTGGGGGATTCCTTTGAAGATGAGTTAAGAAGCTTTAGTGCATGGATTATGTGAAATATTTTCATTGCTGAGGTCTCTTTTTGTTTCCTTCTTTGTTCTTAGCTTTTTTTCTGACAGATTTCAGAGTATAGGTTTGAAGTTGAATTTGGTTTTGAATTCTTGCACTGCCATTTTATTGGCCATGAACAAATAACTCTATTTTCTTTATCCTCTAAATGGGGATAAGAATGTGTTTATCATAGAATGATAAGAGGGTATCACTGTATGACATAAAAAGATATTTCTCAACACCTAGTATAAGCATCAGTAAATTTGTGGATAGTATCATTTTATAATATTAAAGAAGCTTATCAACAATATCAAGCCCTCAGATTGTTCTTTGGTGACACTGGAGAGTAGGAAAAATAAATACAGTGTAGACAAGAAAGACTGTACTTCATAGATAGGATATGTAATGCTTGTTAGGACAAGAGAGGGAAGAATTGAGAACAACTATTAGATGGTGGGAGGTGGTGGTGGTAGGAATGGTGATAGGGAAGAAGTATTTCAGGAAAGCCAGATCAGGAAAATTCCCACTTCCTGGTGAGGACAAGTTGATCAGAAGGACTGTACCATCAAGAAGGTCCTGGAAGGGGGCTTAATCATTATCTAGCTCAGAAATATCAAATTTTATCACCTTACCAAGATTATCTTTTATTGCTTTCCGCCCCCTGCCCCCAGACTCCACTGAGGAAATCTGTTCACCAAGAGATCTGATGTGCTAGTGAATTAACTAATTTGTGTGAGTGAACAGAGTCTAGAGAGAAGAAGGATTTTTTCCCCTTTCTCCTCTCCAGAGAATGAAGAAGGGGTGGGTTAGGGACTCAGAGACTACTCAGAGACTACGGAAAGCATGTGGACTCTTCTCTAGATCTCATCTTGGCTAGGGTCCATGGCTCCACCTGAAATTTATTCAGAGAAGCCATTCTTCCTCCTTTTGTACTGAATCTGGCTTAGCCTAGGTACAGTAAAATCTACAGGGCATATGAGCTTGTCAGCAATTCAAGGATCTGTAGCACGGGAATGTCAAGGAGATAACCTCATGGGCTTGGCAGGCATCCCTAGAAGGTGTCTGCAACCAGGGTGGTGGTTTTTGCAATTACAGATGGATTTGCAGACCACAGACACCATACAGTTGACAGGAAGACAAGAATTTCACTCGCTTGTGGGCATTAGGGTAACTCCCCAGGTATTCTCAGAAGTAACTATGGGAGAGATGGTTAAGGAGGTAGCTGATAGCTATACAGATGAGGGTGATGAATCAGATAATTTTTGGCTTAAATGATAATGTAAAATCATTTAAATCCCCAGGGAGATGAAGTTCCAAGATTTTTGAGTCATTTAAATAATAATTCACAAATTAAAACAAAAATAACCAAATGTATTAATCTAGGACAAAATTATTTTAATTATATATTTTTTACTAAAAATTATATAATTATAATTAAAGTCTTTAGAATTATAATGTATTAGTTAGCATATGCATTGTCATTCAGGCATAGGCCCCTGTATTTCATAGATCTTTTAATCACATTCTAGAATCTCTAGGGGTCTAAGGGCTTTAAATTGGGAACAGTGATATAGGTCATCTCTTTCTATTCAGATGGATAAATGAGGAAGTGATAAAACTCATATTAGAACTAAGGTTTCTTTTTCTAAGTTAGTGTTTTTTTTTTTTTTTTAGTCTTGCACTTTGTTTTTTCTAATCCTTTTTTTAGAAGTTTATTTATTTTGGGAAAAAAAGAGAGCATACATAAGGGAGGGGCAATGAGAGAGAGAGAGAGAGAGAGACAGGGAGAGAGAGGAATCCCAAGCAAGCTCTGCACTGTCAGCACAGATCCTGACTTAGGCCTCTATCTCATAAATTGTGAGACCATGACCTGAGCCAAAACCAAGAGTCCAACACTCAACTGACTGAGCCACCCAGGTACCCCCTCTTCTAATATTTTAATATTAGAAGTAACTCAAGTTACTCAAGTAAGTAACTCAGCAAATGTATAGAGCAATTAGTGAATTGTACAACAGTCAGATATGCAGGTAGCCCATTTCACTCATCTCAGATGAGTATTTTGTTGCTGTGGATGGATCTAGGGGAGGGAGAGATGTGTCGGCTTATGGCAGAATGTCACCAAGATTAGTAATTGGGTAAAGCGAAAATCCAAGATTTACTTACTTAGTACTACTTAAGAAGCCAAGTACAGATCTTGGGAGAACAAAGAACCAGCACGGTGTTGGAGCAGAGAGAGTAGAACCTATAGTAACTAGGCTAGAGAGAATATTTACAGGTTCAGTTGGTTGAGGGAGAGTGGAGGGGAACTGGCATCTGGGTCTACCAGTCTCAGAGGCTGGTCATCCAGGCCATTCCAGCAGAGGGCAGTCACAGCTTGGTTTTTCTCAGGCAGTTCCTGGTTTCATTCCTTGGCTTTTACTGCCAACTCTGAGCGAACTCTGGAGTCCTAGCTCATGATGGAGGATAGCTTCCCTTGTCTATAAAGAGGGAAAAAGATTTTTATTGGGGTCTCAAATTCCAGAGAGGACCTGGGTGGAAATGTAGCTACACTGTCTTGTGCAGGGCATAGAACTGAGAGTCAATCCATATAGATTCTCTTTTTGCTTGTCTGCTTCGAGTTTGATCAGCTCTCTATTGGGAATATATCCATTCAGAATACAGTATGTTTTAGACAAAGGCCTGACCAAAGGTATGATTGCTTAACTAAAAGTTTCTTGCAATGGAGAAAAATACAGAGATGTTTGAAGGTGGAAATTTTAAGGTATTTAACAGATTTAAGAAATGTATGGGGTGGGGGGGGGAACCTACCTATTTACAAAAACACCCAGAAGGCATTTATTTAAATAACTATTTTGCTTATTATTCTTGATAATGAAGGGTAGCAGAAAATGCTATTTCAAAACATGTCACTTTTAGTATATTGGTTATTTTGAGCTGTAGACACTTGAAAAATAACAAATGCAGGGAAAGGCAGTCTCTGCACTCCCCTTATTTGCCTGAAGACAGATCCTCTAAAAGGAACTCAATTATCATACATCACCTCCCCAGGAGTCTCATCACATGAGACAAGGCTAGAAGTCCATACCATTCCCAAACCAACTTTCTCACAAACTATCAGATCTCCCATCTATTCTTCTAAGGGATCATTCATATTTCCTGTAAGTTATTTATATACTCTCCCCTAAAAAGTCTACTTCTCCCTTTTTCTTTTCTTATTAAGATGATATAAGCCTGAATTTTAGGTCACTTCAGAGAGTTACTCATTTTTTCCTGGGTTTCTCTCATGTACACATGAGGTAGATGTGTTAATAACTTTCTGTTTTTTTTCTTGTTGATCTACTGCTAAAGTAGACTAGATCTACTGCTAAAGACTCCTAAAGGAGTCTCAGCTAAGAATTCAGAAACCTAGAGGGAATATTATGTTTCCTTCCCTACAATAATTTATTTAAGTCTACACTCTACAACTTTGTTAATTAACTTTGTATTTAAAGATAAGAAAATGAAATGTTACACTATTCTTAGCACTAACTGGGTTTTAGGTCATTATGAAGCATAAAATGTTCCAATTACTTCCTTTTTTTTTAAAATTTGAATTTAGGATTCAGTGTGTATTTTAGCCAAATTATTCAATCTCCTTTTTCTGATTCTAAAGGGAAATTAATTCAAGAGACTCATCTCCCAATAAACTGCCAATCAGTTTATCATCAAGTCTTAACTATTGCATCTTATTCTTGCCATACTTACATGATGTATATAAAGTTACTAGTTACTGATTTTGCAACATAGTAGAATAACTCTTTGGTTCCAAGTTGTAATATATCTCAAGGGTTCTACATCCAGTTACAATGTGTGTTCTCCAAACCACCAAGCAACAGGGATTCCAGCTGGGTGTTCTGTAACTCAACACAATTCCGACACTATCCACCTGCAGATAGCATCAGATCCCACAGGTTTAGGGGCTCAGCCCTACAAGACTGCTCCCTCACCTTTCAGGCACCAATTGCAAGTCCAGGTTGCCACCTGTGCTTCTGACCAAGTGACTGTACATCAGAGGTTCCAAATACCCTCTCCTTGGGTTTGATTAATTTAGTAGAGTGGCTCACAGAAACATTTTACTTACTATGCCAGTTTATTATAAAAAGATACAATTCAGGAACAACCAGATGCTAGAGATATATGGGGAAAAGAAAGGGGAAAGGGTGGAGAGATTTCATTCCTTTTCCAAGTGTACATCTCTCCTTAGAACTTCATGTGTTCACCAACCAGAAAGCTCTCTGAAGGGTCCTTTTGGGTTTTTATGAAGGTTTCATTACTTAGGGATGATTGATTAAATCATTGGCCATTGATTGATCCAAATTCCAGACCCCCTTCCTTCTTGAGTGGTCAGGGGGTTGGTCTGAAAATTCCAACCCCCTAATTACATGATTGGTTCCCCTGGTAACCAGTCCCTACCCTAAACTGTTGAGTCCAAAAGTCCTCATTAACATAATAAAAGACACCCTACAGCTCTCATCACTTAGGAAATATTTGAGGGTTTTAGGAGCTCTGTGTCAGAAATAGGATGAGGGAAAAATACAGTTGACCCTGATATAACACTGGGGGTTAGGGGTGTCCATCCCCTGCACAGTTAAAAATCTACATACAACTTTTGACTCCCCAGAAAATTAACTACCAATGACCTACTATTGGCTAGAAGGTTTACTGATAATATTTTGCATGTTATATGTATCATATACTGTATTCTTACAATAAAGTAGGCTGGAGAAAAGAAAATGCTATTAAAATTCATAAAAGAAAATATATTTACAGTACTGTATTTCTTGAAAAAAAAAATCCATGTATAAGTGGATCCAAGCAGCTCAAACCCATGTTGTTTAAGGCTCAACTGTATATATTCCTTATTATAAATCATAATACCACAATAACCCAATTAGAAATTTGAGTCCACAATCTATGTCCTAACTCTGGCAATTCCTAACATTAACTTTGGTTTAAAGATTCCCATTGATGGATTTATTTGTCAGAAACAAGTTCATATACCTCCAGCTGGATATAAATATACGGTTTCTATTTTTTTTTTTTTTTAGAGGAAACATTTTGTTCATTCTTGTAATAGGATGAATATGATTAAATTTCCTACCCTTGAGTAGGGGAGAAAGGCCATTATACTTCTAGGGACTGGGTCCTCCTTACCTTGGAGGTAGGTTGTGGCAGATTACAGATTATATTCAATCTGAGGCTTTTCTTACAAGGTGATTAACACTCATCTCAATGGGGTTTATGCTCCCTCCCCTTGAATCCAGGCAGGGCTATGATTACCTTGACTAATGGAATATCTCAGAAGGGATGCTATGCGATTTCTAATGCTAAGTTATAAAAAGGATGCAGTTTCTTTCTCTCTCTCTCCTGGAGGAATATAGGAGTTGTATGCTCAGGTATAGGTGGTTGAGAGAGGAGTGGTATTGATAGCTAAAAATTCCAACACTTTGAGGTACCAATTTATACTGTAGGTATCATATGGGCTCAAAGAAATTTGATATTAATCCTATTCATATTATGAGGGCAAAAACTCTCTGAAATCTACAGGTTAGTCAAATAGTGAAAGGAGGTTTTCTTCTCCCTGTCCCTTTTAAGTTAAACTGAGAGAGTTTTCACTTAGAAGACTTTCCAATATCCCAAGAGTGGAAGTAGAGACTGAGAAAGAAAACCCAGGCCACAATAACCTTATCTTTCTCAGGGACTAAAACATTTGATACACAGGAGATAAGCTTCATGAGAGAGAATTGCCCAACCATTGACCATTTAGTTCAAGGTCAGAAAACAACTGTGATGTCTCCTAAGAATTTGAAAGGACATGCTAGAGAGGTTTTGATTAACGGCATACTTTTTTATTTATTCCTGTTGCTTCTTGGAAATTCATTTTGAGGGTTATTGACAGGCAAGACACAGAAAATGAGGAGTCCTGTCATCTGAACAGGCTGCTAACATGCACTGGTGTCTTTTATTACATGAGTACAGTCATTAAATTGCTTATGCCTTAAGTCGTCACGTACCAAATTCCTGATGGCTATATGTGGATAGGAGGTATACTGAGGAGGTCCACAATATATTGTAATTCCTAGGGGGAATACTGAGCACCTTGGTGTATATTATATTAGAGAACCCTAAAGCTGAGCACAATGAGAAGTAAACATTTCTGTTTCACACTAATTTTGTGCTGACCCACATGGCTTCTCTGCTCAAGAACATCATGTGATGCATTGTTTTTGTATTAATAACACTGAACACTGGTAATTTTGTAGTTTTGTAATCCTGCACTGACATCTGGCATTCTTTGTTATGCTTATGTTCCAGTGATTACAAACATAATAGGTAAGAGTGAAAGAAAACAATAGGCCCCACATATTTTACACAGTATATATATTATACTATTTTTCTTCTCAGCATTCACACAATGATTTTTTGTGGTACTATCGCTTGAAACTATTATGGCTCACCAATTAATGTACATTAAAATTTACTAATATGGTGATATTGTATATCTAGTGACAAATAATTTGTGACATGTTAAAACAAGATACTCTAAGTACACAGTAGTGCAAATATACACTCTCACATTCTATACACTGTGTTTTCCTAATTCCATTTTTTATCTTCTTGACTGAACTCTATAAGCAAGGGTCAGCAGTTCATCTTCTGAGCTCCTATAGTAACTGATAATTGCTTGTGTGTGTGTGTGTGTGTGTGTGTGTGTGTGTTTTGATACTGCTGTGTTTTATGGTTTACATATCTGGGAACCTCTGAAAGGTAAGGTCTATGGATCATTCATGTTTCTAACACCTACATGTCACATATGTGCTTGGTGCAGATGCTTAATTTAGGTCTACCAAATGAAAGCATGGTTCTTTAGGTGTCATTATGTTTAAATCTATTTTGCATTCTTGGATTAAGATTCTGGTTGAGATTTAACCTAGTGTAGAAAACTTCTCCCAATTACAGGCAGAGTTGGTATGTCCTGTAAAGTTCTTAGAAATAGATATATACTGTTTCTACTTTTACAAAATTGAGAATTTATCTGCCAGGTCATCTGTGTCTGTGCTTATTTCTTTAGTATTTCTATTATTTTTCTCAGAGAGGAAGTATTAATACATTGTCTGTGGCTTCCTTTCCTTGTTTATCCACAAACATGTTGACAGTTCCTGTTTTATTACAATATAACTCCTTGGAAGATAAATCTAAAACCTTATTGAAATTAAATGATTATATCATGTGTAAATTCATAATTACTTTAAATATCTCAGTCCATACATTTGGCCATTAGTATGAGGATTAGTGACTTTAGATGAGCATTTCACCTTAAGGGGGAAAAATGTTATACCAAGCTTTGGTTCTTTCATAAAGGAAGCTATAATTAAAAATGTATACCTTCCAATAATTTTATTAATTATCTTAAAACATGCTCAAGGCTTATTCATATATTTCATAGTTACATTTAGAAAGTTCAAAAAATGTAATAATTATTTATTAAAATACTTTTGAGGGTAGAAAACAATCTCATTTCTACAAATAACTTTTAGGAAGGTGGGTCCAACATGGTGGTATAGAAAGACAGAACTCACCTCCTCCCACAGACACTGAATCTACACCTGCATATACAGCAAATTTTCCTAAAAAAGAACCGAAGGCTGATTCAACAACTTCTGCACAACAAACAACAGAGGGCCCACATAGAAAGGAGGAGAAATGGAGTAATGACTGGAACCCCAACCCTAATGCTATGACCTGTGGCAGGGAGGAATATCACTGGGGGTCTACACACATACTTGTTTTCCCTAAGGAACACTGAAAACACAGCAGCCTAAAGGGCAACTAGATTATAAGTGAAGGAAATCCATTTATTAATCCTACAGTGTCTGCCAAATGGATGGAGAACTGTTGGAATTCTCTCTGGGTTTTGTTCAGTATCATTTTTATATTCTCCCTCCACCATAATAGCACACATGTCCTGGTCTACCCTGCCCAAGCCCCCTTCAGCTCCAGTCCTCTTGCCAGGTCACCCCTGGAGTTGCCTTGGGACACTTCCAGTCCACACCTGCTCTGGACCCAGTTGTCTTACTAAGGCAGTGGTGATAGGTTCTAGGACCCCTCCAGACCACATCTTCTTTGACTCCAGCCACTTTGCCAGGGCAGCCCCAGTACAGCATGCCTGGGGGCCCCCTGACCTGTGCCCATTCCAGCTCCAGTTGGCTTGCCAAAGCTGCCAGACACATGCAGGCTACACAAGGCTGCTCCTTCAAGACTGGGAGAAGTAGCTGTTCTGCCTAATTCATGGAAACAAACACAGGAAGTCAACACAATGAGGAGACAAAGAATATGTGCCATGTGAAAGAATAAGATAAAATCCCAGAAAAAACACCATAATGAAATGGAGATAAGTGATTTACTTATCAGAGTAATAGTCATAAGGATGCTCACTGAACTTGGGAGAATAGGGGAGGAATATAGTGAGAACTTCAACAAAGGGATATAAAATATTAAAAAGAACCACTCAGAGCTGAAGAATACAATAAATGAAAAGAAAAATACACTAGAGGGAATCAACAGCACATTAGAGGAATAAAAGAATAAATCCATGATCTGGAGACAGAACAGTAAAAATCACCCAATTAGAACAGCAATGAGAAAATTAATTACTAAGTGAAGATAGTTTAAAGGACCTCTAGAACAACATTAAGTGCACTAAAATTCTCATTTAGAGGTCCCCAAAAGAGACTAGAGAGAGAAAGAAGAAAAAAACTTATGTGAACAAGTAATAGGCTGAAAACTTCCCTAAGTTGGAGAAGGAAACAGACATCCAGGTCCAGGAAGTACTGAGAGTCCCAAACAAGATGAATCTAAAGAGATCTACATGGAGACATGTCACAATTAAAATAACAAAGTGAAAGAGAGAATCTTAAAGGCAGCAAGGGAAAAATAAATAATCATATATAAGGGAAACTCTATAAAACTATCAGCTATTTTTTTCAACAGAAACTTTGCAGACCAGAAGAGAGGGACATGATATATTTAAAGTAATGAAAGGGAGAAACTTACAACAAAGAATACTATACCCAACAAAATTATCATTCAGAATTGGAGAGATAAAGGATTTCCCAGACAAGCAAAAACTAAAGGAGTTTATCACCACTAAATCAACTCTATAGGAAATATTAAAGGGACTTCTTTAAGCAGAAAAAGAAAAGGCCTTAACTAGAAATAAGAAAATATATGCAAGAAAAAAATCTCACTGGTAAAGGCAAATACATAGTAAAGGCAATGGGTCGGCCACTTAAGAAGCTAGTATGTAGGTTAAAAGTCAAACAATAATAAAATCAGCTATAATTAACATAAGTACTTAAGGGATACACAAAGTAAAAAAGATGTAAAATATGATGTCCATAACATAAAACATTGGTGGGGGAGTAAAAAGGTACTGCTTTTGGAATTCATTTGACCTTAAGTAACTATAAATATAGTGTTACATATATTATTATATTTATTTATATATATTAAATATTTTATATGTTTTTATATCATATATAAGTAAATATATTAAATATATTATATATTTATATATTATATATACTTATATAGTGCTACATATATTATTATCATATTTAAAATATACTACATATATTATAATATATAATACCTTATTACATATTATATTGTTATATATTATTTTACTTTATTATACATTATTATATATTATATATGTTTAATTTCAATATATATGGATACATATATGAACCTCATGATAGCCACAGCCCCAAACCTACAACAGACACACATAAAATAAAGAAAAAGAAATCCAAACATAACACTAAAGACAATCATCAAACCACAAGGGAAGTGACAGAGAAGAAATGAACAGAGAAGAACTATAAAAGCAACCGGAAACAATGAACAAAATGGCAATAAATACATACCTATAAATACCTACTTTAAGTGTAAATGAACTAAATGACCTATAAATAACTACTTTAAGTGTAAATGAACTAAATGCTCCAATCAAAAGACATAGGATGACTAAATGGATAAAAACAAAAAACAAAACAAAACAAAAAAAACAAAAAGCAACAACCCAAGCACACCACAAAACAAGACCAAGAGACTCACTTCAGATCTAAACACACACAGACTGAAAGTGAAGGGATGGGAAAAGACATTCCATGAAAATGGAAATGAAAAGAAAGCTGGAATAGCAATATTCTTATCTGACAAAACAGACTTTAGAACAGAGTCTGTAACAAAAGAGAATGGGCATTACATATTTATAAAGGAGTCAATACAATAAAAAGCTATAACATTTATAAATATTTATGCACCCAACATGAAAACACCTAAATATATACTAAAAAGTTAACAGATATAAAATGAGAAATTGACAGTAACACAATAATAGTAGGGGACTTTACAACCCTACTTATATCAATGGATTGGTCATCCAGACAATCAACAAGAAAATATTGGCCTTAAATGACATATTAGACCAGATGAACTTAAGAGATACATACAGGACATGCTATCCAAAACTGCAGAATACAAATTCTTTTCAAATGCACATAAAACATTCTCCAGGACAGATCACACGTTAGGCCGCAAAACAAGTACCAATAAATTTAAGAAGATGGAGATTATATAAGGCATCTTTTCTGACCATAATGATATGAAACCAGAAATCAATTACCAAAAGAAAACTGGAAAAAAACCCCTCACAAATGTGGAGACTAAACAACATGCCACTAAACAACCAATAGTTCAAAAGTCAAAGAAATCAAAGAGGAAATAAAAAAAATACCATGAGACAAAAACAAAAACACAACTTTTCAAAATCTTTGGGATACAAGAAAAGCAGCTCTAAGAAGGAAGTTGATAGTGATACAGACCTACCTCAAAAATAACAAAAATCTAAAAAAATAATCCAACTTTACACCTAAAGGAACTAGAAGAAGAAGCACAAAGCCCAAAGTTAGTAGAAGGAAGGAAATAATAAAGATCAGGGTCAAAATGAAATGACATAGAGACTAAATGAAATAAGAACTAAAAAAAACCCTAAAAACAAAAACAAATAACCCTCAAAACAAAAGATTACTGAATTAAAAGCTAGTTCCTTGAAAAGATAATTGATGAATTAGATAAGAAATTGGTAAACCTTCAGCTAGACACATCAAGAAAATAGAGAGAGGGACCAAAGAAATAAGATTAGAATGAAAGAGAAGTTATAACGGACATCACAAAAATACAAAGGATGATAAGAGTCTACTACAAACAATTATATGTCAACAAATCAGAAAACCTAGGAGAAATGGAAAAATTGCTAGGAATATATAATCTTCTAAGACTGAATCATGAAGAAGTAGAAAATATGAATATTGATTATAAGTAGTGAAATTAAATCAGTAATTTAAAAACTCATCCCCAAAAAAGTCTAAGAGCAGACAGTTTCACAGTTGAATTATATCAAACATTAAGAGTTAGTACATATCCTTCTCAAATTATTCCCCCCCCCCAAAAAAAAAAATGATGAGGAAGGAATTCTTCCAAGGTCATTTTAGGACACCAGCACTACCTTGATACCAAAACCAGATGAAGGTACCACCAAAAAAGAAAATTACAGGCCAAAATCCCTAATGAACATACATGCAGAAATTCTCAATAAAATATTATCAAATTCTATTGAAAAACAAATTAAAAGGATCATTCACCATGACCAAATAGGATTTATTCCAGGGATGCAGGTACAGTTCAGTACCTGCAAATCAATCATTGTGGTACATCACATTAACCAAAGGATAAAGACATGGATCCCACTCTTGCCACTTTTATGCAACATAGTATTGGAAGTCCTGGCCACAGAAATTAGGCAAGAAAAATAAAGTGCATCCAAATTGAAAAGAAAGAAGTAAAACTGTTACTATTTGCAAAAACATGATACTATATACAGAAAACCCTAATAACTCCACCAGAAAAGTGTTAAAACTAATAAATGAATTCAGTAAAGTTACAGGATACAAAATTAACAAACAGAAATCTGTTGCATTTCCATACACTAATAAGGAGCATTAAGAGAAGAGAAATCAAGAAAAAAATCCCATTTACAACGGCATCAAAAAGCATAAAATACCTAGGAAAAAATTTAACTAAGGAGGTAAAAGACTTGTACTCTGAAAACTATGTTATTGGTGAAAGAAATTGAAATGACACAAATAAGTGGAAAGATATATCATGCCCATAGATTGGAAGAATTAATATTGTTAACATGTCCATACTACCCAAAGCAACCTACAGGTTCAATGAAATCCCCATCATAATACCAACTCTAGAGAAAAGAATCCTAAAATTTCTTTTTTTTTTTTTTTTAATTTTTTTTTCAACGTTTTTATTTATTTTTTTTTGGGACAGAGAGAGACAGAGCATGAACGGGGGAGGGGCAGAGAGAGAGGGAGACACAGAATCGGAAACAGGCTCCAGGCTCTGAGCCATCAGCCTAGAGCCTGACGCGGGGCTCGAACTCACGGACCGCGAGATCGTGACCTGGCTGAAGTCGGACGCTTAACCGACTGCGCCACCCAGGCGCCCAAGAATCCTAAAATTTCTATGGGACCACAAAAGACCCTGAATAGCCAAAGCAATCTTGAGAAAAAAACAAAGCTAGAGGTATCATGTTCCTTGATTTCAAATTATACTACAAAGCTATAGTAATCAAACTAGTATGGTACTGGTAGCAAAGCAGACACTTGGATGTGGAATAGAATAGAGAGCCTAGAAATAAACCCATGCATATAATGGTCAATTAATCTGTGACAAAGGAGGCAAGAATATACAGACGGGAGAAGACAGTCTCTTCAACAAATTGTAATGGGAAAATTGGATGCTACATGCAGAAGAATAAAACTGGACACTTACACCATACACAAAAATAAATTCAAAATGGTTAAGGACTTGAATGTAAGACATGAAACCATAAAACTTCTGGGAAAATAGGCAGTAAATTCTGACAATATAGCTTTAGCAATATTTTTCTGGATCAATCTCCTCAGGCAAGGGCAGCAAAAACAAAGATAAACAAATGGAATTGTATGGGGTTTAAAAGTGAAAAGCTTTTGCCTTGTGATAGAAACCATCGACAAAATTAAAAGGCAATCTATTGAATGGGAGAATATATTTGTAAATCATATGTCCAGTAAGGGGTTAATATCCAAAATATATAAAGAACTCATGCAAATTAATATAAAAATCCAAACAACCCTATAAAAATTAAAAAAAAAAATAAAAAAACAAAATAATAAAAAAAGGCTTGAATAGACATTTTCCCAAAGGAAACATACAGATGGCCAACAGGTATATGAAAAGGTGCTAAACTTCACTAATCATCTTGAAAATACAAATCAAAGCCACAATGAGATATCACCCCACATTGATCAGATTGACTTTTACCCAAAAGACAAAAAATAACAGGTGTTTGCTAGAATGTTAAGAAACATTGTACACTGTTGGTGGAAATGTAAATTGGTGCAACCACGATGAAGGTTCCCCCTCAAATTAAAAATAGAAATACCACATGATCTAGCAATTCCACTTCTGGGTATTTATCTGAAGAAAATGAAAACACTAGTTCAAAGAGATATTTGCACCGTTACGTTCATTGCAGCATTATTTACAGTAGCCAACATGTGGAAGCCAACTAAGGGTCCAATGAGATAAAAGGATAAAGAAGATGTGGTGTACATATACAATAGACTATTACTCAGCCATAAAAAAGAGTGAAATCTTGTCACTTGTGACAACGTGACTGAGCCTACAGGGTATTATGCTAAGTGAAATAAGTCAGACGGAGGCAAATGCCGTATGATTTCACTTATATGTGGAATCTAAAAAAACAAAACAAACAAAAAAAGTAGAAACAGACTCATAAACAAAAAGAACAAACTGATATTTGTCAGAGGCCAGAGGGTGGGGGATGGGCAAAATGGGTAAAGAGTAGTGGGGGGTACAGGCTTCCAGTTATGGAATATATGGGAATATGGGATAAAAGGTACAGCATAGGGGATATAGTCAATGGTATTGTAATAGTGTTATGAGGAGATGGTAGCTACACTTGTGAGCATAGCATAACATTCACTATGTTGTACACCTGAAACAAATTGTGTGTCGTTGTGTGTCAACTATACATCAAAAAGAAATTAAAGTGATAAAAAAGGACATTGTATTCTGAGAAACTGGAAAATTCATCAAGAAGATACAGCAATTTGGGGTGCCTGGGTGGCTCATTTGGTTGAGTGCCTAACTTCGGCTCAGGTCATGATCTCGCCATCTGTGAGTTTGAGCCCCGCATTGGGCTCTGTGCCGACAGCTCAGAGCCTGGAACCTGCTTCACATTCTGTGTCTCCCTCTCTCTGCCCCTCCCCTGCTCTCACTCTGTCAGTCTCTCTCTCCAAAATAAATAAAAAAATATTAAAAAAAAAACCTCACAAAGATATAGCAATTGTAAATTTTAATTAAAAAAACTTTTAAAAACATTTATTTTTGAGAGATAAAGAGAGAGTGAGGCAGAGCACAAGTGGGGGGCGGGGACGGGGGGCAGAGAAGGAGACACAGAATCTGAAGCAGGCTCCAGGCTCTGAGCTGTCAGCACAGAGCCCAATGTGGGACTTGAACCCACGAACTGTGAGATCACTACCTGAGCTGAAGGTGAACGCTTAACTAACTGAGCCACCCAGGCACCCCACAATTGTAAACTTATATGTGTGTAGTAAAGCAGTCCAAAATATATGAAGAAAAATTATACAATTGATAGACAGTTCCGTAATAATATTTAGAAACTTCAATATCCCACTTTCAATAATGAGTAGAAAAACTAGAGCAAAGATCAATAAGGAAACATAGGACTCTGTAATAAAGTGGTAATTCTCACTTCCAGATAGGAGTACAGAAGTTTTGAACTTGAGAATATCAATTTCAAGCAAATCACAGGCTCAAAACAAAGCAAGCAATATTCATTGCCTATGACATATAATTCTGTTTATGTGTAAACATTTCCTCCATATGAATCTCATATTTTTCCTCTGTGAAGTGGTTTAATAACTGGTTACAGATATTGACAGATAATAATGGCTAATTTGCAAGGTAGTATCTTTATAACAAACAATAAATTAAGTTAATAAGTATATTATTAATAAAATACTGGAGAAGGATGAAGCATTGCCAAGCATTTTGCAGAATAAAGAATATTGGCCAGCAAAACAAACAAACAAACAAACAAACAAACAAAAAAACTCCCTTCAAACAAGAAATAGCTCTTACTCAATTTGTGCAACAGTATTTCAGGTGACACATAAAACAATGTCTTAATACATCAAGATCTTTTTTTTTTCTTTTCCCCTGAAAAGGGCAAGTAATTTTATAGTTTCCATAAGTAGTCTTATTTTTTTGCATCCTTGGCATACAACTAATTGTGGTTATCATGAACATGAGATTTGCATAGAAAATGGATATTTTGATAGCATAACTTGTTTTTTTCTTCCTTCCTCCCATCATACATACTATTTAGAGGAAATATATTTGAGAAAACTTCATTTTCTTCTAGAAGTAATTGTTTCCTTTTTTTTTTTTTTTACTCCACCCTCGATTTGGGAAGATTTGTTACTTTATTTGTGATGCAGCAAAAAATACTCTAGTAGCTGGAGTTAATAAAACTTAGTAAGGGCTAATGGAAGAATGAGTCAGGTCATAATGAGAAAACCATTATGTTTTATTGAAGCAGTATCTGACATCCTGTCATTAGCATTTCATGTGCAGTAAAGCAGCCGGAGTGAACTAGTTAGGTAAGTAGACGATGACAGGCTTGAGTGGGCTTTGGCCATGGTGCCACCTCAACAAGCTATATGTAATTAGCCTTCTGCGTTTCAACTTTCATTTGTAAAATGGGAAGGTTAATAACAATAATGCTTACATCATAGGGTTATTGTAAACAGCAATAGATAATGTATGTAAGAAACTTAGAATAATGACTGGTATATAGTAAACATTCAATATACCTTAGCTATTATTGTTAATAGTAACAGTCTCGAATACTAAGGTATAATCATTTATATATAAGTTTAATTGTGAACAAGGGGCAAATAATTTTACTGATCCCATTTTATGAATGGGGAGACTGAGGTATATAATTTCATTAAATGTTTATCCTAAGAGCCTTGAGATAAGAGCTTATGCCTGGAGACATAACAACCTAGTGCCTATTTCATACGAGAAGTCTTCTCCTTTACCGAAGATGGCACCTGTATCATGCAGTAAAGAAAATCTTATATGCATATCATCTACATTATGTACTCCAGGAAATGTTTTTCAAATTATAGAGCACTGTCCCTAATGGTAGGTGAGAACAATAAACTAATAATACTGGCAGCCAAAGGGGCATAGCTAGAAGAAGCCAGC
This sequence comes from Lynx canadensis, assembly GCF_007474595.2. Taxonomy (NCBI): domain Eukaryota; kingdom Metazoa; phylum Chordata; class Mammalia; order Carnivora; family Felidae; genus Lynx; species Lynx canadensis. The sequence goes on along the minus strand of NC_044306.2, from coordinate 132,206,673 downwards.
CAAAAGAGAGAAATTTATCTGAAATCTCGTGTTTTATCATTTAAAAATGGTGAATGTGTCTTTTGATTTTTCTTTCAATTGGATTTTGGTAGGAAACAGCTGGCACTTTCAACCTGGGTAATTGAGAAGAATTTTATAAAGAGATTGTGTATAAAGGTGCAGGTAGGTTTTAGGGTGACCACAAATTAGGAGTCCAGTACCACGGGATCTAGTGACAGGTTGGGGTCAAGCATATCACTCCTAGGCCTGAGGAGTCCAGGAAAGGAGGAGCAACCAGAACCCAGCCGAATGGAAATGTCTGCCTGGTAGGGGCTCTGGCTTTGTTGAACATGACACAGACGACACAAAGCACCCTAAGGGGGGTATCCAGGAAATAAACGTCTTACCCTTCCCCCTCTCTGCCACCCATCTCCAGCCCTCTGCTAGGGCTGAAAGCAGAGGGTAGCAGCATGGCCAGGGGGCCTGTGGGACCTGTCTGTACAAGTCAGCCTGCAAGAGCACAGAGCAAGATATGCAACGGTACAGGGTGGATAGACAAGAGCACATGGAAGATTCCAGCACATCTATATACATTTATATTTGATATTTGCTTCAATATTAAAGCGACTTAAGTACTTACCCATTAAAACTGCCATCTCATGTTTCAGGAAAAGTGATTTTTCAGGATGAAAAGTTTCGGGTCCTGGTTTGGGGAGCGGGAGCACAGAAATAAGTTCCTGACTGAAAAGTTGATCTTTGGCAATTTCAAACCCCCAACTCAGTGCTGTATTAGTTTTCTTTTGCTGTGTAACTAATGACCAGAAACTTAGCAAATTTAAGCAGTACAGATTTGCTATCTCACAATTTCTGTGGTCAGAATTATGGGTGCAGCATTTCTGGATTCTCCAAAATCCAGGCATTGGGTCTTGCCTGACAGAAATCAAGGTGTTGGTTAAGGGCTATGGTTCTCACCTGAGTTTGGGGCTCCTCTATCCGAGCACACTGGTAGTTGGCAGCATTTATTTCCTTGTGTTTGTAGAGCCAAGCTGCTGTTTCTCTTCAGGCTGTCAGCTGGAGACTTCTCTCAGCTCCTAGAGAGTGTCCACACCTCCTTGCCACGTGCCTTCTCCATTTGCAGTTGACAACATAGATTGTTTTCTTACAGGCCTGCTGGAGTGTATCTCTCTGACTTCTGGGACCAGCTGGAGAAAACTCTCCTTTTAATGGGCTCACAGGATTTGGTCTGGTACATGCAGATAATTTTTTTTTAAGTTTATTCATTCATTTTGAGGGAGAGAGAGGGTGCACGAGTGAGAAGGGAAGGGGCAGGGAGAGAGAGGGAGTGAGAGAATCCCAAGCAGGCTCTGCTCTGTGCTGTCAGTGGCTCGAACTCACAAACAGTGAGATCATGACCTGAGCCGAAAGAGTCTGACCCTTAGCCGACTGAGCCACCCAGGTGCCCCAATCTCTCTATTTTAAGGTCACCTGATTTGGGACCTGAATTACATTTACAAAATCACTTCACGGCAGTGATTGATTGAATGACTGGAGGAAGGTGTGTGTACATCAGAGGCAGAGAATCTTGAGGACCATCCTCGAATATTGTCTACCACAGTGGGCCTGAGTAAACCAAAGTGGAGTCACCTGGGACTCTCCTCCCACAACCTCTGCAAGGTCTAAAATGTATGGTAATCTGGGGTCTATAGACTAGCAAGAGCTGCAAATGTGGATGCATTCAGGGACCAAACAGGTAGCATGGCTCAGTCACATGAGTTTCCAGTATTTTCTATTCACACGAATCTTCATGTCAGGTGGCAAGGTCATCATCAACGACATCGTTTATTTCAGTCTGGGGACACCCCCTCGATTCAGCAGAAACATGCCACTCAAAATTGTAGATGCAATCCCAATTGTGATTGAAAATGTCCAGTCTCATGCAATAATCCTTATTTTGTTTATAATTGAAAGTTCTGTCTTATCAGCTCCACAGACTCACATGAAGAAGGGGGTTCTGATTTGGATTCTTGTTTCTTTCCACCCCTTAGAGATTCCTTTTTTTCCCCCCAAGTTTATTTATTTATTTTGACAGACAGAGAGCATGAGTGGGGGCAGGGCAGAGAGGGAGGGAGGGAGTGAGAGAGAGAGAATCACAAGCAGGCTCTGCACTGTCAGCATGGAGCCCAGTGTGGGTGGGGCTCGAACCCATGAACCGCAAGATCACCACCTGAGCTGAAATCAAGGGTCAGGCACTTAACCAACTGAGACACTCAGGTGCCCCTCCACCCCTTTGGGATTCTAATTCTGCCAAATAGTCTGTGAAGGCCAGGGAGAGAGAGGGAAACAGGACATCTGGAAAGGTTATAATCTTCTAAGTGTTGCATGCCTGGTGCTCTGGGCAGGTGTTTATGTCTAAACTGCTCTCATTGGCTTTCTGTAGATTCTTTTCTTTTAAAGTTTACTTATTTATTTTTGAGAGAGAGAGAGAGACAGAGAGAGAGAGAGAGAGAGAGAGAGAGAGAGAGAGAGAGAAGAGAATCCCAAGCAGGCTCTGTGCTGTCAGAGCTGAGCCCAACGAGGGGCTGGGCTTGAACTCAGGAGCCGTGAGATCATGACCTGAGCTAAAACCAGGAGTTGGTTGCTTAACCCACTGATCCACCCAGGTGGTCCTCTTTAGATTCTTTACAGAACTTTCCCCCTCCAGTCTCCCCTCCTCCTTTAAATGTGCACGGGTGCTGCTCACAGGTTTGTGTGCAGGTGTTCAAGTGTACACTCTCTCCCTTCCTCCCTCCCTTACACACATCACCAGGGATCTCCAACTTACAGATCTCTTAGTATTGTCCTTCAGCTCTTGGGCATAAAGCTCCTAATTCAGTCCCTGTGAATTTGGAAGGTTTCCTCCAACAGCATTCAGCTGTGGTGGAAAGAGATTAGTGAAGTTGAGCATAATTTTACACATTTATGATGCTTGCTGATAGAGTTTGACAAATTTCTCTGTTGTATTGTTCATCCTTTGTAACTGATTTGTAGATGTTCTTCCGATTTTTCCAAATTCTAATATTTTGTCAGTTACATGACTTCTTTTTTTTTAATTAAAAAAAAAATTTAATATTTATTTTTAAGAGAGAGACACAGAGCACAAGCAGGGGAGGGGCAGAGAGAGAGAGAGAGAGAGAGAGTCACAGAATCTGAAGCAGCTCCAGGGTATGAATTGTCAGCATAGAGCCTGATGCAGAGCTCAAACCCACAGCCAATGAGATCATGACTTAAGCCAAAGTCAGACGCTCAACCGACTGAGCCACCCAGGTGCCCCACATGACTTCTCTTTAAATCTTAGTTACTTAAGTTTTAAATTTTAGTGTAAAGTTACCGATTGTTTTCCTTTTTCCTCATTTTTTGAATTAGTAATATTTTTGTTAGCATTTAACTTTATATTTTAAAAATCATATTTGGGGCACCTGGGTGGCTCAGTCGGTTGAGCACCTGACTTCAGCTCAGCACATGATCTCGCGGTCTGTGAGTTCGAGCCCCGCTGACAGCTTGGAGCCTGGAGTCTGCTTCGTATTCTGTGTCCCCCTCTCTCTCTGCCCCTCCCCACTCATGCTCTGTCTCTCTCTGTCTCAGAAATAAACAAACATTAAAAAAATTAAAAAAATAAAAGTCATATTTGATATGACAAAGTTAAACTGAATCAAAAATATTTTCCTAATTCTTAAAGGTCTGGCAACTCTGTTTGAACGTATTATCCTCATACTTTACACAAAAAGGGAAATACGTTTAAAGTCACATAGGTATTTCATAGTAATATTTAAAATTATTTTTAGTACTTATCTAGTTTTTAAAAAAAATGTTTATTAATTTGGGGGGGTGAGGGGCAGAGAGAGAGAGAAAGAGAGAGAATCTCAAGCAGACTCCATGCTGTCAGTACAGAGCCCTACACTGGGCTTGAACCCACCAATTGTGAAATCATGACCTGAGCTGAAATCAAGAGCTGGATACTCAACTGACAGAGCCACCCAGGCTCCCCACTATTTATCTGGCTTTGTGTGTGTATATATATATATATATATACACACACACACACACACACACACACACACACATATATATATACACACACACATAAATACATCTATATATACATAAATACATATATATACACATAAAAGATGTAGGGAAATATATATATATATGTATATATATATATATATACACACACACATACATACATATAAAGTTTGCTAAGTAGAAGAAAATGGCAAAATGCCAGCCTTTTTGTAATTGAGTGATAAAGTTCAAGCAAAGAAGAAAGAAAATCTCAAAGGAGTAGGGGAGATAAATGACATTTTGTTTTGCCTATGTTATTTGATCCACACAATTTTGTAAAGTATGTACTGTTATCCTCAACTCACACATGAATGTGCTGAGTCTCAAAAAGACTAGATGACTTGGACAAGGAATTTGGCTTTAAAGCTGAAATTTGAACCCAGTTTTCCTTGGTTCTAAGACTGGGTATTTACTACTATATCCCTTTGAACATCCAGTTTATATGTCTCAAGTATCTACCATTGAAAAAAATTGACTGAAAACAGTGTGCATTTATATGCAAAACCTCCCAAGAATGAAGACATATGTGCAAGTGCCCAGCAGAATGTTTGGCACATAGCTATTATCCTTTGTATTGACTTTGGGCAAAAAGAACATAGGTAACAGGAAAATACTTTCCAGGCCTTTAAGAAATCTTACCTTGCTTCTAAACACCTGTAATATCTTTGACAATGACATTCTGCTTAGTTTTTTTTTAATTTTATTAAAAAAATCTTTTTAATGCGTATTTATTTTTGAGACAGAGACAGAGTGTGAACTGGGGAGTGTCAGGGAGAGAGGGAGACACAAAATCTGAAGCAGGCTCCAGGCTCTGAGCTGTCAGCGCAGAGCCCGACGTGGGCTTGAACTCACAGACCGTGAGATCATGACCTGAACTGAAGTCAGAAGCTCAACCGACAGATCCACCCAGGCGCCCCTGCTTAGTTTTTTTTTTTTTTTTTTAATGGCAGGCCAAGGTTCCTGTGCTGTTTGATTAAGAGGTGTCAAGTGGGAATTAAAAAAAAAAGATGTAGAGAAATAATCATCCTTGAGATGCCAGTACTCCCACCAGAAATCTTTCAAGCACTTTCAGCTTCTATCCTGACAATTTGAATTTCAACTATCTTAGTCCTCTATGCTATATTTAGAAAAACCGACTGCAGAACACTAACATAGTTCTAAGGGTTTAAAGAGTTTAGAACTCTGTAAATTAGCTGACTGATAGTCTAGGGTGGTGTTGAGGAAAATTAAACAATGTTGGTATTCATGAGTTCATTAAGTATGGGTGGTAGACTGAACGTGATCCTATGTGGTTTACAAAGAAAGACTTCACAGGAAACAAGAAATATTTTGAGTCCACAATCAGTCCAGTGAAGCCAGATTAAGCTATGAAGGTTGCTCTTGTGTTTACTACTCAACATTACAGATGTGGATGGGTGAGAACAGTGGCTGGAAATGTCATCTAAGGAGACAAGCGTCTGGTTAGTGGAACAGAAACAGCTACAGGCATAAGACAAACTATCTCAGCCCCCTGAGGACCTTTGTGTGATCTAACTTTCCACAAATAGTATTTATATCTTTGGAAACACATGAAGTTTAACTATGGCAGCTCTATTTTAGGCCAAAATAGTGTGTACTTATATACACAGTAGTTGGAAGTTTTTTTTATTTAAAAAATTTTTAGTTTATTTATTTTTTGAGAGAGAGAGAGAGAGAGAGCGAGCGAGCAGGGGAGGGGCAGAGAGAGAGGGAGAGAGAGAGAGAGAGAGAGAGAGAGAGTCCCAAGCAGGTTCTGCAGTGTCAGGGCAGAGCATGGTATGGGGCTTGAACTCATGAACTGTTGAGTTCACACCCCGAGCTGAAATCAAGAGTCGGATGCTTAACCAACTGAGCCACCCAGGCACCCTAGAGTAGTTGGAAGTTTTGAAAGAATCACTGTTTAAAGTATATAGAAATTTTACTAAGTTATTTTTGAGAGTTGGGGTTCATAAATCTTACACCTCTCCCACTCTACAGTTTCTTGATGAAGACAGATTCAAGGAGGCACAAAGAAATCCAATGATAGTGTTAGTTTTATAATGATTAAGCTAGATTGGAGGACATGGCTGGACTTTCCATCTTCTTCTAGGAACTTAGACTGCAGGATCCCAACTTATTTACCCAGGAGTAGGCAGAGAGGCTGAAACTACACAGCATACACCTGGATGGCCCTGGGCAGGAGGCTGCTAAGCCTAGATGTGACATAATATAAGCTTGAATACAGGTGCTCTATGTCACCACAAGCGCCCTGTACCTCCATGCCCTCCTGTATTTCCATGAATGTCAAGCTCTTATCACTTTCACCAAGCCAAGAGCAAAAGTATGCACACACACGCACACACACACACGCTATATCATCAAGAGCAGGAAAAAAATCACTGCTTCTCATCTGCAGGTGTTGTTGATTCTATGGGAATTCTATTTTAATCAAAGGAAAAAAAAAACCCCTTTCATTGTAAATACTTTCAGCTCCACTGTAGATTTCTAGCAGAAGTGTGTCACGTTGAAAATCAATTGATTCTAAACATCTAGGGCTAAAATAACACTTTTGACAGCAGTGCAAAAGCAACAACAACAACAACAAAAAGAACGAAGTAAATTTGAATCTCTATTATGTTTATTATGGAAAATGAAATGCAAAAAATCATACTTAAAATTTTTTGAGGGTAAAACAAAGTCATCCGTCGAATTTCCTTCCTTCCTTCATTTAAAAGTCAAATTCAAAATGAGAGCAGAAGTGTATATAATTCCAAAATCTTGATCTATCCTTATTTAAATCCTAATATTCCATCTTTTTTTCTAGGAAATAAAATTTTATTGGTAGGTCAATTTCTGGAGGATGGGGACTTTCTTGAATAAACCATTTTATGACTTTCATATATAGACATCATGAAAAGATATAAATTTAGATTCTAATATTGATACATTCATAAATGGAATTTCACTTTGAGTACTACTGTTTTTCTCAGAGATTTAACATTACACTACACTTTTGGTCTTTCTCAGCTGAGTATTAACACACACAAATGATTTTCACATTGACAGCTATAATTTTTCTGGGTGGCATTTAAATTAATATACATCGTCCAAAATAATTACATGAATTTATCTTTTAAGCAACAGTAAATATTGACAAACATCAAGATTTCACATATTCTGCTCTTATAAACAAGTATGGTTTTAGTAGTTTAAAAACACAGCCAGCTATAGTTACAGTGTTCTTATGATTGGTTAGCCTTTTATTTTTATCTAAGATACAAAGATGGCACATTAATTCTCCAAAACATAAATACATATTAAATATTATTAACTTTCTACTGAGAAATGGTTATATTTGCACTTTGCCACATGGAGTTCTCTATTAATGGAAACTCTTATAAATCCATTTATATCTTCAACCTAATACCTAGGCAACATAATTTTTAGTGTCAAGGAATCAGGGTCAAATTACATTAGATTTCAGGAACCAGATCAGACTTTTTGATCTCTAATAGAGTATTTCCTTTTAGGAAAAATGAGAGAAACTCAAACATCAGTTCACTGATTAGAATTGTGATAAGTTGACAAGTGTTGTCCAGTGTTGACATTTGCTGGCTAATGTCTCTCATCTTGTTATCTAGTCCACACAGTATTACCTGTTATCAATAATAGGAATTTACTTGAGTCCACTTGACGGAACTCCCAAATGCTCATATTCTATTATCCTGCCAACATCATCTGTAATTTAAAAAAAAAAAAAAAAAAACTTTTACTCTTTGACTTCTCTTTGGTATTGCTAAACATCATTTTGCTCATCTCAAGAGAATGCGTACAATCATTTTCCTCTTCAAGGGATCATATACTGTTTTGAAACCTATGGATAGATCTCTAAAAAAAAGGTAGGGCTTTTATCAGCCTGTGCAAATAAACACACGGATAAATGTACAAATGGAGCCTACAAAACATAATTGATTTTCCCCAGTGTTTGTCATTTCCAGATGTAAAATTAGGTGCTTAAAGAACAGCATTAAACCTTTGAAGGTGCTCAGGTACCAGTCTATGACAATAACTAGATTTTCTAGGTTTTCATAGTGAGGCAGGGCTTTCCTAAGCACCAAATCTGCTACCTGGGAGTATAACACCATTTAACGGGGAGCATTTGATCCCATGTTAATGTATAGAAAACAGAACAGTCATGGAAAGATGCAGTTTTCAATTGTTTTAATTTGTGATTTATTTAAATATTAACAGTATGAATGAAATGCATTTATGTGTGTATATATATGTGGGTAAGCTATTTACAGTTATGCCATGTATACATTTTTATGTGTAGAAAATGAAAATACTCATTGATTAGCCCTTTTGAGGCTTTTGAACAACTGTTTCGTTTTCCTGCTTTCGTACAACTCTTTGAGGATTTAGGTTAATTCATACAAGGTATGTACACAATCACACCCATAGCATGTACATCCTAGTCACACACTTACCACGGAGAGGATGTGTGAGGAATGTAAATCATGCCGGTGGTCAAAGAACTGACCTTACCTGTGACTAATGGCATGGTTAATTAACCTGGCAGATTTAATAACATGCCAGTGTATTGCCAATGTATTCAGCCTTTGTGATAATTATGTTACCTACTCTCAGAAATGATAAAACACACACACACACACACACACACACACACAACAGCCCTTTCTGACCTTCAGAAATGAAAGGACAAATTCTGTTACTGAATACACATGTATACTTCTGTTGGCTTTATTCATTTTCATACATGTGCCTACCCGATGACAGAACTTGGTTTTGAAATGGGACACGGCATGTTTTTTTTTTCCTACACATAGAAAGAGAAAACCAACCACTCACAGACTATACACACTTACAAAATGTATTGACATACCACAACCGGCTACAGTATTATGCACAACATATTGTTCACATGTTAGTACAGCAGAGATAAATACATTGAGGAATTTAGGAATTATTAGTATATTTCTTTCTTGAGTTTTCAGGTCAGGCCCTGTTGACCTTTCTCAGCCTCAGGAAAGCTATGTCCAGATGTCCTTAAAATAAAAATTAGTCTCTCCTCTCCTCTAGGGATTGAGGAGCATGACTGTAATACTGCAATCTTCTGATTTACCAACATCAGTTTAAGATGTGATGGAAAACATTATGAAAAATAATTTACTCAAAGATGTGGCCTAAAAGAAGTGTTAAGGAATCTCAGCTAAAATCATTAAGAGATCCTGATAAACGTAAGCTCCTTCTACCCATTCAACATAGTTTGCTTTGTACAGTCTTCACGTGATATTAAAGCAATGATATAAAACAGAAAAATCACTTATCCACTTAGAAGTTTTGCTAAAAAACAGGCAATCTAATTTTTTAAACTAACAAAGAGTAATGCTAGTAGTAATGTTAAAAAGCAAGCCATAATTTTCACCCTGCAAATCAGTGGATGACATCCCCACATCATAAGAGATCAAGAAAGAAGTTAGCATTTCTCTCCCACTTATTTCTCCTTAACACATGTAAATCACTAGGTTATTTCTCATCATAATTCTCACCATGCTGGTTGATGATTTGTATCATTTTATGAAATGTAAAATAGTGACTTATTTTTTTGCAGCCAATTGATTTTGAGCTTGAACTGAAAAAAGGGCTAGTATTTAGAAACGCCCATCTGGAATATCATTTTCTGTAAGGCATTATTTGAGGCCCTTTTTGATATGAGTACTCATGTTTTAGTTATTTTACATTTGGGAACACATTTTTTTCATAGCTAAGGCTGGTAATCCTCTAGGCAGAATTAACTGAATTGCTTTGCTATGTGGAAGTGTCCAGGAAGAGTAATTACTATATATTCAACCCCCTCTGTTTCAACAAAGTTTCTGGTTGGATCTATCTTGAATTTTAAGCTAGCAAGACTTTTTGACTCCTTTTTCGTCTTGGCTAGCATTAAGACAGAGATGTTACCTTATCTCTACTAATGTCCACCGGCGCCGTATCTCTTTATAGAGCTCCTAAACACGTTTTTCTAGCAAGAAAGCAGAAATTATGCCTTTGCTTGTTTTATCCTGTGGGTTATAGTCAGTCTTCACGGAGCAAACCATATTACATAATGGTGTGCTCGTATAGATGCGCTTGCTGGTATAACTGCCTCTTTTTGGCACATTATTGCTTGGCTTTTATTTCATTTTCAACAGTCTTTATTCTCATGATGAGTATCTGAGATTTCTGGGTCTTAAAAAAATAACAAACTTGTGAATAACATCTTGTTGCACCATTCTGGCCTCCATAGTCATTTCACCAAGGCCCATGGTTATTTAAATGTTCTTTATAATTATCTTCACCTTGACTTAACTAATAGTCAACAGTAATTTTTCAGGATTTTTTGTTGTTTCTATCTACACATATATACAGATGTATCGGATTTACTTTGAGAGGTTATTTGGTTGTGGCAAGTGAGTAGTTTAGCTGGTGAGTGTTCACAGTTAAGAGTAGCTGTAATGACCTCTGGCAGATGTCACTGATTACTTGTGAGACAGAATTTTTCCACCTCAATCCATCTTCATTTATGTCCTTGGTCATCGCAAATAAAGTTTATCTTATTTCTGCAGCCAAGGAGAATTTTTTTTTCCCAGGAGCAGGATAAATTTCATGGAAATGTTTCAGTATTTACAAGACTATTTTTTCCCCCTTTGCAAAAATGTCTAAAATTTTGTAGACATCCTTAAGCCTGTGTGTCTGCAAAGATGACATTTATAATTACTCATCCAGTTGCAGAATTCCATTAAGAAGGCTATAGTTACAAGAATGGACAGGAGATTTAGCGTATCACCTGTTATCTGCCAGGTGGCAGCAGCTGACCCACATTTGGAGAGATTCAACCAAAAGGGCCACACACAGCATCAAAGAATGTTGCTCACAGAAAACAAAATGCTCGAATATCAATATAAAATAGCAAACACTGAAGCAGACCTGGACAAGACTTCTGATTCACTGTGTAGACAAAACAGGGGTGGGGACAAGATGGTCAACTCAATTATCCAAGATACTGCTGAGTTCACTGTATTATCATCACAAAGGGAAATTCACAGGCTTCATTTCTCAAATACCGTTTAGGACAAAGCAGGAGAGAGTAAACAGTATCATCTCCATGGCAGCATCGTAGCCGATTAGTAAATCAGACAGGAAGAGGCCCACACAAGGCTACAAGTGCCCAAGTGTCAGTAAAAACACATATACATATATGCAAACCTTATCCTAATGTATTGTTTTTCTTTATACTGATTCTTAAAAAGTAGACAAGAGATGTGGTGAATTATCTGGTACTAGAAATGGACCACTTTTTTAACACTTGCACAATATGTAGGAGGAATAGAAGATAATTTCTCACATTTTGGCAGCAAAACAGTAACAGTGGATACAGCAAAGGCCAAACAATTTACATTAACAGCATACTCATATATATCCTCTGTAAACAAAGTGTAAAGTCACAGGATATTATATTCTTCATGTGGTATATACAGGTATTCTCAGAATGATGGGAACTCCTAGAAATGAGAGAAATAACATTAGAATAAGCTAGGAACAATAAAACCTCAGTACTCTCAGGATGCAACCAAAAGTCATTTCCTTCTTCTGTTTTCTACTTGAAAATGACAAGCTCCTATTAGAGATTTGGTCCCCAAATTCAGCCTCTAGGGTATATGTTACACATGCATATTCACTACAGTTTGTTTAAATTTTGAGATGTAAGCTATAACGTGAAGAGTACTGGTATCCAAAGTACCAATTATCAGACAATTCTGAAGATTAAGAAGTTATCAAAAATCAAATTATATCGACATAGCTGAACTTGTGAAGGTAGGAAAACACACTAATATATTTTATAAATATTTCATTTTGGACGCAAACAAAAAGGATTCTCCGACCTAACAAAATGTTCAACTTATGTCATTGGTCCAAAACATAAACATAGAGCAGTTGGTCTGTGGCACCAAAGCCAGTAATCCAGAAGGACATAATTAGAAAAGCACTGAAGATAAACATATGACAGCTCAAGCGGTACCACTTTTCTTGTGGTCATTAAAATAGAAAAATCGACATTTAAACTAAAAATTCTAGTATTCACTGGGTAAGCCATAAAGCCTCTTAACATTGTAAATATTTCATTATCTCCCAGACACTGTGTTCTAATTCATCTCTCTTATACTACTTGCTTAAGAAGTATTTTATATTTCCTCCATATATCTCAATGATTAAAAAACATTTTTTTAATTTTCTTTTTAACGTTTTATTTATTTTTGAGACAGAGAGAGACAGAGCATAAACGGGGGAGGGTCAGAGAGAGGGAGACACAGAATCTGAAACAGGCTCCCGGCTCTGAGCTGTCAGCACAGAGCCCGACGCGGGGCTTGAACTCACGGACCTCGAGATCATGACCTGAGCCGAAGTCGGACGCTTAACCGACTGAGCCACCCAGGCGCCCCTGATTAAAAAACATTTAAAAGGAACAGAACATCTAAAAGAAATTAAGGCCAAAAACAATTTTCAACCTGTTTTGTCATGCAGCCAGGCTAAGAAATAGCCCAACAAATTCAAAGAATCTGCTATGAAAGCTGTTTTCCACTTGCATTTTGTTGAATCAACCTAAGGAGTCACGAATGATGTGTCACAGATCGAAGTGAGGGAAAATTTTCAGGTTAAGGTTTTATGGTGTGAGTACTTGGAGTGTCATAAAGCAAAAGCATGGCTTGTCTTCAGGAGGGTTCATTATTTACCCACTCGGTGGTCTTTTCATTACTGTTTTGAAAAGCTGTTCCTTCTTTAAGATTCAATACACAACTAAACGAGAAAAGTTTTATACTATTTTGTGACAAGCTCTAGAGTGTGGCAGAAGTAAAGGTGAAAAGTAAAAAAAAAAAAAATAAAGATTAAGAAGGAAAGGCTAGTTCCAGTACCAAAGAAAACCAAAGTTACTAACTCAGATCTTAAGTTTTACTATGAGAGGCACACTGCGACGCCACATTTAGTTTTAAGTAACTTAATGTGATTTTCTTTTAATTTAATGTGCGACAAAGGTGTACAACTCTCTTAGGCCTCTGCCTCATTTTTAACTTGAGCTATTTACAATTTATAAGCTTACATTTATAATTTATAAATGTATAATTATACATTTCTAATTTCAGTATTTCTAATTCACGTGGTTACTCTAATCTCATAAGAATAAATATTACTACCAGATGCGAAATTCTTCCTTTCCCCCTATTTTAATGCAGGAACAGCCTGTTCTGGCCCCTACACAGCGGAGGATTACCTGGGGCCCACCCATCTGGAGCGGGCGCTGCTGACAGCTGCTGCTGTGTACACAGGGTGTTCTCTGTGTGTACACAGCACGCATGCCAACGTGTGAGGGAGACAGGCAGTGAGGAAGGGGTAGGAGGGACATGACACCCTGGCAAAAGCATCTCCAACAGAAGCCACACAAACACTGCTACAAACGGGTATTTGAGGCCAAAGAGAGGGTTTTAGACTACATCTCTGATCCTTAACAGTAATTTGATTGATAATCTGATGGCAATTTCTACTGTAGGTAGTATTCTTAATAGGGGCCAGTTGGTAAGAAATGGGAAAATGTGCCTAATTAAAAAATTCAAAGGGTGGCTCCAAATGTAACCACTGTGATTTTACCATTCTTAGGCTCTAAGAGTACTGGGGCTGCAGTCCATTTATGCAGTTGTCATCTACAGTCCTATTGCTTTCAAAGAAACCAGGGGCTATTTACTAATTTGGGTTGTGCTCCGTTTAGCATGTGGTGTTAAAGCTCAGGCACAAAAGATTTTTCCCTATATGCTCAGAATCTGCAAAAGAGAATTAACAAAAATAGAAGCCGAAACAGAGGTTTTGAGTTTACTGCACAAACGCCATTTATGCGTCACCAGAGAGAGAGAATACACGGATAGACGCTCTTTTCTGGCTCATCGAGGGGAATGAGCTCAGAGAAGGCAACCAGGGAGCACCCCTTCCACGTTTAACAATCTGACTTTCTAAATGCAAGGTGGAGACGAGCAATCTCTCTACATGAATCTAGGAGGGGAAACTTTTCCAGGGCCCTGCCTCATCTCCCTTTTCCACACCCCTCCAACTCTCAAGCCACTACTGGTCATCCCAGCCCAGTGCCCTGCAAGACACTCATGGGTACAAATGAAAACCTCCTCTTCTGGAGGCAGGTGAGCGCTGAGCTCAAACAGGTGCCTATGGTTTCAAAATCTATAGCCCACTAGAAGCTCAAACCAGGTTTTAGTAAGGGCCTCTTTTTTTTTTTTTTCCCCACTGGATTTGAAGGATGAGACACAATGGTATTTCTGTTAAAATCAGTAAGTTGACAGAGGCTACCTTTTTACTACAGATGAGAAATCTAAGCAATTAGATGATATTAGTCTACCTACACAAACATGAGGAAGTTTGTGTTCTATTTGGTGTTCACTACATTTTCTATTAGAAGCTACTGCACAAGCAAGTCAAAAGGAAAACACAAACTGCATCCTGTTTATAGGAGTTGAAATTAGACCCATTGCTTTTGTTACTTCCTTTTTTTGACACAGAAAAGGTTTCAACACAGAAACCTTAACACTCTTAGCAGAATGTTTTTAGAGAACACCTGTACTACACAAACTTTAGTATACTTAATAATTTGATGACTCTTTCCAAGAATTCAGTTGCATGTACTTCCTCTAAAGAAATAGGAATTTCATCTCGTCAGAATCATAGAGATGCCCCTTGCCTTCAGTGCAGGAAAATCTGTAGATATAAATTCAAGTTTTATGTGGGCAGTATTCATATTCAAAAGCTCAGCTAATTTTCCTAACATAACTTTCTTACACTTATTGACGATATAACAAGGTTTACCAAAACAGTTATCTGCAGATGTTGACAAATATTAATTCATTTGGTATTGTATGCATTTAAATGCTTTTCCTTAATGTCATCTGGCTGAAGAGCAAGTCGAATTTATTTCACAGTTTTACATTATAGTTCTTATCGTCTACTTAAATTCTGTGTGGTAATAGCATTCTTATTGCAATATGACTAGAAAGTATAACAGTATTTTTGCTAGTTTTAATATTAAGCAGGGATTTTAGTGGAAACACCACAGTGTGATATGTCGAGGCAGTAATACAAGGTGACACGTATTTAATGATAGTGCTAGTTCTATAAGTAACATCATATTAAAAAATCCAGTGAATGTTATTTCCTCTTAATTAGGGTCATTAACCTTCAGTGGAGCTTTCTTCTTTTCTTTTGTTCTTTCTTTCAAATTGAAATGATATTTTTATTTATGGAGCCCCAATCAAAGGACCCAACAATTCTTAATAGCAACTTCCAATAGTTGATTCTTGCTTGTCTTCCTGGTCTCTCCAAAAAAAACCAAAAACCAAAAACAAAAAACAAAAACTAAGTAAGCTTTGACAAATAGAGACACTTAGGAATACCATAAATATACACAAGGGTTCCCATACACATTCTCTTTCAGTCTAGCACAGAAGAAGGGGCAGGACGAACACAGCAGTTGGGGCGTCGAAAGTTCTGCAGCATGGACTGTAAAACACTGTGCTGCCTTCCTTTGAGCTTTTTATTTGAAGAAGTATCTGAGGAAATGGATCTCCGGGTCTGGCTGTTTTGAGCTTTGATTAATTTCTCATGTTCCCTGATTTGTCTTTGTAGATGGTTCTGGATTGCGATACCCAGGGACTCTGGGTCCAGGGAGGCACCATACACTTCCCAGGTCATGCCCTGCTCATCCCACACGACGTCCCTGACACGCTTGGACTGTTTCAACTGCAGCTTGGAGTCGGCGCCCAGCTGCTTTTTCTTCTCTCCTGGGGTGAGTCCCACCTGGGCGGCAGCCGCGGTCACATTTAACTTTTGCTCCTTGAGGAACTCGCTGACTCGGCTGGCCCGCCGTGGGCTGGCTTTGACCAGGCGAGAAGGGGTCCTCTTGCCAGAACCTGGACTGGAGTCACCCATGGAATCGGATGGGAGGCTCAGGCTGGTGGCTGTCTTGGTCTGTCTATTTTCCTCCAGGGTACCCTCCTGGTTCTTCCTCACTGGGGAGGGCGTAGGACTAGCAGCTGACCCAGTGCCTCCACTTTCTTGAGATTTAGGATTGAGCAGCAGGGTTTTGGCCTCTGCCCTGGCCCTGGCATCAAGGATATCGGTGCCTCTACATTCTTGTTTTACTATCTGAGGAGATGCCGGCTGCTTCTCTCTTGCATCTCCTTTGTCAGTGGGATCCAGGCTTCCGGGCTGGTCGGCTTTGTTGGCAGGACCACAAGAGTCAGAGAGTTGGCAGTCTGGGTTTGTTTCGTGACCATCTGTGGTTTTCACTGCAAACTCAGATGGCTTGGTTTCAACTTTCCTCAATTCATGATTTGTTTCGGTTTGACTTCCTGCACTGAAAGAAATCTGGTCAGTGGGGCTGGCTTTCAGGGACCTGGAATTCACACCTGAAAGCTGTTTAGAGGTGGGCTCTTCCCTTGCTGGGGTCATTCCTGCAGACCCTGTATCTTCCTTACACAGATCCTGAGTATTACCGGATGCCACGGTGATGGATGAGATCTTAAGGACCTCACTCGGTAAGCTCACCAATTTGCATTCCCCTTGGAGAGCTGTGGAAACAGCGGCAGCTGCCTGGATGTGCACTTCTGGCATGATGCCGGGGCACGGACCTGACCCTTGGGGGGAGTGGATGTTGTCAGATAGCTCCAGCGTGTGGCTCCCACTGCCGCTGCCATTGCAAATGACACGCAGCTGCTCTTGTTCCAAACGCTCAGGAATTGGGGTTTCCTTTAAGAATGCAGCAAGGATGCTGGGGCTGGTGGAGACCGATCTGCTCTCCACACTTGCCACTGCCTGCACCCCAGCATCTTGCCGAGCCCTGTCGGGAGCTTCCGTGACCTCACTTGCAGCTTCGTTGGTCATTGTACTTGCTTCTTTGAACCTTGACACCTGATCTGGAGGACGTGTGGAGACTTTGCTAGTGAGGTGGGGTGGTTGAGGTGTCACAGAAGTCACAGACTGGCTGTCTGAGGTGGTGGCTGAGGGCTGTTTGTTCCCTGAACATCCTTCTTTCGCGGGAGAGTCACAGGACCTTGTCTGGGAGTCGCATATGGCTCCTGGCCTTGCCCCTTTGGGTTGGCCTACAGGAGACGAGGGGTGACTGAACACCTTGGCTGCTGTATTTGCAGTCTGCAGCATTCCCTGGATTGTTTTTTGAGAAGAAAAATCACAGGGCACTTGGTCTTTGCTGTTGCTCTGGGTGCTTCCCACAGGGCAATGTGACTTTTCAGGTTTTTCAAGAATCTCCCCATCCGAGGTTCTCTGTGTTTTCAGCAGAGTATCTTCAGGTCCTGATAAGGGGCTGGCATTGAGCTGGTCACTTGGGGTCGCCTGGTGGGTGTGTTGGTTGGCTGGCATTGTAAATGCTTCATCTATGAGATCCTTTCCTGCTGCAGAACATGGGGCTGGTGCTGTGGGCTCACTGCTTCCTGGCAGCTGGGTATTGTCAGAACTGCATGGAGGAGACACTTTTTCCACCTCATTGGAGACACCAGGAGAAGACATGTCTGGCTGGGTGGTCTCATGCTCAAAGGCCTGCATCAGGACCTCAGCAGCTGCACTGGGGCTGAGGTCTGGCTCTGCAGGAGTGCTGGAAAGGCCATTGGTGTTCTCACACAAGACGGCTGGTGGAGACCGAGGGGAGGCAGGCTGCGCTTCTCCTAGATCCTCTTCTTTTCCAGAAGCTGTGATCAAGGAAGTTTTAGCTGATCTCAAAGGGTCAGGTACAGTCCCCATGGAATTCTTCTTCAGGAAATCCTCAGAGCTCTCCCGGAACAGTGTTCCACCTGGGAAGCAGTTTTAGCTCAGTGTAGGGACGGAGTCAGGGACGATTCCTCTGAAGGATCAATCTGTGAATCAAGGAAATAGTATGATTAACCCGGTACAGCATTTAGGGGTTGAAAATACAGCAAACTAATTTGTACAAGATCTTATAAGCACACTAAACCTTTTCCTCGCGTATTCGTTGCTATAAAACATAGATCTTGGGAAGAAAGACTTTGAAAAAAATATTTTAATTATACAAGTATTATTTGGTACATTAGTTTCTGCTTGCATCCCATTTCTGTCTGCAAATAGGTTTTTAATGTATTTACCTAAGCATTTGATAACTACCCAAAAGTCATTTGTGTAGTCTGATTTACCAGATATCCGAAAATCCTATAAAGCTACTGTAATCAAATCAGTAAGTATTGAAATAGGCCTAAACAGATACGTGAAATAGAATATCTAGAAATAGATCCACATATAAATGAAGATTTAATATATGACAAGAGAGGCATTTCAATTTAGTGGCACAATGATGGATTATTTAATATAAGGAGCTGGCAAACTGTTTATGCATCTGGAAGAAAATAAAGCTAGATCTTTATCTTATACCAACTCCAAAAATAAATCCTAGATGGATTTAGATAGATTAAAGGTTAGGGGCGCCTGGGTGGCGCAGTCGGTTAAGCGTCCGACTTCAGCCAGGTCACAATCTCGCGGTCCGTGAGTTCGAGCCCCGCGTCAGGCTCTGGGCTGATGGCTCGGAGCCTGGAGCCTGTTTCCGATTCTGTGTCTCCCTCTCTCTCTGCCCCTCCCCTGTTCATGCTCTGTCTCTCTCTGTCCCAAAAATAAATAAACGTTGAAAAAAAAAAAAGAAAAAAAATAGATAGATTAAAGGTTAAAAATGTAAAATAAGTAATTAAATAAACAAAATCCTGTAAGAAAATCTAGGAACCATAAATATAATCTAGGGGCAGAGAGGGTAGGCTTCTCTTGGCAAGGGAGAAAACACACAAACTAAGAAAAACATAAGGGATTGAATAAAACCCAAAAGTTTTGTATGGCAAAAGATACCATAAACAAATACAATAGATTTGAAAAACAAATGTTTAAAATCCTAGAGGACAGGCAAAAATATCTATCATATAGCAGAAGCTCTTAAAAATTTTCAGGGAAAGAAAATAGGTCTTTGGAAAAATGGACGCAGAACATGAAAATGCAGCCTGCAACATAGGAAACATGACAGTCAACAAGCTTTTGGAAAAATGATCAAATTCATCTGTAGTCAAAGAAAATGCAAATAAAGTAACAACGAGATTTTAGTTTACAATACTTCCACCTGCAAAAACTTTTTTTTAAAAAGAGCTGTAACATTATGTCCTGGGGAGACCTAGCGAAAGGAAGTATTTTTATTAATTGTAGGTGCATATTGTGTATTGTTACAGCTTTCTTAGGGAAGCAGTTTAGTTTTTAAAGCTAAAAATACACATGTCCTCGACTCTGTGATCCTATCTCTATCAACAGATGTAAAATACCAGCATATATAGATAGGGATACAAGTATGTTTACTGAAGTACTATTTGTAGGGGCAGAAAAACTGGATGTAAACTGATTTCCATCAAA
This sequence comes from Lynx canadensis, assembly GCF_007474595.2. Classification (NCBI taxonomy): domain Eukaryota; kingdom Metazoa; phylum Chordata; class Mammalia; order Carnivora; family Felidae; genus Lynx; species Lynx canadensis. The sequence continues at coordinate 132,187,077 of NC_044306.2, read as the reverse complement.
AGGGGGAGTAGTAGAATAGATCAAGACATATCTCTACTGTAGAGCATAATGCAACCATCAAAATAAACAGTTAAGTGGGCTGTAACTTTTCAATTGGGAGGGATTTCTCCAAGGTATGGCTGAGTGAGAAAAGCAAGGTAGAGAAAAGAATATATACATTTTCCTTTTTGTGAAACAGTGACCTAAAACACACAGTGACCTAAACACACAACGACCTAAAACAGACTGTGTATGTGTACAGATATGTTTGTATATCATTATATAAATTCTAAAAATATTTAGACTGAGACATATTAGGTCTTAAATGGAGGGAATGTGAGGAGTAGAAGACAGTAAAAGAGAGATGGAGGTACTGAAAGGTGGGAAAAAACTTAATTTTTTAAATCTGAATTTTATTTACTTATATTTTTATTTGAGAGAGAGAGAGAGAGAGTGAGCAAGCATGGGAGGGAGGGGCAAAGGGAGAGCAAGAGAATCTTAAGCAGGCTCCATGCTCAGTGTGGAGTCTGACACAGGGCTCTACCCCATGACCCCTAGGATCATGACCTGAGCCAAAATCAAGAGATGGATGTTCAACAGACTGAGCCACCCAGGCGCCCCTTCCCATCCTTGGTCTTGACTGTTTTCTGCTAAAACCCTTTGTCCAGGTGTATATTCCATTTCTTCCTTATTGGAGTTTTCTGTCGCAGTCACTTACTGGGCACCAAGCCTGTCTTCCCCTCTGCCCCTTTCTCATCCGCCTTTATTATGCCTTTCCTCCCACTCTCTGCCCTCCTCATCCTCAAAAAGCCTACCCATTCTTCAAGGCTACACTTAAATCTCATTTCCTTTCTGAAGGCCTCTAAAGCTTTCAAGTCATAAAGTCTTTCTCTCTTTTAAAAATCGTACAGCTGTGGTCATCTGGGTCCTTCTCATGTGCTGTTTTTGTACCTTTGTTACTCGTGTAAATGTCTTATTTCTCCAAAAGTACTTCAAGTTCCAGGAGGGAAGGGGACAAGCTTATTGATTCTTTTCTGTTCACTCCACAGGAGACAGTGCAAAGTCTTGTGCATAAAAAGGTGTTAATTGATCCCAACTTCCCTCCCAAATGGCTATTATTAAAGCCTTGCCAAACTTCAAAATAATAGGAGATGTTAACCCATGACATGGAATATTAATCAAAACACACAATTTAAAAGAGTGCTATTTTTAAAAGTAAAAAACAGGTTGTATCTTATTTATGAAACTTTATCTGTAATTCAGTGTTAGGCAATTAAAAACAAGTACATTGGACACCTGCTACAAAAGCGGGAAGGTTTCATAAAGCCAGGAGTATAGAACATCTCCTGTGTTATATAGCTGGAGCCAAGAAACCTGGTTTGCAAAGAGGACTGTGAAATATAAGCAGCTCAAAGTTCAGCAACTGAAGCTGAAAGACTTAGAAAAAGACGACATTTCATAAAGCTCTCAGAATTCGCTGTGTTTACTTCCATTTTCCACAGATACCTAGTTGATTATACTAGTTTAACTTTAAAAGGTGTTTCCTTTTGTTTACTTTGTTAATAGAGGCAAAATCCATCAATTCAAGAATCAAGAAGAAAGGGGCCCCTGGGAGGCTCAGCAGGTTGAGTCGATTCTTGATTTTGCCTCAGGTGATGGTCTCCAGGTTCCTCAGACTGAGCCCCGAGTAGGACTCTGTGCTGACAGTGTGGAGTCTGCTTGGGATTCTCTCTCCCCCTTTCCCTCCCATTTGTGTTTTTTTTCCCCTCTCTCTCAAAATAAATAAACTTAAAAAAAAAGAATCAAGAAGAAAAAACAGATTCTTGGCTCATACTTGTGATCTGAAACTCTTGATTCATAGATAGATAGGAAATCAAGACTTTTCTCAACCATATCTGCTAAAGTAATTGTTACAGCATTTCCATGTGTCCAGGAATATTTTCCCCTCCCCTCTCCAACTGGAAGCAGAAATCTATAGTCTCCAATAGGTTAGACAGATAGGGTATTTTAAAAGTGTAATTACTTGGGTGGTTTAGAGTGGGGAGTGTATATCTTTAAAATCAAGCTGAGTCCATTATGATAAGATTTAATAACTTCTACAAATGAAATTGCTAACAGGTAGTCCACAGACTGAATGAATCCCTGCAGGTGTGTGTGTGTGTGTGTGTGTGTGTGTGTGTGTGTGTGTGTGAGAGAGAGAGAGAGAGAGAGAGAGAGAGAGAGAGAGAGAGAGAGAGAGAGAACTGCATGGTTTCCCCTTCTCTTCTCTCCCTTTCTTCCCCCTCCTCTCTTTCCTCCTTCCCCTTTCCTTTTCCTTTCTTTTTTTCTTTTATGAATTGAAGAGATCTTTCATAAAAAGCCAGATTTCCCTCTTTTTGTTAATTTTTAAAAACTCAGAAGGTATGCATTTCTAGGCAGCAACCACCAGGTAGTGATGATGAGGGCTGGCTACCTTGTTGAGCATGGACTTTCCACATGGCCCATTCCCCACTACCTTGCTTTCCTGGTTTGTTATTACTTACCTGGGCTTGTGTGGGCAGTCAAATTTGAGAACTTTGGTCTAAGAATACTGACAGAGTAGGCTTCCCAACCTAATTTTTAGTCCTCTGAGAGCAGTTCAGCATTGTCTTTAAGAACATGGACCCTGGGCCAGAATTCCTGGATTATAGTATCAGTTCCACTAGCTAACTCTAACTCTGTGTGCTTGGGCAAGTTAACTTAACCGCTCAAGGAACCCATTTCATCTATAAATTGAGGATAATAATCATGGTACTGCCTCAGTGGGATGTTGTGAGGAATAGATTTAACATTTAGAACAAACAACATCTTGGCATATATTAAACATCTTATGAGTACTAGCTTCTTTTGAAAACCTTGATATTTAGGCTTTGATCTGTGTTAAAGAAAAAAACTATTCTGACACTTGTGAAAATGGTAAGGAAGACTTTACTTACGACTATTGGGATACGTGTCAAGACTACTGCATAAAGAGAGAACTATCAAGTTCAACTCCAAATACAATTGCAGTAATAAGTGGGGATTTTTAACTAAAGAGCAGTTAAAGGGGGGCGTCAGTGGATAAAACATTACTAAGAGGAGAAATCAAAGGTACAGGGACTCTTGATGAATGCAGGCCAAGTGATCAGACACCAACTAGGGGATGGTGGGAGAGTGGGAAATTTAATCTGTTATTGAGGATATCAGATATTAAGGGTGGGAGGATTCTCTCTAAACTGGCTTAGCAGGATTCTTGCTAAAACTGGACTCTACAAGAAGAGGCATGGAAGCCCAAGACCGAGGCCTAGTCAATGAGAGGGCTCAGAGGAGCCTGACTAAGGTTGGTCAAAGAGAGAGTCTTTGTCATATGCACTGGTGAATATGGATTTTCTTATAATATTCTCTGCAGCAATATGAATTCTTTCTGAATTGGCCAAAAATTGCACAGGAGCAAATGGTATCTCTGATTTTGTCTTTTAGTTTGATAGGAACTAGATTCTTAGTAGCAGGTGTCTTTGGTCCTTCTGCCCTTAAAATCATGAGCAAGGATTTAAGGCCTTATTGCAGCAATGCAGCAAGCCTGCAAGGTAAATATTATCCACCTTTTACAGGGAAGGAAACTGAGGTCCAGAGGTTAAGTAACCTACTCACGGCTGAATACCTATAATTCCTATTGAACTGAATTTTTATGGGTGCAAATAAAATGCCTGGGCTCTTTCTGTGAGCTTCCTTATTATCTGTAACTCTGGAAAGAAAATGCAAAGCAAGAGAAATCTATCTATCTATCTATCTATCTATCTATCTATCTAGAGGAGAGAGAGAGAGAGACTTCTTTTTGCAAGTGATCTGCAACCCAAGGGCAGCCTGCATGGCATTAACACAGACTACCATGACATTCATAACTGGTCACTTTATGAAAAGCCTGCCTTGCCGAAGGCTGCCACTGCCACCATTCATCCTGAAAATAGTGGGTTCCACTACTATGCCACGCTGCCTATTTTCATAACAGACACCCACGCTTAATAAGACAAGCAGCAGGGAACCTCAGCCCTTTGTGATTTGCTCCAGAGCTGCTCTGGTGGGAAGAGCATTAGACAGAAAGAACAGAGAGAGGCTTGGCAGTCCTGGACCGGCAGGATGCTAGTACATTGCAGGTCATGGCGATAATCTTGTGCACAGCAATTACCTTTGGCTACTTCAGAACTGCCGCATTGCTAGAACAAGGACTTCAGGATGTCATCGCATCTCTTTTAGTGACATTCTAGGTAAGTGTTACATGGACCTCAGTGATACCTCTGTCTGCAGATATCTGACAGCAGTTTTTAGCCTTCAGATGGATGATGCAAAGACCCCTGAAGAACAGTGAGGCAAGAGGTAAGAGACTATTAATCCTTAAGAAAAGGATAAAGAAAAAAAATGTCATCTGGCATCCTATTCAACCTGATTTTTTTTTTTTTTTGCTCCCTTTAATCGAGAAACTTTGCCTAGATATTTGCATTCTGAGCCCAGCAGATTGTGCCAGTGCACAGTTTTAAGGAGAGGTGATTCAATCCCAAGAAACACCCACAAGCTAGGAAAAGCAGTTCGTTCTTTCTTTAAAAATTCATACCTTCGCAGTAACAGCTGCCTCAAACGCACTTCAAAGATACTCGCTGAAAAATTGGTTCTTCCCTTCGAACTGCATCTAAAGCAAATCAGAATGGCTGAAGAGACAAGAAGGCTGTTTTGCTCAGTGCCACTGACAGTGCCCGGTAGACTTTTAACCCTAATGGTTACTTTAATAAAGGCACAGGAGAAACAAGCCGCATCCTTCTCCCCATTCAAGTCATTTGTTCCACGCTATTCTAGAAAAACAAATGCATGGCTTATTATCTCATTGAATTCCACTGTAAGTAGGGCCAGATAAAAATCTCTTAAGAAGTAAAAAAGGGCTTTAAGAAGCATGAAACCCCAAGCAGATCCCCATCTTTTGTCAAACACAAAATGTGAACAGGCGGCTTCTAAATTCACCACAGATAGAATCACACAGCTCAGCGAGCCCTTACGTTTTTACTTTCTGTATTCCAGACACAGTTCTGCAGGTGAACTTAGTTAATCCTCAGAATAACTCCATAAGGACGAACCTACTATGAGTTCCACTTTGCAGATCTGGAAGCTGCGGCAAGACCACACAAGCAATCAAGGTTAAAGACCCAATTTGAATCCAGACCCTCTGAGTACAGAGTCCATGTTGTTAATCAGTTTTACACAGGGGAGAAATAGGGCACTTTTCATGGAGGCAAGCTCAATGACCTGTGGAGGAAGCCTCATCAGACAATATAGGAAACAATGGAAAACTCAAAAAAAAAAACAACCAAAAAACAAAAAACCACATAGCCTTAAACCCCTCTCACTGATTCGGATGAACAGAGGTAAACTAGACTACACAAAAATCCCTGTTCTTCATAATGATTAATCCAATTTGGAGATTTTAAGGGCCACAGACTTTTCTGGGAAGCTGATGAAAACTAGGGACCTTCTCTCTAGAAACACAAACTTGCACACACATGTGTTTGCAGATAACTTTAGGGGGTTCCTGCCTGGAAACCATTCCCAGACCATCCATTAATATCCTTTTATCTAAGAAAAAAAAATTTATGATAGGAAAAGATAGGATTCAGTAGGCAAAGAGGGAAAGGTTAAGACCTGAGGTCCCGGGGTGGGGCAAAACAGGTATTTGGGAACAATGCCGGGAGCTTCTGACCACAGCAAACCCCCTTGGAGTAAGTTCCTCTTAAGACCATAGCAGACACCACCTACTCCCCCTCAGGTTCCCCTCAGTAATTTGACAAAAGACCTAACTAAAAATTAGTAGACCATAAAAACAACTTCAGTATGGCCATAGACCACCCCTCATACAATGGCATCGAGCCAATGAGGAACGGACAACCCAGCTCCCAGAGTGATCCAGCCAATAAGGGTAGGACCTGAGAAGGAGCAAGGGGGAAAGGAAGGTGGGGGGTGATCAGAATTTTACAGAACAAAGTCCTTTGCCTATTGTCGTGGGCATTCACTTTCTAATGTCCCCTCTCTATAAAGAGAGCTTTCATACTATTCTTACTTCTTACATTTTGATCTTATACTCTGATAAACTTTTGCCTGCTGCTCATTTTATTTTGTGTCCACCTCTTTGTTCTTTGAAGTGCTAGACAACGAATCCGGGTATTGAGATAAAAACAACAAACAAACCAACCCCTGCAACACCGCCACAAAATTAAATTTACCTGCCTCACATTGTTGTTATAGCATTTAAAGGAAATAAGCTAAATACTTAGCATAGTTTTGGGAAGATAACAGATAATCATGAACTATTATTATTTTAAAAAATTATTATTTTGGCATCATTTACCCTAGGAGGCATGCATTATGCGATATATTTTATAATGACTCTGCCTTAAGTGGTCCAGCAGAAATGTTTACTTTTTATATTCTCCCCAATCCATCTAAAGACTATTATTTGAAGAGGAAACTTTTAGCTAACTCAAAAATTAGCACAAAAATGAGGTCTATTCTTTTTAGGTCATGAGTGACACATGAACTTTTGGGTTCTTTCTCAGCAAAATCAAGACTCAGGTTTTAATAACCTTGAAAAATTAACCCCTCAAAAGCACCATTTTCCTACCTGTGGAGATAACTCATAGCTAAATATCAACGTTTCTATTTAAAAATGCTTAAAATAAGTTTTTTTTTTTTTAATTTGAACTCTTCTGGGGAAACATGAATAAAATAATTGTTTTGTTACTTCCTCCCTTGTCTAATCAAGCTGGCTCCTCTCATTTACTCTGTTTGCCTGATGGATATTCTGATCTGAATGTTTTCCTCTTCTTTCGCAACTCGGCTCTGAAGGATTTCAATTGCGAGCGTATTTTAATTGCAAAGAGAATGCAACAGGATCTCTGGGCTAACTAATGGTTAAACAACACCCTATTAGCAATAAAATAAGAGATCTGCATTTGCATTTTAAAATCCTGGGTGAGATATGATCTAAGCTGCCGGCATCCCAATTTTCTCAGGATATATTTAGCGCCACTCAGCCTTACAAACAAGTATTCTTGTCCTTGCTCGGTTCCTCCCTGACCTTGCTGATAGCCGGCCGCCTTTTCCCCTGGCTGCCGCACTTCCCCTCACACGCCAAGTCGAGCTCATTAAAACCAGGCCTCCGCTCCACCTGCTTTCCCTCCGGCAAAGGCGAGTGGGGACCTAAACGGAGACCCTGGCTGCCCAGCTGCAGGCGGAAAGCTTTTAGTGATTTCTGCTTTTAGCTCACGTCAGACATGGGCCAGGAACCTCTCCTTGCACACTTGCTTCTATAATCATTTTGAACGATGGGAACGTGCCTGGTGGCAGTACCTGTGGTGAAGGAAACAGGAAAAAAGCCGTACGTGGAGCCGGTCAGTTGGGGCTGTTCGGCTCCTAGAGAGCAGGGAAACCCCGGAGAAGGCAAATTAGGAAGTAGATAGATTCCTCAGGGCCTGGCATCTGGACCTCGTGCACAGTGCTGCCTTTCTGCTGAAGGAATCATACACATTCTTTGGGGGCGCCTGGGTGGCTCAGTCGCTTAAACGACCCCGGGACATCTGCTCAGGTCATGATCTCTAGCTTCCTAGGTTCAGCCCTGCATGGGCCTCTGTGCAGACAGCTCAGAGCCTGGAGCCTGCTTGGGATTCTGGGTTTCCCTCTCTCTCTGCCCCGCCCCCTGCTGGTAAGCGCAGGCACAGACACACACTTTCTCAAAAAACAACAACAAAAAACCCACATAAAAAACAAAAAAGAAATAAACAATGGGTCACTCTCCTGCTTTACAGTCTGTAAAACACTGTTTCAGGTATCATGAGGTACTTAAAATTTTAATTTTGGCCTAAGGAGATTTTAATACATTTGAGGAGATAAGGACAATTCAGTCAGAAGTTAAAAATGAGAAAGATACTATATAATTAAGTGACTAATGCTGTGGTAATAAACCATACAGTGCTTCAAATCAGGGGAAAGGCCAATATTTTTTATTCAATTGACATTTCCTGGTAGTTTTTTTTTTTGTAGGCTAGAAAATATCGCCTGCTAAGTCTAAAGAAAAAAAATGGACATTTAGAAATTAAGAGAAAGGTGAAGCAAGTAAGAGTAAAAAAGAATGATCTTTGATTGAAAAGATAATAATCTCTTAAGTCAGACTGAGATAATTAGGAAGTACTGTTAAATTCATTCACTCATTTAATAAGCTGAGTGCCTTCTTTGTGACAGATATTCAGGATACACATATAAATAAGATATAGTCATGGTTTTGAGGAGCTTAAGGTTCCTGAAAATCATTAATTTCAATACAATAGATGTAACAGAAACCAAAAATAAAAAACAAATGCATGATGGAAGCACATCATTTTATTTGGCATAGACCTTAGGTTAGAGAGAGTGAAGAATCCTAAGGTTTATAAGACGTATTTAATGTGATCGACAAGAAGTAGATCAGAGTTTCTTACCTTGGCACCACTGACGTTTTTAGACCAGGTAACTTTGTGGGGGAGGGAAAGGGGGGTGGACTGTCTTGTGCACTGTAAGATATTTCACAGCATCTCTGGCCTCTACCCACAAGATGTCAGCAACATCATCACCCTCCATTTGTGACAAACATGTCTCCAGACATTGCCAATGGCTCCTGGGAGGCAAAACTGTTGCCAGGTGAGAACCACTGATCTAGGAGATGAGCATATTCACCTTTGATAGTAGGGAACATCTTTAGAATGAATACCTGTGAATTGATGGAAGAGACTTTGGACTTACTCCAGCTAGGTAGGAATTAATGATATAGTTTTCTGTTCTCCTGTTAGAGATAGTGCTCTTCATATTCTGCCTGTGAAAATGCAAATTGGTACAACGTCTATAGAGAACACTTTGCCAATACTTGTCAAAAATATAAGGTCACATACACCTTGACTCAGCAATTCCATGTTAGGCACTAACCTTATGAGTAAAATAAATAAATGTACTCATTGATATATGTGCAAGGTTATTCACAGCATGAAATAAAAGATTAGAAACAATCTAAATGTCCACTAGAAGGGAGAGGGTCAGTTATAAAACTTATGGTACTTTCATATAATGATGTACTAAGCACCCATATTTAATAAGGAGAAAATCTTTATGTATTGATATGAAACAATCTCCAAAATATATTAAGTAAAACAACAATTAAACAACAAAAAGTCAGCAATAATTTATAAAGTCTTAAGATGCAAAGCAGTATGTTTAACATGCATTTGTATTAAGAGGGGAAAAGCCTTTTGCTTGTATATACATACACTATCTCTGCAACAATAAATAAGAAATTACTATCAGAGGAGGGGAACTGGGTGTTTGGGGGATTGGATGGATGGAAGACTTTTCACTCTATAGCCTTTTTGTACTTTTTGAATTTTAAATTCTGTAAATGTATTATCTATTCACAAGTAATCAAGAAATTAAAAGCTGGTGCTCCTCAACTAGGCGAAACTGAACATTCACATGTGCTGAAGCTTTTCTATCAGTGATGATGGATTTATGCTGATTTATCCTTCTACACTCTTTCCATCTGCTCTTTGCTATGCAAGAGGTTAGCCTGGCCATGAAATTAGATAAAGGAAACCATAATTTCCTTATCCATGTTGGTTATCTACAAGCTCCAAGCTAGGCAATGTAATCATTTTTCGAAGTCAGCAGCTGAAAAATGCTTTCTAAAGTGATGTCTGTTGGGCCACTAAAAAAAAAGTTTACTTAAGTTTCTTTTCCCAGACTCTCTGACTCCTGTTTATCAGCTGATTTCTCTCCCCCTCCCCTTTCCTATTCCTGGTAGCTCTACCAGCTGGTCCTCATATTATATACATCCCTCCAACAATAAATCCAAGGATGGCCAAAGCCAAATCTATGAAACTGGGTCAAACATCGATGAAAATGATTAATTAATTAATTTTGTCTATATGATGAGAATTAGCTAAATGTAAAGATATAAAATTTAGAATACATATTTTAATTGCCAATTATCAAAGCCGCCTCTTCAGGCTTTCCTGAATTAATCGTATTTCACAGCAGTGCATTATCACACTACCGTACCTGCTCTTGATTCATCGATTCCAAAATCTTACCCTCCACTTGCCGCTAATGTTATCTTCCTAAAACAAACATATAGGTATGACACTTCTCTGTGCCAAACAATTTAATGGTTCTCCATTACCTGTAAAATAAGATACACTCTCCTTAGCACAGTTTAAAAAATGTGCTTCATTATCTCATTCGTTTCCCTGTCAAGACTGGTGTCCTGTCTTCATTATCATTTGCTACACCTGTATGTCACTTTTCTTACAAGCCTCAAAGAAGGTTTATCTTCATTTTTACAGATGAGAAAACTGACACTCAGAAAAATGCAGGATGCCCAAGGTTCATGTTCAATAAGTGGAAGAGCTAGAATTCAAAACCAAGTGAGTCTGATTCCCAAATTCTACTGCCTCTCAGAGCACGAGAATGGGAGGTACAGATGAACTCATTATGTATGCAGATAAAAGACAGCTAGTGAGTACATCTGAAAAGCATTTTTGAAAGGTAATTCCTCCCTAAGACCGTCCCTGATAACATTAACCAAAAGCCACTGTGCAGTCTCTCATCTCCTGCCCCAGCTTGTTTTTTGTTTTACCGACCTCAGGGCACTTGGAACATTTTGCCTCATTCTTGATTCTCCAGGCAGAGGGCACAGCCCGGGCAAAGGCAGGAGCTTGTGGGGAAGAGTGAAGAGTTCAGCTTCACAGCTGGAGCTGAGTAGGAGGGGAGGTTAGAGAAGTAAGGTGATCACACAGGGCTTCTTGAGGTCTTTGTGCAGGAGTGAGGTCCCTCTAGACGAGGCTACTGTTAAATTGCAAGTCTTCTGACTTCTACTCTCTGTCACTTCAAATGTTCTATTATGCTTACTTGTTTTTCCATAGCACTAATCACCTTTTAGTGATTAAAATACTGCAACATTTACCCACTTATTATGAGTATTAGATATTGATTATCTTCCCCTGCTGGAATGCAGGCTCTAAGAGGGCAGCTTTTATCTACTTTTACTCATTTATATACCCCAAGTGCCTAGTGAAACGAATGGCCTATAAAAAGCTCACAGCAAACATGTGTTGAATGAATGGATGTTGCCTTTTGCATTTTAGCCTACTTTCATCATATGCCATAGTTTCTATGATTTTCATTTAGTTTTTACTGGCATTTGAAGATCGATTTTTCCTTGAGGACATACATATATAGCCAAGGTAACCATATATTCTGGATGTTTTGGGGAGGAGTATATTTTAAAGATACTGAGTTATATTTCCACCATAAATATTCCATACATGCCTCAATTTTCACTTAAGATGTGGCCCTAACAGAAAGGGACACACACACACACACACACACACACACACACACATACACGTATATGTCTTTTGTTCTTTTTTCCTATTGGCTAATTTAGACAACAGATTCTATTCCTCCAAAGACATCTGCTACGTATGGAGATGGGCAACTTCTAATTCCATCCCTAGAAGGGGTTCATCTTATCCAGCAGCTTGTAAATAACTGATTGTAATGTCTCTTTTTGCTTAAAATACTTAGGAGAACTTGTAATATATAAATAAATTTATAGAAAAATACCAAGCATTAAACAAAATTGTTTCAGATATGTCTTTCCAACCTAGGAAATTCTTCTCTCTGCTCTTACTATCTTTTTTGGAACATTTAAAACATTTTAAAACTTTGTGATGAATTCATCAAGGTAATAGTGGCTAGGAACATACACTAACACTAAAATCCCAGATTACTATGATTTGGTACGAGTCTAAACATTAAAATGTTGTTTGATTTCCAATAACATTTCAGCTGATGTTTATTTACTATACTTTCGTTGAACCAACCTTCCTTCCTTCCTTCCTTCCCTTTTTCTCTCCTCTTCTTCCCCCTCCCACCTTTTTTTAAGTTGGTATAAGCCTAATATGATTTATTTGCCAATACTTTATAATAAATTGTAAAGCATGAACATAAATTGATACGCTGCTTTTCATTACTTATATTGTAACCATTTTATATACTTTGCAGCTAAAATTATAAGATATGAAAAGTTTTCAGAAGTTTCCTAGGTGAAGCTGACAAGTCCACAGAGTTGAGAACCACCATATTATATAAAACCATCTTCAGATAAATTAATAAAACACCATATTTGCTTATTTCTGTGGCAGAGATTAAAAATAATGGTCAACATTTGCAAGGGTGGGGTGAGAATGGCATTCTCGGTCAAGTTATATGTGCACAAATTGATGAAGAAAACTACAAATATCTATACCTTTTGAACCAATAATTCTACTTCTGGGAACTGAGCCTAAGAAAGCAAACAAAATAACTGGTAAGGGTTTATGACCAGTGGGTTTCATCATAGGGTTGTACGCTCTCTACATAACCTCCACCTAGCTGATGAGCTTTCCACTCCCAGTGTAAGATTTACTGATGGAACCCATGACTCATGGAACCTTGGCAGCTGGTAAGCCTGCCTGGTTTGCTCCTGTTACTCACGCAGTGCAGTATGAAAACCAAGAGTCAGTGGCTCCTTCTGAACTTGTTCACGCCAGTTGTCTTTGTTCTTGCCACTGCATAATTTAACTATATTACATAAAAAAAGATGAAACTTGAGTGCAAACGTGTTTTTGTTTCTTTGAAACTAAGTTGAATGCTTTGATAAGCCCTGACGAAGGTGGGTCCCTAAAAAAATGTAGTTATTGAATGAGAAGTGTGTGAGACAGCTGTCAAAGAGGAAAATAATTATAAACACTTAACATTCTTATTCTTAATTAGGGATGCTTTGCTTCAGTGTAACAAAAGTGAAGTAGGAAAATATTGAGGGTCCGTGATGAATTTATGTAAGAAAGAGGATGCAAAACTTCAACCAGGGGTTCCATTCTCAAAGAAAACATCTGCCCTGTATCACAAGGCTAGTGAACGATGCAAATTCAAATGTTTTCAATTGGAAGAAAAATCTTAAGAATATATGTATCATTTTATAATTCCTTGTTTTCTCTAACTTTTTATCAATTGATTCAACAAATTATGATGCTATAGGCTGCAAGAAATATACATCTAACATAGTATGTAGGAAATATATATGTAGAAAAAATATTAGAAGGAAATGTACTAAAATATAGAGGGTTGATATATGGTGGGATTATGGGTGATTTTAAAAATTTTATTCTTTATTCTTTTTTATTTTTTTTATTTTTATTATTAATTTTAAAGTTCTCTTTTGAGTGGTTTTTAGTTTTTTTTCAATATATGAAGTTTATTGTCAAGTTGGTTTCCATACAACACCCAGTGCTCTTCCCAAAAGGTGCCCTCCTATTCTTTTTTATTTTTAAAACCTTGTAAACGTAGGCTTATTTTAACAATGTAAAATGTAGCAAAAAAAATGTGAGGAAGATTAAGAATGGGGAAACAAAATTCCTACCAAATTGAACCCCAAAGCTCCAAGGTTTCCCATTTTATAATTCATGTTAAATTTCTGCATTTCCCCATGCTAAGCATATTTATAGTGCAAAAAGTGGGAAGGGTGTTTCTCTATGAAGCTGCACTTCTAGATTTTGTTTTATCTCAATGCTCTGTCTCAGTTTTCAGATATTACACCAGTTCTTTGCCTAAATCAGCTCTGCACATGAGTCCCAAGTACATGATTAGACTCCACCAGGTATGTGGGAAGAAATCTGGGGTTAAGCTTGCCCAGCTGAGGTAGTCCTATATGGTGCTGCTTTAGAGTACTTAACCAGCTTTAGAAGGTCAACAATCACCCTGACCTAGAAGCACATGATGGCTCTGATTCAAGAGCATTAACATGCCTTTTCTGGGAGTTGCTTATCATTGCTTCTCATTGGTCCTTGACATTCTTTTCTATCTGGGCCCCAGTCAGTCTCTGGCATCTGGTTTAAGCCATTTAAATGCCACAGTCATTTCTTTTCTACTTCTGGCTTTAAGAAGTATTATCTTTTCTTTCTGCTTTTTTAATGCCTATAAATGCTACAAGCTTTGACCTTGAATGACTGGGAATATTTCAGCTGTACAGGGGGAAGGAATTCAGAGAAACTCACAAAGAGAAAGGTGAAGATATAGGGAGAATATACTATTCACTCAGGGAAGGGTGGGTTGTCCTGGAAGTTTACACATAGTGTACTCATAAGCAGGGGTATCACTGAAAATGTTTATCAGCTAGTACACACCTGGATGTGCTTGACTTTATCAGTTTGGATGCTACTTGTAAAACAACTGATTCTGGTATGTAGTTACATAAAAGTGGCTACTGGGAACCAAAAGCTGAGATGATACACTGGCTGAGAAAGGAAAGTCTTAATGGCGTTGTTAACAAATTTGGGCTTTCTGGTAGGCAGTAGGAAGCTACTACCTGATTTCCAACAAGCCAGTGAAACAATTAGGAACTTTATAAAGGAAGCAGGTTTTAATCTGTGCTGACTAGCAGGGAAGAATCCACAGGTAGGTAGATCAGTTATGAGGCTACTGCTACATAGCAGGTAAGGAGGAATCCATCGATGTCAGTATAAAGAATATAAAGAAAAAAGGGACATGAAAACTATGGCTGAGGTGGTACTGGAGCGTCTAATGTGCTCCAATGTAGGGAGCAAGGCTGGGGGAAACAATCAAGGACGATTCCAAGATTTCAAATCAGAGTGATTTGTTGCAGGGAGGCTGTCAAGATGACTCAAGAACAAGAATGGGAAACAAAGCTGGACTAGATTCCTAGTGGGTGTCTGTGCTGAGGGTAGGGCAATGGCATGGATGAGGAGCTGTAGCTGCTCCTGCCACTGCCATCTCTCTCTCTCTGTGTCCAACTCACTCCCAATAAACATATAATCCAATAAAAATAGTGCACTTAATATCCAGCCTCCATTTCTAATTACGTTGGTCCCGCAACTCTCTTTTATATAAAAATTCTGGAACCATTACTAAGGTGTATGAGTAGTGAACGATGGAAATTGTAGGCTTACAGCCAGAGTGTGCGGGAGCTGGCTCACATGGCTGGTTGTGTTCATCTCTTCCCTACTCTGTGATCAGGAACATCATGTAGGTAGCCTGAAATTGGCCATGGTGGTGGGAATATTTACACCACAGAAATAGGCAAACTCTGCAAATATGGATGTTTTTCTCCCAGAGAACCTGTTGTTGAATATTTATACCTCTCTTGAGAAACTGGCTATGAACATTTTAAAGAAGTGAAATTTTATAAAAGCTCTTGAATGATTATGAAGCAACATTTAACAATATCAGTTGGAAGGAGAAGGAAGAGCAGCACGTACGATTTTGAGGTACACTTGTTACACATGGCTATCAAGATTCACGACAGGTGGGATGGCAAGATTTTTTTCCACCCAGGGGGATCTCTAAACATTTCTAAGTTAGTCGTTGGTTCCTTGAGGGAAAAACTTCTGATTTTTCAAACAGTATGAAATACTGCTTAAAGTACTCTGGCACAAATTATGTTTTTCAAAATGACCACTGTGGGTGGTTCCTGCTTTCATGCTCCCTGGTGCAATGGTCCTGCTGGATTTCCTCTACAAATTTGGTTAACAATTCAACTGAGTGATAATAAATTTTTTCATCAGGCTAGCATGCTGAATGTGTGAAACAGTTTTTAAAGAGCAAATCCCCTCAATACTGTAGGCCACTAAACTTTTTCAGGGCACCTTTCTGGAACTATGTCTGTGTTCAAATGTCAACCCCACCCCAATACAACCTCATTTGCCGGATCTTCTCCTCCCTTCTCCAAAATGCCACTGTAGTTTGTATTCACTCTTTTTATAATGAATCATTTCTAAGGCTTAATCCCTCAACTGTGAAATTTATTACAGAAATTGTTAACTAGAGCAGGCAGGATACAAGAAGTGATTATGCCTGAATGACATTTTGGTTGGATTAAGGTTAAGATACCCATTATTGAGAGATATAGTCTCCTATACAGAGCAAAATACATCTCTTCAAGCCTACTCATGTATTGGAAAAAACTATAGATTGTGCAACAGAGATTCCCATGTTATTCTCATGGCAATTATTAGGCTCTACAAAAGAATCCAGTCTCTTGCTATGTGGTTTGAAGCATAACTGGTGCTCAAAAATGCTTCTGGAAAGAAAGGAATATTGTTTTGGTAGCAGTAGGGCTCCACTGCAGTAAACTTTAAACGAATATTTGAGGCACTAAAGGAATAAAGGTCCCTTTTGCTTGAAATATTATTTTAGAATTGTCAGATAAATTTAATCAATAGCATGTGAATCTTGAGCATTTATTCATTCTCTTAGTCATCTTGAGTATCTTTATTTCTCACTTGGGGAAAAATATTTAGCAAGATTTGTTGACTGATGATCATTTTAAAATTACCAAAACAGAACAGACAGTGACATTAAAGAGTATTAAAAAAGTGAAGAAAGGGAGGTGGTCAATTTATTCACCATAAAAAAGGGTAAGGGAGTGGGACTGTAACCGGTTAGGGAGGATGATGGAGTAAAAAACAACCTGGAGCCTGGGCCTGAATGTTGGTGGGAAGGCTACAAAAGTTGTTTTTAATGGAAGATTGCAGGAAGTGGGTGGAAAAGAGAAGGCAGTAAAGTCACAAAATGGCAATTGCTGGTGTTGGGTACTGAGATGGGTCATACTGTACCATACCACAGACATCTTATGTATACGGTGTTCATGATATGAGCTGTTATGGTGGTCATGGTAATGACAGCACTTACTATTTTAAGATTTATAAGAATGAAATCCTCTTTTCACATTCGCAATTATTTTTGGGGTATTCAACTCAAACTTCCATTTTCTCTGATTTTGTTTGGTACTTTTCTGATGGCATGTTTGTAATTATTTTAAAATAAGTGTGGTTAGGGGCGCCTGGGTGGCTCAGTCGGTTAGGCGGCCGACTGCGGCTCAGGTAGTGATCTCGCGGTCCGTGAGTTTGAGCCCTGCGTCGGGCTCTGTGCTGACAGCTCAGAGCCCGGAGCCTGTTTCAGATTCTGTGTCTCCCTCTCTCTCTCTGACCCTCCCCCGTTCATGCTCTGTCTCTCTCTGTCTCAAAAATAAATAAACGTTAAAAAAAAAAAATTAAAAAAAAATAAGTGTGGTTAGTGGGAATTTTGCTTCAATGGAATATTTAGTGTATCACTTTTTTTTTCCTGTAAATATATCAGCTATACCAGTGGATTTCAAGCTTTTCGGACACATTCCTGTGTATAAAAAATTACATCACAACTCAGGACATATCCATTCATATCACAACCCATTCATATCCAACTGTTTAGTCTACTAAAATAAAATGTTACTAAAAACAATACTTATCTTTTGATATTTTCTGTTCAATTCCATTACATTTAAAAATGCTAACTAAAACCTACCAAATTGGTACCCATAGTGAGGAACAGACTGAAAAACAGGGAGATTAACTCAGAGATCCATAGAAAAGATAACCAGGTGGTTAACTTGGGCCTCTGGTGCCTAGCACAGAATCTAACATGTAGAGCTTTAGAAATGCTGAAAACAAGAAAGAGGGAGGGAATCACATCTTTTTGGTAGGTCATTTATTTTTCTCAATTTAAAAAACATTTGGTAAATCCATTACATGGCAATTTTACTCAGTTTATTTCATCTACAAATTTAGTAAATTTGTTCCCGAGTCTTAAATTCAAGTTAATGGATAATCTCAATTTTAACATTAATCCAACAATCACTACACATTGAGCTTTAAATCTCCAGAAGGTTATGGACGGCATGGGAGTTATAAATGTGGCTATAGGAGCTGTAGCTCTCTGGCAAGCACCATGTCCTGGTGACTGCCACATTTCAGTAAGAGACCAGGCAAACTGTGCGTATGTGTGTTTGTGTGTGCATGGGTGCCCGTACATGCATGTGCACTGTGTGGTGAGCACTCATACTTGGGACTATAGGGGCAACTCATCTAAGAGTGAAACAGTGCCTTTGTCTAAGAAGAGAGCTTGAATACAAGATAGGGTTGGCTCTCTGATTTGAAATTAGAACAGAAGCTGGATATCTAATTTTAAATTTTTACCAGTGATGTCTATGTTGTACTATTAAAGGTAGTATAATCAATAATAAAATAATAACATCCTGCTTACAGCCAGCAGCCACTTAATGCTAGATGGAATTAGCACATTCTTTGACCTTTGGTTGTATTTGAGTATCTTGGAATCAGTAGAAAAAAGGAAGCAAAAGAGAGATAAGAGACTAAGGGACAACTTTCCTCTTCCTTCTTCAGAACAGATTCCGTGACAGTTGGAACAGATTTGCTCTGGCAGTTTTCTGCCCCAGCTAACATGATAATAATTGCCTCCACTTTTGGAGGAGGAGCAAAATGTAGCCCTCCTTCCTCTCCACTCATTTCCTACCAGCTCTGCAAAGAGCTGCAGAAAACATGTGCAAACCCTTCCTTGGTTGTTATTTATTCCTTCCTTAATGAAATAGACCTTTGTTTGCCTCCTTGTCCACGTCACCAGTAATGACGAACTGTAACATCGTCACTCTAATGCAATATGGGATCCTAATCAGACTGGTTAATATTTGCCGATACATTTCATAAAGAAGAAAGAAAAACAAAACCCCGATCTGCCTAACTGATCTTAACAGTGGGCCAGTTTTATGGAGAGCTCTCAGTTCTATAATGAATAATGTCTACAGTTAACCTAGGCCAGGCAGACAATTTCAAGGGAAAGTTCTGGCAGCCATACCTGCCTCAACAGAATTGATTCCAGGAAATTCTTGCTTAAATTAGTAGAACAGGATATAAAGAGTGCCCTGTTTTGATGCTTAAAACTATCTTTCCCTTGGCCACATAGAAAATAATAGAGGATATTTTTTGATACTGTCGATGAATTTTGAAAACACCAACCACTGTTTCACAAATATTTACTGGTCACCTACTATGCACCAGGTATGATCATGTATAATTGTATTTTATACAACTTTTACTCTTATTTATTCTATGAATTGTCTATACTCTGATCTTTAGAACCCTTTGGAGTATTTATTTTATTTCTATTATTGTAGCTTTTGCTAATTGTATTCTAATTCATATTTTAATGCAATCTTTCTTAATTATAGATCCCCTTCATTAATTAGTATTGCACTAGCCACGGTGGCCCATCAGAAGAGGGATAGAAGTGAGTAGACGGATAAGGAGAAATTAATTATTATTTAATTAACTAAACATATAGGGTCCTTTATAGAGCAGTACTCATAAACTTAGTTGAGAAATATGACTAATTCAACCCTCAGCAAAATGAGGGGAAGGTTCGGAGATTTCCCATATACCCCTGCCCCACACATGCACAGCCTCCCCTACTATTTAAAAAAAATTTTTTTAAGGCTTATTTGTTTTTCAAAGACAGAGAGAGAGCGTGAGCAGGGAAAGGGCAGAGAGAGAGGGAAACACGGAATCTCAAGCAGGCTCCAGGCTCTGATTTGTCAGCACAGAGCCTGACGTGGGGCCTGAACTCACAGACAGGGAGATCATGACCTGAGCTGAAGCTGGATGCCTAACTGACTGAGCCACCCAGGTGCCCCACAGCCTCCCCCACTATTAATATTACCCACCAGAGTGGTACATTTGTTACAGCTGATGAACCTAAATTGACGCATCGAAATTACTCAATGACAATGGTTTACATAAGGGTTCATTCTTGGTGTTGTACATTCTATGGGTTTGGACAAATGTATAAAGACATATATCCATCATTATGGTATCATAATACAAATATCAAAATACAGGGTATTTTCACTGCCCTAAAGATCTGTGCTCCATCTCTTCATCTCCCTCTTTACCTCTCCTCTGCCCCACCAACTCCTAGAAAACAACTGATCTTTTTACTTTTTCCATTATTTTGTTTTTCCCAAAATGTCAGATGGTCAAAATCACACAGTAGGTGTCCTGTTCAAATTGGCTTCTTTCACTTAGTAGTATGCATTTAAAATTCATCTGACTTTCATGCGATTTCATTTCTTCTTAGCACTGAATAACACTCTATTGTCTAGATATACCAGGGTTTATTTATCCATCTACCTGTTGAAAAGTGTTTTGGTTTCTTCCAAGTTTTGGTAATCATGAATAAAATTTCTATAAACATCCATGTGCAGGTTTTCGTGTGGATACAAATTTCCAACTCCTTTGGGGAAATACCAAGCAGTGCAACTGCTAGATTGTATGGTAAAAATATGCCAAATTGTCTTTCAAAGTGGCTGTACCATTTTGCGTTACCAACAATGAATAAGGTCTCACTGCTCCATATCCTTGTCAGCATGTAGTGTTGTCATTGTTTTGGATTTTAGCCATTCTAATTAGTATATGGTGGTATCTCATTTTTGTTTTAATTTGCATTTTCCTGATGACATATAATGGGGGGCATCTTCTCATAGCTTTTTTGCTCTCTGTATATCTTTGGTGAAGTGTCTGCTCAGCTATTTGGCCAATTTTTTTTTTTTTTTAAATCTGGTTGTTTGTTTCCTTATTGTTGAGTCTTTAAGAATTCTTTGTATATTTTGAACAACAGTATTTTATCAAATGCATCTTTCTAAATATATTTTGCCAGTCTGTAGCTTGTCTTCTAGTTCCTTTGACATTGTGTTTTGCATAGCAGAAGTTTTTAATTTTAATGAGGTTCAGCTTATCAATTTTTTCATAGATGATGCCTTTGGTGTTGTATCTAAAATGTCATTGTTATACCCAACGTCGCCTAGGTTTTCTTCTAGGAATTTTGTAGCTTTGCATTTAACATTTAGGTCTATGCCCTATTTTAAGTTAATTTTTGTAAAGGGTGAAAGGTCTGTGTATAATTTCTTTTCTCCTTCTCCTTCCTTTGCACATGGATGTCCAGCTGTTCCAGCATCATTTGTTGAAAAGACTATCTTTGCTCTACTGTATTTCCTTTGTTCTTTTGTCAAAGATCAGCTGACTATAATTATGTGGGCCTATTTCTAGACTCTGACAACATAACAATTTTTCATTGATCTGTCTATTCAGTCACCAATATCAGACTATCTTGATTACTGTAGTAAGTCTTAAATTTGGGTAGAGTTAGTCCTCCAAATTTGTTCTCCCTCAATACTGTGTTGGTTATTCTAGGTCTTTTACTTCTCCATATAAACTTTAGAATCAGTTTGTCAATATCCACACAATAACTTGCTGAGATTTTGATTGGGATTACATTGTATCTATAGATCAGATTGAGAACTGACATCTTGACGATGTTAAGTCTTCCTATCCATGAATACGGACTATCTCTCCTTTTATTTAGTTCTTGGATTTTGCTCATCAATTTTTTAGTTTTCTACATATAGATATTCCACATATTTTGTTAGATTTCACTTAAGTATTTCACTAAGTTATCTCACTTATTTGGGGTGCTAATGTAAATGGCAGTTAATTTCTTTTAAAAAGATAGACATCTATAGCCAAATTATAGAAAGAACCCAAATGTCCATAGACTGATGAATGGATAAAGAAGATATATATATATACACACACACACACACACACACACACACACACACACACACTAGAATATTACTTGAAGACCAAAAAGAATGAAATCTTGCCATTTTCAACAACATGGATGGAATTAGAGTGTATTATGCTAACCGAGATGTCAGTCAGAGAAAGACAAATATTATAGGGCTTTATTCATATGTGGAATTTAAGAAACACAACAGATGAACATAGGGGAAGGGAAGGAAAAATAAGATAAAAACAAAGAGGGAGGCAAACCATAAGAGACTCTGAAATACAAAGAACAAACTGAGGGTTCCTGGAGGGGAGGTGGGTGGGGTGCTGGGCATTAAGGAGGGCACTTGCTGGGATGAGCACTGGGTGTGATATGTAGTGATGAATCACTAAATTCTATTCCTGAAACCGTTACTACACTATATGTTAACTAACTTGGATTTAAATTAAAAAAAAAAAAAAAAAGGCTAGACATCTGTCTTATGTTCCTTTACAGAAATCACACTAATCTGCTATACATGTAGTATATCCTCCCTTCACCCACCCCAAAGCCTTTAAAAATAAAAGCAAAGAAATATAAATGTATTAAAAGATAATGTGAGTGCACTGCAAAGTGTAAAGAAATGAGGAAAAAGTTACAGATTATTATTGTCAGGCATATTGACATCGTGCAGTGTTCCCAGCTTCTCTATTATTCCCATGATGGGAGTTCAAAGGCAGAAGTGTCATTTCTCCTACCCTCATTTGTAAATTGGGCATGTTGGCTGGGCAGCGCTCTGCCTACTGAAAATCCAGAAGATGGGCTCCTGAAGCTCTAAATGGAACTCATAATTAATATTCCCATGGCAGGGAGAATATGGTTATGAAATGACAGCTCATAAGGCTATGTGTCCAATAAGCTTGTTTAGATGGACCTAAATATAAAAATTTTCCATTATAACAATTTTTAATGTCTTTTTTTTTTTTCTGTTCAACAATTCATTCTAATACATGAGTTTCTCACACATCTTGGGATGGACCCTCAGCTCAAACAAAGAATATTTCTCCTAGAGCCATTAAATTTAATGGGAGTATTGGGGCCTCGGGGGCCCCTGGAGGAATTGGTACTGGACTCTTTCTTGCTTCAGAACCACTGTGCTTTGCTTGTACTGAGCCAGATGTCACTCCATATGGCTGCCTGCCCATTCTTACTCCTCTCATCAGATCTACAGCTTAGCTTTGCTCCCTTTATCATGAAACCTTGTAGAGTTAGTCAACAATACTGACCTTCATATTACTTGTCTGCAAGAAGGAGATTGTCATGTCTGTCCTGTCCACCGACTCTGGGGCCACCTGACATGGACATCTGAGTCATTCCAAATCCTTCTTCCATCATCTGCCCTTGGGTGTCTGAGGCCCTAGGATATATTATCTTGTCACCTGATGCCCATTATTTGACTCATAAGGCCCAGCCTTCATCACTGGATTCCACCCAGTGTCATGCTGTGATCATTGGTAACCTTGATGTGGATGAATCCAAAAGACTTTCTTTCTGCTTTTATCTTAGTTGACTTCTTAGCCATATTCAACACATGCCTGGTTTCCTTTTTGAAATACATGCCTTTCTTGGCTTCCATGACCCACAATCTATTTGTTTTCTTCTTCCTGCCTTGCCCATCTTGGGTAGCTTTTTATCCTCAGCTCAGAATGCCAGAGTTGAACAGATTCATTCCCCTGCCTTTTTCAGTACCTCCTTCCCTCCTGGGTGATCATAACTAATCCTACAGCTTTATAGCCCACCTTATCAGTTACCTATTGCTGCAATATTGCTATGTAATTCAGTGTCAGGTAGCAGTGAGTAATTTCAGAGTGAGAAAATTGAGCATCCATGAAAAAAATTAACTTCTAGATGACAGAAGTGACATGAGCCTCTAAACCTGATTCCTAGGTTATTGCATTTTCCACTGTATTAAGAACTTAGAAAGACAGGAACCATTATAGCCACCTCATTTCTATCAGGAGCCATTGCAGAACAATCACGTTTCAAAATAATTTTTAAAAACTCTCCCATATTTTAGTTCTCCAAAATTCTGTACAAATATGCCTTTAATGTCTCTTGTTAATGTTCCTTATTTAATTCTTAAATGAGAACTTTCGTCCATTTGCCACAACTATAATATATTCAAATTCTCCTTCTCTCTTCAAATTATTGTAAATGGCCAATCCCTATGAAATGATTCATTATATCTACATTTTCAAGTTTGGTATAATAAAATGGTACTCATTTGGAATAAAGGAGGTATCCATTAGGATTCCTGGGTGGCACATAGCAACAAATGATCTAGGATAATTTATAGAGAAGAGGACTTTGTTGGAGTAATAATAACAAACACCTATAGCATTTACTCTGATTAGGCACTGTTCTAAGCATTGGGCTAATTAATTCCTGGGAAACCCTATATGTAGGCACTTTACAGACGTAGAAACTGAGGCACAGAGAAATTAAGTAAGTTGTCCCAGATCACACAGTTAGGATGTTGCCAAACCTGGATTTGAATCCAAGCTCTGTGGCTCCAGAGTCTTAGACACTACAAGACATATCTAAGATTATGGGGAAGTCATAAAATGAAAGGGAAGGCTACAAAGGCAGCTTCAGAAGAGGTTAGAAACCAGGGTATCCCTAATCAGGGATAAATGAACTCTAATCACCCCTCAAACACCTGTCTCACTTAAAGGCTCCAGATTCAAAGTCCTGGGAGACAGGCCCAATTAGTCCTTACATAGGAGAGGGCAGGGCACCTTAACTGAAGTTCTACTAAGGCTGCATGCAAAGGGAAAAAAATCAATTCCCTAAGAGGAAATGGAAGTGTTGTTATAAAAGGAAGGGAATTTGGAAGGAGTGGACAGCAAAACAATGCCCACTATATGGAGCATGAAGGAAATATTTTTATTCATATTAACCAAATGTTCACAGTGACATTTGTGTGAGAGATCTCTCAACTGCTTTAAGAACATGCACTCAGTAGACAACTTTAGTTGGAAGAGATATCTGTACCCCTTTCCTGCTACTACACTCCAAGCCCTCTCTGTAGAGTCCATGTTTTCCCACTTGAGTTGGATCACAGCATGCTCAAATATCTATCATCGTTGAAACACTCTTCCCTGACCCCATATAGCTATTGATTCCTATCTAATTCTTACACAGCTGTGCTTCCCTCATAGTCTAACTTCTTAAAAAGACAGTCTACAGTCCCTGCATCTCCCTTTTGCACAGTTACTCCCCAATCTACTATCATCTACTTTCCTCTGTCATTCCTGCATTCTACTAACACTGCCCTTGCTAAAGTCACCAATGACTGGATTTTGCCAAAACAAATAACCGCCCTCCCTTCTTATCTTGACTTCTCTGCATGCAGCATTTTGCATTCTGAGCACTCTGTCCTTCTAGAAGCTCTCTTATCTGTGATATGCTCACTTGGTTTTCCTCTTTTCTCTACAAAAGTCCTTCTTAATACCACTCTTTGGCTCTTTTTTCCTCAGTTCCTTTCAAAATGTTGGCATTTCTAGAAGTTCTGCTCTTCTCACTTTATACATTCAACCTGGGGAACCAATTACTTATATATTCATCAATCTCAAATGCATCCCCAGCCAGAACTGTACCAGTCTCCAAAAGAGCAGCTCTCCTCTTAGAAGTGTTACTGATGCCTCTAATTAGATATGGACCAAAACTCATCCACTCTTACCTCTAAATACATTCCTCCCTCTTAATTATCTCAGCCAGTGTTACCTCCATTTCTCACTTGAGCCAGATACTTCAAAACCACTCTTGCTTCTCTCTTCTCCTTTCTCATATCTCACTAACCAGTGAGATTTGTCTTGTAGACAATTCTTTTTTAATATCTTCTCTGTCTACCACCTCTTCTCTAGTTTCCCTACCGCTGGTATAATGTAGGCACTTACCATTTCTTGCCAGAATTATTTCAAGGACTTCCTATATAATCTCTCTGCTTCCAATCTGTACCTTCTTCAGTTTTCCACACTGCTGCCACAGAGATTTTTCTAAAATGCAAATATGATCATGTAGCTTCCAGAATTAAAATCCTTCAATGACAGCCACACGCTTCATGAGAAAATTCAAATTCCTGAGCTTAGCACACGGGTTCCTTGTGATGAGACTCCTGTTACCTCTTCAGACACATAGCTTGGTAGGATCCCCAGAGTGTTTCAGTCCAGCCATTAAGAAGGATCTGTGGTTACCCAAACATGTCAAGTCTCTTCACCTTCATCCATAGTGCTTTGTGTTTCTTGAATGCCCTCTATACTGGGGTGAATACTTGTCTCCTAAAATTTAGGTCCACCTGGAACCTGTGAATGTGATCTAACCTATAAATAGGGTCATTGTAGATATAATCATGTGAAAGTGAGGTCATACTGGGTTAGGGTGGGCCCTAAATCCAATATACTGGTGTCATAAGAAGGACATTTGGACATAGACATACACACACAGGGGAGAAGGTCCTGTGAAGACACAAGCAGAGATTAGAGTGGCACATCTAAAAACAAGGAATACTGAGGATTGCTGAAAACCATCAGAAGCAAGGAGAAGGATGTGGAAGTTTCTTCCCCAAAGCCACTGGAAAAAACCAACCCTGCTGACATGTTGGTTTCAGACTTCCTGTTTTGTGAGCCACACAGTTTATGGTATTTTATAATGGTGGCTCTCGGAAACTAATATACCCTTCCTACTCTTTTCCCTTGCTAACCTGAATTCAGCTTAGCATCTCTCTGGCAAGCCTTCCTGGTGCTTCCCCACCCTCCAGCCTTGGATGCCCTTCTTCTGTTTTCCCATTGTATCTGTATGTATCTCTTATTAAAATGCAGTGCTATGCTGTCATCAGTAGATTTCTGTTCTTTGTGTTTTCTTTGTCGGGTGATAAGCTCTAAGACTGTTGAGAGGGTGCCTACCTGACAGTGTCAGGATCCTGCATGTGCAGTTAACATTCAGTGAATGTTAGCATGCCTCAAAAGACGTGTGATTTTATTTCTTTCAAATGGAATATCACAAACTATCAGGTAGAGAGGAGATAAGTAAATGGGAAAAATAAGATCTCACATTAGGCCAACAATGTGCGATGCGCTGACAATGAAACTACTTTAAAATAAAAGAAGAGCTGTTTGGATTACTGAGGTTAATTTTATTCACTAGTGCTGATGAGAATTGTGTGCACGCTCTCCCAAATTATGAATTGTTTGCTTTGCATTTTTTTACTAGAAGTTCTGACTACCAGCTCATAATGAAAAATATATCATATGAGTATCTAAGTAATAGAAATATCCTTCACAAACAATAAAATAAATGGAAGTCAGGGAAGTTTACATTTTGCCTGACCATTGGGCAGCTGTGATCTCTCACTTGCTCTGGTGGCGTTCATTCTTTATTGGGTAAACTTCCACAGGTTTGTTGGAGCTCATTAGGGAAGGATCAATCCAAAGTGTGTAGGATGTTAGCCTGAAACTCACTTGTCAGAAGTGTTGGCACTTTATTCACTAAAAATAACCTCTTCATGGCCTGAAGTGGCTTAGTGGGCTGTACCCTCCTCATTATTATGGGAATTATAAAACAGTCTCAGTGTTTATGTTAAAGATCTCACCAACATGTGGAAATCTGCCTAATTAAGCTATAAAAAAATGAACTTGTTTCCTTTTAAGAATTCATTAATTGTTTGCCATACATACAATTATATTCCCCTCAGATGGTAACACAGGCCATTGTTTCTAAAAGTGGTAACAATAGTAGCCACATCCACTCAGGCCTCAGAAGACCACCTGTTATTAAACTTAACAAAAGTTGCCAAGGGCTTTAGTATTTTGACTGCAGAAGATCTTGCCTAATTGAAGGCTATGAGATGAGATTAAAACAGGGCCTTTACAATGATTATTTTTCTTATTCACTCAACTGTTATGCAGCTAAGCAAAAGGCCTGAAGCACCATGAAACAAACATGTTACACTTTGTGGCTATGTCAAATTGTTTAACACAGACAGTTGCTGGGCCTGTGGTAGGTACAAGAGAGCCACAAAGATGAGCAAGACTCAATCCCTGCCTTCAGAGGCTGGCGTCTGCTGAAGACAAAGGCAATTTCAGTGCCAGAAATTTCAACAGTAACGTAAGAGGAGGCTGACTCATTCCATCTTGTGTAGTCAGGGAAGGCTTCCTGGGGAAGCTGTGATCTGCTGCAGTGCTGAGAAGGAAAATGCATCAGAAACAAGGTAAATAATCACACAGATCGTGGGACACACAAGATGGGCTTTGGGAACAGCTCCGAGTTTAATGAAGAGTGAGGAGGGAGGAGAAATAGTAAGGCGATATTATCTATATAACTAACTCCTTAATTCACTCATTAAACATTGAGTAGTTGGTATGTTCCAGGCACTGAGGCTATAATGGTCAATATACCAGTCTTCCCCTTCAGGAAGTTCTTTTTGTAGGTTTAATTTTGAGAGAGAAACACACACACAGAGAGAGAGAGAGAGAG
The DNA here is from genome assembly GCF_007474595.2 of Lynx canadensis. NCBI lineage: Eukaryota > Metazoa > Chordata > Mammalia > Carnivora > Felidae > Lynx > Lynx canadensis. The sequence continues at coordinate 132,159,012 of NC_044306.2, read as the reverse complement.
AGAGAGAGAGAGAGAGAGAGAGAGAGAGAGAGAGAGAGAGAGAGAGAGAGAGAATCCCAAGCAGGCTCTATATTGGCAGCACAGAGCCTCATGCTGGGCTCAAACTCACACACCAGGAGATCATGACCTGAGCCCAAAGCAAGAGTTGGACGCTTAACCGACTGAGTCAACCAGGCGCGCCGCCCCTCTGCCCCAGGAAGTTCTTATCCAGTCAGGGAGGCAGAAACCTAAAGGACTGATTGGAAACAAGTTAGTGAGCCTCTTGAAAGAGGGAGGTACAGGTGTCATGAAAGCTCAGTGTTAGTGCATCTGACAGAGGAGCCACCCAAGGCCTCTGAGTGTAAGCGACAGCAAAGCGGCCTTGAAAATCCAGCAGGATTTGCCAGTGAGAAGGACAGAGCATTTCAGGTGCACATGAACAACAACGTGTGAGCAGCTGTGCAGAAGCAAGAGACAGCCTGTTGGGAGGAGTGGTTGAGGGTGGGGTGGGGTTGGAACAATAAGTGAGCACCGCTAAAGCTCCAGATGCAAGGCTGACAGCATAAAGCAGCCATCTGTCAAGCGATGGGGCTAAGGGCAGCAACTGAGTGAGGCTGTGCCGGGCCGAGTATGTCTTTTCCCCAGGTCATGGGCAGTCACTGAGGGCTTGATGGGGCAGGTGTGTGGAAGCCTGAGAAAGAAGGACCTATGGGAAGGCTATTGCAGGAGGTACTGTGAGAACCAGGGCAGTGATCATAGGAATAGACAGGAAGGGATGAATCTAGAAATACTGAAGAGATCAAATCACCTGTGCACTGTGATTGACTGAATGTAAAGGATGAGACAGAGGGAATATCCAAGGCTTCAAGATGAGGCAGGAAGGTAACAGGATGCTGTGATCAGTGTAACAATAGAGGTATTTACACAGTACCCAACATAAGTCAGTGAGGGAAGGGACCCAGACCACCTTGAGGAGAGTTCTGGAAAGCTTTGCTGAGCAAAATGACCCCTGAGCTGAGATCTGAAGGATGTAGAGTAATACATCAGAAGGAAAGGGTGGAGGAAAGGAGGCCACCCAAGGCAAGGGGAACAGCACAAACAGAGGCAGGAGACTGAAAACAATACATCAGAGAATGATCAGCAGTGCAGAATTCCTATGTCCCTTACCTTCTGGAAACATTTCTCTGTGTGACAGGCTATATATTGACAGGTGGTTAAAGTGTGCTTCTAGGATCAGATGGTTTGGATTCACACCTGGCTTGCCACTTACCAGCTGCGTGGCCTTAGGGAAATTACTTAACTCCTCAGTGCCTACCGCATGTAACACTTGCAACACAGAGATGAAAACAGCATCTACTTCATAGGGTTGCTGTAGGCACTCAGAAGAAAGCTTGGCACCCAGTGTTGGCTAGCAGGCAGCGGTAGCATTGGTGATGGTGGTAGTAGAAAACTTGGCTTTTCTTACTAATACAAACTTACCACCAGCTCCACCTTGCAAGTCTACTGCCCCTGCTATACCCCTCTTCTCATCCCATCCACGTCATAGCTATGGAATAATCAAAGGTCCATAACTTGAAATTTTAATTCTGAAAGAAAAAATGTGTTGGAAACCTCGGGCTGCATTGTGAAAATCTCAATTCTCTACTCTGTCTTACAATTCACTTCTTTCTATCTTTCTTAAATATAACTATCTCCTTTCTCTGTAGACATTCCTAAAACAAGCTACTCAAGATTCACCTGTATGCAAACCAAAATTGATGCTGATGGGGAAGAGACAGGTGAAGGAAATCAGTGTATCCAAGAAGAACAACAGAGGACTGGGTGTTTGGGCGGAGACCATTATGGACAAGAAGCTTGTTAGAATTTTCACTCTTTACCTAAATCCGTAACTCTGCTGTCCCAACCGCTTAATTTATTTCCAGTGGAAAAAGAAGTAATACACTAGTTTTTCAGTTAAATTCATCATTTTCTGCTTGACTTCATCAGTTGCTCATATTCTCCCTCTCTCCCTTTTTCTTTTTCAGACCATAATTTTCCCCTTAACTTTTAGACATTTCCCTTTTTCTAGAGGTTGCTCGACTACACTTACTTCTTCTTAGATAGAAGGAATGTTTTCCTTATGCATATAGACATGAAAATTAAGGGAACACAATGCTTGAGAAGTTGTCATATTCTCTGAATGTTTTAGGAGGAAGTAGAAGTTAGGTGAAGCACTAATTTGCAAAATATAAAAGTGTTCACTTCAGAAGCCAACTTGCCTCAACAAAAGTATGGTTTTTGCTGATATTGTTAAAGTTGTACAGATGATAACGTCAGGTGGGTGATGCTCATTATAACCACTGAATAATAATAACAATCCCCCAAATCTTGTACTCAACTTTTTTATTTCTTATCCTCTGTCTGGGGCCTGCTTCAGAACAGCTGTGATATTTCCCTTTCAGCCAAATTTACCTTTCAGTGTTGCTTTATTATATTCTGTTTTAATCACATCGGATATACCTTGTTTTCATCTGAGAATCCACATTCATATTCAGAAAGCTTACTTTAAAAATGTTATAGTTTTCTCGTCTTTCGTCTTTGTGTTTTTAAAATGTGACTCCAATTCAGGAGTGCCTGGCTGGCTCCACTGGGTTAGCATCCAACTTTTGCTTTTGCCTTAGGTCATGATCTCACAGTTTGTGGCATTGAGCCCTGTGTCAGGCTATGTGCTGACAACGCAGAGCCTGCTTGGGATTCTCTTTCTCCCTCTCTCTCTGCCCCTCCCCCAGTGGTGCTTTTTCTCCCACAAAATAAAATTTTTTTTTTAACATTTATTTGTTTTTGAGAGACAGAGACAGAGCGTAAGTGGGGGAGGGGCAAAGAGAGAGGGAGACAGAATCCGAAGCAGGCTTCAGGCTCTGAGCTCGAACTCATGAACTGTGAGATCACGACCTGAGCCGCAGTTGGACGCTTAACCAATGAGCTACCCGGGCGCCCAAAATAAATAATTTTTAAAAAATGTGATTCCAATTTCAATTTATCTCCATCCTCTATGTACATCGCTTCTTATACATTAATTTCTTATTTTTCATGTATTTTTTTTTTTGTCATTACTTCTAGAAGCTTCTTGACTTTCAGGATGATTAGAAAACAAAAATCTCAAAGGAGAAAAGTCACTAAGCACTCACGGGAAAACTATGTGCGTTCTCTCATGATATGACATAACATAAATACCTTAAATACAATAAAGACACTTAAACAATTTTTAACTCTACAAGGATTTGGAAGACAGTAGCACACGAATACTTACAAAGCAAATTATTTTTTTTTAAGTTTATTTATTTTGAGAGAGAGACTGCACATGCAAGTGAGTGGGGGAGGGGAAGGGAGAGAGAGACGGAGAGACAGAGAGAGAGACAGAGAGAGAGACAGAAAGAGAGAGGAGGGAGAGAGTCCTAAGCAGGCTCTGTGCTATCATCATAGAGTCTGATGCCATGCTCAAACCCACAGAACTGTGAGATCATAACCTGAGCCGAAATCAAGGGCTGGACGCTTACCTAACTGGGCCACCCAGGGGTCTCAAAGCAAATTATTTCTAAAATCTACTACTCCAGCCTCAAATTCTTAAAGAATTCAATACTGAATTCAATGGAAAATTGAACTGAATTCAATAAACATGTACTGAGGATTGCCATGTATTGGGCATTGTGCTAAGCTTTGTGGGGCTATGCAAAGATACGTAAAAATTTATAAAAGCTGGCTGATGTGTTTCAAAATTGAACATTTTAGAGAAGATATCCCCCTAAAAACAACTTGTACGAATCATGTAGAGGAAAAGTGCTATGGGAATGCAGGAGAGCAAACGTTCAATTACCACTAGGGTGAACTTAAAATAATTTTTGGAGGTGGTAAAGATTTTTTAAAACTATACACATACACTTTTATCTCCTTAAGCCATGGACGTTTGGAGTTTATTATATCATTAGAAGTTAGGCTACTGTGGTTACTACATCCAAACTGATCAAATTGGACCATGTACTGTTTCCCAGTTTGGAGTAAAATTTGAGTTGGGTTTTAAAAGCTCAGCGTTTGGGGCAGAGGAGGAGAGCCTAGGCAAAGATTCACAGACAGCAACTCATAGACTTACTATTGTCCATCATGGTCCATTGTACCTGGAGCTTAAGAATGTATGAAGGAGGAGAGCTGCGAAGGGGTGTAGATGGGGTTCGGATTGAGATACTTGCTGGGAGATAGGGCTCTATGCCCAAGTCTATTACGAATAGACTTCAATGCCAGGTTAAGAAATTGAATTTTATTTCAGAAATTATTTCCAAGTTCTATGCCTTGAAATGAGTGAAAAATGAATGATTCCATCAGCTTAAATGTGAAATGAAAGAGAAAAAAGAAATGTTTGTGTTTTGAACTGTTTTTGAATTGTAGGAAAATCATAATGAAGCCTGAAGGTAAGAAAGATGTGGTAGGCATATTTCATGATAATTTTGGTAATTGCTGCAAACATGGAAGAAAGTTTGCTCTGGTTTCAGTGTTGGGCCAGCAAATATATCAATTGATGACAAGAAAACAGTTTTATCAATTTCCTTGGGAGATCCCACACTTTTGATTAATGATTTGAGCATGCAGAATAAAGGGCCATCGAATTTCAGAGCCACACGGGTCTTTAATGGTCACAGAACCCTGCTCTGTGCCTTGGATAGGTTTCCCTAGAGTAACTGCGGTGGTCCCGGAGCCTTTTCTGCTTTTTCACTGTGTGTCCTTAACTGAATACATTTTCTTTTTTTTTCTTTTTTTAATATTTTTTTAACGTTTATTTATTTTTGAGACAGAGAGAGACAGAACATGAATGGGGAAGGGTCAGAGAGAGGGAGACACAGAATCTGAAACAGGCTCCAGGCTCTGAGCTGTCAGCACAGAGCCCGAGGCGGGGCTGGAACTCACGGACCGCGAGATCACGACCTGAGCCGAAGTCGGCCGCTTAACCGACTGAGCCACCCAGGCGCCCCAACTGAAGACATTTTCAAGGTGGCTGATTTGAGGTGAGACACAAGGTATGATCCTGGAAGGGAGGTTTTCCCCCCTCCCCTTTAAAAAAACAACTGGTTCTGGGGCATCTGGGTGGCTCAGTCAGTTAAGCATCCGACTCTTGGTTTCAGCTCAGGTCATGATCTCAAAATTCCTGAGTTCAAGCCCTGCACTGGGCTCTGCGCTGACAGTGCAGAGCCTGCCTGGGGTTCTCTCTCTCCCTGTCTCTCTGTCCCTCGCTGCTGCTCTGTCTCTGCCAAAATAAATAAATAAACTTAAAAAAAAAAAGCAAACTGGTTCTTATGTGAATCAAAGCATAAATTCTCAGCCTCTTAGATAAAAAATTAAAAAATAATCACAATACAAATACGTTCGATAATTGTATAATGTTGTCTTCGGCACTACTTATTCCTAAGATGATGTAAAAGTGTGTATATCAGAGCAGTGCTCTTTCCCCCCCTTCCTTAATGATTTTCTGGGTCAATTAAGTTTTCAGTGCCACCCTTAAGACTGAAAGTTAGCATTAATTTCATAAAAATGATATATTCCACATTAGGGCAGAAGGAAGCAGATGAGCAAGTTCTTCTTACTCTGTGTATCCTGGTATTATTCAACATTGGCCTGGAGAGGAGAATTTTGTGTTTCCGTGCAGGGCTCCCTAATGAGAGTTACTGAAAAACAATGTGCTCTTGTCAGAACAGTGTGGAGCTCTTCTAAAACTGGGATGGAGCTACGTTTTACCCTTTAAAGGTCAGGAGATATTATTATGCAGCAAATTGAGCCTATGATTTATCTTTTAGAAAGGCAGCATCACACACATACAAAACCCACAAGGTTTGGGTTACATTTTAAAAAATTCTAGAAGATATTGAAAATGAGAATTAATTTCCAATAACAATGCTAATAATAGCTCCAATTTTTAAGCCTAAGATATTAGATTAAGTATTATCTCTTATTTACTCTCCACAACACACCAGCAAGGAAGGTATCATTTTCTCAATTTTAAAATGAGGAAACTCAATTTTATTCCTCATCCCCCTTGAACTCCAGCTTTGTTTTCACCACTGATGCCCTCTGCCTGACACTCTGAGACTTTCCTTTCTACTTTTGGACAGTGTTTTTGCAGTCTTTGATCAAACTTATTCCTTTTCTGACCCCTAAATCTGAGTTTATCAGGAATTTTCCTCCTCTGTCCTCTTCTTTCCTGTCCTTGGAAATCTCTTTCACACTTGGGATATCTAATGGTGCTGATCTAGTAGCTGTAAGTCCTGGCATCAGCCTCTCCCCATGTTCCCATCCTCCTCCACTTTCATACCTGCAGGCCAGATATCTGATGTGCATGTCATGGCCGGTATCCCAAACAACGCCCAACCCGGGATTCAACATCATTGTGTCAAAATGAACTTCTCCTTCCGACATCTCTATTTCTTTTAATGACACCAGTGTTCTCCGGGTCAGGTCTGGCTTAAAATCCTGGAGTCATTTGGACAGCTCCGACTCCCTCACCCCCTATGTTTATGCAGTCCCAATTCTTGTCACATCTCTGGCTAGAAATATTTGCAACTTTCCTTCCAATAACTGGGACTCAAATAACATACCTCTCACCTTCTACAGCTTTTAAAAATACACAGAGACTTATGTGATTTGTCCCACAGTTTCGAAGCGGAGTTAGGACTTGATCCCAGGGTTTCTGACTCCTGTTTTTTCCAAGGGGGGAATATTGCAACAACTGTGTCTCCAGGCCCTGCTTGAGCTGGTCCAGGTGCCTCAGGCACGGTCTCTCTACTTGGTTCCAACACAGCTTATATAAGCACTAATAGTCACTGTCTCATAATCACTGACAAATGACCTCATTTTAAAACACAGATCTGATCACCTCATGCTCAGCTCAAAATCCTTCAGTGCCTTCCTCTACTGAAAAATGTTCTCATTACTTAACCTGGCACCGTAGACATCCTCCGGTGTGATTTCCACACAATTTTGGAATACTGCTTCCCACAACCCCCTCTATTCTCCAGCCAAATGGAACTACTCTCAGTGTCTCAAACATGCTTGAAGCATTTGCCTGCATTCCTCTGCTCAGGCTATGGCCTCTTGGAATGGGCTCCCTGCCTTTTGAAAATGCTGTCTTTTCTTTCTTTCATTCATTAATTCCAAAACATTGATGTATCAACAACTGTGTATCAGGGTCTGTGCTAGACATGGGAGGATGCTGGTGAATAAGATAGAAAGGATCCATTTCTCAGGGACATTAGGATCTACTGGGTTCTTAAATTTCGGGACAGATGCCACACTCTTTGCAAAATGTCTTTCCTGATACCCGTGGCAGAAAGTGATGACTTCTCCTCCCAACAGCCATAGCACAGGGAGAAAACCTATTGCAGGATTTATCATAATCTGATTGAATTACAGTTATTGAGTCTTATCTCTCACCCTAGGTTGTAAGCTTTATTTTTGATGGAGACTCTAAGTAGCTCAATATTTAGCCCTCATAGCACATAGTACAGAGCTCCACATAGAAGACCTCAATAAATGATATTGGAATAAACAATGTCTCTCAGAGTCTGTGACTACGAGATTGGGCAGGGAGAGCAGCACACTCCATTCACACACAGTCAGGAGAGGACAGTAAGCTCACACTCCTCTCACACACCCCCACCAGATGGTTAACATAACATTATTTTGGTCAACAGAATTGTCACCTGATATCCAGGGCCCCATGATACTTGCCTTTATCCATTTAAAGAGAGTTTTGAGACCAAAACTAACCCAAGATTTCTGGTCATCACAGTGCAGATCTGTTCAGTCTGCACATTTTTCTGTGTCAATAAGCAGGAAATAGGATTAGCATCTTCCCCATATGGTCTGTTTTTCCGACTCCAGAACCAGAAGGCTGCTAAACTCTGGACCATGATTCTAGGCTGAATTTGTTTCATGAAAATTAAAAATAATCATGTACAGTTATATTTACTCTTCTGGGGTACAGTTCTAGGAATTTTACAAATGCATGGTTGTATGACCGCCGCCACAATCAAGATATAGAACAGTCTCATCATCCCCTTAGAGACATACCCCTTGACTATTCCTTTGTAGTCAAACCCTCCTCCGCTCTTAACCACTCATCTGTTCTCCACTCCTGTAGTTTTGCCTTTTCCAGGATGTCCTATAAATATAAAAGTACATAGTTGTTTCGGTCTGGTTTCTTTAATTAGCGTCACATACTTGCAATTCATCTGTGTTGTTGTGTGTTATTAATAGTTTGTTCCTTTTTATGGAAGAATGGTATTCCATTGCAAAAGTGTGCCACTGTTTATTTATTCACTCCCTGAGGGACATTTCGGTTATGTTCTGGTTTTGGTGATTGTGAATAAAGCCACTACAAAATACGTTCTTGGGTTACCATAGGTTTTCGTATCGCTTAGGTAAATGGGAGTGAAACTGCCAGGTCACATGGTAAGTGAATGTTCAATTTTATAAGAAACTGCCAAAATGCTTTCCACAGAATGAGTCAGAGGTCTAGTTGCTTCACATCCTTACCAACGCTTGGTTTTCTCAAGACTTGTTTTTTTCTTTTTTCTTCTTTGCCTTTCTAGATCTATATAGCGTGAGATAGGATTTTAAGATTTCATCTTTTAGAACCATAATATTTCCACTTCCACACTAAGGCCACACTCAATATGTCCTCCTCCCCTTCACTTGGATCTTTGTATTATCCCTCCCACTAGATTAAGGATTCCTTTATGGGTAAGGAACAAGTCTTAGCCATTTTCGTATATATGATGTGCTGCCAACCCACCCCAAGTGTGGGGATTTGCAACAACAGGAAATAACACATGCTACTTAAATAAATGCTCCTATATGATCAGATTTGATCAACACATAATGACACAACTAATATATCCAAAACATAATATCGTTTGCCCAATTTTATCAATTGTTTTATGCCATAGGAATTTTAATAAAATTGTGCACTTTCCTCCCTTCTCACAGATATTGTATATCCCCCAAAACTTTCATTTGTTTTGGAGGATATTTGTCTAAATTATGGATTTCAGATTTCCTGCTTTATCAAAGGGCAAATTAGAAAATATGGTTAGGATGGTGAAATATTTGAGTAACAGATTTCTTGTGCCAACATGAAAAACGAGATTTTTCTTACTAGTACTTTAGTAAGAGATTATGACCTATTTATTTTACAAATTATATCACTTACTTGCATTTTTTTAAAAAATGAGCTATAATTGACATATATCATTATAATCATTTCAGATGTACAACATAATGATTCAATATTTTGTATATAATGTGAAAATGATCACAACAGTGTCTAGTTAACGTCCATCGCCATACTGTTACAATTTCTTTCTTGTGATGAGAACTTTTAAGATACTTACTCTCACACCAACTTTCAAATATTCAACACAGTATTATTCACTATAGTCACCATGCTGTACATTATACCCCTGGAGCCAATTTATTTCATAACTACAAGTGTGTGTGTGTGTCTGTGTGTGTAATCACATTTGCTTTATCCATTCATCCATTAATGACACTTAAGTTTCTTACCTTGAGTATTGCGAATAATGCTGTAGTGACCATGGCAGTGCAAATATCTTTTCAAGTGTTTTTATTTCCTTCAGATAAATACTCAGAAGTGGAATTTCTGGGTCATATGGTACTTCTATTTTTAATTTAAAGTTTTGAGGAAGCTCCATAGTGTTTTCCACAGGGACTGCACCAGTTTACATTCTCACCAATGCTGCACAAGGGTTTCCTTTTCTCTACATCCTTACCAATGTTTGTTATTGCTTGTCTTTTTTGATAATAGCCATTCTAACAGGTGTGAGGTCATCTCATTGTGGTTTGTATTTCCCTAATGATTAGTCATGACTAGCACCTGTCAGTCATCTGTATCTCTTCTTTGGAAAAATGTCTTTTCAGACCCTCTGCCCATTTTTTTAAAAATGGGTTTTTGTTTTGTCTTTGTTTTTGTCACTTACTTGCACTTCAATGTGCTTTTTAGGTGAGAGGAAAAATTGGAATTACAGGGGGAAACTGTAATCATCATTTATCAAGTGAGTTGGGGCAAAAAAAAGAGGTTGAGAGTCACTGATAAAGACTCAATTTCAAAAGTGAATGTGTCTTTGAAGTGCCACGGGCCAACCTCCCAGTCATTGCCAGAATCCTGACTATAACATCTCGTTGAATAGTTGCACCATTAGAAAGCTCACCGCTTCGTATGGCACCAGGGCATACATCCTTGCGTGCAAGAGTCTCAAAACAAAATAAATGCAAAACATTGGGAAAGCAGCTTCTTTCTAACCAGCTTCTGTTTTTCTGTAACTCTGTATCATATTAACTTTCCGTAGCACCTACAGAAATCTAAACATGGAGTTTGGAATCTATTGTGGCAGAAAGATGTTCACCTTGCATCATCCAGCCACGAGCAGAGTTAATCTCATTAACTTTTATGCAAGATGATTTTATATTTTGAAGAGATAATGCAAGATGATTTTTTATAATGCAAGATGATTTTATATTTTGAAGAGATGAACTCAGTGGCGTAAACGACATGAATCTTGGAACCTGTTTTTATATACCACTCTTTCTGCAACTTTAGTTTTTGAATGGAAGTAAACCAACAACTTACAGTTGTACATAGAGGAGAAAATTTGTATAAGTCCATAGAAGAAAATGTCTTAAGTATAATCTATGCGTAGACTGGACTCTGAGCCCTTTAATGGAAAGCATTCTTGCAGAACTCAAAAACAAGGGGCTTTCTAACCTTAGACATTTCTCTTTCTATTGGCTAGTTTCCGGGGTGGTTTTGTATGAAGCTTAGCTCAGATGGAAATCCATTCCCGGAATTCCCTTCCCTAAATACTTCTTCAGTATAGTTGGCTACAAGGGAAACCTCTGTGATATTTGGTGGCAGAAGTGGGGCATTAGCATTATTCGGCTTGGAAGAGCCCTGTGGTGCAACAGCGGCTGGGCGGCTGGGCGCTGATCTCCTGGCTCACCTCAGTGACCTCAGGCAGCAGCCAGGCCGCAGGTCCGCACCTCCCACCAGACCCTCTCTCTCAGCCTCTGCCCAAGGTCTGTAAACAGCTCTGCAGTGAGAAGGGTGAGCCCCTTTCACGGTTCTCCCAGGTGGCTGTGGTTGGAGGAGACAGGAGTCCAGCGGGGATTCTGTTTTGTCTTTCTGTGTTCCAGTTTGTCTTGCGGGTTCCAGACTGTCCCTGCTCCACTTCACATCCAGCTTTTCTTTCCCACTGCTGGCTCTGTTAGCCTACGATCACCGCAGGCCCAATATCAGATGCAGAACAACTGCTTCCCATAGACCTTTTTATAAGCTCCCATGATTATGTAAGGTCTAACACTTATGATAAATCCATTATTCTACATCCACCGTACGGTTACTGCTTTCCTAACTGATATCGCTTCCATAAATTGTTTCTATTCAGAATATGCACTTGGTTACAAATGGTCTTTTTGTGCCTGACTTAAAAAAAAAAAAATTATGATAGAGGCACCTGAGTGGCTCAGTCGGTTAAGCGGTTAAGTGTCAGACTTCGGCTTGGGTCATGATCTCATGATCTCACAGTTCGTGAGTTTGAGCCCCGCGTCGGGCTCTGGGCTGACAGCTCAGAGCCTGGAGCCTGCTTCAGATTCTGTGTCTCCCTCTGTCTGCCCCTCCACTGGTTGCACTCTGTCTCTCGCATTGTCTCAAAAATAAATAAACATTAAAAAAAAATTATGATGGGGCGCCTGGGTGGTTTAGTTGGTTGAGGGTATGACTCTTGATTTCAGCTCAGATCATGATCCCAGGTTCGTGGGATGGAGCCCCACGTTGGCTCTGCACTGAGCCTGGAGCCTGTTTAAGACTCTCTCTCTCTCTCTCTCTCTCTCTCTCTTTCCCCTTCCGCCCCTCCTCCCGGTTCTCATGCATGGTCTCTTAAAACAACACCACCACCACCAACAACAAAAAACCCACCTGAGCCAACTAGTTGTTTCTTCAAAATACGTTTTAATGTGACACTTGGAAAGTTGGATCTACTCATAGTAAAACATAAACTACAAATCTGGAAACGATTTCAAGTAATCCATTTTTATCACACTGTATGTGTATTGAGAGCAGATAAATACTGTTCCAAGTGTTTCAAACTCTTTAATATTTCTTAGTAGTAAGATTTTATGGTCTTTAAAGGTGGAGAAGCCTCTTTCCATCTTTCCATCCTTACATATTAGCACATAGATAAGACCTTATTAAACACTGGCTGAACTACGTAAAGAGCAAATTTCAGCTTCCTGTTTTTTTACAAAAAAGAAAAGAGCAGCAGTGTGTGAGCAAGCTACCACAACCAACTGCATCCTCTGATGCTTGTCTCACTATTATATAGAAACTCCAGCAGGAAACCACAGCTATATCCTTTTCATCAGTATAGAAAAATCTTATGAATTGTTGGCAAGCATAAAACAGCTCTATTGACATTACATAGATAGTGGTGACAATTTATACTCACCACATCCAGGTGCTTTACAACATTTTCACAATGTTTCTCAAGGACAAATTCCAGAGAAAAGTAGGCATAATAATAGTTATACCTTAACCACTTGCCAGGGGGTAAACTATATAGAAAAACAATAAATGCCGCTGAAACTCAACTCCTCCCTTGAAGTAACTGATTTAAAAAAAAACAAAACTGATAAGTGCTAAAATTTTGCATTTCACTCAAATTTGTAAAAATTTCTAACTGACCAAAGGATGCATTAGCCTGTACTCAAAAATCAGTACTGGGGCTCCTGGGTGGCTTAGTTAGTTAAGTGTCATGATCAGCTTAGGTCATGATCTCACGGTTTGGGAGTTCAAGCCTGTGTTGGTCTCTGGGCTGACAGCTCAGAGCCTGTAGCCTGCATTGGATTCTGTGTCTCCCTCTATCTCTGCCTCTTCCCTGTTCACACTCTCTCTGTCTCTCTCTCTCTTTCTCAAAAATAAACTTTTAAAAAAATTGTGACCATACTAATTTTTCCCTTTGTATTCAAAATAGCCCAAGAATTGGACTTTTCTAACTATGAAATGTACAAACCCCTTTTGTCCACTCTCATGTATAATCCTATTTAGGATTTGGATAACACATGTTTTAAATTTGTAATATGAGCCTTGACAATGTGTTTTATCAATGAAGGGACTTTCTAACAAAGATCTCTTAATCATTTAGGAAATACAAAGAAAAAAATATGGCAGAAGTCCAGGGCTTTCAATGACTTTCATTTTAATGGGAACCACAGACATGTAGACTCATTTACACAGAAGTCAGAGAGTACAGACCTGTAGCTTTCTTGCGTGTCTACAACAAAACCTACTATGGAAATTCTCCACAGTATGTTTGTTCCATGAATACATGTGTGAACAACTGAATGCATAAATTATTGGTGGCAATGGAGAGGGGGGAGATAAGAAGGGCATCTCCAAGTTCCAGAAAAGGCTGAAGAGACCCCAAATCCAGAAAAAAAGAGGCCCAAGAGAGAAGAAAAAAATGAAAGACCGTTTTAAAAACCTGGACATTAAAACTAGAATTGTTCTTAGGAATTTCTGGACCAAACTGTTCATTTCTAGAAAGAACCTGAGGTCCCTTGGGCAATGACATGACTTCAAGTAACATTTTCACAGATTGTGACATGTGTGTGTCACTTTCATGATTTTTGCCTTATGGTGCTTCTTATCTAAACTATTTTTTACTTAATGCTTTTTATTCAATTGACTTTAATTGGTGCACTAGCTGAAAATATTAACCTAGTCTTAAGAAATGCTCTCTCTGCAAAGTAACAGTTTTGATGTGCTAGTAATGTATTTTACATATAGCAGCATATGGTGTATTTCGTATATGGTATATTTAAAAAATATTAAATATAAATTTATTTTAAAATAAATTTAAAAATATACCATATGCTAAATACATTATAGGCTATATTTTTATTTTTTTATTTTATTTTTTTTTTAATTTTTTTTTCAACATTTATTTATTTTTGGGACAGAGAGAGACAGAGCATGAACGGGGGAGGGGCAGAGAGAGAGGGAGACACAGAATCGGAAACAGGCTCCAGGCTCTGAGCCATCAGCCCAGAGCCCGACGCGGGGCTCGAACTCACGGACCGCGAGATCGTGACCTGGCTGAAGTCGGACGCTTAACCGACTGCGCCACCCAGGCGCCCCATATAGGCTATATTTTTAAAATATACTTTAAATTTATTCTTAGTATATTTCAAATTTTTTTTAATGTCTATTTATTTTTGAGAGAGAGAGAGAGACAGACTGTGAATGAGGAGGGGTAGAGAGAGAGAGGGAAACACAGAATCTGAAGCAGGCTCCAGGCTCCATGCTGTCAGCACAGAGCCCGATGCGGGGCTCAAACCCACAAGCCGCAAGATCATGACCTGAGCCAAAGTCAGACGCTTAACTGACTGAGCCACCCAGGCGCCCCAATACATTTCTGAAATAAAACAAATTCATAACTATTAAAATAAAAAGTAAATCTGTATACCATCTAAGATCATCTTACAGGTCACTGATCAAAATCTTCTGCATTTTGAAAACTAGTGCACTTTGCCATGCCATCCCCTGGAACAAAGCATTTGGATTCTGAAACAACATGAAGTGTTGTTTGTGGTAAACACATTCCAGATTGATGACAAGAGTCCAGTAATAAGATCAATGCCTGCAGGTGACTTCTGCCTATTTTTTTTTAACTAGAAAAAAATCAATTGCTTATTAAGGAACAAAAAAAATAAATTAAGGCAGAAATCATGGCTTTAAAAACAATTAGTGGATTTTCATCTTTAAAATGGATAGAGATAATATATATTCATCTACCTGTCAACTATCATTAATTTATTAGGAATATGGTTTTAAGAAGGAGCTTGTCTCAAATGAGCCTTCTGTACATAGACTTTTTTTCAGCCTTTAATTTGAACTAGAACACTTAGCTGCCAGCTAAAATGAGGAATTGCTCAACTTTCATAAGTAAATGAGTATCTATGATTAAAACATCAATCACGGAAACACTAGTTCTATAAATAGTGTCTAAGTCCAAAGTCCACAGGTAGGGCTAAACACAGACACATGCTTTGTTTTTCTCCTTCTATGTGTGTGTGTGCGCACGTGTGTATGCACGTGACTATCTGATAGGTATTTAGTTTTTCTCTTGAGAAACAAAGGAATGTTGTTTGCTGAACATATGTGTCACCTGGATATTTTGATAAACATTTTTATTTTTCAATTTAACCGCCTATACAATGATTTATAAAGTTTTAACCTAAAATGTTTGTTTGTCCTTGAACTCACTCTGTTTGCTTAAAAAAAAAAAGTCTTATCTCTGATTTATAAGCTTTCAGTTTGGTTTTTCAGCAACACAAAATGAAATTTGAGATAGGAGAAATCAGGCTATAAAATCCAACCTATTCCTCTGCTTTTGACCCAGTGGTAATAATAATAATGTTAATACATTACAGTGTGGTATAGTAGTGAAGTGAAGCTTGTGACCTTTGAAGTTAGACAACTCTGAATCTACACACAGTTGAGTCAGATACTATCTGAGGGACCTTTGGCAAGTTTTTAATCTGTTTCCTCATCTCTAAAATGGGGGAAGTAAAAGTACAAATCTCATAGATTTGTTTAAATGAGAAATGGGTTTAGCAGGATGTCACTAGCAGAAAAGGCTAAAGAATGAAGTTTTGAAAGAATCTGAGTTCATTAACTGGACAGATGTGTAGTCTACTCGTCACCCATTTCCTTACAGTGGAAAGCAAATGGATGAAGAGAAATGTACTAGGGTTCTCTTATGTCCTAGAACCAAGATAGCAAAAGTGCCCTGAGTGGTTCCCTTAGGCTCTTGATCCTCATTTACCTCAACTAAATTCCTCTTCCCCACGTGTTTGGTTGGTTTTTCATTCTTTTTCACTTACCATCCTTAGTTCTGAAATCTAGGTACTGCCTCTTCTCTTATTTCCCCTGTGCTGCTACCTTCTGGGCAGCAAAGCAAGAAAGTTCTCTTCTCAGCAGGAGTGAATACACAAAAATGGAATCACTCACCAGGCAATCCAGAGATGTGATTTACCACTTAAACTCTAGGGTCTTAACCCTGAAGAGGAAGACCAGGGAAGAGTGATAAGCACCATGTTAGGAAAAAAGGATAGCATGAAGGCAGGGGGTATTTCACCCAACAACTATGAAAACCCCAAGTGTTTTCAGTACTCTGAAATGGGTATATTACCCAATAATGCTCTGATTCAAGATCATCTTCCAAGGGTGAAGGTGATCCTCGTGAGTCTAATAATCCCAAATGGCAGCCTTTCACTTGTCTTAAAATACACTAGCATATTACAAACCATTTATAAGCAATGGTAAAGTACCAATGACAGCAAATGATTTATTAAAAGACTAATTTAGAGCAGTTTTCTGTAATGTCAGTTATGTTGATCTCGATGATAAAGTAATTTTTATAATAATGTTACTCTCATTTATCTCACTTGCATTTGTAGATGTTTTCTTGAATAGAAAAAAATGAGGGGCGATGAAGTTACATTGAGGTTCTGGTATTTTCATGGGGAGGAAATTTCCTACCGTATATAAACTAGCTGCCCACAGAAACCTGGAAGATTTCTTAATCTTACACCTTCCCTATCTTGGTCACATTTGCTCCCCTCTGTTTCTTCGTTGTTTTTAACAAGATGAAGTTGAAAATACATATGTCTACCACTTCATTTTTGACGACATTAAGGAAGTGTAGTGTGGGAAAGGCTTCCTCCAGTTTTCAAGCTGGCCTGGCTGGAAGAAAGGAACCCAGGTGTGGTGAGCAGGTGGCGAAGCTCTGAAGGGGAACGGAAATTAAGTGAATTGCTAGGGCCTAGAGGAAGGAAGAGAGAGGTCTGTTTGGGACAGAGAAAGAAGCCTGGTTGTTAGGCTGTAGGGGAATTCCCAAGGAACCTCACCAGGAAAAGAACCCACTCTAATGCTGCTGAGCATATTTATTAATATGTTTATGTAGGCCAGGAGTCTGGGAATTATTTGAGAGTTCAGATTATGTTTTATTCATTTTTGAATCCCTAGCACATAGCACAGGGCCTAACATATATATCAAGTACTCGATACAAATTTATTAAATGATCCAAGCATCTATCTTCCTCAAATCAGAGCTTCAGCCGGTCCCCTTTCACATTCTATACTTCATCTCCTAAATAAAATCCTATTTCCAGTTTGAGGAATGCTTTTATTTCATTTGCAAAGCAGAAGTAGCTGACATATCCCCAATCCATCAAGCTCACATTATTAACTTTTATCATCCCTCTCTGAGAGTTAGACTCACTACTCAAAAGTAGTGAGGGATGATCTTTAAAAACTCATCATTACAATTTTAGACATCCAAATAACCGCCAGGGAAATAGAACAGTTCTTCATAAGAGCATGAAAGTTTTAGTGTAACTAAGTTTATGTTATTTCAAATCACTAAGAAAAAAATTACCTTGACCCCTAAAGAATTTTAACACCTATGGTCTCTTACATGTTATCAATACATTTTAGGTGTTATGAAGACGCGGACATCATTCTACATGGAAATGCACTCTGTCCAAAGAAAGCACAGAGTCAATGTAGCCCCGTGTCCTCTGTTGGCTTCCACCGATACTATTCTCAGCCCCGTCTTCTTAGAGTGAAGATGGTGAAGCACCGACACTTTGGGATTAATAATTTGATGTGAGGATGTTTTTAGAAGCGAGGTGGGAGGCACAGTGTGGGGGTGGTACGCAGCAAAGTGTGCACGAGGAAGGAAAGTGGCAGCGGTAGTTGAGAAAGAAAGTGATTTCAGAGAGCTATTAATTAAGAGCTTTCTCTATTTTCGAGATCTGCCTGAGGTTTTCATCCTATTGTCTCAGAAGGGCATATGTCTTTACTTCTAATGTGAATGATCAACTGTGACACAGTCAGCTCATTGTCAGCCCTAGTAACAGACGAGTTCCACACAATCCAGTGGCCACACCGTGTAGTGATCTCAGGGATGAGTTAAAAGCACAGCCAACTGCCATTGTTAGATGCACATTTCTCAGCTGTACAGACACAGACACAAACTGGGATAAGAATTGATACTACTTCTGACAGTTGGTTCTCAATTGCCAAGCCTACGAAATAGACCTCACTATTACCTGAAAGACTGAGATATGCTTTGGGCGTTCAGGAGGCTAGGCAAGTTTGGCATATAGCTAAAGAGTCGTATGTAACATAAAGATATGGTGTATTTAAACACACATAAAGCAATCTGATGTAAAATTGTAGTTATTGGTTAAAGAAGAAATGAACTGTTCTACGGACGGTTGATTTTGTTTGCTTGCTGCCAAAAGTGGTACGGTAAAAAATAAGCAAACTGAAAAATTCACTCTTCTCTTACTAACAGACCACGTCAACCCAGTTTGTATTCATTAACCTTTTGCAGCATCTGCATGTTTTGATGATGGAAACTTTTTAGACTCTCGTGATAGTTTACGGGAGTCAACGACATTGACCACAATGATCTCTCTACTTTGTAGAGTCACATCAGTTTCATGAGTACAGTCACAGCACTGGAGGGCCCAGGGATACTTAGAAAACATCACAAACTCAATCCCTATTAACTGAAGTTGTTGAGCACAAGTGGCTTCTATGAAGCCTCAGTGTCAGAGAGACAGTAGAGAGCAGTGGAGACTCTAATGAAATAAAGATGTAGCACATACTGTTACTTAGCTTCTACCCAGAGAGTATGTATCAGTGTCTCATTTTTTATAATATATCTCTTAAGTTTTAAATATTGCCTTAATGAAAAATAAATACCTGCGAGTCAAATAAAACATGATCTTCCTGCTGGGCCCACAAACTGTGCCAGTTTTTAATTTCTGACCTGGTATATACATCTTCAAACCTGAGGTCTGGCCATGTTAAGTGAAATGTATTGGGTCTCTCAGATGCTCATGGCAAAGGATTCTTCTGCTGAGTATCTATACATGTAGACACAAAATCATCCCCATGTGAAAGGAGATTGCATAGGCATTTTCACTTAATGAGAGCTCAGCCCCTAACCCTGACATTGACAGATTTCTGTTCGGTGACTGCTTTCGGAACATGTTCAACATGAAAACAAGACCAAACCTCCACACTCA
This sequence comes from Lynx canadensis, assembly GCF_007474595.2. Taxonomy (NCBI): domain Eukaryota; kingdom Metazoa; phylum Chordata; class Mammalia; order Carnivora; family Felidae; genus Lynx; species Lynx canadensis. The sequence continues at coordinate 132,139,833 of NC_044306.2, read as the reverse complement.
TTTGTCAGAAGCAATTTCTACTCATTCAAGGATGCAAGGGAAAATGCATATCCATTTATTAACCTTCGCACTGATTAAAATCCTCATTAGCATTAAAATTCTAGTTGCTTCATTTTTACCTGCATTTTTCAAGGAGGAATAATTTATAGTATTCAAAGAAAGCCGTGCTTAGAAAAAAAATATTACCAAGTGTAAATTAAAAATTCATGCTCTGTATAAGAAAGTAGTTAGAGACACGGCATAAGAATCATGGAGGGTTTACTGAAATAATTGATCTCTAAACCATGTTTTGAGGGGATTGAGAAGCTAATTTAGGATAAAGGACTGAGCAATCCAAAATGATGTAATGGCAAAGGTAATGACCAAAGTCCAACAAAGTGGACTCCATGATGAATCAATTATATCTTGCATTTTGAACAATTAAAAAAAAATTAATGTTTATTTTTGAGAGAGAGAGCGGGGTAGGGGCAGAGAGAGAGGGGAACAGAGGATCTGAAGCAGGTTCTGTGCTGACAGCAGAGAACCTGATTGTGGGGCTTGAACTCATGAACTGTGAGATCATGACCTGAGCCGAAGTTGGACGCTTAATTGACTGAGCCACCCAGGTGCCCCTTGAACAACAATTTTTGAGAAGTGTATCAGGAGAAAACAAATTCATATCAGACTAAAAAAGAAGAAAGATGATTAAAAATGTCTATATTATATTCAGCAGCCCTGTCCTACACAGACATAATTTGGAATAAAAATCTGGAGCTGATGCAAAATTCTGAATCCTGATGATATCTGCTATAGTGTACTTTAAGGCAGACACATAGGCACAGACTATAACATTTTAGAAAAAAAATTGTCAACAAGAATTGAAACAAAAAAAGATGCTCTGATTACTCAGAAAATATAGTGAACACAAATGTTTAGCTCCCTCAAGCATTTAATTTACCCAAAGTTGTACATTATAAAGAAAGAGAAGAGTCTCCCATAGACACAATACGATTGTTTTAATTTTAGACTATTTAGAAACCAATATGCTGAAAAAACAATCAAGAGTCTATCCCCATAAAATATCTTGATTACTCCCCCTGAACTAGATCTTCCACTTTGCTGGACCATTTGCAATTCAGGCTTAAAAAAGGATCCTCTGCAACTCCTTTTCTCCAGAAAATTAGTAGATGGAAATGTGATCTTTTAAGGAGCACTGGAGCTCTCTGTCCAGCTGTCTGTTACTGAATTAGCAAGAGTGCTGAGGTCCCTGGAGGTGCCTGTGATGGTTTGCTTGGTTCTGCAAGTGTCACAAGCTGTGACTACTGACTAAAGCAGTAGGGTTGGCTTGGGTATCCACTGGGTTTAAGACCCAAGAATTAACATGTTTAAGTGGAATCTGGTGTGTAAGTAAGTCCAAGAAGGCTCCCTGCCTCAGATTGCACAGCTGATGCCCACAATTTTTCTGCCACATCAGACCTCTGGGACAGAGATCACTGCGTTGTCACTTAGAAAGGCTCACAGCATTGACTCTCAATTTTGGAGGAAGGGCTGCAGGAATAATTAGGTTCCCTTCCCCCCACCACTCTGGAGCCATTCATATCCTCTCTTCAGACCCCATTCCTTCCCCCCTCAGCAGAGAATCGGTAGAGAATTAGAAAGAAGAGGTCTAGGTTTTAGCCCCAGCTCTAACATCATGAGGACACATTATTCACTCATCTGGGGCTCACCTGTTATCTTTTTTTCTCCCCTGTAAGTAAAGGCAAGACTGAACAGTGGTGTTCAAGCCTGGCTATTGGAATCATTTTAGGACCATCATAAAATATAGATTTCCAAGCCCTACATTTAGATTCGGATTCAGATTCAATAGGTCACAGCATTTAGCCTTCCAGCTAAGGGTCCGTTATTATTACCTGGTAATAATAATTCAGGCCCCCAATTATGCTGCCAGCTTTAAAATAAAGCCGACGATCTAATTATAGACACGAAAAATCAGAAAGCTGTTATTGTGCTGGCAACTCCAATAAGCCCAAATAAAAAGCTGTGAAAATTTTTCTCACTGGCATTCAAGACAGTAAGTAATCTAAATTGTAAGCTCATATACATTTTCCCCCATGAAATTCAATAAAGTCTTTTCCATTCAAATGCAGCCTCTAAGTGTTTTTGTTATTCCGGACTTGACTCTTATGCAACAAAGCTAGCTTATCACTAATCTAAAGATTCTGATGAAGGAAGATGAAAAAGGAGTCCAGGACATCTTTATAGAAAAGTGAATCTCCATATTTGACTGAACTCCAAATCAACTAATTTGGGTACCCAAGTCTCTGTTTTAACTGGCACTGTTCTTCTGGTATAACTGTTTTCAAAAGGGTATTAATATCATAATGTTGTTCTATTCCATAGGAAAGGTAGCAAGAGCTGAAAGAAGCCCACCAAACATTTTAAAAAACACAAGTGAAGACATTGTCCTCTGATTTTATCTCCTAATAGCTCGGGTTGCAGCAAAACACACTGATGTTAATTTCTCAAAATGCATGCAAACATACTTAAACATTTTACTAAAATGCCGAACAAGTCATAGAGCAACTGAAAAATAAAATCTGGCAGGTTCTGCCCTTTCTTTTGGGGTTATGAGTACCAAGTGGTCTGATTCATCTTCAAGAAGCTGTTGGTTTCTAACACGGGGGTTTATACCTACGAGGCACACAGGAAAGGAGACTTGTAGGAGAGAATAGAAAGGTTTGCTGGATTTGTGACAGTCACTAGATCACCCTTGCCCCTCTGTGCCAATGATGGTACTTGTGTTCTGGGAAACGAAATGCTCATGCTACAATGTGGTATATCGCGTAATTTCAATAGTTCATTGAATTCAACTGAAACAAGGCCTAGCCAGTAAATTATTGCAGATGAGAGTTTTTTAAAGGCAGGAAATGACAGATTTATGATGTTATGGCCATGCTGACTAGATTTTCTTAATGGAGTAATATTAGGAAAAGAAATCGTATATATAAAATAACAACTCTTGGCTAATATTTTAGTCTAAACAGAAATCCTGCTGTGATTCTCTCCCCCCACCTCGATACTCATTTTCTTTTCTAAATGTTTCTTAAATAAAGCTCACACTACCCTGCCTCATTCTTTACTTCTTCCTTCTATATCACCACTCCTTCCACACTGCCCACCCAGATCCATTCATCTTTCATAAACTAGCTCACATTCCACCTTCTCCTTGAAGCCTTTCTAGATTAATGCAGTCCCCAAGGATCTCCTTCTCATCTGACTTTAGTGTCATGAATTAATGGTAAGTCATAATGTCTTGCCTTTCTCAAGGCAGTTCTGCCTTTCAGAATATTGTGTAAATGCTTGTGTATCAGATTTCCTGTTGACTCTTGGGGTCTGACAAACGGGAAGCATCTCTTCTTTGTGTCACTTAAAGCACTGGCTTTTGGACTTTTTGGAACATGATGCATAATAAGATATACAATCTACATCATAGTCGGATGTGTATATATACATATAAACATATATTTAATCAAAAAGTTCCATGAACTATACTTACTTACCCTTCTATTCTGTTTTACTCTACTTCATTTTTTGAAAATAAAAATGCCATCAGACCCAGTAAACTGACTTCACAATGGGTTGTGACCAGTTCTGGAAGGGCACTTATTGATTGCCATGGGTTTGCTATATACATTTCCCTCACTTAAGACATAATTTAAGAATTGTGTGAGACCTTTTGGCTGTCTTTAGTACATGTTTCTGAGTTATTCTTTTTTTTTTTTTTTCATCCACTTTTTCAAACCATCATACTTTTGCCTTTTGGGTCATTGGGGACAATTAATCCCTGGCATATACAGTACTTTCCATCTTTTTGCCCTGAGCACTGTTGTCATAAAAATAAGATCCCCTGCCTCCTATAAAACTCCAATCTCCGTTCTCTCATTCCCTTTTATTCTCACAATAGGCAAAGTAGGGGGTAGACATTTCATGGATGAAGAAATTGAGACATAGAGGATTATGACTTTTTCAAGGGTACGTCTCCTTTTTAATCAGGTTATTACAAATTAGCGAATGGGGGGCACCTGGGTGGCTCAGTCGGTTAAGCGTCTCACTTCGGCTCAGGTCATGATCTCGTGGTTTGTGAGTTCGAGCCCTGCGTCGGGCTCTGTGCTGACACCTTGGAGCCTGGAACCTGCTTCAGATTCTATGTCCCCCTCTTTCTCTCTGCTCCTCCCCCGCTCACGCTCTGTCTCTCAATAATAAATAAACATTAAAAAAATTAGTGAATAGTGTTTCTAGATATTTGAAGGGTATAACATTGGGTGATGTGAACAACATAGAGCCTCCCTGGATATGCATGTACCTAACTTACCCAGGTCAAACAGTTTACAGTCATGACCAGATGAGTTAGTGGCCCTGCCGGACTTCAGTGTGAGGGTGGGTCTGCTTCCTTTCACACTCATCTTTCCGTCTCCATCTTCTCTCAGTTTTTCACCCACCCAGAGCTACCTGTTATTCCTGGGCCTCTTCATGTTTTGGCCCCTGTACCAGGACTGCTCCTCTCTCTCCTCTTTACCAAACTAGTTCCTCTTGTTCTTCAGGTCTCTGCACACAGTCCTCGTCCTCTCTACCTCCACAACCTGACTTCCGCAGCATGGTCTACAGGCCCTGTCAGAGCACTGAACCAGGTGGTACTCACTCCCTGCCCAGTTCTGCCAGCAGAGGCTGTCTCGCTCAGTCTTCTATTCCACAGACGAGGACCGTGGTGAGTTCTAGATAAACAAGGTTGATTGCATGAATGAATCAATGAATGAGTGCACAGAGGGCAGAAATTGCTAGCACTGAAAGAACTCACGCGTGAGCTGGGGCTGGAACTGTGTGTCCTGACTCCCAATCTTTTATGATTTTGGATTCCATGATGGACATTTTAATGCTTCCCCATAAGTTGTAGGTTTTTTGACTGGGAATTCATACAGTGAAGGAGACCTATATCTCATAAGTATATTTGAGGCACAGTCAAGAAAATGTTGCAGGGACAAATAATTAAGGCAAGTGTATTGAGGCAATTAAAAAATACCCAAATTTCAAAATGGCTTGTTGGACCTCACCCTGACCTCCAGTTGAGACTGATCTGATTCAGGTCATGTTTCAGGCCTCCACTTCCCATATGAAGCCATGCTTTTTTTTTTTTTTTCCCTCATCATTTTCATAAAAGTCTAGTTAATGATTAGGTGAAGCCTCACCACACCACAACACACTGTACGTGGCTCAGCGTGAGTTCCTCTGCTCTGTTTCCAAAATAAATCCCAGTGATATAACATCTAGACTTGCAATGGCGATTACTACTCTTTTTTCCTGTTTGTGAATCAACAACCCATTCCCCCCACCCCCCAACACATAAAAACTTAAAAAGTGCTCTTGGTGATTCTATTTAAAGAACATTCTCTAATACAAACTCCTGTCATTCGCAGATAGCAACAGAGCAGATTTTCTTCTTTATGCTGTGACTCATGTGTCTTTATTCCCAGGCTCAGGGCAGGCCAATGGTGAACACAATGGAAAAGAAAGAATAGTTTATAACTGGAAAATAAGCACATTCAAGAGAAGTACACTCAAAGCATTATCAAAGTAAAATATGCAGCAGCACCAACAAGAGCAAACAAAAGCCCACGCAAGATATGTGTAAATATTTCATGAGACTAAGCCTTAATCAACTCTCTCCCCAAATCTTGCTGGGGTTGTAAACACTTCAGTTTCTTTCAGTCCCATCATGACCCAGATTCCCCGCAAAACTAAAATGAAGACACGGACTGATGGTTCTTTCACAAATGTGTTGTGAAAAATATTGCGATGGAGCATATCCAGGTTTGCTTTAACAGGAAGATCCCCTTAATAAAAGGTGCTTGCTTCTCGGTGACTCTGAGCTGCTTTCTCCCCTCCTCCAACCCTTGCCTTTTCCCCACCGCCTCTGCTGCTTTCTGGACATTCACATCATCTTAACCTTGAACTGCCTACACTCCAAGCAGAGATTTCTCCCACTGCTTCTCCAGGAGGCCCTTCAAACCCGACGGCTGTTGCTGCCTTCCCACCACCCAAAATTCACTTCCCAGGGTCCAAGAACCCCTCTTCCCCTGCACCTCCTCTTTTATAGTCCACTGTTGTGTCTGAAATTTTGCATCTATCTTTTAGATCTGCCTGGATAGCGTGAAAATCTGTTGTGTGTAAATCGGCTGGCAGTGTTCTTCAGATTTTTTCCTAAGATCCATCTCTACAGAACGCTTTATAGCCTCTAGTCTCTACCCTGACTTAATGTGGTTCCAAAGTTCACCTCTACATACTGAACAGGTCTCTACAATGATTTCCCTTTATCAGCCTCTGCCTCCCCTCCTTCTCTCTCCACCTCTCTCAAGATAAACTATATATGCAAGTGTGTATGTGGATAAACGCACACATACATGTATATACACACACATATGAAATATATGAAAACTACAGTGTTTTGACTCTAAAGAAAATAGACATGGGAAAATGAGAAAAATACAAGTATAGTATTGCCAAACACACACACACACACACACACACACACACCCCTATTTGGATATTCACAGTGTGCAGACCTGATGGATTATAATCCCCACGCCTCCCAGCCCAAGAACGAGAACAGCAGGCTTCGTCTCCCATTTACCTTCAAAGCCAGAGCCTAAGGGAGCAATGACCTTGCAGAGAAATTCATCACCTGCGAGAAAGACGGCCCCTCCTGGAGCGCAGGACGGGATGGGGACAAGAGCAACAGGCAAACGATCAGCGGGCAAAATGTGGGACCGAATCCATACCCCCGGCGGTACCGAGCACACCACAAAGCTCCGGTCTCCCGGGCTGGACGCCGAGCAGAGGTGGCGCAGGGGGGCGTCTCCTCTCGCGGCCGCCGGTCGCCTACCTGCTCTCGCTGGGCTCTCCCCGGCGCCGCGGGGCCGCTGCCTGCGCTGTGGCGGGGGTTTCCCGTCGCATATCCCAAGCGGCGGCTCTCGGCGCCACACGGATAGCTCCGGCGGGCTCCGGAGCGGCGGTCCTTTTTCGCCCCGTTCCGGGAGCTAGCTGGGTGCTCGCAGGAACTGAAATTACTATGCAAAGAGCAGAGGCGGCGCGCAGGAGCCGGGCGGAGACCGCGGGGGCCGCCCCCACCGCGGGGCTGCAGCCGCCGCCGCCCGGCACGGAGCCAAATTGGAGGTGGGAGTTCACGTGCCCGACTGCTCCTCCGTCAGGCCCGGGATGCGCCCACCTGTCCACGGAGGGCAGCGCCGCCGGGCCGGAGCATCCGGGGAAGGGGCTGCAGCTTCGCAGGCAGCGGCGGCGGTGGCGGCGGCAGCAGGGCGCCGAGCTCCGCCCCCGCCGCACCCCAGCCCAGCCTTCCAGGTCCCCCGGGAAGGGTTTGCAGCGGCTACTTGCCGCGCGGCAGGGGTGTGGGGGGTGGGTAGCGGGGCAGGGGCTGGAGGGTCAGCGTTCTGCTGCAAGGTGACCAGCGGCAGGTGGAAAGTTAAGGAGACTAAGGTAGAGGACTAGGGCCCAGAGCGACTGGGCAGGAATTCTGGCCCTTGCTCCTTCCCACAGGTCACCAGACTCCATGTATGTGTCTAGACTCTAGCAGACCGTTTCTAATAAAGCCACGTGCAGAGAAAATCTGAGAACAAGGAACTCCCCGACGTTTCACATGTGTTGCAAAACGGACAGTATCCTGCGTATTTGGAGATGGCATTGCGGACGGTTTTCTTGTCCTTCTTCCCTCTCCCCCACCCCCACTGATGGGCGTGGATGGCTTTGAAAATCGTCCCTGCCAAGTGGCTCCAGTAGTACTATATGGATGTGTAGTATGGTTAACAGCTAGAGATGCTGCAAATGATACAAGGAAAATAACTGTTATTAACTGAATATTGTTGGCAGGCACTATGTAAAAGGCCTTATATGTGCCTTCTCTGATTTCCGCAGCAACTCAGGGGGGTGGGTATTGTTCTCCACTGTATAGGCAAGAAAACAGGCTTCCATGATTTAGACACTTTGGTTGAGGCCACACCTTAGTAACCTGCACAACCGGGATTCAACCCACTCCAAAATATGTCCTCTGAACGAGTACACAGGACTCACCCAAGGATCTTGTTGTAATGAAGATTCTGATTATGTAGGTCTTATGTGGGCAATGCTAAGAAGCTCACAGTGATGTCCATGCTGTTGGCCAAGGAACCAAACTTTCTAACCTGCTAGACCAGGGATTTGAATTAAATTATTTCACCCTAGCTCTAGTTGGTTGATAACAACTTTTTTTAAATTCTTTTTTTATTTTTGAGACAGAGCGCGACAGAGCACAAGCAGGGGAGGGGCAGAGAGAGAGGGAGACACAGAATCCGAAACAGGCACCAGGCTCTGAGCTGTCAGCACAGAGCCCGACACAGGGCTCGAACCCAAGGACTGTGAAATCATGACCTGAGCTGAAGTCAGATGCCTAACCGACTGAGCCACCCAGGTGCCCCATAGCAACTCTCTGAAGGTGGGTTAAGAAGGACTCTATGGTTGTGTCTTGGCTCCTAGTCAGAGAATACTGTAATCAGTTCATTATGTTCAATTTGGTTGTGGAGAGATGGTTGTGACAATGTGCTGGGTGGCCGTCCCCTTCCAAAACAACAGGGGTGGCTATGGTATAATATTGAAGGCGTTGATGCACCAAGGACAGATATCTTCATTCCAGTTCTCACCCTCATTAAGAAAAGCTTAAAGTTTTACACCTGACGTATGTAACACAAAACATTTTACAAAGCGTGCACATAAATAATTTTATCTGTCTTTATAACAACACTGTAAGGCAAGAATAATTTCATGTTACAGGAAAGAAAACTGAGGTGGACTGAATTTCCTGAGGTTAACAATTAATATGCAGGCAGTAGTGGCTAGACTGTGACAGATCTCTAATTCAAGGTTGTTTTTACTATACCACGTGGGTAGTTCCTACTGATGCTGTAACAAATTACCACAAATTCAGTAGCTTGATATAACACAAATGTATTAGCTTACAGTTCTGGAAATTGAAAGTCTGAAAATAGGTCTTACAGGGCTAAAATCAAAGGACCAGCAGGGCTATGCATTCCTTCTGGAGGCTCTGAGGGGATAATCTTTTCCTTCCTTATTGGTCCCAGCTTCTGGAGATAGCCTATATTCCCTGGCTTGTGACCATTGTGATTACCTTGGGTACACCCAGATAATCCAGAAGAATCTCTCCATTTCAAGATCCTTAACTTAATCACATCCATGAAGGGCCTTTTGTCATGTAAGGTAACATATTCATAGGTCCCAGAGATTAGGATGTAGATATTTTTGGAGGATTATTATTATGCCTACTGAAACCTTGATTGGTACTTATCTTAACAGTTTCTACCATACCTTATTGGTCTGAATGACACTGAGGTAATACTTAGGGGAAGTCCTAACCGCTGTTAAAGGCCCTCTTTAACAATACAGAATTTTTCAAAATTCTGCTTCTCAAATATCTGCTTCTAGGATAAATAATGCAATTCAAAACTCAGACAAAATCGAGTGTAACTTCAATTCCAAACCAAGTGATGGTTTTTGAAGTGATGAGAAACAGTAAACCATTATGTCAAACAAAATCAATAAAAATTATTGAACATCTTTTATGCTCAAGACGTTTATAGAAAAACTCTGATATAGAGAAGTTTATCATTTTATTGGGGCACAGAATTTCTGAAAAGTGAAATAATAAAGGATTTAAACAGAAGAAATAAGAGGAGAAGCAACATGAGGTGGTATATGATTAATTGCCAAGTGAATTAGATAAATCTGGAAGTTAGACTTATACTGGAGAGTAGATACAAAACTGGAAAGGTAGGTTGGAAAGGTTGTGTTGCTTAGGATCTTAAATGTCAAACTAAGGAGTTTAGACTTCCCCTGCAATAATAACACTGATAATAACACCTTATGTTCACATAGAATAATTTACCAAGCACTTTTTACATATTTTCAGTCACTTGACTTCCTCCCGTAAGCCCCCAGAAAAGCAGGCCTGTGCATGCGCATGCAACACACAAGGAAGGAAATGCAAGTCTCTTATCAAAGTGGTGTTCTTGACCATTCTATGTAAAATTGCAGCTCCCCTTCCCACTTACATGCTGCCATTCTTTTATCTTCCTTACCCCTGCTCTATGTTTTTCCATTGGGCCCACTACTGCATCTTGATAGAAAAATATTTGTTTATTGATATCTGCTGTTTATGAGGGCAGGGACTTCATCTCTAGTTCACTGCTATATCCTTATCGCCTAAAATAGTGTCCAACACTTATTAAGTGCTCAGGAAATATTGTCGGATGGATCATTATCTCCAATTTAGAAATCAGGAACGAAAATCCCAGATGTTTAAATGACCTTCATGATGTCCAACAGCTAAAAGTGCCTTTACCAAGACTGAAGCCCAATGTCTGGCCTGATGCTTTTTTTTTGATAGACTATTCCCTTTCTGAGTGAAAGCTGTTAGTCATGTTTAAACAGGGGCAGCAATGTATTTTAAAAAGATAAGAATTTGAGAGTAGAATCCTCTCTAAATGTCACATCTTTCCTAAAAGCTTCATCCATCTAGCTGGATTGGCAAGAAACATTGGCAGGACAGAGTTACCAACAGTGAATTCTGGAGGGCTGCCGTCAATTCCATGTTAGTTAGCACTGACTAATACTGTAAGTTGTTTTGTAAGTGTTCTGTTAATTCATGTGCACATGTCTTGACACTCTGGATTATAGGCTTTTGGTCTCAGGGACTATAACTTCTATTTCTTTTATTTATTTATTAGGCAATCTTTTTTTAATGTTTTTTTTGATAGAGAGACAGAGCACGTGTGGGGGAGGGCAAGAGAGAGAGGGAGACACAGAATATGAAGTAGGCTCCAGGCTCTGAGCTGTCAGCAAAGAGACCAATGTGGGGCTCAAACCCATGAACCATGAGATCATGACCTGAGCTGAAATCAGACACTTAACCGACTGAGCCACCCAGGCACCCTTATTTCTTTTATATCCCTGCATTCTGCCCAGTACTGGGTTCTAAATAGACTTACCACTGCATGGTTACAAGAAGGCTGCCATCACTACAAAAATTATTTTATTACAGGGCACCTGGGTGGCTCAGTCTCTTAAGCATCTGACTCTTCGTCTTGGCTCAGGTCATGATCTCACAGGTTTGTCGGACTGAGACCCACATCAGGCTCTGTGCTGACAGTGTGGAACCTGCTTGGGGTCCTCTGTCTCCCTCTCCCTCTGCCCCTCCCCTGCTCGTGTGCATGCATGTACTCTCTCTCTCTCTCAAAATAACTAAACTAAAAAAAAAAATTCTATCATTACAAACCACATTCAAAACAATGTAGGGGATCTGAATATGCCACTGCAAAATATGCCATTTTGTCATTAAGGATTGTTTTGAGCTGGAGGCAAATAGGAGTCAACAGATGCATAAGAAAGCCTTCTTGGAGCTTTCCTTATCTGACTAAAAGAAAACTTCTGAGAAATGAGGACTGCTATAAGCCCCTTTCCTGGGAAGTCTTGTGGCCATGAAAAAGATGGAGAGCCAGCCCCAAGATGGGTCTGCGAACCAATCTTACTAAAATAACCCTTGGCTTTCATTAGGTTCCCCTCATACATTTACCTTGCCACAGTTTGCTGCCCCTAAAAGCCTATACCCCCTTTTCCTTTGTCTCGTCATTTCTCTACAAAATGATTGCTCTTTATTAAGATAAACCCACCCATTTGAGTCATACATCACTGAGTTTCTACTGGATCTATGCACAACACACAGGTAAATAAATTCGGTTTCTTTTTCCTGTCTTAATTTGTCTTTGTCTGTTTATAGGGCTTCAGCTGGAGAAGTTAGGAGGATAGAAGGAAAAGATTTTTTTTCCTCTTCTACAACAGGAAGAAAAGAATTCCTGTGGAAAAGGGGACCTCCATTTTTTTTCATGGAAGAAAAACATTTTCCAGAACCCACTCTCCTAGTCCCAAATAGTTGGCCAGAATTCAGTCACCAAATCACCCAGGAAGACTCTGAAAATGAGCCCCTAGCAAGGAGGAATGGACCTGCCTTGATTTTTCTAGGCTAGACATCCTGGTGCCCCAATCAAAATTGAGGTTCTGTTAGTAAGGGAGAAGGAAGGTCGGCCCTAGGGTCATCCCTTAGCAATATCTTTCACCGACACTGAAAGTGACTGTGACTCACATTCAGGTCTGTTTGGAGGTTCCCTGCCTGCATCTGGATTTCTGGAAAACCATAGCAAGCCGTATAAGTTAGGTTCCTGCTTATTTTCCTCCCTCCCTCCCCCCTCTCCTCCTTCCGTCCCTCCCTACCCAACTTCCTGTTCCCCCTCTTCTTTTTTTTTTTTTTTTTTTTAAATTTTTTTTTTTTCAACGTTTATTTATTTTTGGGACAGAGAGAGACAGAGCATGAACGGGCGAGGGGCAGAGAGAGAGGGAGACACAGAATCGGAAACAGGCTCCAGGCTCTGAGCCATCAGCCCAGAGCCCGACGCGGGGCTCGAACTCACGGACCGCGAGATCGTGACCTGGTTGAAGTCGGACGCCTAACCGACTGCGCCACCCAGGCGCCCCCTGTTCCCCCTCTTCTGATGCTAAGTAGCCTTCTGCAGCATCAGATTTTGCCTACTTAGTATTCCACTGTATATTTAATCAATGTCCTATTGCCAAATGTTTAGATTATCTCTATCTGGAATATTCTTAAGCTAGGCTTGTTCAGTTGATTGCATAAGAGACACTCGGATCACTGCTTGTCCTACTGACATCATCTCTTGCTGCTCCCTAAACTCACATTTTCTATTTCTGTAATAGTTTTTATCACACTAGTAGATTGTTCTGCGACACCATGACTTTGCTTTGATTGTGCCCTCCACCCACCCTCCCCTGGAAGTGCCCTTTCCTCATAGCCGCTTATCAAATTCCTATTCACCTATCAAAATTTGAGTTAGCTTTCGATTCCTTCAGGAACACTTGCCAAAACCACCCATTCTTCTATTTAATTACTTCCTCCTCTGTGATACATCTGTATGAAGTATCCATCCTTGTTGTAGTTAATAAAACACAGTACTACAATTCATGTTTTTTCTCCTGAATACACTCAGAGTTTCATGAGAACCAAGTCTTTGTATTATACCATTTTTTATTATCAAATGTAGCACACCACCTGTTGATTGTTAACATTTGTGGAATTTAAGGCCAACAGTTTTTTAAAGAACTGACTCTGCTCCAGCTGTTGTGCTAGGCATTTTGAAAATCAACTACTCTAATTAAAGTGAGAGAAGATGGAGCAATCATTTCATCACAAAAGATTTCTAGCTAACTTTAAGATGAAGGAAGAGTCCTAAATGGCTTCAGGCTCTGAAAACTGGGGTTGTGTCTACACTGTTGTCATGGGTATGCAATGTGGAAGGATTTGGTTCTTCATCTGGCCATTTTAGCCATGTACACTTGCGGATAGCCACCTTCTATTTAAAACCTGCATGTCATACATGTGAAAGTCTATTTCATACAGGACTGTGTTCCAGTGGTTATTTTTGCTAGGTGCTTTTGGGCGATAAGGAACAAAAATCATGCTCAGTTCACCTCAGCTACTGAAAACTTGTTTAAAGTGCACCAGGAAATAAGGATGCAGGGAACCATCTATGCAAGACACCTGCTGTTTCCGTCTTCTTGACTTCCATTCACCCCTTGCTAATGACTACATCTCAATTTTCCATTGAAGAGCTACATAACTCAGTCCATGTGACTAGGTGGGGCTGACCCTGACCAAGGGGTAAATAGTATGTCTTACTTAGAGCAGTAGGAGAACCACCTGTTCCTGGTCACAGTAATTGGTTCATGGGTGGGTACAAGACCCAAACTATTACTAGAACTCTTGGGAAAGATGGGTCTCTTGACTAGGTATAATGTAAAACTGGAACTGTTAATGGAGGCCATTTGTGGACAGTTTGTATGAGGGAGACATGAAGACAAAGGAAAGGAAAGGAAAGCAGAGCTGGGAGATGGAGAGAAAGTGAGGAGTTCTTTTTCTGGTGATATAATTTAAACGATTACATTCATCCATGCTTGAATTCAAGCTCCACCACTGAATTTTACATTGGTTAATTATTTTCAAGTTGGGATTGCCTCCCACAACTGAAGAGTTCTTATAGGCTCTTGTAATAGCTGCATGGAAAACGGTATATATTGCTCAGGATACAGCAGCAGACCGTGTGATCAACAGTGATGCTTCTGGTCCAGTGTGAAGCTCTCTGGTGACTTGGTCACATTGTCCCTTTAGAAGCAGCCATCTGCTGTTGCTTCTCCTTCTGAAGACTCTGAAGAACTTTCTAAATGCTTCTTTTCTGCTTCTCTGCCTACACAACTATTATCTGAACCCTTTTTTTTCCTCTGCACAAATTGCATTCAAACTTCCCAGGAAAGAGAATTTGATTGACTGCTTGATACATTCCACTGACTGCTTGATATAGTCCCTTAAATGTAGGGAATGCTTTCTTACAAGTTGTTCCCTCTGGCATGATTTACTGTCCCATATCTACCTCCTTCATTTGGCTAATACTTACTTAATTTTCATGTCTCCGGTAAAGCCACTTCTCCTGGAAAGGTTATTTGAATCCCCAGGATTGAGTTAAGTACTTCTACTTTGTGTTCATAAAACACCTTCCTGTTCATCACTTGATATTTCATTGCCTATTTACTTGTGTGCCTCTCCACTTACCACTCTTAGACTGTAATTTCTTTCTGAACAGGAATTTTTTCTTGGTTTATGTTGAGCACCTGGCACAGTTCCTAGCACATGGTAGATACAAAAAACAATATTGGCTAAGTATTGAAAAAATATTTGCCATTGAGATTATGGTCTATCCTAAGTTTCTATTAAAAATCTCATTGACCAAACTAGCAATGGGTCTCCAGAGTTGGTTCTCTTAACTTATCTAGGGTGTAACATCAGGAAAAGGAATTCGAATATAACTAATGAAACGAAAGCAGTAGAGTGCCAACAGTTCATATGTACATTTAATTTACATCAACATAAATACATAGTATTGGGGAGAGGTAGTGAGAGAAATACAGAAATAACAATGCATATAGTGTGCATTTGGCATGACATTTCACCATTTTGCATTTGACCTGGGAGCTGTTCCCTCATGGCAGCTCTCATAACAGGGTCATTATCACCGGGGATGATTCTGGTGTTTGAAGGTACTTTTTTTCATATGACCGCTAAACACAATGATGCCTAAACATCAATTAACCATTTCATTTGGTATTAGACCAAAGGCTCAGAAATCTGTTCTAATGCTGGAAGAAGGGAACCAAAGGAGGAGTTAGTACTTTCTTCTAATGAAAAAAAAAAAAAAGATGATTGATAGACAGATAAGCTAGTGTCGAATATATATTTTGACTGGAGAGGTTTGAAGTCTTTGCCTTTTCTTGCTCCATGTTGCTACAGAACTCAGGCTTTTCACTACATACCCTCCAGCTCTCTAGTCCTGAAGCCAGCTCTGACCAAGACAGGCAATAGACTCACATCCTGTAGCTGGTGACATGTGGAAATAATCTCATTGAATTTCCACATTTGACATGGAATGACTAAGGTGGACCATGAGCACCATATCTGCAATGATGATCAACCTTCCTCTCTGTTCTCTATTATGTTCTCTTCGTTCATATGGTCCTACTTCTGCCTGGTTTTTTAGTAAAGCTGCATTCGCTGGCATTCCAGCATGCTTGTTTGAGACGCTGACCCTTCTTAGCTCTTGCCAGCCCTTTTTATCCAATGGCAGTGGGATGATGGTACTTAGGTGCAATTTTTTCTGGTAATTGGGTGGAGTCCAGCTCTAAATTAGATAGATCTCCTGGAAAGAGAATGCAACTAGCATGTAGTTTTAAATATAACCACCATCCTCAGTCAGTTGAGCATCTGACTTTGATTTTGGCCCAGGTCATGATCCCACAGTCATGCAATGGACTCGCACTGAGCATGGAGCCTGATTAAGATTTTCTCTCTCTCTCTCTCTCTCTCTCTCTCTCTACCACTCTCCCCCACTCATGCATTCTATCTCTCTCTTTCTCTCTCAAATAAAAAAAAAAATTCAAATAGAACCACCATCTAGAGACTGCCTTGCCTCATTCACTTCTAAGTCTGTTCTACCTTCCCTCCACTTTAAAGATGTGAGCTCTATGTAATAAAATTTGCCCATTCTTTCAGACACTATTACTTTTTTTCTGAGTCAGGCCCATAAACCAAGGTAGTTTCCCTAGTCCAAATTCCCAGCCTTCTCCATCTGCTGAGATCACCAACATCCTCCATAAAAACACAAAACACAAAAAATTATTTAACAGTGCTCATCAACTGATGAATGGATACATAAAATATGGCATATTGTACAATGTAATATTACTTGTCAATAAAAAAATTATATATGTTCTAGTTAAAAAACAAAGGATCTGAATAGACATTTCTCCCAAGAAGATATACAAATGGTCAATAAGCACATGAAAAAATGTTCAATATCATTAGTCAGAAGGAGAATGCAAATCAAAACCACAATGAGATATTACCTCATACCCATTAGAATGTCTACTATCATACAACAGAAAATAAATGCTGGCAAAGATGTGGAGAAATTGGAATGCTCATAACTGCAAAAGGGAATTAGATATGGTACAGCTTCTTTGGGAAACAGTTTGGTAGGTCCCCAAAAGGTTAAACATGGAGTTACCACATGACCCAGCAATTGTACCTTAAGTATATCCCAAGAGAAATGAAAACATACGCCCACAAAAGAATATGTACACAAATGTTCATAACAGCATTATTCATAGCAGCTAAAAAGTAGAAAAACCCAAATATCCATCAACTGTAGTACAAACAGCCATAAAATAGAATTTTATTTGGAAATAAAAAAGTATTGATACATGATACAGCATGGAAAAACTCTGAAAACATGTAAAGTGAAAGAAGTCACGAAAGATCACATTTTGTAGGATCCCATTGATAGAAAATGTCCAGAATGCAAAAATCTATAGAAATGGAAAGTAGATTAGTGATTGCCTAATTAGGGCTGTAAAGCAGGGAAAAGGAGAGAATGTGGAGTGACTGCTAATGGGTATGGAGTTTCTTTTTGGGATGATGAAAATGTTCTAAGATTAGATAGGGGTGATGGTTGCATGACACTGTGAATATATTTAAAAACATTGTACAATTTAAAATAGTGAATTGGGGCACCTGGGTGGCTTGGTCGGTTAAGCGTCCAACTTCGGCTCAGGTCATGATCTCACAGTCCGTGAGTTCAGGCCCCGCGTCGGGCTCTGTGCTGATAGCTCAGAGCCTGGAGCCTGTTTCAGATTCTGTGTCTCCCTCTCTCTCTGCCCCTCCCCTGTTCATGCTCTGTCTCTCTCTGTCTCAAAAATAAATAAACGTTAAAAAAAATAAAAAATAAATAAAATAGTGAATTGTATATTATGTGAATTTTATCTTTTTTTTTTTTTTTTTTTTTTTTTTTTTTTTTGAGAACTGGAGAGAGAGCAGAGGAGAGGGGCAGAGGGAGAGAGAGAATATTAAGCAGGCTTCGTGCTGAGGCTCAATCTCGTGGCTACAAAATCATGACCTGAGCTGAAATCAAGACTCAGGTATACTTAACAGACTGAGCCACTCAGGCACCCCATTAATTACATCTTAATAAAGCTGTTTAAAATATTTTAACAGATAGTTTAAGTCCGATTGAATATTTTTTAAAGTTCTCAACTTCTGTTATTCTAAGAATGAGCTCATGAGTAACCTTTTCATGTCTGTTTCCTTAATGCATTATCCTGATCAATGATACTGTCAACCTGTGCAAATATGTCAACCTGTGCAAATAAATTGATACTTTGGTTTGCATATCCATCTCTTGTGAGTCTTTTTTAGCCCAGATAATTTCCCCAGAGTTTGATCACACTTAGGGTGAACAGATAGAATGGATTTTAGCAAACTGCAAAGCTAAACACCTGGCCTGTGTTAGCCTCATACAGGTACTACGTCCCCAAGAGACTCTGCCTAAAATAGCCAACCAGACAGCCAGCTAGCTGGCCTCTTGCGCTTTCTTTTTGACAGGTCTAACCTACAATATATTGGATGGAATGTTCTTTTTCAATGAGGAACTGTAAAGATTCCTAATGGAAATGTGCAGTATCATATCACAAAAGAAAAATAGAGCAGAAATAAATTTAAAAAATAAGATATAGTTCCTGATTTTGTTTTCTGCAATGGATATGAAGCCGTTGCAAAAATAAACAGTGATTTGGCATTTTGCATCACCACTGCATCAGTCGTTAATAAGGACTGAATTAATGAATGAATAAACTCACGTTATCATATTGTTTGTGGATTGATGAATATATTCAGTTTTCCCAGACTGGTTAAGTTGATGTAGTTATGAAATTGCACAACTCAAGGAATAAAATTGTATTCTATGTAAATGGTGTCTTCTGGATTTGTGCAAAACGGAAAATCTGATTTATCTAACAGCTCTTCCAGAATGGTAGTGAAACCTGGAAAATCAAAGGAAAAATGGGTCTTCCTATCTTATCTTTCCCCTTACCTCACCTAAAGGTAGAATTGTACTAGGTGTCCCACTTTACTTCCTGAAACTTGAAGCCACCAAAGCACTCCTTATTGTCAAGTCAATCAGTTTGATGCCTATTAAGATCCCAGAGAAATTTAGGTTATATTTAGTTCTTATGGATTTATAGACTCATATTCATTGATAATTATATTAACATTATAATATTCAGTTGGCTTGATTTTCTATGGCTGATACTCACCATGATGTGGTAGATTAGATATTACTGATTTTTAGGTAAGGATCCAAATAGAAACGGGTGAAATGCATTTTACGGATTTACATCCTGTTTGGCTGCCATATCTTATATCCTAAATTGACTCTTTTGGATGGGTGAAGACAGAACCAAACATCTAATCAGTCCATAAAGTGCAAATAATATGGTGGAACAGAATTTCTAAAAGACATGATTCCCTTTCCTGGGAGACATGGTTATTGACCATGGTAAACATATGCATACATACACATATACATATATATGTACATGTATACATACATATACACATATATGTACATGTATATACATATATGCACATGTATACATACATATACATGCATGTACATGTATACACATACATATATGTAAATGTATGCACACACATACATACACATGTACATGTATACATACATATACACATACACACATATACATACATATACACACATATGTACACGTTATACATGTATACATATGTATGCACATGTACATATATGCACATATACATATATACATACACATACATACACACATACATATATATATACACACACATACATATATATAAACACACAGTGTTATTATATATTTATATATAATGTGTGTCTAAATATGAATATATGTGTGTATATATCAGAAAATATATGAATTTACAGAGGGGATCCATAAAGTCTAGATATATCAATAGTATGTTTTAATTTTTTATAGACTGAAAGCACCTCTGATGAGATAATATTCCTCTAAGTATTATCAGATTTTCTGGAAACAATTTTTTTTTATTTTAGAGAGAGAGAGAGAGAGAGAAGGGGCAGAGAGAGAGAGGAGGAAAGAGAATCTTAAGCAGGCTCCATGCTCAGTGCAAAGCCCTAGGCGGGGCTTGATCCCATCACCCTGAGATCATGACCTGAGCCAAAATCGAGTCAGATGCTCAACCGACTGAGCCACCCAGGCACTGGTGGAAACTTTTTATACATAAGAAATATGAATGCAAAAAGACTTCTTTAGTTAAGAAGACTATTAGATTTTCCTAATCACCAAATGGGTTATTGCTTCTATTTGTAATTTCCAGGATGACTTATCTCCCTAATTATTCATTTACTATAAGGAATCTCTATGTTTCTCTCTATATAAGATAGTTCTAGAAGTTATGTCAGAAAGCATATTGGGGCACTTGGGTGGCTCAGTCAGTTAAGCGTCTGACTTCGGCTCAGGTCATGATCTCACGCTTTGTGGATTTGAGCCCTGTATTGGGCTCTGCACTGACAGTGTGGAGCCTGCTTGGGATTCTCTCTCTCTGCCCCTTCCTAACTTACACTCTCTCTCTCTCTCAAAATAAATAAATAAACAACAAAAAAAGCATACTAGGGGGTGCCTGGGTGGCTCAGGCTCAGGTCATGATCTCATGAACCATGGAATTGAGCCCAAAGTTGGGCTCTGTGCAGACAGCACAGAGCCTGCTTGGGAGTCTCCCTCTCCCTCCCTCACTGCCCCTCCCCCGCTCTCTCTCTTTCTTTCTCTCAAAATAAATAAATAGGCGTTAAAAAAAAAAGAAAGCGTATTAGTATGAAATGGATCTTTTTCCCTATAGCAATAATGCTACCATTAGGTCTGATTTTTCTGATCATGAATTCAACAACAAAATGATTCAGAGTTAAAAACAAACAAATACTAAAATCTCTACAATCATTTAAAATAAGATTATGTTCTAAATTCTATAAAATTACATAAATAGGATATGTACATTATTCAGGAGATCTCAATGGTAGTACAATACAATGCTACATATATAGCAACATATTATAACTATATTAGATTACTGTATCATAATGACACTGAAAACAAGCCAGCTCTAACAACCATTGCACTAATTATACATGATTCAAGGACTAGTTTTGCTTGCATTCTTACAATTCAGAAGGAGTTGGGAGGAATAATGTTTTGCCAAATTCTTACTAGCACCGCTTAGGGAAGTTTGAGTGGATTTTTTTTTTTTTTCTCTTGGAAAGTTTTCCTGAAGCAAGAAGTCTTCAAAATCATTAAACTGTTCTGACAAGCAGATATTTGTTAAGATTCTACCATATGCCAGACACTATGCTAAGCAATGAGGACACACAGTTGAATAATACACAGCCCTGCCCAGGAGGAATTCATAGTTCTGGGAAGGAGACAGATGCATAAGTAGTTGATTTCCATATAGGCACGAGCGACACATGAGACACTATGAAACACAGGGAAGCTGCAGTTTTGAGAAAGAGTTCTTTGTAATGAGTCTTAAATTCAAGATGGAAAGGAGGTAGTGGGATGATGAAGAGGGATGTATAAGAGACATTTAAGAGTATCCTGTGCTGTGCTCCAAACAGGTCACTAGAAAACAGTCACTGTGGTATTTACCTATTTGAAGTCCTTATTAAGAAACATAGTTCAGTCAATAAAATGCTTACTTAGTGTTATATTATGTATTGGGCAATGTTCTAGATGCTCCAAATACAGGGATGAATAAAACAGACAAATGTCTCTGACTTCAGGAGCTTACGCTCTACTGAGGGAAACAGATAAAAACTGAATAAACAAATATATGTTATGTCAGATAGTGATGAATGTCATAAAGGGGAAGAGAAGAGTTAAGAGACTGGAGTGACAGGGTGCTATTTTAGATGGGTGGAGGTGATCAGAGAAATCCTCTCAAGAGGTGGTTTTGAGCAGAGTGAAGTTAGGGGGCAAGCTGTGTGTGTCTGGTGAACAGCAAGATAGCTTTTCAGATAATAAAGGCTCTGAGGCAGGACCTTGACTTGGTATATTTAAAGGTCAGCAAGAAGACTAAAATGGCTGGAATACATGAAATGAGGGAAAGAAGAACAGGAAATGAGTTGGTGGGAGTGGCCAGAGGCCAGCTTACGTAGAGCCTTTATTCTCACCAAATCTGTTTTTTCTACTTCCTAGTTCCATAGTTCCTGTATGATTTTCTCTCTTCTATTGATCTTATGGAGGACTACAAGGCCCTGGGAAGTCCTGGATCTCTGACTAACCACACAGAGGACTAACCACTGATTAGGAACATTTACTTTGGATTTTTTTTTTTTTTTTTATGTAAGCACAAGATTCAGTAAACTACACTAAACCACCAAGATTTGGGAATTTCTTACAGTAATCATTGACTCTCACTAATAAAGCTTTGTGGTTGGTGGGGTTTGAAAAAAAGGCATCTAGTGAATTTGATATTTGAGTTCATTTTCTTTTCTTTATTCTTTACCTTACATCCACCACCCCTCAAGTTAGGAAAACTTTAAAGAAGCAAAGTGGCCATAGAAGATCAGTGTGAAGGCTTTTCTTTTTAAGACAGGTGTAATAGTCACCCTTCCTTGTCATAGTGATGTTGAGGGATGTAGACATGAACTTCGAGGCTTGTAGGAATCATCAGTTTTAGCCTCCTCCTTGAAACAGCGGGGATTTCCAAATTCTTTCTCTGCCCAGTTCCAAGAGGAATAGCCGGAACAATCAGAAGTATAGAGAAAAACATTTATTAAATAGAATTGAAGTTTAGACCACCTCATTTATAAAAGAACAATAGGTTACATGAGAAGAGGAATGTATATTGGAGAATTTGGCTCAATAATTTACCTTAAAATTTAGATGATTCTTCTGCATCTGCATCTTTTAGGTATAAACATGTGGCTAAGACACAGTTATTTTTATAGTTCCCAACAGCATATTTTAGATAATTTTTTTTCTCCCTATAGGAACATTCCTCTAGGTTTTAAACTCTCCTATATTTCTGAAGTATCATGGTACCACTATGGCATTCATTGTTTCACTGTTTTATAATTGAGCATATACTCTGCTTCTGGCACTATTCTAAGTGTTCGGAATATAAAACTTTTGCTCTCATGGAGCTCGGGAAAAAAATGAAATTTGACTGCAGTATAACTTAGTTTGGTTTTACTTCTTGTATTAGTTTCTATAGTTGCTATATTAAGAAATTACCACAAATTTAGTAGCTGAAAACCGCACAAATTTAATCTTACGTTCTGGAGGTTAGAAGTCTAAAAGGAGACTAATGGGGCTAAAATCAAGGTATTGGCAAGGCTAGTTCCTCTGGGGGCCCTTGGGGAGAATCTATTCCTTGTCTCTTCCAGTCTCTAGAGCTTGCTGACATTCCTTGCCTGGCAGCCAAATCACCCCAATTTCTATTTCTATCATCATAGTAACTTCTCTGTCTGACCTCTCCAAGTCCCTTTTATTTATTAAATAAATAAATAAATAAATAAATAAATAAATAAATAAAGTTTATTTTTTGAAAGAGAGAGAGAGACAGAGTGTGAGCAGGGAGGGGCAGAGAGAGAGGGAGACACAGAATCCGAAGCAGGCTCCAGGCTCCAAGCTGTCAGCACAGAGCCTGACGTGGGGCCCAAATCCACAAGCTGTGAGATCATGATCTGAGCTGAAGTCAGACGCTTAACTGACTGAACCACCCAGGTGCCCCTCCCCAAATCCCTTTTAGAAGGATCCTTGTGATTTTATTTGGCCTACCAGGATAATCTCACTGTCACAGATCATTAATTTAATCACATTAGCATAGTCCCTTTGCCACGCAAGGTAACATATTCACAGGTTTCTAGGGATTAGGATGTGGATATCTTCAGGAGGGGGCACACTTTTGAGCGTACCATACTTTTCAGTATCTAAAACCAAAGAACTTATTTCCCTTGTCAAGGTGAGCTTGGAACTTTTTCTGCTTGTCCTTCTCAGTCTAGCTCACTGAACCACGAGTGTGTTTTGTGAACTAATAGGATTCGAATGAGGCACTTTATTGAGCCTGTGTACATGGCTTGCTTAATTCAGGACATAGTACTTCCCTAAAGCTGTGACTCCATGGCATGCTTTTATCCGTTGTATGATAGACTGTGAACTCCTTGAGAGCAGAGCTCATATTTTATCCATTTCCTTATCTGTTTTACCCAGTATCACACCTCAGACACAGTAAGTGCTTAGGAAATGTTTGTTGTATTAAATTAAATAGTTTTGAATGCCAAACTCATTGTTTTTTCCCATGAAACCCACATCTTCTTCTATTTCTTTTTCTATTAATTATATCACCCTCTAAACATACTTCCAAGTTTGAGACTGTGATCATTTATATCAGGGGTCAACAACTATGACCCTTAGGCCAAACCCAGCTACCACCTGGGTCTGAAATTCAACTGGAACATTGCAGAGTTGAGTAGTTGTGACAGAGACTGTATGGACCGCAAAGGCTAAATTATTTACTATTTTGACCTTTACAAAAAAATGTTCTCTAACTGTTGACTTAGGTGAAAATGCCCAACAAGTTACCTTCTGGGATGGGGAAGATTTCTATCCACATTACTTCCTTAAATACGACTCCTTCTCACTGATTCTTCCCCAGCTCATCCTTAATCCCCACTTATACCAACTGCCACCTTATTGTTGAACTCTTCATAAGGCAGGAATAATAGATGTGACCTCTGGGGGGCAGGAATCATAGCTGGCTTGCTTCCTTAACTGTACTCAGGAACTGTTGCTTTGTGAAGGGTGTTCTTCTCCAAGCATCTGACCAAAGTTTATTGTTTGTGATCTTTTCTAGGACTTCTTCTGGGTATTTCATGTAGATACTGAAGTTATTCGGAAGATACCTAACTTGCGTCTTACTGCGGCTCCTGCACAAGTAGATGCTTCAAGGCTCATTAAAGGAGAGTCTTCATAATGGGCAAAATGCCCAGAAAATGGCATTGTGGAAAACACAAAATTATGCCAAGGGGTAAGGATAAAATACTTACGGATATTCTATTGTGCTTTTAGTTATTTTAAAAGTGAATTGCCTGGCAACAAAATAATCAATAATGAGAGAAGGAAAATCTATGTAGCATGGAGTGGTACCTTATGTTTCATCCTTTATCTAAAATATATATAAACTGCTAAGATGAAAGTGAGTACAGCACAACCTTGCTGGGTAATGGTCAGAAAGAGATGTGTTAGTTTGGACTGGTTGAGCGCATTACTAACCACAGAGGTTAAGATGGATGAGAACTAAGGGTTTATAATGTTTCTCTTTTTGGTGCCTCCCTGGATTCTAGCTGGAAGAGTCTCCTCATCCTCTATTTTGTCATTGGATGAAGACATAAATCTGACGAACCTATTTCCTTAGATATTCTACTGTCCTGGTGACAGAGAAACCTAAGCTTTCACAGGACTTTCTTGAGGGGAAAGACATCTCTTTGATGTTAAATTTCAGACCTTTATTCATGCATGTAAACCTTGGGCCATGTGGGACACATTTCTGTTACCCGATGGCCAGGAAATAGCATTAAAAACTCAGGTGCATCAAGAAAAAGGAATTCCTCCTAAACCTGAGCTGATTACCACACAACGAGGTGAGTAGACAACAGAAGTTACTTCAGACTAGGAATGGGCTGTAGGTTTGACCCTTGGAAAGAGGTATTCGTTTTTCCCTTTTTATTGGTATTTTTTTTTTCTGATTGCAGCAACATAGATTAATTTTGTCATTTATGAGATATTTGAATGCCAAAAAACCCAAAGACCACAAATAGTCACATATGAGCCTAGTAATGGGTATTTAAAAATTCTGAAGTCTAGAAATTTTTCAGTTAACAAAAATTCGATCAAAATTGAGTATACATGCATCACACAGAAATACTTACAGACATGCATGTGTCTGCCTGCATCTATCTATCTATCTATCTATCTATCTATTGATCATCTACCTATCTACCTATGTATTGTTCTATAGAAAATGGCAATTTTTCAGAATATTTGTTGCTAAAAATGCATGTTTTTAAAATATAATTACAATAGTAATGAGGTCTGTAAAGGATAAGGTGAATAGCAATGATATTTCCTCCTTTATATGTTGCTTCACGGTTGAG
This sequence comes from Lynx canadensis, assembly GCF_007474595.2. Lineage (NCBI taxonomy): Eukaryota > Metazoa > Chordata > Mammalia > Carnivora > Felidae > Lynx > Lynx canadensis. Next base: position 132,114,058 of record NC_044306.2, on the reverse strand, counting down.
TCCTGGGTAACAGCAATAATACGTTTTTTACTTACAGGTTACAATGTATATACTCATCAGCTTTTTTCCATTATGGTCCATTATACCCTTTGAGAATAAATATGCCACTCCCACCAGGGTAAAGATGAGAGTTTAATTCATCATAATAGGAAAAAGATACTGGATTCAGAATACTATTCTCACACAACTTTAATATATAAGACAACTCAGAACAAACCTGGACAAGATTTACCTTCCATGTTAACATTAAGGGTGGGTCAGTTTTTATTGCTGGAATCAACCACAAAGAGTCAACATAATTATGTAATATTTTACAAAAGTTAAGAAATAGTAACAAATCTCTGATGTTCTGAGTCTCTGTCTATACCTTGTTCTAACCTAGAAATGATTCCTCTGACAGCTCATGTTTAAATCTTATTAGGTATACACTTAAAATTATGCCAAAACTCCACCCCTGCCAACCACACTATCACCCTCATCACCTCCTACATTCTTTCTCTCTTACTTAGTATTTCTAAAACCTTTCTAATCTTATTGTTTCCTTCTCCCACTCTATCCCATAGTTAGTACTTATTTTTGCTCCACTTCTTGGATTTGAATATTATTCTGATTAAGAAGTGTCAAGATTCAATCTCCAAATTTTCCTTTGCTCAAACATCTCCTTAAGCCCACTCAAATGCTTATCTCACCAAGGTCCCCAAATGCCCTGCTGAGTTTGAGCGTCTAGTACTGTGGATTTCACCACTTTTCCTATTGACAATGTAGACTATAGGTTAAGTACAAAGCACAACTGAAAACAACAGTCTCATTTTGGCCTTCCCCAAATCCTCTTTATTTTTTTTTAATGTTTATATATTTTTGAGGGCCAGAAAGACAAGGGAGGGCAGAGAGAGAGGGAGACACGGAATCTGAAGCAGGCTCCAGGCTCCAAGCTGTCAGCACAGAGCCCAACACGATGCTCAAACCCACGAACCTTGAGATCATGATCTGAGCTGAAGTCCAACACTTAACCAACTGAGCCACCCAGGTGCCCCTCTCCAATTCTTCTTCATTATTGAGACTCTAACAATGGGAAGTGAGCAAGTCATCTTCACTGCCAGAGCAGGGGCAGTCTCTCTGGGGTTGGGCATTATTTCTGAACCTTCTGTTCAGGTGTAATATAGTCAGAGGATAGGGATTGTGAAGCGGAGTAGGATTGGAGGAGAAGAGGAATCTGCAAAGAACACCTGGATCTGTAGGGTTGCAAGTGGAAGCAAGCTCTGTCCTGAACTGACCTGTTAAACTACCTGTTAACTGTTCACTGACCTGTTAGGCAAATTCTAGGCTTCTCAAACCCATGTTCTGTAAAGGGAACATCATGAAATCTCTCTTTTAAGTTTGTCATGAGACTGGGGATAATGCATTTAAAGCACATAGCACAGCCCCTCACACATAAGTGGCACTCATGTAATGACAGTTTTGTTATCAGTTTTTACTTCGGAGAGATCAGGGCTTATCAAGGAATTGAGAAAGAGTTAAAATTTTCAGAGGCATTGTGGCAGACACATACTTAGACTGGAGTATCAAGTGAATGTGAGAGGAAGTTTCAAGGGCTCTGCTGTGACAAGATTTGTTTTCAGCACAGGGTTGGAAAGCCACCACCATCACACCCACTCAGTGCTCTTCTCACCATCGTCTCCAAATGCCCTGACACGTCTGAGAGTCTGCTAATATGGATTTCACGGTTCTTTCTATTGAAAATGTAGACTTCAGGTGTCTTAGTTTGGGCTGCTATGATAAAAATACCATAGACTACATTTGCTTCTCACAGTTCCGAAGACTTGGAAATCCAAGATCAAGGTGCCAGCAGATTCGAGGACTGGTGAGGGCTTATTTCCTGGTTCACAGACAGCTTTCTTTCTGCTGTATCCTCACATGGTGAAGAAGGCAAGAAAGCTCTGTGGGTCCCTTGTATAATGGCATTCGTCCATTTGTGAGATGTCCTCATGACCCAATTGCCTTCCAAAGGCACCATCTCTTAATACCATTACATTGATACTGACATAGGAATTTTGGAGGAAACAGACATTCAGTCCATTACAAATAGGTTAAGTAACAAATACAATGAAAGCAATGGTTTCTTTCTCTTGATCCATTAAGCACTGCTTGCTCCTTCCCTAGGACATGTTTTCTTTTTTAGCTAAAAAGTGACATATTAGAACCTGAGTCAGTGGCACCTGCTAACCTCTATTTTTTTATTGGAGTATCTACAATGTAATCATGATGCTCAACCCCAAATTAGGGCATAAAATGGCTCTGTTCCTTGATGTACAACAAGAAGGGAGAAGTAAAAGGTAGGTTAGTGTGTTTTCTTTGAAAGGTCAATTATATGGCCACTGTTATTAGCTCAAGGAATTTAGGAATATCTTGAGAATCTTCATTCTGAAATAGTTTTACTCACTTCATTTGGAGGAATGACTCATCTAAGAGAGACAAAGAGGTGAAAGAGCCATCAAGTCCCCAGAAGTTGGCCTTACTTTGCCAGGTCCCACTACAGAGAGTTTGTTCACTTCTGAGGATGGAGGGAGTGGGGGAGCGACACCACTCAGTTCTGCTTTTCCTCTGACAATGCATATGACCTCAGACAAATAAAAATCTGTCTGGGTCTCATATTTTTCATCTAGAAAATATGGAAGCAGGATTACATGACTACATTCCTTATAGCCCTAACAGGATATCAACATCAATATTTGAATCACTGTTCTGACCCTTCACATCCTCCAGGGACTCTGGGTGCAGGAAATGAAAACTGCACAGGAAACTAGGAGTCCTGTTGTCTTAATGGCTAGTGGAGTGATAATGGTCACCACTCTCTGGGCCTCAACTTTCTTTTCTGAAATGGGGTTCAGTGGAGAGCAAAGCAGACATCTTTCTCACCCACAGAGCAGGGCTGAGAGGTGAAGGAAGACAGCACAGAGCAGATGATGCCAAGATTCTTTCCACCTCTTAAATTCTCTGAGTTATCTTAGACATTTGTTTACCATTACTCAAGCAAAGCAAATAGAGACGATTTCGTGGAAACTATATTCCTGGTTTTTGTTCTGTGTTAGGTTTTTTTTTTTTTTTTAAAGACTGACTAGTAGGGAGCCTGGATGGCTCAGTCAGTTAAGTGTCTGACTTCAGCTCAGGTCATGAACTTGTTGTTCCTGAGTTCAAGCCCCACATCTGGCTCTGTGCTGACAGCTTGGAGCCTGGAGCCTGCCTTGGATTCTGTCTCCCTCTCTCTCTGCCCCTCCCCTGCTGGCTCTCTCTGTCTCTGTCTCTCTCAAAAATAAATAAATAAACAAACAAATAAATAAAATAAACATTAAACAAAAACCCACCTGACTAGTAAGAACAACACAATTCCTAAAAATATTTTAAAAGTCCAGTTTCCTGGGGCGCCTGGGTGGCTCAGTCGGTTAAGCGTCCGACTTCGACTTCGGCTCAGGTCATGAAATCGTGGTTTGTGAGTTTGAGCCCTGTATTGGGCTCTGTGCTGACAGCTCAGAGCCTGGAGCCTGCTTTGGATTCTATGTCTCCCTCTCTCTGCCCCTCCCCTGCTCATGCTCTGTGTCTCTCTGTCTCTCAATAATAAATAAACATTAAAAAAATTAAAAAAAAAAAGAGTCCAGTTTCCTGAGAATATAGAAGGATTTCTTATAAACCCAGGAATCAAAATGATTTATAGACAATCAGGATTTAGCCACAAAATTATTTGTTTTGTTCAACTGTATTGAGTGCATGAGTTTAATGAGTAACACTTACTTAATATTACTTCAAATTCTTGCCCTTATTTGTTAAGAAAAACAAAGGACAGAAAAACCCACATGGGGTAGCTATATATTATTAATCTTATGGATTGCTATTTCTAAGAATTATGAAGAAAAATTAATCCTAATGATTAAAGAAAGGCAGTGCACTTCTCTTTACAATGCGGTAATTTGTATGGTTGCAATTAACTGTCCTTCCCAGCGCAGAAAATCCTGGAGGTTAGAAAGGACATGCCATTGTTTTCTGTTTAGTAGATGTAGATTGGTAAATCAGAAATCAGACTATCTTATGTTCACATTGCAATTAAGCAGCAAGGAAGATAAACAAAACTAAATATAGCTTTAGAGAAAAAACACTTTCCAGTTAGTCTTTATAATTTCCCAAGCTCAGACTACTGTATGAAATATGAACTAGAATGTTTTCTTCCAAATTGGGTATCAAGAGGTCAACTAGTCCCCGTTTCATAGATTATCTGAGATCAGCTCAATTGAGTCATTAGTGGATAAAGATATTGTAGCTACATATGAGTAAATAAACCAAAGACTACATGGATAAAAGCTCTAGGCTATGACTTTTTAAAATATGGTTTTAATTCATTATGCATTCCTTATGCATATAGTAAGCACTGGCCCTAACGAATTCTTGCTGCAATTACTATTGTTAATTTCTTTGTTGTTTTGTTCTTGGCCCATCAACATCTAAGTCCAAATAGCTAGAAGTGTCTTTAGGTAGGATTCTAGTACTTTTTAAAAGTTAAACGAGTAATTCAGGGCCCCTTGGTGGCTCAGTAGGTTAAGCGTCCAGCTCAGTCGTGATCTCATGGTTTCATGAGTTAGAGCCCCTTATTGGGCTCTGTGCTGACAGAGCTTGCTTGGGATTCTTCCCCCCCCCCCCCCGCCCCTCCCCTGCTCACACTGTCTCTGTCTCTCTCAAAATAAATAAATACACTTAAAAAATTTAAAAGTTAAATGAAGAATTCAAAATTCTTAGGATTTTTCAAATATAGTATATTGTTTCATATGACATAACCATTCACTTTAAGAGTATAATTGTAGCACATCACAAAAAAGAAAGAAAATAAAATTAGGATTTACCTAAGAGAGAAAGCTGGCTGGGATGCTTTAGTAATAAATGCTATTTTCTTTGAATGAAGAAAATATTTCTGAAGATCTTCATTTTATAAATTCTGTGTCTTTTTCTCAAGTACTTTCTTCAGAGATTTATGACTAAATAACTCCCTGATGAATTCTCTTCAGAAGACATCTGAAGCCAGGTAACCTGAGAGTGGAAAATCATCCTGCCACAAGTACGTAGGCCTTCTCCTCATTGTATCAAATCCCCACAAATGGGTGGAAAGCTGGGATCCTGCCTGACTTGTCCTGGCAGCATAAAACCATTATTAACAGAGCCTTGAATGATGGACCTTGAGAGGGCCTCTAATGCGTCATCCTAAACGCAAGGACATCGTTGAAAAAAAAGGACATGATATCATTTAGAATATTCTAAGTTTCTGTAAATATAAACTAGTGTGTGTGGTAACCCATATATTTGGGCTAGGGAGTTTTGGGGGACACTGAGGGCTTGTATAAAAATTCCAGTCATCGTTCCTTGATTTTCTCTGCCCCCTCCACAGAATTCTCAGTGGGACCCTGACTCTTTCCTTTCTTTCCACTTTCCCTTCAAGGGTTCTGGGGACTTCAAGTTCTTTTCCCGTGGCTGCTCTAACTTTGCTGCTACAGAAGCCCAGATCTTTCTAGGCCTGTCAGTGTTACTGTCCCTGTGGTTCTCATTCAACACTCTCATTGCTTTCTCTTCCTGTCACTAGTTTCCCTTGCTCTCAGAAACTTTGCCATTGGAGAGAAGTTTCTTCATCATGGATTACTGCTTTCTAGGTCCCTAAGGCTCAGCTTGGCTGCTTTTTCCTTGCAAATGCTGAATTAGGAATTTTGAACATGATTGCCAGAGCCCAAGGGTAGCACAGCAAATGTGCTCCTTGGTAATGATTGCTCAGTGACACAAAATGAGGCACATATTTTATCAGCCTAGTATCTCTGCCTTCTCTTATGCTATATTTCCTCTCCTCCCTCTTTGTGTGGGGGTGCTAACATACTTAACCTGAGGATTAGGCCCACAGTTTCCTCCCCTGATGCCCAGGGGGTCCTCCTAATAGAGCTTTCGGTAGTATGGTCTGATTCCCCAGAGTCTCTAAAGCAAATGGAGTGATCAGAATCCATATTCGTTTTCTATTACTACTGTAACAAATTATCACGAATGTAGCAACTTAATTAAGCACAAATTTATTACCTAATAGCTCATAGGTCAGGAGTCTGGTATGGATCTTACCAGGCAAAAATCAAGGTGCCAGCAGGCTAGATTTCTTCTTGGATGCTGTAGGGAAGAACACCTTTTCTATTCAGACTGTTGGCAGAACACAGTTCCTTTAATTGTAGGACTGAGTTTCTTCTTTTGCTGCCTGCTGGGGATCATTTCTAACTCCTAGGGGACACAACATTCTTTGGCTCATAGCCTGTTTCCTCCATCCTCCGAGTTGGTAATGGCAGATGACTCTTCCTCATGCTCAGAATCTTTCCTCAATCTTCTCCCACTCCATTTCTTAACGTCTTTGCCTCCCTCTTCTGCTTTTAAGGACTTATGCGATTAGATTGGGCCATCTAATCTGGAGGTCTTTATCCTTAACCACATGTGCAAAGATGTATCTTTTTTTTCCATGTAAAATAACATATTCCCAGGTTCTAGGGACGAGCATGGGTGCATCTTTGATGGGGGGTGGGGGGGTCATTATTCTGCCTGCCACAGAATCTGCTCAGTGATTCTTCATGTTTTGGTATTTCCAAAACCATCGCTTGCATCTAATAGAAAGTTGCAGACTAAGATTATGCTCTGTATTAGAAGACTTTTATTGGATCAAGAAATTGAGATATGGCGAGAAAATATATTCATTAGGTTATTAAATGGAGAAGTCCAAATGGCTTCAGACACAGATGGATCCAGGAATTTTCTTCATCATGTGATACATCATTCCTTTGCTCTAGTTCCAAATTCAGGCAGGTTGTTTCTTTGTGTCTAAGCTTTTGCCCTATCGTTCTAGCAACCCCAGTCAAAAGGAAGGTTCCTCAAGACTTCCAATGAAAGTTTGGGAGATAATTTTAGTTCACTCTGTTTGGAACCAGTTATGTTGTAGTCAGGATAATGCAGTGCTTTGATTGGCTAAGCATGGGGTAAGCCCACCTTAATCACAGGTACTGAGTGGATGGAGGTGCCATTGCTCGAAGGGGGTGTGAATGCTGGACAGGCAAAAACAACAGGTGTCTACCATTCTTCCTCAGAACTCTGGGGAATTACTAAGTAGAGACTTAATATCTAAAGATTAAACTAGAAGTTGCAAGAGAAAGAGGAAACAGAAGCAGGTGGTCTTTGTATAATGTACATAATAAAATATTTACATGAGTAAATCAAAGTGACTTACCTAAATATTGCACATTTATGTGCACCCTTCCATTATGATATGTGATTTTATGCACATTACTTAATCTTGTTTCTCATATGTAAAATAAAGTAATAGTCCCTCTTGTTCGGAGTTGGTGCAGGGACCGTAGATATTGCATGTGAAGACTCCACCACAGTGTCTGGCATATAGCTGATGTTCAATGAAGGGCAGATATCACTATCGTCATCATCCTTTTAATAAATCTCAACTTTTGTCACTGTCAGAGGCACAGTTTAAGTTACAGCACTTCTACATTTAAGTCTTCCTGGAGGGAGAGTAAGCTACTTGTAATGCTCCACTTTAAATGTCAGACTTTAAATGAAACTTTGATCAATTTGTTCTGAAGCCATTAGACCTTCTTATTAATTCAGCTCTGAGGAAAACCCCAATAGTTTTAAATGTATTGATGCTGGTTGAAGTTAATTTTCATTGAACATAAACCAAAGGCAAAGTGAGGTCAGACTAGCGATGTTGCCAACATGAAATTTGCACTCTTCTAAGATTTCTTTCACTGCTGCTCTCCATTAAATCCATTAAATTAAAGTTTCATTTTATTAGCCAAGACGGATATGATCCTGAACCTGTATGGCTCTCTTCTCGATCTTCTTTTTCTTATAGAGGGACATCTCCTACTGATAAATAGGATTGTCTGTAAGCTTTTTAAGGGTAGGGAATGTTTCTTATTCACTGTTTTATCTGTCCAGTAGCCCTGTGCTGAGCCCACAATTAGCTGCTAAGAATTTCTAGGATATTTGTTTAGAAATAAGGAGGGGGAATATACATGTATGTGTTCATATGTGGTTTGATTACCAAGTTGGGGTAAGTGTAAGTGAATTGGGGTGGCAGAAAAATGAGGGAAAGATTAGAGAATGATAAAAAGGAAAAGGACTTTAAACTAACCATTAGAAATCAACTTGGGGTACATGGCCAGTACCAAGGGTGCTGCAAACTTTCTGACATGCTTTGTAAAATTTCAAGCGTATGCTTGTATGTGTTTTCTAGCAGAGGATTTTCATAAGCATGTAAGCTATCCAAGGTTTGTTTTTTTTTTTTTTTAAATTCAGTGTTACCAGGCAGAGTGCAAGGATCTTATGTCATAGAATAAGACTTATTCATATAGCACAGAATAAGATACTTCATATGATTTTGTATTGTTATTCAGATTTTTTTAAAAAGCTAAATTCAATGTTCCTTCAGGCTTATTGGGATGACCTCGTACATGCTATCATCAAGAAATGTGATTCGGTCTAGAGTTTGCACTTTGCCAGTCAAATCCTTAGTTCAATGTTCTAAATCTGAGAGATCATGTGACTTTATTGTCCAGGACTAGCCTTGTTAGTAAGGAAGCTGGAGAAGCATGCTACCTACATGTGATGTATGGGCAGCTGGTGAATATAGGTGTTGAGAATGTGGAAACTGGGTCTGACCTAGCAAAGCCAGAATCCAATGGCGGGTGGGGGGAGGAGGGGGGGTGGGGGCAGGGGAAGAGAGTGAGAGAATCAACCTGATCCTACATGCTGCACCTCAGAGGAGGAGTTTGCTGGTGAGGGACATTCCATATGTAAATGAGGAGGGGTGGGTAAGTAAAAAGAAACATCCCAAGGGGCAGGTAATAATAGATAACATTTAGTGCAGGCTTATTACGTGCCGTATACAGTTGTAAACATGTTCTATGTATTTTCTCCTTTAATCCTTCAAAAGCTTTATCAGGTAGGTTCTAGATTACCCCTCTATTTTGCAGTCCAGAAACTGAGGCCAGAGAAATGAAGTGACTTGCTCAAGGTCTCACAGCTAGTAAGCAGCAGGGGAGAGTTTGAACCCAGGCAGAGGGGCTCCATTACCCACCCTCATCACCACTACATAATATACCTCCTTATCCACCTTGTCCTATCCTAGCTCTTTCCTTTGGCCAGCAAAAAAGTGGTCAAACACCAAAAGCTTCAGCCCTCTTGTGCCTCATGTCCATGAAAATAGCACTGAAAATATAGGGGGACCTTCTTTCTCTCTTGTACTTGAGATCTTAAGAAGTTTGCTGCTTCCTCAACCCCTCACCCCTTGGTCACATTGGGAACTTAGTTTACCTGGGTCTCCAGGTGAGCGTAGGATTAAAGCTTCACTCTGCTCCAGGTCCTATTGGAAATGGCCTCTCTGCTGTTTCCTCTTCTGCCTTTGTTCTTTGCTTCTCTTGGAAGAGAGCCCTGTCCTGGACTCCCGCCCATTAGCTGGGGCCCTAAAACTCTCACCCTCTCTTCACTTAGCTTTTTAAAGCTTCCTTCCCCTAGGAGGCGATAACTGCTGACAGGATTACTTGTGTAGCCTTGAAACAAATCCTCCCAAGACCTTACTGCATTGCTGGCTGGAAGTCTCTGCAAATGTTCCCAGTTAGATTGCCTGGGCTCAAGTCCCAGCTGTGTAACGTTAGGCAAAGTAATTATGTTCCTGAACCCTCAGTTTCCTCATGTGTAAAATGAGGCTAATAAAATATCCCCTCATCGACATTGCCATGAGCATTAAATAAGATGCATGTAAAGTTCCTGACACAAATTGAGCACTCAAAGAAATAATTATGTAGTCTTTCCACTAGAACAGACCTTAAGAAGTTCAGCTTTGTGGCTTAAGATGTTGATTCTTCCCCCAAAGGGTTTAGCTTCTCTGTTCTTTTTTTTTTTTTTTCCAGACCCTGCTCTAAGTACATATGGGCCCCTCCTCCGCAGTGTGCTTTGTGGCTAGGTTTACACAAGTTATGGCAGTCATGGTTCTGAAACCTAGGGACCTGGGTCCAGATAGGACCAATGGGAGTCAAGATAGCTCAGTGTTCACAAGAGGCCCACAAAGATTAGGGGAGGAAGGAGGACGGGGTAGGAAGTGTGTGGATTCAAGGGCTACAGACATCATAGTGTTTCTTTCCAATGAACCTTTTAATGGGTCACACTGAGGGCACAATTTAATTCATGTTCCACTAGAGAATGGAACTGAGAATCTTCATACATTTCCTGGTGTTTTACATGTCGTTTTCAGGACCAGGAAAAGGGTTGGGCTCACCGGGGGATCTTACAGTATACAATGAGTATTAGTTTTCTATTATTGCTATAACAAATTGCCACAAATTTAGTGGCTTCAAACAGCACAAGTTTATTATTTTACAGTTCAGGAGGTAAGAAGTGCAAAATGAGTCTGCAGGGCTGCGTTCCTTTAGGAAGCTCTATGTGAAAATCTATTTCCTTGCCATTTCCAGCTGTGTTTTCTGGCTTGTGGCTTCTTCCTCCATCTTCAAAGTTAAAACTGTAGCATTTTCAAATCTCTGCCTCTCTCTCTCTCCCCCCCCCTCCCCCCCCGTGGTCACATCTCTTACTTATCTTTTGCCTCCTTCTTTCACTTATAAGGACCTTGTGATCATATCCTACTACCTGATAACCCAGGATAATTTCCCCATCTGAAGATTCTTAACTTAATCACATCTGCAGAGTCCCTTTTACCATTTTAACTGACATATTCACAGGTCCTGGGGATTAGGATGTGGGCTCCTTTGGGAGGCCATTCTTCCCTGTTTTGTGAAACAGGAGAAACTCATGCAGGGGAAACACAGCAGGCCCTGACAGCTAGCCTGGCCTGGTAGGTTTTTTTCCAGTATGAATCTTCATGGTTGCCATGGCACATATAGACAGCATGGTCCTACTACCTGTGCTTAAATTATAACTCTCTACAAGGTAAGGAGGCTTCATGTTACATAAAAGCTTGCAAAATACAAGATTTAGGATGTTTAAAATATGTGCTCATCCTCAAATGCTGACAACTCTTTTTGGCTATAAAGTGAAGTGTTGATATTTTATATAAAACACAGTCCTACACAGCACACATTTTTTTTTTAACAAATAGAAGAAAACCCATCCCAAATATAGGCTCGGCAATTTACTTCAAAGATAAAAATATTAAATGCCAGAGAAATATTGAATTCCCAGAGAAATCAAGAGAAATCACTGAAAAGGGATAATTCTTACATAGAAATTATCACTAGTCCCTGGGATCCACACTCTGTGCTTAAGACAGGACCTAGCAGGGGTATAGGTCCTATTGCAACATCAGTTTTTAGGACATTTTCCCCCTTAAAATGGCTCATCTGTGCCCAGAAGGGTTTGGTAAATATGAGAGAAAGATTTGATACAGATGGTAGATATAAGTGTGAAACTATTTTTTAAAACTTCCATGAATATCATGGTCATCTATGAGCATGAAGGGCACCCTCCACTCTACTCAGAATTCGGTCAGGGATTGTATTCGTTTTGCTGGTGCTGTGATAACAAATAACTACAGACTGGGTGGCTTAAGGAATGAAAATTAATTTTCTCACTGTTCTTCTGGAGGCTGGAAGTCCAAGATCAAAGTTTAAGTAGGGTTGGTATTTCTGAGGTCTTTCTCCTTGGCTCACAGACAGCTGACTTCTCACCGTGTCCTCACATGATCCTCCCTCTATGTTGTCTGTGGCCTAATCTCCTCATTTTATAAGGATACCAGCCATATTGGATTAGGGCCCACTCACCTGCCCTCATTTTAACTTAATTACCTCTTTGATAGCTCTATCTCCAGGGGGCACCTGGGTGGCTCAGTCAAATATCTGACTCTTGATTTCAGCTCAGGTCATGATCTCAAGGTTAGTGAGATCGAGCCCCACACTGTAGCCTGCTTGGGACTCTCTCTCTCTCTCTCTCTCTCTCTCTCTCTCTCTCTCTCTCTCTCTCCCCCTCCCTCCCTCCCTCCCTCTCTCCCCCTTCCCGATCATTCTCTCTCTCTCTCTCAAGAAAAATAAAATGAAATAAAATAAACAAAAAAATAAATAAAAGTCTTATCTCCAAATACAGTCACATTCTGAGTTTGGTGGTTAAGAGTTCAACATGTGAATTTTGGAGGAATACAAATTAGCCCGTAATAGGGACTGACTGAATTTATTCCTTTGCATTAGTTTTTGGTGGGGTAATTTGTTCCAGCTGTGTCCATCACTCTTCCTGGTGAGAGAAGGGTGAACTTCGAAGGGTCCTTGCCAGTCACCAGGTGGTGTTCTCAACCTGGAACAATCACAAGTCAGCATCACATTCAAACCAAGAAACAATAAACCCTTTCTTGGTCCATGTCTCTGTCAAACTCACTCAAAACCTTGGGGATTTAGAGGTTACCACAGAAAGTTATTTAAAGCCATCCAAGCTGTTATCTGTTCCTTATTTTAGCATTTCATATTAACTCACAATCCTTTTAGGACAGAGGGTTAAATTCTTTAGCTCTTCTCTGTGTCTGTCATTTTCTTCTCATACGTCCTGGGGTTTATATTTAAAAACACTGCTTAGAAATGCAGAAATTAAATTTTATTTTCTGTGACTGAACTCAACTTGCCCATGAATATCCCAATCTTGTCAGGAACTGGGGAGTACTTGAAGCTGCCCTTTCTTGTTTTCTTGGTCACTTTCAGTTGAAATTTTCCTCTTTTCCAGGGTAAGTCAGTGTTGCTGCTCCCCTCCCTGCCCCCAGGATGGGATCTAGATTCCCAGGGAAGGCCACTGGTCCTTGTTCTGACATCCTCCTGTCTCCCTTGGTGTTGCCCTAGGTTTTGGATTTACTGTACAGTTCACGAAGCTTAAACTCCAGGACTTCTCATTGGCAGAGTTCTTCTGAGCCCTTGGAAGGGGATGCAGTGATGGGTTTTACATGGTCATAGATTTTGTAACATTTGTAGAAGTAAAATATTTTAATAGCAATTAAAGACCATTGTTGCTTGCATCTTGATTTCCATTCCACCAAACTTTCCCTCGTATAAAGTAGCTTTGGAGTGGCTATAGGGGTTTTGTGGATCTAACTAAGGGGAAGTCTAGATGAGGATACATTCAGTTTGTATTAATGTGACATATTCATGTGGTTTACAGTCACTTCTATGGATAGTTGAATTCTATGCTGGTCAACGTTGGGTAGAAATGGCTTCTAGAAATATTCTTATCATCTGCTGTACCAACTCAAAACCATACAGAGTTGGGGTGGTGTCAGGATATAGTGCCTACGATGCCTGGCACCAGAAATATGTGGGGAGTAGAGGAGAAAACAGCTTGGGAAAAAACCTAGGGAAGATTCTTCCAGTTACCAGAGGGGTAAAATTGTAAGCAGAGTATTTATTACTCATTGACAACTTGACATAGAAATTTTCCAGATCAGAAATACACTCAATAATGCAGCATATACGTTATAAATATGATATATATATATATATATATATATATATATATATATATATAGTTTTATGATGGAAATTATGCAAAATAGAACTTAGAATTCCTGTGTTTGTAAGGTACAAGCACAAACAGCAGGTACAACTGTGTGTGAAGCCATATGATTTATGCTTTCCAACTATCAGGGAAAAAAAAAGAACTTACTTTCTTTTCCCAAATATTTAAAGAAATATTCACTTCATTCTTAGCATTGTATTTTTCACCTTGTTTTCTTTTCTCTCAAGGGCTCCCCAAATCCTACAAGCTTCAGGGTTTCCTATACACCTTATCTGGCTGTCCTTACGCCCCTTGAGTGTTGAACATTGTAAGCTGGCACAATACGGACCCGGATTCCAGAGCGTGGAAGGCAACTCTGCATTTCCCTTGTCCAGACCCTAGCGCTCTCCACACCAGTGTGACCTGAGCATGCGCATTTCAGCACACCTCCTCCCATTTCTGAATTCTGGGAGTACGTGATACCCGAAGGGCATGCAGGAGCATTTAAGTAAGATACAGAAAACAGAAGTGTCCTACCTTCTACTACAAATCCTTTTTGTTTGTTTGTTTGTTTGTTTTAGTTTAAGGAAAGCTACTGCTTATGGAAGGCGGCCATGGGCTGAGCCCAGTCAGCAGGAACAGGGGTACCCGGGGAAGGGCATGCAGGTAGAGCGGATCCAACCGCAGGGCCCCCTCCCTGGTGCCAGGGGACATCGCCTGGTGGCTTTCTGCATCAGCTGGGGGAGGCTTCTTAGGTGCTTTGTGCTTTTGGACCATTCTCAAGAAAGGCCTTCTCAGAGGAGCTCAGCCCGGGAGCCTGTGCCCTGGGCTCCCACCTCCACGTGGGGATGCTGCTCTGCAAGTCCTCTTTCTGAACAGACATTTTATGCCAACGTGTCTACTGCTCCAGTGTTGGCGTGGGTGTGGCAGGGATAGTGGTGGAGCCATGCAGACACACTGTGAAGCCATCTTTAAGTGTTTGGATTTCAGATTGTTCCTACCAGTACCCTCCAAGTACTTCTTCCCGTGCTTGGATGAGCTTGTGTGGCGCCATGGTGCAATAAACAAGAGCACAGACTGGAGCCAAATCGCATAGGATCAAATACCAGAGCCGTCAGTTACAAACTGTGTGACTTTGGATAAGTTACTTAACCTCTCTGAGCATCAGTTTCCTTGTCTGTACAAAGATTGTTATGTGGATGAGTGACTTAACATATGTAAAGTTCTTGGAATACAAAATGCATATGTTTCAGCTCTTATAATCTCCTGACTGTAGGGTATGCACTTGTACTATATCCTGCATCTTTCCTGGCCGGTGGCTCACATTAAAAACACTATGCTCTGGCCTTCAAGCCTTTGATCCTTGATATTTAAAGAGAAGCTTTTGGGATTTATAATATCCCCCCAGCCTTTTTTTTTTATCAAAAAGGCCCAGAGGTGCCTGGTGGGCTCAGCTGATAGACCATGAGATTCTTTTTCTTTTTGTAATTTACCACCTTAATAATTTTTTATTAATTTTCTTATTATCAAAATAAAGTTTATTTATTTTGAGAGAGAGAGAGCAAGCAGAGGAGTGGCAGACAGAGAAGGAGAGAGAGAATCCCAAGCAGGCTCCATGCTGCCAGTGTGGAGCCAGACATGGGGATCGAACCCACCAACCATGAGAACCATGAGAACCATGAGAACCGTGTTCTCATTTCATGAGAACATTACCAGACCACAGGTTCGTGACCTGAGCTGAAATCGAGAGTCGGACACTTAACCGACTGAGCCACCCAGGTGCCCCAGAACATGAGATTCTTAATCTCAGGGTCCTGAATTCAAGCCCCACATTGGGCATGAAACCACATTAAAAAAAAAAAAAAAAAAAAGGCTCAGATGTTACAATGAAAAGTCCAGAGATGGATGTAAGTGACTGTTTTGGAAGTCCAGAAATGGACATAACTTTTTCTTTATGCTTGTATCTCAGCTATAAAGACATTGAACTTCTCTGAGGCAATGGATACTTCTGGCTAATAAGGAGAAGACAGTGAACAAAGATTTTTTTTTTTTTTCAACGTTTTTTTTTTTTTTTTTTTTATTTATTTTTGGGACAGAGAGAGACAGAGCATGAACGGGGGAGGGGCAGAGAGAGAGGGAGACACAGAATCAGAAACAGGCTCCAGGCTCTGAGCCATCAGCCCAGAGCCTGACGCGGGGCTCGAACTCACGGACCGCGAGATCGTGACCTGGCTGAAGTCGGACGCTTAACCGACTGCGCCACCCAGGCGCCCCAAGATTTTTTTTTTAAGTACAAATATTAGGGGCGCCTGAGTGGCTCAGTCGGTTAAGCGGCCCACTTCAGCTCAGGTCATGATCTCGCGGTCAGTGAGTTCAAGCCCCGCGTCGGGCTCTGTGCTGACAGCTCAGAGCCTGGAGCCTGTTTCAGATTCTGTGTCTCCCTCTCTCTGACCCTCCCCTGTTCATGCTCTTCTCTGTCTCAAAAATAAATAAACGTTAAAAAAAATTAAAAAAAAAAAATAAAGTACAAATATTAAAGTAAGAACCTATTGAAAAATGTTACATAAATAACAATAAAGGAGAACCAATTCTTTTGATTTTCTTTAAGGGTGTCAGTATCAGGTCATGCAATTTATATACATTGCTTCAACTTTATACTATTCTATTATATGGAGGGTTTGATTTCTGAGGTTTGCAGAATTTCAAGTTACTTGCCTGAACTATTAAGTATAATAAGGGATGTGCCATGATTCAAGCTGATGTTTCGCTTCCAAAAGACATTCTCTTTCCACTCACTGCTCTTGACACCCCACCCCCTGTTTCATAAAATTTAATTCTCAGAAAGGAAAACATCTGACGAGAAAATGACATCTTTATGCAAAGAAGAGGTTTCCGTCATCAGCCAGAGGTGTGTTATTGTGGGAAGCATCTTCCTCGATCTTTAGAGCTTTCCCTCTGTCAGAAACTAAAGAAATCTAAGGTGCAGATTCTATCTGCAAGTTTGACATCTATTACGAAAGTCTATCTCAGTAAGATCGTGTACTCCATTCTAATGAACTCTCCTCTTCCGTAAATTCTGCCAATACATTGATTCTATTTAAAAAATTCAAGCTGTCCTTGTGGAAAAACCTCATTCTACCTCTGTCAATTATTTGTTGCTTTGACTCTAAGCATAATTTTTATTCTTATGAAGAAATCCTCAGAAAAAAACTGTCCATCCCCTTCCCAGAACAAATTATGTTGATCATTTCTAAGATGGTGACAATAAAATTTTGCTCTTACTTCAAAATAGGAACAGAGAGATCAAATATGTGAACTCGTTACTCTGGCTAACATTGAAAACTAGCACCATACAAGATGCCATGTGAGTTTTCAAGCTTGGTCCCAAGTGAAAGCATGAAGAGGACAAAATTTGTTTTATATAATCCACTCTCCCCTTTCTTGGCACCTGTTGCCTTGCCTTTATCTCCCATTCACAACACTATATCTAACATTCTAATTCATTTAAAAAAAAATTTAAAGTTTTTATATATTCTGAGAGAGAGAGAGAGAGGGACAGAGAGAGAGAGAGAGAAAATCCCAAGCAGTGCAGAGCCTGATGTGGGGCTCAAAGTCACAGAACCATGAGATCATGACCTGAACCGAAACTAAGAGTTGGAGGCTTAACCAACTGAGCCACCCAGGCATCTCTCTCATTCATTCTTTACTTCTCTCTCTCAAGATCTGGTTTCAGGGAAGGGGTCTGGTATACTCATTTCATGAGAACATTACCAGACCACAGCTTTTTTCCTGTCTTCCTTCTCAGTTTCCCATATGTAGGTTCGTGAATATGCTGTTTCCCTCCCACCTTCCATTCTTCCCTTAGGGTTATTTCTCTTCTGGTTTTCAATTTAATTTATAAGTGAGTTAGGAGCCGCTTAAATTATTTCCATTTTGCCACATGGAAGGGTTTAAAAATAGATAATTCTGCCCACAACCACATTATCATGTAACAATGTTCTGTAAGTTCTGGTTAATGTAATAAGATTGAACTAGAAATAAGCTGTACATACATTTTGGAAAAGTGAAGGCAACATTATTATCTGCATATGTGAAGATATACCTAGAAAATGTATGTGACTAAACTAAAAAAAAGTATTGTAATTTTAAAAATTTGAGTAAAATGGTATTTATGGAAAGTGTTTAATTATAACTGTGATATTCCAGCAATTCTCATTTAGAAAATATAATGAAAAAATGAGCTCATTAATAGTATTAGCAAAATACACAAAATAAGTTAGAAATAACCTTATGAAGGATTGCAGGGATTACAGGAAGTAAACTATTTTTTTATAAATAGGTAGACAATATGCCTTTGGAATATTTGGAGACACATGTTCTAATTATGAGGGAATTGAGTATCACGATGATATTTTATCTCAAATACATATGTGAAAATAATTCTAATGAAAATTCAAATGAGATTAAAAAATCAATAACTTTACAGATATTTCCAAGGTATTGCATTGTATTGTACTGTATTGTATTGTATTGTATTTTATTTTATTTCATTTTATTTTGAGAAGGGGGGAGAGAGAGAGAGAGCTTGGGAGGGACAGAGAGAGAGAGGGAGAGAAAACCCCAAGCAGGCTCCATGCTATTGGCATAGAGCCTGATGTTGGGCTTGAACCCACAAACCATGAGATCATGACCTAAGTTGAAATGAAGAATTGGACGCTTAACCTATTAAGCCACCCTGGCGCCCCTCTTTTGTTTTGTTTTGATTGAAATATAGTTGACACATATATTTCCAAGTTTTTTTTCCAGAAAAATAGACAAAAAGGACTAAATTTATTGCTAATGAAACTTAGTTGGATTATTAAAAAGTTTAAATAAAATATTGTATACAAAGATTTTGCGATTGATTAGATGTCAATAAATTAAAGTTTTCTACATGGTCATTTAGTGCTTATGGGTTCTGGAATTCCCACCGGTCTCACCAACCTGTTACAATGAAGTCTTAACTTCCAAGTTACAGTGACTTAGGCTCTATCTTTGATACTGAAGGACTTCTTCAATTTCCTGTCAAAGTCACCCCTATTTATTTCTAGGATGTCAGGATGTGTCACTTGTATCCAGGAGAAGTGGTTTATGTTCTTCATGAGTCAATCACCACAACCTATCGCCTGCGTTCTCTGTGAGAATGTCCCAAGGTTACTCCTCTGAGCCCATAGCTGCCTGCCCCTCAGCAAGCTATGGCAAAGTTGGAGAGAACTGTTCACCTGGACCTAATGCAGTAATGTTTGTGCCCATAGCCTCAAGTGGCCTTTATAAAGACATCTTGTAAACTTTCTGCCCCCTCTCATCATCAGGACTGGAATCCTGACCTCAATCCAGAAAGAGGTAGATTTAAGCCATCTCTTGTCATACCCAGCTCTGTTCTCATCTTTCTTCTCAGGCTTTCAAACTTCTCTATTCTATTTCAACCCCAAATAAGAGCTCTGTACATCATCAAATCACATGAAGAGACGAGACTACCAGGTCATCAAATACATTCAGATTCTGAGTACAAGTTCATGTTCAGCAGAGACATTCTGCTGTATAAGAATCTTCCTAACTCTATTATAAGTCATTCACTAACAGTGATTTATTATGGTGTATTAGGTGCCAAGCAGTTAAAAAGTTAAAAAGTCAGGGTTTCTGTCACTGGGGTATCATGTCACTGGGGTATCATGTCACTGGGGTAGATGTCACTGGGGTATCATGAGAGGGCTTACCAGATGCATTTCTCAAATATATAAACTACATTTTCCTACTCTACCAAGCTAAATATGCTACAAAAGAGCAACTGAATTTATTATCATGACTTGTTCTCAATTAACTGATACTGGCTTTTAGAATTCTTTATTTTATTTTTTAAATGTTCTTAAAATCCATTTGATGGTATTTCTGAGACTCCACATCAAACTCACCAGAATGTAGAGAAAAATCAAAAGAACATCAACCTATTGCCAGTATTTCAGCAGCTCTCTGTAGAGCTACAATACTGACTCACTGCCCTCCATATTCAGTTAATACCTTTTCATATAATATTCTAAGACAGAATGGCTGAACTCTGAAAATAATCATGTGCTTTCTTACAGTACCTCTACCCACATTATAGACTGACATGGGCATAATTATTAAATAAACATTTATTGAACATAAACTCTTAACTGGCAGCTGTTTTATGTATACAGATAAAATGGTGAAGAAAACACAATCTTATTCAAAGATGCTTATGGTTTGGTGAAGAAGACACGTTTATAAACAAATGGTAATGATGCAAATGCTAACGATAGTGACTATGATATGATAATGATAGAAGTATAATGGGGAGAAGGATTTTTTAAAAAGTGGTGCTGGGTTAATGGCTATTTAATTGACCATCTCACAACATATTAAAAAAATATTCCAGAGGGATTGTAGATTTATATGTGAAAATTAAAGCAATAACTTCTAGAAAACAACATAGGTGAATATTTTCATTACATTGGGCAGGAAAAGATTTTATAAACCAGACATCAAAAAGCATTAGACATAAAGGAAAAGCCTGATAAATTGGACTTCACTAAAATTAAGAATTTTGGTTCACTAAAAGATACCAGTAAGGGAGCAAACCACAGAGTAGGATTAAATATTTGTAATACATATATTTGGTAAAGAATTATATCCAGAGTACTTATACATTAATAAGGAAAAGTACCCCAGAAAACATAATTATAAATGGGCAAAACACTTGAATAGGCACTTCACAAAAGAAAATATCCAAATGACCAATACACATTTGCAGACGTAATCAGCATTACTAGTCACCATGGAAATGCAAATTAAAATAACAGTAAAATACATGTACAAGAAAACTAAAGTTAAGCAAAAAGTTGACAATACCAAGTGTCAGTGAAGAATGATTTGAAAAAACTGGCAGTTATTAAAGCTAATCATACAATACCCAAAGACCCTGCAATTCTATTTCTAAACAAGTTAAATGTATACATGTTTACCAGATGACTTGTACAAGAATGTTAATATTAATACTCATTATAGTCACCACCACCACCACCAGTAGAAAAAAACAAAAACAAAAACAGAAACAACTAGAAATGAACCAATTGTTCATCAAAAGTAGAATGAAGAATACAGATGAAGAATACAGCAGGGGGAGAGGAGAGTCTCTTCAGTAAATTGTGCTGGGAAAACTGAACATCTACATGGAAAAGAATGAAAATAGACCTCTCTTATACCATATACAAAAATCACTCAAACTGGATTAAAGATTTAAATGTAAGACCTGTTAATGTAAGACATTGTAAACTTACCAGAAGAAAACATCGAGGAAAATCTCACGAGATCGGTGTTGACAATGATTTCCTGGATATGATTCCAGAAGCACAAGCAACAAAAGTAAAAATAAACTCAAAACTTCTGCACAGCAAAAGAAATAATTAACAAAATGAAAAGGCAACATACAGAATGATAGAAAATAGTTGCAAACCACCTATCTCATGATAAGGAGTTAATGCAATATAGAAAGAAATTCTACAATTCAATAGCAAAAAGCAAATAACCCAATTAAAAAGTGGGAAAAGGACTCAAATAGACATTTTTCTCCACAGAAGACTTCCAAATGGACAATAGGAATATGAAAAGGTGCTCAATGTCATTAATCATTAGGAAATGCAAATCAAGACCACAATGAGATATCACCTCATACTTGTTAGGATGGCTATCATTAAAAAGAAACAAAATTGTAAGTGTTGGTGAAAATGTAGAGAAATTAAAACTCTTTTGCATTGTCAACGAGAATGTAAAATGGCCACTATGAGAAACAGTAGGAACTTTCCTCAAAAAATTAAAAAATAGAACTACTGTCCATATGATCCAGAAATCGCACTTCTGGGCATTTGTCAAATGTTCATTGCACTCCCATGGTTATTGCAGCACTATTCACAATAGCCAAGATGTGGAAGCAACCTAAAAGTCCATCAACAGATGAATGGATAAAGAAAATGTGATATATACACATAAGGAAATATTGATCATTCTTTAAAAAGAAGGAAATCCTGTCATATGTGACAACATGGATGAATCTTGAGGACATTATGCTAAATGCAATCAGTCACAGAAAGACAAATACTGCATGATTCCATTTATATGAGATATATGAAGTAGTGAAACTCATAGAAAAATAAAGTAAATGGTGGTTGCCAAGGACTGGGTTTTGAGAGAAGTGGGGAGTTGATGTTTCATGTGTATAAAATTTGAGTTGTGCAAGGTGTAAAAGTTCTAGCGATCTGCTATACAACACTGCTTAAAGTTAACAACAATGTGCTCTATACTTAAAAATCTGTTAGAACGGTAGATCTCATGTGGGTGTTTTAAAACACACACACACACACACACACACACAGAAAAGTCATTGGAATAAAAAATTAAGCTGAGGATGTATTCAGAAAACAGAATATTATGCATTACTCTACAGTAATGAAAATGAATGGGTTATTGCTACATGGTATGTACCAAAGTGAGTAGATCACTCAAGCACAGTGTTGAGTGAATGAAGCCAGACACAAAATTACATATTGTACCATACTACTTTACAGTTAAAAATAAACAAAACCAACCTATGCTGATTGAAGTCAGCATTGTGGAAACCTTGAAGGGTTGGGTAATGAGTAGGGGCCATAAAGGAGGTTTTCAGAGTGCTGGTGAGGTTCTGTTTCTTTTTATCTGAGTGGATATGCAGGTGTGTTTCACTATGAGAAAATTCATCAAGCTGTGCACTTATGAATTGTAAACTTCATGAATGCTATGCCCAATATAAAGTGCACTTAATAGTAATAATAACCATCATTTATTGAACATATATGGTATCAGGCGCTTTACACGTATTAGCTCATTTAACTTTCCCAACTATCTTCTGCTTCTTCTACCAGCTATCTTCTAGGTTTGTTTCACAAGTGAATAAACTGGAACATCAAGCAGTTAGGTAACTTGCCCAGGGTCACACAGCTTACACAGCAAGTGGTAGCTAGAATTCCACTGCAAGCAGTTTGGTTTTCCAGCTGGCTTCTTAATGACTGTGCACAACATAGTACATCAGAGGAGTGAACCAAGGGTTGTGCTTTCAGTGATTACATACTTCTGGGCAGACAAATTCACAGACATCTCTGGGGACAGCTGACTGCTTAAACAGCCTTGAAGAGAGACTAGGTGTTGTCCAGGCACAAAAGAAGAAGAGATATCTCAGGGAAGACAAATAGCATGTGCAGAAGTAAGCAGCACTGAACTTGAAAATGACAGTAGTTTGGTGTGGCTTGTGAGAAGTGTGAGAGAAGGGTCCCTAAGAACCTATGCATAGACAAAGAAATTTGGCTTTTATTCCTGCTGAGGGCGAAACTATTTTAGGAAGGATAATTACATGATAAATTTTACATGTGAGAAATAACATCCTGTTGGCAGTCTGGAGGACAGATCTGAGCAGAGAAATCAGAGTCAGTATGACTGTTTGGGAAGTGGAGCACTAGTAATCCTGAGGGCAGAAGAGGTTGGGACAAAGGGTATTTCGAACAGTACATTCTTGGATATTACCACCAAATACCCATTTGGAAGGAGAGATGTTCCTCTCTCCTCAGCATTATAAAGAAACCTCTCTTCCTTCAAATTTATTCAGTAACTATTTACTTGAGTACCTTCTTTCTGTGAGGCACTGTGTAGAACATTCTTACAGATGGGCCACCCTCAGACCTGCCTGCCTACAGGTGAAGTGGGACAGAAGTTCTATAAATTTGATTGATAAAATGCTACAAGAGGCGTAGACACTGGTTTTTAAAAGAGAATTAGCTTTCAGATGGTGAAACCCAAGTAAACATGCAATAATTTTTTTATTAAAATTCCTATTAAAACATGTATGACTGTTATAATAACAATAATAATTGAAATAATTTTAATAGTTACAGCCAACCCAGCTCATTGCCCTCTTAGAACAAAGAGGTTGGATGGCCTGGGAACATAATGGAAACTATTGCATTTATACCTGAAAGGGTGAAACATCCAAGTTGGAAAGCATGTATGGAAGTGGGTCTGAGAATCTGTCTCAGCACTATCATCGAATCAGTAGCCTGTGTTTATTCTTTAAGTATAGTAATTCCAGACTGCCAGCACTGACATTCTAACTACCTCTCTCTGATGAAGGAATGATGTTGAGGGGTGAAGGAGTGAAGGAATGGACACGATCAGTTCCTTCTTTCCAGGCAGGCTGGGCTGTCTCCTTGGATATGTGCAGGCCCCTGGTAGATACAGTAAGGACGATAGCTTCTCTGGGCCCCAGCCCATACCACTTCTCAGGCCCCATGCTTGGCTGTGGGCAATAGATGTTTCTCTGTTTGCACTAGCTCCTTTTTAAATTTAGTGGTGGGCAGCTTGGACCCTTGACCTGACTGGCTATTTAGATACGCTGTTGCCCAGTCTGCCCTACAGGTAAGGATAACATGCCACAGTTTAGCCTGGCTGTCTGCCTGTGATGTCCAGGAAACTTGCCAACTTCTCTTGAAGCCATATGCTCAGGCAATATTCTTTTAGATCATATCTCGTGAGAGAGTGGAATTCTGCAGTGAACATATTCAGCCCTCTTTATTTTTAGGGGGAGAGCAGAAAGCCAGGTTGAATTTCTTGCCACCACAGTTGCAGAATGAAATGGGTACAGTTTTAAAGGAAAGCAATCCCTTATTGTATGTGCGAAATGTCTTTTTTTGGGTCTCCCCTCAATTATAAAGATCAGAAAAGTCAGCCTAAGTATTGCCAGAGAAGGAAGAACTGGGGAGAGTCAGGGTGCTCATTATCCACTGTAGCTTTTTTTGCATGTTGCTGTAAGAGAGACGCAAAAGCCAGAATTAAAGACCGGTAACCATGAGAGATAAGACTTGCAATGATTGAAGGAGGAGAAGCAAGGGCTTAATGGGCAATGAGGACTGTAATCATAGCTGTGAAGAGAATTAGGACAAGGATTGAAATATGGAAGGCATGGGGCAGGTTAGGAGACTGAGTCATTGAATAAATGTGGTGCTTTAATATGAGGCCCTGCTTAAAGCATCAGGTCAGACTGAACCCAGACACTGTTGAGCACATATCCTTGATGTTCATATATTCTGTCTCTCTGTCTCTTTCTTTTAAAGGAACATCAGAAAACTTTTCATCAGACATCCAGTTCTAGTAAGGGTCCAGTTGTTTTCCGGATAGAGTACCTTCACCCAGTTCCTGCTATTTTCCTCTAATGATGAACTGGGTTGGTTGCCCTAAAGAATCATGAACAAGCACTCTTAGTGATCCTTGAGAATTCTAAACTAGTAGAGCACTCTAAGTGTCCTTGCTCAGTACTTCTTTTCTTCTGGGTCTTGATCTCGTCTCTTTGTGCTCCTAGAGCTAAAGATTTTCTAGGCAAAAGATACAGCACCAACAGCAAAAACAAAGAAAGAACAACTAATATGATCTTCTTAAAAATGTCATCTTGTGTTACTTTTCTGTTTTAAAGTGTTCGGTGGCTTCCCAATACACTGGGAATACGGTATTTCAATGGCAGCATGCCGTTCCTTTCTGATCTCATTCCCTACTACTTCATCTTTACTGGCTTGTTCTAGCATAAGATCTGATCCTTGAACCTGCCAAGATTTTATCTGTCTAGGAGACTTTGAAGTTACTCTCTCTCTCTCTTCATGCAAAACTTTTCCTATATCTCTGCACCCCTGAGTTCATCTTATCATTCAGATCTTAGCTCTTAGATCACCTCCTCAAGAAGTTCTCGTGGCTTCCCTTTCACCTATGTGCATGCCCCCCACCTGTCACTCTTAGCACACCCACCTCTTCCACCTAAAATGTACTTTCTGGCATT
Organism: Lynx canadensis; assembly: GCF_007474595.2. NCBI lineage: Eukaryota > Metazoa > Chordata > Mammalia > Carnivora > Felidae > Lynx > Lynx canadensis. Next base: position 132,088,611 of record NC_044306.2, on the reverse strand, counting down.
TACCACTATCTGAAATCAGCCGATCAATTAATCAATTTTTCTATTCTTCCTTATGTTTCCTCATCTGTATCTCTCTTCTCCATCCCAATTGAATGGAAGAAGAATCCTCATTCGTGCTATTCATTGTTGTATTTTCAGTGCCTAAAACTGTGCTTGACACACAGTGAGTATTCAATAATTATTTAGTGAATGTTGAATTAAAAATATCAGAAATGCAAGACATGAAAAATTTTAAAGCCCCTAGACCAACCCTTTAAATCCACAGTGTCCCCAATTTTTCTGATTTTATAATGCTCCTTCTACCCAAGGAGCAACCTCCAGCATTGTGATATTTGTCCTAATTGTGTGTAAGAAGAACAAAAGACAGAGACCTAGATAATATAGTATGAAAGCTAAATGGCAAATCATTTCAATTTGGTTCTCTACATATAAATTTAAAATACTTACCCTTGGGGCACCTGGGTGGGTCAGGTGGTTAAGCAACAAACTCTAGATTTCAGCTCAGGTCGTGATTTCACAGTTTTGTGAGTTTGAGTCCTGCGTCAGACTCTGTGCAGACAGTGTGGAGCCTGCTTGGGGTTCTCTCTCTCTCTCTCTCTCTCTCTCTTTCTCTCTCTCCCTCCCTCTCTCTGCCCCTCCCCCACTTGTTTTGTCTCTCTCTTCCTCTCTCTCAAAATAAATACATAAGCATTTAAATAAAGAAAATATTTACCTTTAATAAATTGAATCATCTAACAAGTATTTATTGCTAACCAACTCAGGCCTGTCCTAGGCAATTGGAGTACATCAGTAAGCAGAAGAGTGATTCCTGCCCTTATGGGGCTTACTCATGTTCCTATCTGCTTTCTAGGTCATGTGGCTCAATCAGGAGAATCTTCAAGTTCTGGAGAATTTGTCCTCCATGCTGAATTATCTTCTTTATTTGTAAAATAACAGTGGTATGCTTAGAAGCCTCAGCTCTTCTTAAATATGCAAATAACTTGTTCTGAAACACACATTTCTAATCATCTCCAAAAATATCATACATTATAAATTGAATATATATCAATACCATTTTTAACAAGAAGTCTTCTGTGTAATAATAAAGCTAAGAAAGTACATTAATTCAGAGGGAAGAGCAGACAACAGAGATTTTCAAATAGAAAACCACAAACATCTCTTTCTCTAAAAAGCAATGCAATTCAGTTACTAGGTCATTATTCTATTTTCTTTGATAATATCAATGTAAGGAAAGAAATTACTTGAGCAAAACTCATACTTTAATTTGTACTCCATAGAGAGGTATTTGTGTATACAAAACAATATTTTGAAAATTTGTCTTAATTCTAGATTGTTCATAAACCTGAGGAATTAGTAAAATAAGCTTGAGATCATTCAAGATTAAAAGCCCATTAAATAATTTATGAATATATCCTAACACAGACAAAACCAGTCATTTAAAACTAACCAAAGCACCCATCTTTTATACACCAGAAAGATAGGAAAAAACCATTGTTATTTCTCTCCCTAGAAGAAAGGACCACCCTCTTCTTGTCAACCTGGGTGTTCTTGGGAGACTCATAACTATTAAGTCTTCATTCCATTACAGAGAATAGCAGGAAAATGTGAACAGTCCTAAGGCACAGAGCAGTGGGAAATACCAGCACTGCTTTTTCCAGGCACCAGTGGCTGGATGGTTTTGCAGTTGTGCTATTTTCTAAACCACCCAAAAGCTGAGAAGGGTGGACAGGACTGGCATCTTCTTTTAACTATATGCAGCCTGATCTTTATTGTATGGGAGGCCTGTGCAGATCATGTTGCATTTAGAAAAGTGCTGTTCTTCCTAGATATGGGAAGTCCAGTCCCATATCCCAGTCCTAGACTGGACTCTCCAGAGGAATGAATGTTTGTCTTTGGAAGAGTTGTGTCTGATTAAACTGATGCTCCTAGAAGTCCAGGGAAAACCTTGATTCCTCACTTTACGCTCAAGTGTGCCAAAGCCCTCTGGCCTGTCTAGAAAGAACTTCCTCTTCTCAGCCCAGAGTTAGTCTGGACTAAATAATCACAGTGCTGGGAAATGTGTTGTTGCGGAAATCTATTTCCATGAACTGTGTGATGATAGGAGCATATTATAAGCAAAACTAACCTTGAGGCAGGGACTGAGTTTCATCATCATGGATGGGAGACTTGCACGTTATCTGACATTCTTTCTAATGCTGTGAAAACTTGAGGACAGTGGAGAATAACTGGGTATTCTAAACACCAAATGTAAAAGGCCAACTTTTTTTTTGATGCCTGTCTCTTGGGCATCCATTTACTAAGGAGAAAGTAAATTCACATGTTTGTGAATATAGTTTAAAATGTTTCCCTTTTTCCTTTTCTATATTCAAATTAATACATTCCAGTACACCATAAAATTCTGATGGTGACGTGGACAACTAAGAGGTATGTCAGTTAGAAAAATGAGGCTCATATTTACCTCTCATATTTACCTCTTTACTGATGTCCAGCCAGAAAATCTATATGGTAGCTCAGAATTCAAAGCAGGTCCATCAGTGAATGATCTGTGGCCCCAAAGAACAAAACAGGTAACCAGAGCATATGATATGGATGAGAAGCTAGTTGGCAGAAAGATGGCACAGGAACAAATGCTAGACAGACCTCTTCTTTCTTCACTTAACATAGAAGAATATAAAAATGGAAGAAAGAGACTGATGATAGTTCAATAGAGAGAAAGAAAAACTCCTCAAACTAATATCTTTTAAATCTAATAATTTTTTTATCTTTTCCAAAATTCGTGACTTTCTAGAATTTAATATCTTATAATCATTTATGCTTTTAGTCAAGACTAGCAGCAAGTATTCAATCACATTAAGAGTGTTGAGCTAGGAAAAAGATCAATATTGATGCTCTGTAACAAAAGAGACAAGTAAGGTAGTACTTACTGTCACTCTGAATGAAGTATGGCTGTGGAGTAGTCAATAAAAGAAAAGAATACCAAAATAACAATTGACAGAGTGTCTTAACTCAATAACATGTAGTCTATTCAAAGGAATATTTATTACTGGTACAGTGAGCAAATTAGTAATATCATGAGTGGCCAGTTGACTCTGAATTTTGCTGGAGTCTATTAAATTTGAGGGTTTAAGTGATTTAATAACACACTGATATGATCTTGAATATATCTCACTGCTCCCAAGGCAGCAGACACAATATAGAAGAGGTATGTCCAGGTTGGGGGTAGGTGCAGAGATGTGATTTGGAATCTGGAGGCTACAGAGGGCAGTAGTTAAAAAAGCAAGTCCTAGAGCCAGGCTGCTGGGTTGGATTCCAACCCCACCTAATCTGTCTAAGCTTAGTGTTCTTGTTTATGTCTATAAAATGGGAATAAAATTTGTACCTATTACAAGGATGCCTGGGTGGTTCAGTCGGTTAAGCGCCCGACTCTTGATTTTGGCTCAGGTCATAATCTCATGGCTCGTGAGATGGAGCCTCTCACCTGTTGGGTTCTGTGCTGACAGAGCAGAGAGCCTCCCAAGTGGAGCCTGCTTTGGATTCTCTCTCTCTCCCTCTCTCTCTACCCCTCCTCCACTCATGCATGTGGACACTTTCTCTGTCTCTCAAAATAAACAAACTTACAAAAAATTTGTGCCAAGTACAAGAGGTTATTGTGAGGAATAAATGAGATAATTTATGTACTGCAGTTAGTATATTGCAAGTAAAGTTTAGCGCTTATTGGTATTGCCGTGGAAGACATTTCTTTGCCCAGTTAACTATATCCAAGGAAAGAAATGTAAATAATAGGTCACAGGGTCAAACCAGACTGAGCCTCAGTGCTTCATTAAAATTCTCCCACATACTGTTCTCCCACTAATCTGTTAAGATTATGTCTGCATGGGAAAAGACAAATGAAATCGTAAGAGTGTGTATTAGTTTGCTCTGGCTGCCATAATAAAATCCACAGACTGGATGATTTAAACAGAACTTAATTTTCTCACAGTTCTGGAGGCTAGAAGTCCAAGATCAAGGAGCCAGCAGAGGTGATTTCGTCTAAGGCCCCTCTCCTTGGTTTGTTGGTAGCTTTCTTCTCACTGTGACCCCATATGGTCTTTCCTGTGTGCATGCCCATCCCTGCTGTCTCTGAATCCTTATAAAAACACCAGTCATGGGGCGCCTGGGTGGCGCAGTCGGTTAAGCGTCCGACTTCAGCCAGGTCACGATCTCACGGTCCGTGAGTTCGAGCCCCGCGTCGGGCTCTGGGCTGATGGCTCAGAGCCTGGAGCCTGTTTCCGATTCTGTGTCTCCCTCTCTCTCTGCCCCTCCCCCGTTCATGCTCTGTCTCTCTCTGTCCCAAAAATAAATAAACGTGGAAAAAAAAAAAACAAAAAACAAAAAACACCAGTCATATTGGATTAGGAGCCCATCCTAATGAACTCATTTTAACTTGATCACCTCTTTAAAGAACTTATCTCCAATTAAGGTTACATTCTGAGGGACTGAGGTTTGGGACTTCAAAATATGAAGCCCATGACACATGCGTTCGTTTATTACAAATAATCAATGCATGAAGTTTGTATTTTGAAAGTTTCATAATCTTTAATTAGAAAATACTTCAGGGGCGCCTGGGTGGCTCAGTCGGTTGAGCGTCCGACTTCAGCTCAGGTCATGGTCTTGCAGTTCATGGGTTCAAGCCCCGTGTCGGGCTCTGTGCTAACAAACAGCTCAGAGCCTGGAGCTTGCTTAGAATTCTGTGTCTCCCTCTCTCTCTCCCTCTCCTCTGCTCATGCTCTGCCTCTCTCTGTCTCTCAAAAATAAATAAATGTTAAAAAAAAACTTCAAAGTCATACATTTATATTAAAAAAATAGAAACACATGGAGTCAAATGTTAAAGTCGCTTTTGCTATTTGCCGTTTACCCCTCTCAATCAGGACACCTCTGGTGGCAATAGTTTCATATGTTTCTCTAGAGAACTTTTATAGATTTACATGTGTGTGTAATATATTATAAGATATATATGTGTGTGTGTGTCATTATGTCATGACTATACAATATTATTTAAAAAATTTTTTAATGTTTATTTTTGAGAGACAGAGACAGAGACAGAGTGTGAGAAGGGGAGGGCAATGAGAGAGGGAGACACAGAATCTGAAGCAGGCTCCAGGCTCTGAGCTGTCAGCACAGAGCCTGACGCATGGCTAGAAACTAGGAGATCATGATCTGAACTGAAGTCAGATGCTTAACTAACTCAGCCACCAGGCACCCCTATATTACTTTTATAACTGAATTTTGGTCCTCTTTTGTTAAGTTAATAGAATTAACCTAAATAAATTTTTCCTTAAAAATTCTGTTTTTTATATCCTCATTAACATATATTAATCCCAATGTACTTTTATAAGTTCTAAGTTCTAAGTTCTAAAATCATTTTCATGGGAATGATTTTATCTTTGCAAGAAGTGAGACAGGGATCCTATTCTCATATTGCTAGTCAGTAGTCCCAGCACCATTTATTACCTAGTCCATTTCTGCTTCACTGATTGTTAATGCGGTAGTTGTGTACCAAGTTTTCCTAAAGGCAAGTATCTCCCTGTTTCTGTGCTCTATACTAGGTCCCATAGCCTTGTCTGTCTTTCCTTCATGGAACCACTCAGGTGTATTATATCTTGCTATCTGAGAAGGCAAACCCTCCTATTTTGTTTGCCTACCTACTTTTTAGCCCTTTACCTGTTTATACAAATTTGGGGATCAGCCTGACTTATTTTTTGACCGGAGTTGTTGGGGCCATTCAAACTATAAACTAGAGCATTTTTTTGAAGAATAGGGTATTTTAGCATTTTTTAAAATTTTTCCCTATTCTCTCCTCCGCCTCTCTATACCTTCTGTGCTTCTGCACTGAAGCACTTTGTCGATGGATGTTGGATTTCATAGATCTATACTCTATGCCTTATCCCCTCCTCTTCTCTCATACTTTTGATCATTTAGCTTTTATTTCTTTACCTATTTGCATGGCATTCGAAAGCAATATCTAGGATTGATTTTTCAGCTGCGTTTCATTTTCTATTCATCTCGCCTATTGATTGTTTTAGTAATTTCTTTTTCTTAGCAGCCTCATTCTTAATGGATGAGTTATCCTTTTGAATCTTTTAGAAGTTACTAGTTGTGCTTATTTTCAAATGCTCCTTGGTTGCTTGGGACATTTGTTTCTTTTGTTTATCGATTTTATTAGCTTTTATGTTGTTGATTTTCTTCAAATGGTTGCTTAAAATTCATTGTCTGTTATATCTATAGTTGATATTTTAGATTGCTGTTGGCAGCAGGAGAATATTTCAGTGTACAAATGAAAGTTTCTGTTGTCTTGGCAGCGAATAGAGACTCAAGACAATGTGAGCTCACTCCTGTGTGTATGCATGTGTGTGTGTGAGTGTGTGTGCAAGTAGCAAAAATGTGGCCCGGTTGGCTTTCTTTTAGGGAATGTTTGCTGGGTGTCTTCGATGTGCAGAGGTTTTGTGTCCTTTCTGGATGCAATAGGTCACCTAGAGCTCTGTCCTTCTCCATCCCTGGGCTCCCATTTTTGAAGGGTTCCACTTGTGAAAGGCAGTTGCTCGAAGTTTGCTTCTGGAAACAGGAGACTGGAATAGCCAACAAGGCATAACTTTTTTCTAGCCCTATTCCCTCTGAACTTAGTATTACTTCATGATTCAGCTCTGTTGCATTTTTTCATCAGTTTATTCTCATCAGAAATGCTTTTCTGTTCTGGTGTGCTGATGACACATTTCCTGGCTTGACAGGATTGCTGAGGATTTGTTTTTATGTTATTTCAATGGGATTTTTTGAAGTAAGAAAGATAAAGCCAGGCATCTTGAACCAGAAGTGTTGAGTCGAGAATTTAGAATGGAGCAATACATCTCTTATATTGTGTTGTGTGCTATGATTAGAAGCAAATGAGATAAGTTCTTGCACTGAAAAACCATGTCATATACTTGACTATATTTTCCATAGAACTCAGAACAATAAGTATTTTTTATGGTTGAATGATTAAAATCACTTTTTCTCAAAATAATATTTATTCTTCTAAAGTATTTAGGTAAATGTTCCAAAATTTTTCACTTTTTATTTTCAATTTACTAATATGCTATTTTTTTTTGCACCACATTCCAGATATCATCTCTTTATTCCCCAGACTAAACTGAGACATTATTTTCAGTTTTTTTTTTAATTTTAACGCAGTATTTTTGCTAGCTTCTTTCCAACTTCTAATGCCCATGTGATAGACCAATTGTTATGGACTAAATATGTACCATCCAAATTCATATGATGAAGCCCTAATCCCTAACGTGATGGTATTAGGAGTTAGAGTCTTTGGAAGGTAATTAGTTTAGATAAATTCATGAGTGTGGAGGCCCCATAATGGGAGTAATGTCTTTATAACAGGAGGAAAAGATAGCAGAACTTCCTCTCTCCATTATGAGCACACAGCAAGAAGGCAGCTGACTATAAGCCAAGAGAAGAAGTCTTGGAATGAAACCAACCTTTCTATCACCTTGACCTTGGACTTCCCAGCTTTTGGAACTGTGAGAAATACATTTCTGTTGTTTAAGCCACACAGTTTATGGTATTTTGTTATGGCAGCCTGAGCTAAGACCCCAATAACACCAAGAGTTTCTGGAATAGGATACCCAGAGTAGCACCTCAAGTAAAAGGCTTTGAATGGAGACTTGGGCATGATTAATTCCATTTTCAGCCCGTCTTTGGCACATTCTCTTCTGTTTTGTGCTCCTCTAGGACAATACAAATGTCTTGATTCTAGAATTTCTTATTTCTCTTGTATTTAGACTTGTGAATACCTCAACGGTGCTTATAATTTCATCCTTAAAACTGTAAGTAGAATAATTTTGTAGAAATAACAGTTGTTCAATAATGTTCTGTAAATGAATGAAATATATTTATCTGCTACATCAAGTATAAATGGCTCAGGCAAAAGGGAAGGTTTTTTTTTTTTTAAATCACTTTTAATCCAAACAAAAATTTAAACAGATCTAATAGCTTAGTATTCACATAAAAAGCATCTCTACTATTTAAAACTAAAGGTCTTGCTTCTGAGCTTGTGGCTAGCAAATTACTTGACCTAATCGCATTATTGAATTGTGTATTCAGAACAAAGATTTGCCTCCGAGAATATTTTAACATGTTACTTTAGATTTTGATGTGTATGCTGAGCTTTGAGAAAATACGTAGGTTCTTTATTGCCCTTTGAATCAAAATAATAACAAGCAATTAAAATTTATGGTTGTGGGGGATGGCAAACTGAGAGAGTCTCTCTTTATTATATTCTCTTTCTAAGTATAAATCATTATAATTGCTTTTGAAATAAACACAAATATGACTCAGCAGGCTTATCAGTCATCGTTCCAACCCCAAAGATTTACTGTGTGGCCCTATGAGAATCACATGTAGCTAAGGAACTCATTTAGGAAATGACGACAACAAAATAACCTTTTGTGTCCCAGTCACCTGGGTCTTGCTACGGTTCTTACTAGAAAGCTCATGTGACTGCGATAGCCCACACTGCTGTTGGATATGAGAGTATTTCACTTATGTTCAGCATTGTTTCTACGTGATAAATCACTTTGAATTACTAAGGTTTAATTTTGTTTGAAACGCACTACTCAAATAATGGATTTGGCGGCTTTGCTGACTGGGGTAGGAGCGACATCACAATTATTTCATGGTGGTTATTAAAAACAAGCATTGAGGGGGGTGTCTCTGTTAGGGAAAGGATTCTCTACTGATAGCGCTTCAAATATCGGAATCTGTAAATAGCCAGGGGGACTTTTGTTTGAGGTGAAAAGATCTCCAGGATATGATTCAAGAATTAACACTGTTGTAAGTGTAGATTTTGTGGATGGCTTTTTACATATTTTCTTTCTGTCACCCATCAGTATGGCACTGTGAACTTTTGTGCACCATACAATTGTTTATATGCTCACCTGCAAACACATTTCCGTGAAGAGGATTTGAGTCCCTTCTCAACTAAATGGGAGCTGAAACATGTAGAGAAAACTCAGCAATGATTTGTGTTTATAATGTAATGGAGCAAAACGTCCTACCCCAAAATGCGTCTTTTTGGCACGTGAATTATTTCAGGCTGATTATTTTTAAAAAACAGAAGGCTCAGGAAGTTTTTCTTTTTGCCTCCCTGCTGACTGCCTAAAAGAATTTAGGTAGAAGACTTGCTCCAGGAAGGGAGCTATCACCATAGATAACTATTGTATAATATGAACTAGGTATGGTAGACATGGAGGAACCTAGCAAGGCCTGTTTGATCGAAGTGCCCTAGGTCCTCTTGTTTCTGAATGGCCTAGCAAACATTTATTTAACATTTACTAGTGAATTGCTTTTTTCATCTTCCTGTGAATTGCTTTCTTCGCCTTTGAAATCCTAGACCCCAACCCTTGTCCTCTTAGTTTAGGATGACATATACACCTGTCTTTGGAATCTGTCCTGTGTATGTGGATTTTTCAGATGTAAATAATTAAATTTGATTTTCTCCTGCTAATCTGTCTCATGCCAATTTAATTCTTAGATCAGCCAGAAGAATCATGAAGGATAGAGGAAAAAATTTTCTTCTAAACAATAGCTAGTCTTAAATGTCAAAACTTCCAAGTGACATTATACCTATTTCTATAGTCTACTCTCCAGCAAGTGCTGCATGGTTATATAAGCTGTACTGCATCCAAGAATTAAAATGTGGATGCAGACTAAAAAAGTAACCTAAATCATTATATTTATTTAAAGTCTTATTTACTCCATTTCAAGATAATTAGGACATTCATCACTTTTATTCTGTTATTCTGGTTTGCAGTAGAGGGAATTTCATCATTTCTCAGAACATCTTGATTTTATTTTTTTGCCAAGTGACAGGTTTATTTTCAAGATCATCCAGATATGCTCTCTTAAAATTGGTAAATTAAAATGTTTTACCCTTCTTGAAGTCTCAAGAAAGTCTTGAGTCTTGAAGGGCTCATTTTGGTGCACCCTTGAAATTGGCAAGTCAGTAAACCAAGCTCTCTTCTTTCCAAGCAAAGAATCCTTGCAATGTATAGTAGATCTGCAGACACAGATTCTAATTCTAGCCCCACTTAATACTTGCTAAGCCATGTTCATAAGTCATTAAACTACAGTGTAGCTTCATTTATTAAATGGATTACTTCCTGACCTCAATGTGTCCTCTCTAAAATAAACTTGAAGTACTTTGTGCTTTGTAAGTACCTCATGTTTATCAATAAAATAGCACAGTGCAAAAGAACTCCATTAAAATTATATCACTAGAGGCAAATAATCAAATTTTTACAAGTGCAGGAGTAGAGTAGTACTAAAAAAATGGTATTGACTTATACTAAATTCTAATGCTTTAAAAGCAGATATGATATAAAACAAACAAACAAACAAACAAGCAAAAACAAAAAAACCCCACCAGGATTCCATTTGTACTTTTTAATAAAATAACCCAGGAATAGTCAGAGAACTTATTTGTAGATCTAGCTTTACAGAAGTATGAATTCATAAGATTGGAAAGGGCTTCTGAAACTATTGAGTCCAAGCTCCATCTCACTCTCATGGGATACTTAAATCCTTTCTGCATTACCCTTAACAAGAGATTATTTAGCTTCAAGTGATATACCTCTAATGACACACACACTTCAGTAATTACATTTAACTCCTTGAAAATTCTTCCAAAGTCTGCTTCCTTATAAGTTCTACTCATTGATACCTGTTTTGCACACTGAGAAAACTGGAAAACAAAACAAAACAAAATGAAAAAATGTTGGTTCACCACCCTCTCAGGAGCTTCCCAGGTGTAATCTGAAACCAGCATGCAGAGGGCAGAGAGAAACCAAAGAAAGAGGCAAGCCACTCTAGGTTGGTAGACTGCTGATTTAATAAGCAAAAGAACTTACTACCAGGCTTGTCTTGGGCAGCAACAAGTTGGATGGATCCCCATGCCTGTCTACCAAATCTTGAAAGTTTTTAAAGAGACCTTAATTGGATTCACTCATGTATACCTTGCAGGTGTTCTCAACACTACATCACTGCCTCAAGGCTCTGTTTTTGGAGCAGCCTCTGGGAGCGGGAAAGGTAAGAGAACCCACATTCTAAGGACAGGAGAGGGGGTAAGGAGCTTCTGAGTGCCCAGCTCCAGCTCACAGGTGAACTGGTGGTCACGTCTTCCCCAACACAAACCAAATCTAAACCAAACCCAACCCAAGCCAATCAAAACAAAACAAAGCAATTGCATCTTCTATGTGAACCGCCTTTGAATATTTGGAGTTAATTATCATGGTCCCAAATGTCTTATTCTTCAAAAGATTTTTCTTTTTTTTTTTTTTTATTATAAAACTTTTCTTTCTTTTTTTTTTTTTATGAAATTTATTGACAAATTGGTTTCCATACAACACCCAGTGCTCATCCCAAAAGGTGCCCTCCTCAATACCCATCACCCACCCTCCCCTCCCTCCCACCCCCCATCAACCCTCAGTTTGTTCTCAGTTTTTAACAGTCTCTTATGCTTTGGCTCTCTCCCACTCTAACCTCTTTTTTTTTTTTTTTCCTTCCCCTCCCCCATGGGTTCCTGTTAAGTTTCTCAGGATCCACATAAGAGTGAAACCATATGGTATCTGTCTTTCTCTGTATGGCTTATTTCACTTAGCATTACACTCTCCAGTTCCATCCACGTTGCTACAAAGGGCCATATTTCATTTTTTCTCATTGCCACATAGTATTCCATTGTGTATATAAACCACAATTTCTTTATCCATTCATCAGTTGATGGACATTTAGGCTCTTTCCATAATTTGGCTATTGTTGAGAGTGCTGCTATGAACATTGGGGTACAAGTGCCCCTATGCATCAGTACTCCTGTATCCCTTGGATAAATTCCTAGCAGTGCTATTGCTGGGTCATAGGGTATGTCTATTTTTAATTTTCTGAGGAACCTCCACACTGCTTTCCAGAGCGGCTGCACCAATTTGCATTCCCACCAACAGTGCAAGAGGGTTCCCGTTTCTCCACATCCTCTCCAGCATCTATAGTCTCCTGATTTGTTCATTTTGGCCACTCTGACTGGCGTGAGGTGATACCTGAGTGTGGTTTTGATTTGTATTTCCCTGATAAGGAGCGACGCTGAACATCTTTTCATGTGCCTGTTGGCCATCCGGATGTCTTCTTTAGAGAAGTGTCTATTCATGTTTTCTGCCCATTTCTTCACTGGGTTATTTGTTTTTCGGGTGTGGAGTTTGGTGAGCTCTTTATAGATTTTGGATACTAGCCCTTTGTCCGATATGTCATTTGCAAATATCTTTTCCCATTCCGTTGGTTGTCTTTTAGTTTTGTTGGTTGTTTCCTTTGCTGTGCAGAAGCTTTTTATCTTCATAAGGTCCCAGTAATTCACTTTTGCTTTTAATTCCCTTGCCTTTGGGGATGTGTCGAGTAAGAGATTGCTACGGCTGAGGTCAGAGAGATCTTTTCCTGCTTTCTCCTCTAAGGTTTTGATGGTTTCCTGTCTCACATTTAGGTCCTTTATCCATTTTGAGTTTATTTTTGTAAATGGTGTGAGAAAGTGGTCTAGTTTCAACCTTCTGCATGTTGCTGTCCAGTTCTCCCAGCACCATTTGTTAAAGAGGCTGTCTTTTTTCCATTGGATGTTCTTTCCTGCTTTGTCAAAGATGAGTTGGCCATACGTTTGTGGGTCTAGTTCTGGGGTTTCTATTCTATTCCATTGGTCTGTGTGTCTGTTTTTGTGCCATCAAAAGATTTTTCTTTTCTTTGTGACATCCCATGGCATCATTCTGTGTTAGCACTAACTGCTAATTATTATCCATTTGTACATGTCCTTCTGAAAGTCTGGTGTCAGATTAACTCATATTCCAGGAATGGTTGGAGCATCTAGATTGGTCAGAATTAGCCAATATCTTCCAGTCTCCATTATATTGTGAACTAATAGGACTCTACCTGCCAAGACATAGGACAAAAGTGCTATTTTTTTTTATTTTGTCGCTCTCAAATCCCCGCAAAGTGATAGATGTCTTCATTCATTTATTGATTTATTCAAGAAATACCTTCTGAGCATATACTAATTTTCAAAACTTTTCCTGTGTGTTGGAGATCAATAATGGACAAGACGGAGGTGACATTTGCTTTATGGAATTTATAGTTTAGAAGAAGAGAGAGAAAAATAATGTTACAATTTGGGGCTTGCTAAGTAAAAAGTTTGGGCTACAATAGATAGCAATGTGTAAAGGAAGGAATATAAAGTAAATTAGGTGGTCCACAAGGTTCACTCTCTGGAAATAAGAAGTAAGAAGTCATTAACCAAGGATTTAAGGTGTCCCCTGTTGCTTTTCAACTCCACTGCTCCATGTTTGTTGTAGTTTTGCCCCTGCTAGGGTGACTGTTCACAATAGCTGCCCACTTCCTCTGGACCACACGGGAAGAGCTGCTGCTGCCTTGCTTAGGTGATCTGCTCAGGTGATTTGCCTGTGCCACCCATGCTCATTACCCTGGAGCAAAGAACTTTCTTTATATTCTATATTAGTTGCCTAGAGTTGCCATAACAAATTTCCACACAGATGGTTTAAAACAACAGAAATTGTCTCACAATTCTGGAGGCTAGACGCTCAAAATCAAAGTGTCAGTTGGGCTATGCTCTTTCTGAAAGCTCTGGTGGTTGCTAGGAATCCTTGGCCTTAATTTATAGATGCATTCATCCTATCTCTACCTCTTGAGTCACATGGTGTTCTCTCTGAGACTGTGTCCAAATCTCCCTCTTCTTAAAAAGACACCAGTCTTAAAAAGACACCTAATCCAATATGATCTCAACTTGATTATATTTTCAAAGACTCAATTTCCAAATAAGGTCACAATCATAGGTATGGAGGGTTAGGACTCAAACATATCTTTGAAGGGGACACAGTTCAACCCGAAGTACACACCAGTGTTCTCAGATGCACTGAGTCTGCTTTGTAGAGTTTCTTGCTGACCACTTATGGGTCTCCTTTGTTCAGCTAACTTCTCTTTCACAAATAGAGAGAACTTTCCCCTCATTATGTCTAGGTCTTTTAGAAGAACCCCTTACCACAATAGACAAACAAACAAGCAAACAGAATCCTTGCTTGGGCTACCAGTGATATAATTATTTCTTTAATTTAATTTAATTTAATTTAGTTTAATTTTTTTTAAAGAGAGAGAGAGAGAGAGAGAGAGAGAGAGAGAGAGAGAGAGATAACACAAGGAGGGGAGAGGGGCAGAGGGAGAGAGGGAGATAATCTCAAGCAGGCTCCACACCCAATGTGAAGCCTGATATGGGGCTTGATCCCATGACACTGGGATCATGACCTGAGCCAAAATTGAGAGTTGAACACTTAACCAACTGAGTCACCCAGGCACCCATCTTTAATTTTCTTTTAAACAATAATTATTTTCTTGCCATCAAGTAAACTAACTGCCCCAGCAACCAGAGGCAGGGAGTGATGAAGGTAAGCCTCCTAAGCACGATAAATCATCTTTTCCTCCTGATTTCCATCCTACAATGTTAAATTTTCATTGTACTTTTAGTGATTTCTCTTTCAGTAACTCTTGAATTTCTCTTGCACTGATCTCTTTCACCCTGAATTCATAGACCAGGTACACTGTTCTGTGTCCATTCTTTAGTAGTGGAAGGGGTTGAATATTTATTGCATAGATATCCTGAATCCCATGAAAATGTTGAATTCTTTAGAAATTAAGGAGGTTTGTTTTTCAAGAGAAGTTAGTGGAGAAATGAGGAGAGTGGTGTCAGTTTTGGCCCAGTAAAGATACTCTGTTGTACTGACACCACCAAGAATCTCTCCTCTCTCTACAAGGACAAAGACGTGAGAGTGACCCAAAAGATGGGACACATCAAGATTGCATGGGCCATCTGTCCTCCCTGCTGAACATGGTAAGAGGGTGGAGAACTTAGCTGATAAGCCTGAACAACTTTCAAAAGAACATATGCAAAGAGAAATGGCAGGGTGAAACATTGAGTTAGGGGCCCAACTAGATATTGAGCTAAGTGAGGAAGAAGAAAAACTGGGGTTTTTAATTAAAATCACATTTTTAGAACCCTTTATGATACTAATATATGTGTTTATGGGCATGCATATAAGCCTCTGTGTGTGTGTGTGTGTGTGTGTGTGTGTGTATGTGGAATTTGTGGTGTGGGCAAGTTTTCTGATTAATGGAAAGACAAATTGCAGAGTAGGACAGCAATAAATCAAGAAGTTCAACTCTTGCCCTATTTATATTTTTGCTTGCTAAAAAAATTTCCTATTACTACTTTACATCATCAGCTATAAGATGCACATTTTAGATATATTTTAGCATCTCTAAAACCAGGGTGTGTTACAAATGGTAACGTCTTCCAACTGTGATTGTTGGCCAGGGAGCAGTTAGGACAAGGTTGTCATTGCCTCTAAATACAAGAATAAGGAAATAGCTTCACGTATTGTCATGGCCACTTTATTTGAGTTATGTGTATTATTGGCATCACACATATTGCTTTCAATTGTTGTTTAACATCTTTTCAAAAATAGCACAATATGCTTTAGCTTTACAATGAAAATTTATTGCATGTGCAGAAAAGACAACTAAAACATTATGTCTAAATACTGCTGAAAGAATCCTTTCAATATGTGCGAAACAAAAATTTTATATGGTAAAAAACCTATGTGTCACAGTTTACTTGGAACATTTTTTTTTGTTAGTGGTACCTAACATAATGGCTCATCTTCAATAAATGACATGTTAGAGTCAAGAAAATGCAGTAATTTATTCCCTCAAGTACGGTGAAACATGAGCTCTTCAAAACCCACTCTTCCATAACTGACTTCCAGACTAATTATACACTTATGTCTATATAACTAGGGAAAAAAATCTCTTCTGAAGCAACTCAACAGCAACAGAGGACCCAGAGAAAAATGACTGTATTTGAGAAAAATCTAAAGATAACTTTATGAATCCTATTACAAGTACCCTGGCCCAAACCACCATAATCTCCCACTGGAACTATTGCAACAGCCTGCTTCCTCAGCAGCCTCCCTGCAAACGCTCCAGCAGCTTCCCATTGCATTTAGAAGAAAAGCTAAATTCTTGAGCAGTGCCTGCAAATCTCCACCTTCTCGAACTATACCGGGCTTGCCACTTTGCCTTCCTGCTACTCTGACTTGCCAGGCATCTTCCCATTTTAGTGCCTGCGGAATTGCTCTTCTCACATCCTGCAATACCCTTCTTCCAGTTCTTCTGACTTACTGCTTCTTGTCATTCAGCCCAGAAGTCACTACCTCTGAGAGACCCTCCTTATCCAGTCAATATAAAATAGCCCTTTAGTTGTTAACGTATCACAATTTATTTTGTTTTAATAGCATGTAACACTCTCTGAAGTGATCTTACTTGGTCACTTCTTAGTCGTCTGTCTCTCTCTCTAACATATGACTGCACCAAGCTGCTCTGGAAAGCAGTGTGGAGGTTCCTCAGAAAATTAAAAATAGACCTACCCTATGACCCAGCACTAGCACTGCTAGGAATTTATCCAAGGGATACAGGAGTTCTGATGCATAGGGGCACTTGTACCCCAATGTTTATAGCAGCACTCTCAACAATAGCCCAAATTATGGAAACAGCCTAAATGTCCATCAACTGATGAATGGATAAAGAAATTGTGGTTTATATACACAATGGAGTACTACGTGGCAATGAGAAAGAATGAAATATGGCCTTTTGTAGCAACGTGGAGGGAACTGGAGAGTGTGATGCTAAGTGAAATAAGCCATACAGAGAAAGACAGATACCATATGGTTTCACTCTTATGTGGATCCTGAGAAACTTAACAGAAACCCATGGGGGAGGGGAAGGAAAAAAAAAAAGAGGTTAGAGTGGGAGAGAGCCAAAGCATAAGAGACTGTTAAAAACTGAGAACAAACTGAGGGTTGATGGGGGGTGGGAGGGAGGGGAGGGTGGGTGATGGGTATTGAGGAGGGCACCTTTTGGGATGAGCACTGGGTGTTGTATGGAAACCAATTTGACAATAAATTTCATATATTAAAAAAAATATATGACTGCACCAGACATGGGGACAGTAGGGGCGTGTCTGTTTGATCCCTGCTATCTCTAAACACTATCACTTTGCTATTTGTTGAATGAATGAATAAATAAACTGTAATTGGACAGTCTTGTATGAAGGACAAAGTGTTTCAATGGGCTGGGGACATCTATCAAAGCCCAGTTACATAAAAATATAACTGTATATAAATATAAATATGTAAAAGTCTGATGATGTAATAATTGAAAACCATTTCAGGAGAAATTGAAATTTAAGAAATAGAAAACGAAGAACATAAAGTGGCAGAAGAAGCAGAGTGACAGAAGCCAGCCGTGATGGTAGCGACTTAGGCACGTGTTAGAACCGGCTGTTGATGATGTGTAACCAGTGCAGACAGTGGAGAGGAAAGACAGACGGCAGAGCAGTTTGGAAGTGTTGAGATGGGGAGAGCGCACCTGTTCTACCGCAAAGCCCTTGCGGGCGTTAATGTGTTCCACTCCAGACTGCCAAACAGCTGAGCTCGGTGGTCTCTGGCGGGGAGGTGGCATTCACTATGGAAAGTAATGTGGTATTAACAGAGTTTTATATTTCTGAAGTACTCCTAGCAAAGGCAAATGCTTATGAGGATCAGGGAAAATGATGTGAATGGGAGAAGCAGGCTGGGTGAGGAAAGCTCATGCCTCACCTAAAAAACCCAGCTGCTGCTCACCTCCAGCCATTGCTGCTCCAAGGGAATGTGGGTCCAGAATTATGAGATCTTCTGACTTTCCTAGTAGTCCAGATGTCTGGATTTTTTACATGAAGTTTCCTTACGTTTCAATGTTGGTGACAAAATAATGTACAAAAACACATAATGGACCAAACGAAATCAGATATGTAGTCCAAATTTGACTCACAGGTAACCAGTTGCAACCTTTAGTTGATAAGTATTTTCTCAATACTACCATTTTCAAAATATCCAAGAAACTTATACAATAAATAAGTGGCGATTTAAAATTTTTGATTATAGAATGAGCATATTCTTCTTTTAAAATAGCTTGAAAGTAGGGGCACCCGGGTGGCTCAGTTGGGTAAGCACCCGACTTCAGCTCAGGTCATGATCTTGCAGCTTATGGGTTTGAACCGTGTGTTGGGCTCTGTGCTGACAGCTCAGAGCCTGGAGCCTGCTATGGATTCTGTGTCTCCATCTGTCTTTGCCCCTTCCCTGCTCATGCTCTGTCTCTCTCTCTCTCCATCAAAAATAAATAAACGTTAACATTTTTTTTTCAAATAGTTTGAAAGTACAGAAAAGCATAAAAATTTGGAAACAAGAAAGTCTGCTATATTCCTATATTAGATAACATTCTGTAGATTTTTTTCTATAGTTAAGATGAATGATCATTGACAAAATACATGCAGGTATTCATATACAAACACACATACCTACATACAGACAGGCATCTAAGTAGCTTTACATCCTGCTGTCTCTCTTAACGTCAGATTATAATATTAAAGGATCTCCTTGTTATTTAAACTTCTTATGAATATTATCTTAAAGGCTGTGCACTACTCCCTTGTAACTATAAATGATTATTTACCTAAAGTTTTCTTTATTTTGGATGTTGACGTTGCTTCCATTTTTTTATGATAAATAACTTAGCAGTGAGCATCTTTATGGTAAATATTGGCTTGCATTTCACATTATTTCATTGGATGTGATTGCTAGAAGTAGAATTATTAAGTTAAATGGTGATGAATGAAACCAAATTATTTTAAAAATTTGGCACAAAATCCATTTCCAAGAACAGTCTTGAGAATGCATAGCATATTCCTTTCCATCATTAAAAACTACAGAAAGAAACACAATTTCTACCTGATGTAAGTTTATTTTATTTTTTTAATGTGTATTTATTTTTGAGAGAAAGAGAGCTTGGGAGGGGCAGAGAGAGAGAGAGGGGGACAGAAGATCCGAAGTAGGCTCTGCTCTGACAGCACAGAGCCCAATGCGGAGCTTGAACTCACGAACCACGAGATCATGACCTGAACCAAAGTCAGATGCTCAACCAAATGAGCTACACAGGTGCCCCAGTTAATTTAATTACTAGTAAGAGTAATTATATTTTATGAAACAGTTGGCTAGCTACTACATGTATTTATTATTGTTATTATTATTATTGTTATTATTATTTTTAGTTATCTCATTTCCTTCTTTGGTCATTCTTCCAAATTTGAGGGTCTACTAAATATATTAATCTTACTTTTCTTATATAGGAATGGAGTATTTTTCTGTTGATGTTTTATTTCTGGTAAGTTTGGGTGACAGAAGTAGTTAGTGGCCTGATGGCTTTGGTGAAAACAGAGCTACTCAGGGGCAGCCCTGGGGAGTGACACTCTAGGGAAGCTGAGTGGTTTCCTAGTGTGGCAATTATAGTAAGAACCCCAAGGAACACCGTGGATTTGAGGGATCCAAGTGGCTTTGGTTAGTTTTGGTCTGAGCGTGGTAATTAGAGCATTACACACATTTGAATATGACTAGCAAGCTAGGGATTGAGGAAAGCAACTGAGAGAGACAATGTGGAATTTCTTCATTATGTTCAATGTTGCAAATAAGTAGGCTGAGGCCAGATCGGTTTTTGTGCCTTTGTAGGTAGATGTTTTTTCTCCTTTGGTGGTTGTTGACTTTTTTTTATCTTTGCAATTATTATTGCCATAATATATCTACTTTAAAATTGCTTTTTCATGAGACACAATGAAACCTTTCCTTGTACCTTCTCACACTTCTGTTTGATTTAGCAAAATTTTTCTCTATTTATTATTGTTACATTTCCATTTGTTCATATTTATTCTTCAGTAACACCCAAAATTTGTAGGTTGGCTCTCTATCTCTACTTTTCCCTCTAATCATCTTACTTTTCCTGTTAAGTTGGTTCTTAGTGTTGTTTATTCAATTACCACATTTAATTTTTTTTCATTTTTTGTTTTACTTTTTTAAAGTTTATTTATTTATTTTGAGAGAGAGAGAGCACGTGTATGCACAAGTGGGAGAGGGGCGGAGAAGGAGGGAGAGAGAGAGTCCCTAGCAGGCTTCTCGCTCTCAGCGCAGAGCCTGACTTAGGGCTCGAACTCACGAACTGTGAGATCATGACCTGAGCCAAAATCAAGAGTAAAATACTTAACCAACTGAGCCATATAGGTGCCCCAACATTTAACATTGTTTCTTGATTGCCACCAGAACAGATTTAAAATTTCCCATTGTATTTGGGGATTTAAAAAAGTTATTTTCTCATTTTAATTTGGTTTCTTTTCTCCATTGTCTTCGTTTTAAGTCTTTTTCTCACTATGGATTACTTCTTCCTTCCATAAGAGGTCCTGCCTTCTCATATGGCCCTGAATGCATCAAACATATATTATCTGAAAGTCGTTGTAGCTCATTGTACGTTCTGTCCTGTTGGTGTGTGTAATTGTGTATAATTGTGTCAAGGAGAACAAAATACTGGTGTTGAAGACAGGGCATGTGGGTTTTTCACCATGAGGCCACATTTCTGCCCATGGGAAACATGTTTTTCTTTCTTTTCCACTCTTCCATTTCTAGTGTTTAGTAGAACCTTGTCCGTCTCTGTGTCAGTTCAGGTCCTTTGGGAAGCAGATGTCAAGATGGAGGTAGGAATACAAAGATTTATTGGATATAATGCCTGTGCATGGTTAAGAGGAGAGGGGCCAGAAGTGATTGCTTCAGAAGGCAAGCCGGGTCTGAATGCTGTGAAAAGAGAGGATTGGGTAGAAAGAGGTACTGATGGAGGTGCCAGTCCAAGCGTGAATTGGCCAGCCCAGTGGAGGTTGCTGTTAGAGGACTTCCTCACTGGGTAGAAACTGCCAAGCCTAGGTGCCCCCAATATGCATGCCATTGGCTGGCAGTGATCTGAGGAGAGTGGACTCTGCAGTAGACCCTAAAGGCATGGGAGCCAGAGAGAAACTTGCAGCAGGCTCTCTTGAAGGAAGATCCAAGGAAATATCACCATAGCTACTGCAGAGGGGCAGTAAGAAAATCAATACTTTTCACTTAGACATTCCAGTTTCTGAACCCAAGCTATCAATCATAGTTACTAAAGATATTTTTCTAAGTCTCCTCTGGAGGTGTCATTTTTTTTTCCCAGAAAAAGCAGCAAGAGTAATGATCTGTAGGTTTGATAGGGCTCAGCAGGCTCTATCGTGTTGATAATCCATCATTTTACCTGAGCACTACACATTCTTGCATAAGCATGTCTGGTCCATAGTACTGTCCTTTTGCTTGACCTGGGTTACCTGTTTCAGATAACCTTTGAATCCTCTCTACTCTTGTTTTTATATAGCCTGCCTGCTCCTGTTTTAATTTCCTCTCCTTCCAGGCCTGTGTCAACCTGAAACAGAGACCTGATTGTTGGTTATGACTTCCTTTTTTGTTGTCTTCCTCTGAGAAGTTTAACGATTTTGAATCACCTCAGCTTACTCCCAGTATAATGCCTTCCAATGACATTCCACTGCATTAAAAACAAACCATTAACTTCTTACCATGATCTACAAGATCCTGTGTGATATGCTGCTGCCAACCTTCTGACCTCATCTCCTTGACTAATCGTCCTTGCTTACCATATTCTAAGCACACTGACTTTCTTAGAGTCTCTTGAATACCCAAAACTCTACCTGGGCTCAGATTATTGCCTCTGCTTATAACACTTTTCCTCCAGAGCTTTGCCCCATAAGGCTTCTGCTTAAGTACTGATATTTCAGAAACCTCCCTTGATTGCCCTGATTAGAATAACCCACCACAGTTGATCTCTGGTCCTTTACCATGTCTTGTCCCACTCCCAGACGATGTACCATAAATCTGTTTTGCTGTACATCTTACTGCTACTTTGTGTCACCATTTTCTTAGGCTTGGCACAGACATTCAAGATATTCACATACTAGTTAGATCAGACGAGACCTGGCACATGCTACAGTGCAGTGGGAGGCCTCAAGTGTTCTAGGGAATTCAAGATAATGTCAGCTAGTCTCACTGCACCCAAGATTTCCCCATCTGACTCCAAATCTTTACTCTGCTTTTTCATCGTCTGAAATTATGTTATTTATATGTTGTCTTATTTAATATTTATCTTTTCCAGTTAGATATAAAGTTCCAGGATGTCAAGAGCTTTGTTAGGTGTATGCCTGACCCTAGAACAGTGCCTAGCACATAGTAAGCATTTAAAAAAAAATGTGTTCAGTAAATGATGGGTGATTAAATGAATGGAAGTCTTTCTGTGAAGGATCTATATTTCATATTCACACCATAGCTTCTTCAATCTTAACTATGTGCATGATGACTGTGTTCATTAGAGTTCTCCAGAGAAACAGAACCAATAGGATATACATATATAGACACACAGGTATAAGAGATCTATTGTAAGAAATGACTCACGTGGTTATGGAAGTTAAGTCCCACATTCTGCTGTCTGCAAGCTGGACCTGTAGGAAAGCCAGTGGTGTGATTCAACTGAGAAGGCCTGAGAACTTGGGGGGCTGGTGATGTATGTCCTGGTCTGATACTGGAAGTCAGAGTACCAGGAGTGCAGAGGTCCAAGGGCAGAAGTGGATAGATGCCTTGGCTCATGCAGAGAGAGCAAATTCGTCCTTCCTGTCTTTTTGTTCTATTCAGGATCTCAGCGGATTAGATGATGCCCACTCACATTGGTGAGGTCAATCTTTACTCAGTCTATGGATTCAAATGCTGATATCTTCTGATGGATGACACCCTCACAGACACATGCAGAAATAATGTTTTATCAGCTATCTGTGCGTGCCTTTGCCCAGTCAGGTTGACACATAATCAACCATCTCAGTGAACATAATAACCTTGACAGATAGAACTGAGGAAAGATATTATAGAAGGTCTTTTGAGGTGAAAAATATTAGAACACAAATTACCGAGTGAGGAATATCACCAACATCATTTCATATTAGGGAATACAGATTGGGCATTCTGTCAAGTAGCCAACACAGCTAGTCACTCTGCAGCCAAAGCTGCATCCTCTAGGGCTATTTCTTTTCATTTCCCTTTTTGGCTTCCCTATAGCCTGAGGCCATGCTAGCCTGTCCTTCCTTTTCATCTTCACTATCTGACTTTTGAAAGAACAATCTTCTTCCTCCTATTGGGACCCTGTTCTACAGCCTGTCTCCTGACTAAAATTGTCAATTGAACTGCAGGTCGCATTATACCGTCTATTTTTCTACCTGATAAAAATTCAAGTTTTTAAAACAACTTCCATGGGGTTTATTTTTAGTGTGCTACTGAGAACTTTTCAGAATCAAGAGAATCAACATGCAATTGATACTGGATAAATTCTTTTTCTCAGTGCTACTGCTTCTAATGCATACCTCACGTTTGCATTCAGAGAGAAGCCACCCCAGTCATTTGTTTCTTATGAATTTCCCTCAAACATTACAACCCTCTTGGAGAAGATGGAGGCATTTTCTCTCATCATGTTAGAGTATTTTAAACCTTAATGGAAGTATGTGGTTCAGCTCTAATTACTCTGGGACGATATAATATGCGCATGGATGGTTATTTCTTGTGAGTTCCACATTCAGAGACTAAAGAACAACAACAACAACAACAACAACAACAACAACAAAAGCCCAGAGACAATAAGTGGATTAGAAAAAAAAAAAGTGCTGATTGTTTTCTATTTAAAAGCTCTATTCCTGTAGGTATATATGATGTAGGGAGCACACTTACTGATCTAGAGTGGCCTGCGTTGCAGAAGTCTGGCTTCTGATGCCCTCTTCATGTGCTGGCATGTCCAAATTACCTTCTGTGTAAGTGAGTGGGTAAAACACTGCAAGGTGAGGGGATACAATCGTGCAACATTGGCTGTTATCACAGTCTGGCTTCAAGAATACTGAAAAAATGATTTGCAGTTTATATTCTGATACTAAGGGCTCTTCAATTTTTACAGAATCAAAATAAGCTTTATTATTCTACGACTGCTTTGACTGATTATCTTTCTCTCATCGCCATTTTTTTGTTCTTTAGCAAATTACCTCTTTGCAGATTTTTATAGGTGCAGAATTTGGGCAGGAAAGAATAAATTGTGCTAATCAGTCATGAGCTGTTCTTACTAATTGATTAAGCCACCTAAGTCCTTTTTGGAATCTCAAGAAGGTAAATATTATGAATTGATTATTACATTGCTCTTCAATAGGTGTCATGCAGTATTTTTTCCTGCATAAGTTGGTGTAAAAGTGCAGTAACGTTTGCCTCACAGATGAGAAAAAATAGCAACATTTTTTTCGCACAATAGGAAAATGAGGGGAGCCATGTGGTTTCAAAGGATAACGATGCCTTTTTTTGACACTGCTCCTAGCAATAGTGCCAAACCTTTCAGATTGTCAGTAACAATAACAAGATGAGTGACGCTTCATGCTCCAAAGCCCCATCGGCAGTTCCACCAGCCTTCCCAGGGAATCTCTGGCAAGTTATAAGGACAGCTGATGGACAGGCTCTGGGGTGACAGTGTGCTTAATCACTTAGGCATATAACAACTATATTAATTAGCATTACCTGGGCCTTAAAAAGGTAAAACATGCACGCTATATGTAGCCAAACGTGAAATGCTTCCAGAGCCATGTGGTTTCTCTCATCGTCAAACATCTTAACAAAAGGGCACTTGTGTGAATTAAGTGATTAACGCATGCAAACTTCTTGGTACAGTGTCTGGGATACAGAAAGCGAAGGATGAAGGAATTCACTCAATTATTGGAGACTTACCATGTGCCAGTCATTGTTCTAGACCTAAGCTGTCTAATATGGTGGTCCCTGGCAACAGGTAGCTATTGAGCCCTTGAAATGTGGCTAGGCAAAATTGAAGTATGCTATAAGTATAAAATATATGCTGGACTAAAAAGATGTGGAACAACAAACAAAAGAATGCAAGGTATCACATTAATATTCTTCTATTGATTAGATGTTGAAATAATATCTTAGATACATTGTGGTAAATTAATATATTATGAAAATTAATTATTCACATTTGTGGCTCACATTACATTTCTCCTGACAATAGTGGTCTAGATGCTGAAGCAAAGTAGGAAAATAAATACAAAAGATCTTCTTTGTTTTAGAGCTTACATATTAAGAAGAAAAGATCGATGAAATAATACAACATGAACAAATATAGTAAATCTTCATTATTTACAGTTCTATATTTGTGAATTTGCCTGCTTGCTAAAATATATTTGTAAGCTCCCAAATCAATACTTGTGGCACTTTTGCAGTCATTCTCAGACATGTGCAGAGTGATAAAAAATTTTAGTTAGCTTACGTGCACATACCCAGTTGAAGTCAAAGGTCACACTCTTCTTATTTTCCTCTCATACTATAAACAAATGTCCTTTTGTGGTCTGTCTCATGCTGCATTTTTTACATTTTTGTATAGGGGTTTCTTGGGTGATTTTGTTGTTTCCAATGGCTCCCAGTGGTAGTGCTGAAGTACTATCTAGTTTTCCTAAACTCAAGAGAGCTATGATGTGCCTTATGGAGAAAATATGTGTGTTTGCTAAGCTTTGTTCAGGTGTGAGTTATATGGCTGTTGGCTGTGAGTTCAGTGTAAATGAATCAACAATACATATTAAATAAGGTGTCTTTAAACAGAAATACACAGAAAGCATGGTTGTATATTGATTAGGTGGTGAAAATGTGTCTGGAGGCTTGCAGGAACCTGACCCTATATTTCCCTTAGGAGCAGTGGCTCAGTATTCCCCAATTCAGCATTCACAGTGATGTTATAGAGCATACCTGTCATAAATGGTAAGAATTGGCTGCATATTATATAAAGTCAGATGGTGACAAATGCTATGTGGAGTGTAAGGAAGGAGAGGGATGGATATGACAGGAATGGAAGAATTGTTAATTTGAAAAAGGACAATGGGGAAAATCTCTCCAAGCTTGCAAGATTTGAGAGCAGAGCAGAAGGTGAGCTTAGAAGCATCTGGAAGCCAGATCATAACATGCCAGTAGGGCATGGTAAAGACTCGAGATTTTATTCCACTTGGGATTGGAAGGCTTTGGAGGAGTTTGAGGGAGTAATAAGTTCATGTTACATTTTAAAGGGTCACTCAGGCTTCTGTGAGGAGAATAAATTGTCAGGGGGGAAATAGAGAGACAAGTTAGACAGCAAGTGTTATAGTTGAAGGGAGAGGTGATGGTTGCTTGGTACCTACACGGCAGCACCTACCATGCTGCAACCCTTTCTCCCTTTGCCTGTCATGTCCACCCAGAGTTCAAGGCATATTTTCTCCCTTGGTTTTGTAGTTGGCCCTGTGTCTTAGTTTTGGTTTTCCCCAAAGCTGATCCTGTTAAGAACTTTTGTGCAGTTACTGCACCAGAAGTGATCCTAGGAGGCAGAAGTGAGGTACAAAGAAGTGGACAGGGTAGAAAGCTCAGGGTGTACCGTTGAGCTCCTTCTTGCTATGAGAAACTGGGGCTCAGGCTCTCTGGGGCTTCTGAGGAACCTTGGGAATTAGCCTCAGGATGGTAGCTCCTTACAATAGGAGGCTGGGACAGTCTCTGTCCCAACTGAATTGAGGGCTATCCCTGGAGACAGTAACTCTCTGAACATCCGGGCTACCCTGAGTGAGCAGACTGGTTGAGCTCCTGTGGCTTGAAGAAAAGCTCCAAGATGGCAAAGTGGAAAGACACAGTGAGCACATGAAGTGGGATCTTGGCAGCAGGCACAAGGATTAGTCATCTCAGCTACAGCTAAAATGGTAGGTGGGCCAAAGGGATGATGCATGAGGCATAATTCTTTTGTTCCATCTTCCAGTTCCTTGTTCAAAATTGAACCTACTGAGGAATCTCGGACTGCACAGCTTGCTCCTTAGAAACCCATTGAGTACTTGCATTCTCAGGAAACTGGGTTTTGTACCACACAGACCCCCTGAGAACTTGTTACCATCCTCATCCTCTTTCAGTTTGAGGACTGTTCTTGTGGAGAAACTAACTTAGGTATTTGCCATCCTAATTGATCCTGACTACATGTAATGATTTTAATTGCAGGGCAACTTCCTTGTGCACCGGACCTAGCTCGGTTGCCACCACTTGGTAGATGCTGACCTTAGGAGAGTCACATAAACTTTCTAAACTTTATTCTCTTTAATTACAGGAGAGGAATGGAAATAGGACCTCTTTTGTGAAGTGTCGTGGGAATTAAATGAAACAACGCAAATAAAGCCCTTAACCCAATGTCTGGTACATAGTAAGTGCTCATTGAATTTTAGTGGTTACTGTTATCCCAGATGCTTCTAGTTCTTTCCATTACCATTCTCCACTTAGTTTTCCTCTCCACTGGCAATGTCATGAAGTCCCGAGGTGCTCACCCATTCTGGGTGTGCCGTTACCACTAGATATGCATATCTCTAGGGTCAGGACTCTGCTCCTGCTTTCTTTCTGCCCAAGGATATTAGCCTTCAAGGATCTTTACCTATGACTCTACCTCATGAGTAAGGCTTGAATTAAATTTCATTTTGTTACTAAGAATGTGGTCCATTTTATTTAATTATTTATAATTTACATAGAGAATTTTGTCAAATTCTTAGTGATGATTTTATCAAGTTGGAGTGGTTGTTTCTATAGCCATTTTTTTACTATCTTACATCTATTTTACTAAATAATCTGCCAATTTATTTTGCCTTTGATCTTTTTAAAAAAGGGAATAGGAATAGCAGAGAAAGGGGAATAGTTCTAAAGATAAACAGTGGAAACTGGACGCCTTTTATATTCTGGTTATGTCTTCATAGGTCTTTCTATAATTCTAAAGGAGATTCTCTGAGTCCTTGATGAGCCTTGTTCTGAAAGTTATTTATCTAAGAAATAACGACAGAGCAAGTTAAACTTAAATTGGGATGACTTAGGAGACTCAAGGCTATATTACTTCTGCAGGAGAGCAATGATACTAGTTCCAATGAGAATCTGAGAGTATTTCTGGAAAAATCCTGCTGTGTATTCTAACATTTAGAATGTTTCAAGCTCTTATGAGAAAATTTCGTATGCTGAACTCTTTGAGACCCCTCTGAGGTGAAGTATGCCTAAAATTTACACAAAATGGGTTGGACACAAAGATACATAACATACTACTTCTGCTCAAAGAAGAGGCTTTAGAATTAGAGAGAACAGTCAAGACACATACAATACAAAGTGTTATGGGAAGGTAAAAAAATAATGGAAATGTTCTTCTATTTCTGTTATTACTAGAAATGCTTATGGGAGAAGTTGCATTTGAACAGTTGCTGTGGATGGGTGGGATTTTGGTACCTGGAGTTATAAAGTAAAAGAAGACCATGGGCCTTATAGGGAGAAGAAATAGCTTGAGTAAAAGCAAATGCATTCGAGTATATTGTGAGCTTAAGAAATGGTAAATAGAACAATTGGACAGATACATAAACTGCCTGGAGGTATAATCTTGAAATTTCTTTAGTTCTATCTTCATGAAATTTTTATTTATTGGAAAAAAAAAGTGTTAAATTTCCTACAGTTCTAAAAACATGAGTAGTGTATACATTTTATTCTTCACTGTAGATGTCAAAGGCACTGCCATCACTTAATTAAAGAAAATGTTTATTTATTTTGAGAAAGACAGTGAGCAAGGGGGGGCAGAGAGGGGGGAGAGAGAGAATCCTATGTCAGGACAGAGCCCAACATGGGGCTCAATCTCACAAACTGTGAGATCATGAGCTGAGCCAAAATCAAGAGTCGGATGCTTAACCAACTGAGCCACCCAGGTGCCCCTGCTATCACCTAATTAAAGTACATATTCTATGTATATATACCCTTGACTTTGCATTTTGAGCATTGGACATAATTTTTTATGTATGTAAACTTTGTGAATTTTAAAATAATATTTGTGGCATATTTTTAGTGAGTGTAAGGTAGAAATTATTATTAAAACAAAGTTATATAAGTGGCTACTAAAATGGTAAACCATAGTAAAGTCATTGGTTAATGATCTTATTCTACTCAGTTTTCTACTCAGTTTTCTACTCAGCTCACTTATTTGAGGCACATTCTCTTTAGTAACACTGGTATAAAAATCAGATCAAGCTGGATTAAATTCTACCTCTGCTCTTCACTAGATCTGTAACTTCTGACACACCTCTCAAACTGAGCCTCAATGTATTTAGCATAAAATGGGAGTGACAAACATAGGGTCATGGCAAGAGTTAAGTACAGTATGCACTGAATGTTTCTACTTGGCAATAAGTCAAATGCAAGTTTGAAGCCACCACGATATCCAAATGCTTTATTGTCCCACTGTAAAAAAGACACATTGTGCTTTGGAGAGAGAGAACAGATGTTCCTAGATGTTAACATAGTCTGGCTCACTGGGGAGTTCTGAAGTGTGCCAGGTAGCTCCGTTCTTGATTGCCTTGACTTCGTATCAATCACACAGCTCATAATTCCTGCTTTCTTCTTAATGTTGACTGACTGATATCTCTTGAAAAGCATCTCTTGAAAAAGAGATGCACTCTTACCTTAAATATTAGTCCTCTCTGACTTTTTTAAAAGTATCATTTTCCCATCTCAGAGTTCCCACTATTGGAGCAACCAATACCAGCTGCTTCCTAGTTTAGATATGACCTATTGTTCTACCTTGTGGTAACTTTACTGCTTACAAGAAGGAAGGAAGCAGATGTGGAAGCAATAAATACAGTTCATTATCTGGATAAAAATTTGACTGGCAGCAATTCATCTTGGAGTTGCCAAATTAAATGCAAGAGAGTGCATGCAATTTGATTAAAGAAAATATCAAGTATCCTTTAGCTGACCACATGTCCCTATTTGGGAGAAGGTGGGACTCCAGGCCACTATACGAGGCAGCAGAAACGTCAGAATGATCATAGCAGAGGTGCTTCTAGAGTTTCTTCCTGCTGTCCAAATCTGACTTTTCAGGTCCATTGGAAGTTTCTTGGGCATCTCAAGTAGCCACTCCCAAAGAAAACTCTTAATCTTCTCCCCACAGCCAGTTATTCCCCTAGGCTTTCCTATCTGAATAAACACCAAAAATTATCCACAAACACATGGAAATCACAATCTTTGGAGTCATTCTTGATCCCTCTACCACTTTCTTCTTCTAAATATAATCCATCACAGAGTTTAGTCAGTCTACTTTCCATCTTCTGCCCATTTCCTCAACCACAGCCCTGGTCCCAATCACATCATCTTTCATCTGAAGATTGAAACTGCCCCCAAGTGGAATCCCTGTGGGCCTTCTTGGTCATTTGTCTCTATATCCAATGCATACTAAATTTCCATCTTAGCAGGTTCTTTTTCTGCTAAAAACCCTTTAATGGTTTCTCATTGCACTTAGAATAAAATCCAGCTTTCTCACCACCTCCTACTTATACCCCCAGTTTCCTCTCCCCACCCTCCCCACTGCTCTCTCTGTCCCAACTGTTTGTGCAGTGTCTTCTTTAGTGTCTATCCAGCCAAACTCTTCCTTGCCTGAAAGCAACCCCTAACCTGACTGGAAGGCTCCCTCTGCCTTTATATAGATGGCTTCTTCTTATCATTTAGTCTTGGGTTAAACATAATCTATCTTGACTTAATTCACAGTAACTCATCTCCCTTGCTATTACATTTTTTGTAGTACCATGGTTTGTTCCTCTGTTTCTTGGTATCTATTTGTATTATATATATATATATATATATATATATATATACATATATATATAATATAATTATATGTATATGTATATATAGTGGTTAACTAATTTAATATCTGTGTCCCATACTGGAGAGTAAGACCCTTGAGATCAGATTAGAGCCCTTAGCACTATGCACACATATGTGCTTTGAACATTTATTTTGAATTGATGAATGGAAAAGATAGCAGTAAAGAGCAGTGAGTTCTGAATAGGCATGGGGGTAGAGGGATGCTGAGTCTCTATTCACCACACAGAGAGGTCACATTGATCTTTTATTTAAATCTTTTTGTTTTATTTAATACCATCTTTGCATTAGGAAAACTGGTTGAGAGTATTATTTTTATTTTCAAATTATTTAAGGAGCACATCATTCTACAGATCTAGGTTAGCGGGGAGGATTGTCTTCAATGCCAGGATCCAAGGTCCTCCCGCCCCCACCCCAACCTAGCAAACAAAAATAAATGTCTTTGTCTTTTGCAGAAACAGATTTGTGAGCCAGAGTCCTTGACATGTCACCGATCATTTGGCCCCAGTCCTGAGCTTCCCATTGGGAACTTTAAGAGTCACATCTTTAAGGCATCTTATTACATAAACTGATCACATCCAACTGATTTGGGACCACTTTCCTGTTGGGAGCTCAGAAGAATCTTTTGTTTGTTTCTAGCAGGGACATCCTAAACTTGAGAACATTTAGTTTGTAGAGTTTTGGCACATAATGCTGAATGTATTATCTGATCAGTAGGCACTTCGCAGTTCATAGGATGGTGCAAGTGCTCAGACTTCTGAGCCCAGATGACAGCAAATGGAGGCTGGCTAGGCCATGCTCAAGGGGAGAGGTGATCTAACACAATATACTTACTCCGAGCTAGCGTTGCTCATCTATTAAAAATTACACAGCAAATAACCTGAGCTTATTGACATGGGTGACCTGGGAAACTCAGGAGATCATTCTAAAAGTAGCCATATTCTGGAAATCATTCTTGCCAAAAAAGATAGACATTTAAGTGCCATTTCTACAAAGTGAGCAGGATTCAGGAAAAGCTAGACATATGCTCAATGAATTCAAAGAATCTAAATTATGGGGTCATGCAAATATTAAAAGTTATTCGATAGCCAAAAGTTATTGATGGAGATTGGTAGTAGACAGTGGCTTTCAAAAAAGACTTTTTATTTTTTTTATTTTTTACTATGGTCCTACTAAGTAAGAAACACAAGTTCTATAAGGTAATACTTATCCATACCGTAGATACACTTTTTCCTTCCCTTCCTTTACTTTCTGTTCTTTCTGCCCTCCTTACTATCCTTTCCAAAATAGCTGGTTTCAACCCACTGGGTTAATTTCTTGACCTTCTGATGGGAATTAACTTGCAGTTACCAAAAAATCCCAAAACCAAAAAAGAAACAAACTTTGATGTAGAACATACTTTAAGTAACAGAGTTTCTCTCACAATATAATTAATTAGTTCGGCACTAAAGTGAACTTTGAACAGGCACATTGGCAGAGACTTAGAATGTTCTGCAAATAGTTACAAGAATCCTGATGCAGGGAATCAATAACCCAACTCTTAATGGTCTAAGACAAGGGCAGTGTTGGCCATACACCAGAGAATCAATAGAAATTAATCAACACAAGAGGAAGGTAAGGTATATTGTACCAGAACAAGTGGTTAGGAGTATAAATACGTTTCTTTGTGAAGAGGTATTATCAGACACCCATTTATTCTTTTGTTTGTTTATTGAACCAATGTTTTTGAAAGCTCTAGTTACTATTTTTTTTTAATGTTTACCTATTTTTGAGAGAGAGAGAGAGAGAGAGAAAGAGAGAGAGTGCGCGCATGAGTGGGGGAGGGGTAGAGAGAGAGAGAGGGAGACACAGAATCCAAAGCAGGCTCCAGGCTCTGACCTATCAGCACAGAGCCTAATGTAGGGCTCGAACCCATGAACCATGAGATCATGACCTGAGCGGAAGTCGAACGCCCAACTGATTGAGCCACCTGGGCGCCCCTGAAAGCTCTAGATCCTAAACTGGAGTAAGACACATCCTCTGCCATTAAGGAACTTATAGTGAAGGTAGTATTCGTGCTTTAATATATATTTTATGGTAATTAGTATATAATAATATATACTAGAATAAGTTCACTGGAAAGAAGAAAACCACACATAATTCACATTCTACATCATAGTTTTATTTGTTTTCAATTAAGCCTTCTTATTAGATGGTTTAAGTCCAGAGTCTGGACACCTCTCTAGATACCGTATGTAGATATTTAGATTATGTGGACACCAAATCACAATCATAGCCAGGTTGGTGGAGATTGAGAGTGGGGAGATCAAGTAACTAAAACCTTCAAAACAAAGCTGATTTTAAAAGTTTATGTCTCTTTTGAAGTATCACATATTATGCTTGCACATATTAAATACATAATTTAAAAAGACAGTCTTCCTATGACATTTTTATATTAACATTGAATTTACAGACCCTTACACTGTTTAATTTAGAAATCTATTAGACATCACCTTTTATTTATTTTTAATTTGGTTAGTGTCTTGCCTATCCCCAACTAATTATAAACTCCTTAAAGATAGGACTTTATTCTCTCTTTTTACATATTTCTTAAATGAGTGTGGGATACACGGCAAGTATTAAATGAAGTTATGTGTTCATTAAATGATAACCATGGAAAATTGTTCTCCCTCCTGAAATTGGGGGCAGAGCCATGACTTGCATGAATATAAGGTTAAGAAAATCATGTTTTTTTCCTGTGGTAAATAGCCCCTTTGTTTTTTAAATAGTCTGTGTCCTGTTACTGCTGCCAGAACTTATCCTCTGATAGCTGTAGCCACCTAGGGCCTGAAGTTATAGGGTGTATGAGTCTTCTGTGTTAGTTTCCTGGGGCTGCCATAATGAAGTACAACTAGGCGGCTCAAACAAGACAGATTCATTGTCTCATAATTCTGGAAGCTAGAAGTCTGCAGCTAAGGATGTCAACAGACTCAGTTCTTTCTGAGGGTTGCCAAGGAGAATCTACCCCATCCCTCTCTCCCAGTATCTGGGGGTTTGCTGGCACTCTTTGGGGCTCCATTGGATAAATGGCAATCTTCTTCCTTCTTCTCCATGTCACCTTCCATCTCTCTGCATGTCTATCTTTGTGCCCAAATTTCCCCTTTTTATAAGTCTTATTGGATTAGAGTCCACCGTAACAACTTCATCTTAACTTGATCATCTATAAATAATGTCACTTTCACAGGCATGGGGGTAGGACTTCAACAACTTTGGGGGGAACAAAATTCAACCCCAAACAGCTATATTGTGAGAAAATCCTTTGATTTTAATGAGAACATCACCTATACCATGCCAAGAGGGCTAGACAACAACTTTGTCCATGCCTGATTTAGATAAAGAGAGATTTACCTAACTTTTACCATGAATTCTAAAGTCCCCTCTCAATTCCCGCTGTTATTTTATCAAGGGGTTTTGTTTGCTTGATTATTCCATGGTTTAAAACATCCTTAAATAGACCATGTCTACATTCCCAGCACCTTATGTCATGTACCAAATGTAGCCTTGCTTATATGTAGGAATCATACAGAAAACTGCTTCAGGGACCTCACAGTTATCTGGAAACAGCAACAACAAAACAGGATATCTATTAGAAAAATATTGAGTAGATCAAGGCTATTTTTTATCGAGGAAAACATGTTATGTTGAATACCTACAAAAGAAGGATGAAGATTCAGAAGTGTTACACTTTCTGGATTTACTCAAACTCTGGCATCCATAGCATCAGGTCTCTGCCACCTCAAGTTTTAATAAACAACATACGTAGTATTGAAGGTGTTAAAAATTGTCTGGTAACTGAGCCCAAGTCCATCTGCCTGATGCATAACAAAGCCAATCACAGACAGGTTTGTAGCAAACAAAGAGTTTATTGGAAAGGTAGTCAAACAAGAATATGGGAGTACAAGCCTCAAATCTGCCTCCCTGAAGTGGGAGAGAATAGGTTGTTGTTGTTTTTAAATAATCATAGCGGTTGAAATTACATAAATATTGATGAAAAGGGCAGGAAAACACTACTATTCATGAGGACAGATGGGGCATGCTCATTGAGCAAATATATATGTAACATATATCCCATGTTCACTTTGGAGTGGAGACTTAATATCAGAACAAAGCAAAATTCAGTCCCTGATGTGAAGAAGTTATCTTAGGACAAGAAGAAAGGGCTATGGACATGCTCCAAGAGCTGGTATAAACTGGATAGGGTCAAAGGAATGCAGGGCCCTGATAGTTCACAGACTGGGGCCATATCAGCTGACCTTGAATCCAGGCTTCTGCAGAGGCAGCTAGTGGATTTATTAGTGGGCTTTGACAAGCACAATAGCTGATCTGGGGGCAGCAGTTCTCTGAAAAACAACCTTTAAACTTTGTGCTACTTTCAACCTTATTAACCCTATGGAGGCACAGTTTCGGTCCTACTATAAATGCATGCACTTTGAAGATTTTTCCAGAAGCAATGATAGATGTACCAGATCTGCTCTAGTGTCTCATCCTGAATCCTGTTTGTGACTAAAAACAATCAGGTTAAGAAGATGAAATGGTGGCATGTTAACTGCCCCACATGGGTATGGGTTTTATTTGTGTCATGTGCTAATTTTCTACAAATACGGTGGAGGATATTACCAAAGCTTAGAGCAGAATTGTTCATTGAAGACATGACCAGCGAAGCTTTTTTTTTTTTTTTTTTTTTTTTTTTTTTTTAAATTTTTTTTTTTTTTCAACGTTTATTTATTTTTGGGACAGAGAGAGAGACAGAGCATGAACGGGCGAGGGGCAGAGAGAGGGGGAGACACAGAATCGGAAACAGGCTCCAGGCTCTGAGCCATCAGCCCAGAGCCTGACGTGGGGCTCGAACTCACGGACCGCGAGATCGTGACCTGGCTGAAGTCGGACGCTTAACCGACTGCGCCACCCAGGCGCCCCATCAGCGAAGCTTTTCTTATAAATATACCAAAAAAGCCAGGTATTTACATAATTATCAGAGATTTTAGAGGACCAGGGTGAGAGAAATAAAATGGAGCCTTAACTTCAGGTATGATTTCAGTCATTATTAGACTTATTTGTATGTACTTTCTTGAAAACAAACTCACTATTTTAGATAGAAATCCATCCTGCCTGAAAGTATGTTCTTTGACTTTTCTGTCCATTCATCCATATCAATGATGCTGAAACATTTTCTGGGTAGTTTTGAATGGACTATACTTATATAAAGTATAAGTATATATTTTATATGCTATAAAATTATAATGATAATTAGTATTATTATATCAATACAAAGAAAACATAATGGTTAAGAGCATGAAATCTAGAACCAGAATGCCTGGGTTTTACTACCAGCCTAATAGTTATGGACACTGAGAAAAGCACTTACCCTTATTTTGCCTCAGTTTCCTTCTTTGTAAAATAGGGATAATAGACTTATCTCATACAG
Source organism: Lynx canadensis (assembly GCF_007474595.2). Classification (NCBI taxonomy): domain Eukaryota; kingdom Metazoa; phylum Chordata; class Mammalia; order Carnivora; family Felidae; genus Lynx; species Lynx canadensis. Next base: position 132,052,338 of record NC_044306.2, on the reverse strand, counting down.
TTATTGCGAGAATTGAATTTCAGTTGGCCATTGAACAGCACAGGGATTAGGGGCACTAACCCCCTCCCCCAACATAGAGTAGAAAATGTGAGTATAACTTTTGACTGCTCAAAAACTTAACTACAAATAACCTATGGTTGACGAGAAGCCCTACCAATAACATAAATAGTCAATTAACACATATTTTGCACGTTATATGTATTATATACTGTATTCTTACAGAAAAGTAAGCTAGAGAAAATAGGATGTTATTAATAAAACATATGGACTAGAAAATACATTTACAGTACTATACTGTACTTATAAAACATTCCATGTATAATTGAACTTGCACACTTCAAATTCGTGTTGATCAAGGGTCAACTATACTTAATATACATTGAATTACATGACTGTATATTTAACTGGCACCTCACTGTGTCTTCATGTGGTGGAAGAGGGTGGGGATCTCTCTGGAGCCTCTTTTATAAGGCACTAAATAAACCTACTAATGAGGAACTCATCTTCATGACCTAATCGCCTCCCAAAGACCTACCTCCTAATACCTCATCTTTCAGGGTTCGGTTCAACATATGAACTTTGGAAGGACATATTCATTTTTTTTCTTTCTCAAATTTTTATTTAAATTCTAGTTAGTTAATATATAATGCAATACTGGTTTCAGGAGTAGAATTTAGTGATTCGTCACTTACATATAACACCCAGTGCTCATCCTAACAAGTATCTTCATAACACCCATCACCCACTTATCCCATCCCCCACCCACCTCCCTCTATCAACCCTCAGTCTGTTCTCTATTGTTAAGAGTCTCTTATGGTTTGTTTCCCTCTCTATCTATTTTCCCCCTTCCCATATGTTCATCTGTTTTGTTTCTTAAGTTTCACATATGAGTAAAATCATATGGTATCTGTCTTTCTCTGACTGACTTATTTCACTTGGGAGAATATACTCTAGCTCCATCCATGTGTTGCAAATGGCGAGATTTCATTCTTTTTGATGGCTAAATAGTATTCCACTGTATGTATGTACACACACACAGATATATATATATATATATATATATATATATACACACACACACCACATCTTCTTTATCACTTCATCAGTTGATGAACACTTGGGCTCTTTCCATAGTTTGGCTATTGTTGATAATGCTGCTATAAATATTGGGGTGCAGGTACCCCTTTGAATCTGCATTTTTGTATCCTTTGGGTAAATTTCTAGTAGTACAATTGCTGGGTTGTAGGGTAGTTCTATTTTTAACTTTTTGAGGAACCTCCATAGTGTTTTTCCAGAGTGGCTATACCAGTTTGTGTTCCCACCAACAGTGTAAGAGTGTTCTCCTTTCTCTGCATTCTTGCCAACACCTGTTGTTTCCTGTGTTGTTAATTTTAGCCATTCTGATAAGTGTGAGGTAGCATCTTATCATGGTTTTAATTTGTATTTTGGAGGGACACATTCAGACCTTAGTATTCAAAATTGAATAGGAGGTAAGTTGCTGAAGAGGAAGAAGTCAGTATCTAAGGTAAAGAAACAACATAAGCAAATGAACTTGAGTAAGCAAGAATAAGTCATCCATGTATATAATTGGGGAATCAGGAATGGGAATATGAGAGTCAGGGAAGAAATTAGAAAAAAATTGACAAATAAGTCTTATGATGCAGTGTAGTAAGAAATAAAATTGAATTTATAGGGTTAAAAATTCTTTATGGAGAGCTTCAAAAGCTAGTCAGGAGTAGAATTTAGTGATTCGTCACTTATATATAACACCCAGTGCTATATACCAATATAAATATAACCCAGTGCTAAATATACCAATGTGATTTAAAAAAAAAATCCTACCTCTCTTTTAGCACTTCCAAGTTCATACTATTTATTTATTCAAAAAATATTTGAGTAGATATTCTGTGTTAGATACTGTAACAAGGTAGCTGAGTAGTACCTCCCCAAAATTCAAGTTCACTTGTAACCTGTGAATGTGACCTTATTTGGAAACAGGATCTTTGCCAATGTAAAGATGCAGTCGTATGGATTAGGATAGAACCCTAAATCCAGTGACTGGTGTCCTTATAAGGAGAGTGACATTTGGGAACATAGAGACATTGAGATACAGAGATTGGAGCATTGCAGCTACGAGCAAAGCAATGCATAAGCTAGGAGAGATACATGCAATGGATTTTTTCTTAGAGCCTCCAGAAGGAACCTACTCTGCTGACATCTTGATTTTGACCCTAGCTTCCAGAACTGTGAGAGAATAAAGTTTTGCTGTTTTAAGCTCCCTCCTTAGTGGCACTCTGTTATGTCAGAGTTAGGAGACCAACACAGAACTATTTTGGATGTTGGAGATACAACAGGAACAAAATAGATTAATTTTTTAGTTATCTTCATATTTTATCTTTTCTCCTAGACTATAAGCTCCTGAAGGAAGGATTGCCCTTGCTGATCTTTGTTTCCCATGTAGTTCCACGTACACTATAGTCAAAACATAAAGATTTAACGAACAGTGTGCTAGATAATGAGGAACAGTTGAAAGTTATAGAGTGAGCAGGATGGAATTGAGATAACATAGGCTCAACTATCAGCTGCACTGATGACTAGCTGTGGGTGATCTTGAGCAGGGTGTTAACTTATCTGACCCTCGCTTCATCTGTAAAATACCAGCTCTAATACCTACCACTTGGTATTGGGTGAGAGGACTTTAGGAACATGTAAAGTGCCCAAATCATGATTAGCTGCTCAATAAAATTAGTTTCCTTTCTTTCCCTCCTCAGTAATGGTAGAGGGGAAGCAGGTTTTAGGAAGACTGATTTGGCAGTGGGCTATTAGGTTGATGAGATGGTGAGGGAGGGTGTTAGAGTATTCATTTTGTAGACAATGGAAGAAAGCTTATGAGGAGACAGATTGGAATGGTGAAAATGTGAACTGAAAAAAGAGGACAAATACAGAAACAACCCTAAAGAATAATCTATAGAATTTAACTGCTTTTTGGGGAAGGAAAAAAATACACTGAATCAGAATATTCACCGTGACTCCTAGGATAGTAGCTTGAGACTGACAGCATTACTGACACAGTCAGGGAAATTCAGAAGTTTGGTTGTTAAAGCTGGAAGACAAGCTTGGTTTGGTTCAGACTGAATGATGACAGGGCAGAAATATGAAAGCTTCTAGGACAAAATAAGGCAGCAGTGGAGGAGAGAGTTAGAAATGCAGATTTGACCACCATCTGAAGCCAAGTAGCAACAGAAACCATGAAAGTAGGTGATTTAATCAGAGGCAGTGTATAAGACAAAAGCAAACATAGAGTCAGAGCAGAATCTTGATGAGAAATAAGAAACACCAGCAGTTGAGAATAAGAAAATGTCGCAGAAATCATGGTAAAATGAATCCTTTGATTTATCAATGATGACTAAAAGAAGGTCTCATTTGAAAGAATGCTGTGGCTCTCAGTGTCTCATGTGACAGGCTGCAGAACAACATGGATGGTCCCTGGGAAAGATTAGTGTTTGTAATGAACATCAATTGAATCTTGATTTAAACAATGTTATATGTATCTTTACTGTTTAGTTATTCCAGTGTATTGCAGAAAAGCTATAAAACAAAATAGACATTTAATCTTTCTTGGCCAAAGTTGGAGAAGACAATATCTAGCATATATATTTTTCTCTCCTATTTGTAGTTTCCATGATTCTTTGAACTAGCTAAATATGTAACAGCTGTTGGAAAAATGCTTTGTGATTAAATGTAGGTAAGTGGCCTTTGTTTCTAGATGCTATAGATTCATTGTAGAATTTAGGCATGTGTAGGCAGTATCTGGTGGGGGGTGGAGACAGATATTACAGAATTCTGTTCTGTGAGTGTGAGGAGACTCCTAGAAAGAAACTTATCCCAAAGAAGATGTTGAATTCATGAAAGGTTCATGGACTCGTATGGTGGGGTCATCAGAGTGTTTGCTCCTTTCTTCTTGTCCCTTATGTTACACATATCTCTTGATTCCCCGACACAAACCCAGGGATGTCTACCACCCGAGTCCTGACAGTGAAGTTCAATGGGAAAAATAAAACAAGACAACGATTCCCTTAAAGTCTCTGAGACAAACAGAGAACAAGGCAGCACTCTCTTGGGGCCAGGTAAAAAGGGTAATGTAAAAGAGGCATTCTCTAGGCCTTCTGAGCAATAATATGGAAACAATGGCCACCATACAGACACTAGTAACCTTCACATCAATCACTGGCAACCTCTGGGAAGAATAGGAAAAAAAATGGCAATAATTTGACAGAGGACAGGGGACTTAGAAAGAAATGGCAATAAGAGATAGGAAGGCTAGAGTGTATAGCATCTGCTAACTCCTGTGAGGATGGTGGCACTTTGACTTCTAAATAGGTTATTTTATGTGAAATATTTGTGGACTCGGTCTATCACAAAATTAATTTCTGTCAATTTATTAAAATAAGGAAATGTTTGGGGCGCCTGGGTGGCGCAGTCGGTTAAGCGTCTGACTTCAGCCAGGTCACGATCTCGCACTCCGTGAGTTCGAGCCCCGCGTCGGGCTCTGGGCTGATGGCTCGGAGCCTGGAGCCTGTTTCCGATTCTGTGTCTCCCTCTCTCTCTGCCCCTCCCCCGTTCATGCTCTGTCTCTCTCTGTCCCAAAAATAAATAAACGTTGAAAAAAAAAATTAAAAAAAAATAAAAATAAAATAAAAATAAAATAAGGAAATGTTTATATAAACTTATCATAAACTTATGATGTTTATATAAACTTATAAACTTATCATCATATATCATGAAATTATGTTAGGCCTAAAATATAAAACATTCTTCCTTCTGTTTTTCTTTTCACAGTTCTATCATCCAGTAGAATGCTGTATTACAGAGATAAATATCCCAAATTCTAGTTCAGAAGCCATGCTTCTTATAGAAGAGTATAATTTCATTATCTGTGGTAAATTTATAAGCCTATGATGTAATGTTGAAAACTATGATTTTGCATATATTGATTTTAGTGTGTAATTTGTGCTGGCAGTAATTTTCCACTGGCCATAAGGAAGAACTATTTTAATTAACTATGATAATTCAACCATGTCAATTGGAGATGCACATAAACACACACACACAAAATCCTGAGAAATACCATAAGATTTCAGTCTATTTTGTATAAGTGAATCACAGGTCTTGGCACATAATAAGTACTCAGTAAGATAGGAGCTACTATAATTATCATCATGAAGAGTCACTGGGTTAAGAATAGCCCTACTGAAAAGTAAGAGCTACATTGTCTTGATTACTATATGATACTCTGAGAAAATAGGCTCAGGCGTTACTTTGTCAGGTAATGGTTTGTAAATATAGTTGCTTTAAACAAACCACATGCAGCAGGAGAGGCAGGTATGCTCCTAGAACCTTGCCCCAAGAAACCTCTGTTCAGGTTAGTCCATCATTCCAGTCTGTTCATCATTTAAATTCCTATGACTATGGCTTCTTCTAGCAAGATATGGTATAATCTATTGTCTCAAGGTCTAGGTTCTGATCCTAGATGTACGTGATTTTGAATCTTAGCTTTATTGGTTGTTAGCTCTGTGACCTTGAACAATGGTCACAGACCATTGTAATGGTACACAGACCAATGTTCTGTGTAATGGTACACAGAACAATGGTACACAGACCACTGTAAAATGACGTTTATAATAACAGCTAGTTTATAGGGCTATTTTGATAAAACAAGTATACATCACAGAGTAAGTCTGATATAAATCAGCTCTTTGTATTCCTGGATGCTACTGTGGTCTCTCTTTTGGTGATGACTCTACACTATCTGACTTCAGCTGTGACTCAGTGCAAACACAAATTGTTTGCAGCCCTGAGTGAACCTCAGGATTGTCCCTCTACTCCCCTTTTCATATAATAGTTTTCCCAGATTTCTTTGCACACATGTGTTGGTCAGTATTTAGCCTAAGACTTGAGCAGAACCCTTAACAGATATCTAGAGCTCTCTCTTTCTCTCTTTATCTATCTATCTATCTATCATCTATCTGTATATCTCCATCACTCTTTCTATTTCTCTTCCTCTTTCTGGGAAGCAGTCTCCTTTCCTGTACTCTGCTGTGTAAACACTAGCAACCATGATCACTTCTGACCCTTGAGTCCATCTCTTCAACTCAAGGGAGACCACTGAGCTTTACTTAAATTCCCTCTCCCTATCCCACAGGCTGAAAATTCCCTCTAGCTTATCAGCTGAAGCAACTATAGGGCTCACTTCATTTTCTCACTCTCAGGAATCATTATACTGCACTCCTTGATGTTCTATGTGTATATAGAACATTGTTTTTGTATACTTTGGCTATTCTTTAATGTTGATTCTGATGAGAGGATAAGTCTGGGCCATGTTACTCCCACTGGTCCAGAAGTGGACATTGCCCAAGTAAAGTATCTTTTAACCATGGCAACTAGGTAGATAGTCAACTTGACTTTCATAGACTGTAATGGTTTTACATTTCCCTGATATATATGCAAATCCTGAATCATATGCTGGTTCTAGAAACTGTACCTTAGAGTGTTATAAAATGGACCTATAAACTCAAGCCTGCTATTCTCATCCTTCTCAACAATAAAACTGGCCAATGATTAACTTTCTGACGTCATACATTTAGGAAATCAGAAAAATATTATTTTTCTTTTAAAACTATAATGAAATGCTCCATATCTAAACTTCCTGACAAATTTTAATTCAAACATGGATGTACCTGAAAAATTCAATTATTCATACATTAAAAATATTTATGGAGCACTGACTTTGTGTCAAACAGGCACTGTTCTAGATGCTAAGGATAAAGCTGAGAACAGAAAGGTAAGATTCCTCATTTGTGGGATTGAGATTCTATTGGTGGTAGTGGGAAGACAACTAATAGAAAAGCAGATAAATGTATTAAGCAAGAAATAAAAGAAAGGAAAAGAAAGAGAAAGAAAGAGAAAAAGAAAAGAAAGAAGGAAGAAAGAAAGAAAGAAAGATAGATAGAAAGAAAAACATGATAAGAACAAGCATAATGCAAGAAATTAAAATAGGGGACTGGGGACCTGCTTCTGAGTAAGTAGTAGAATGGCTCTAAAGGAGTTATATTATCTGAAAGAAAAAAAAGTAAGTATGAAGAGATCAGAGACAAAGCTTTCCAGTTAGGCAGAATGAATGCAAGTGTCCTATGGCTAGAAATGCACTTAAAGGTGTTCAAGAAAGGCTAGTGGTGGTAGGTGCAGTGAATGAGGGAAAGGGGATTCTGAGAGGTCACAGGAGTAGGCAGGGGCTAGGTTACTTATAAGGTGGCTTAAGAGTTTGGAATTACTTTAGAATGATGGGAAGCCACTAGAGATTTTAAAGGAAGGAAGTGACATTATTTGATTTACATTTCAAACCCCTTCTGACTACTATGTGAAGAATTGTAGAGGAGTAAAAGAAAAAGCAAGGGACCAGTTAGAGGATATAGGATGAATACAGTGAATATGGAAAGAAGTGGAAGCCTTGGGATAAGTCTTGGAGGTGGAGTCAACAAGCCTTGATGGATTAAATGTAGATTATGAAGGATAATGCCTAGATTTTTGACTTAAGCAATTGGGTGGATTGTTATGTAATTTAATGGGGAAAAATTGAGAGTGAAGCAAGTTTGTGAAAAACTATTGAATTGATCTCTTTTTCCAAATCAATTTTGAGATGTTTATTAGAAAGCCTCATGGGGGGGAGGAGTCAAGATGGTGGAACAGCATGGAAGCTTTTTTTGTGTCTCGTGTCCATAAAATACAGCCAGACCAACAATGAACCATCCTACACACCTACAAAACTGATTGGAAGATTAACACAACAATCTGCACAACCTGAACCACAGAATTCAGCAGGTACATGGCACGGAGAGCTGAACTTGGGGAGCAAGAAGCCATGAAAGGTAGGGAACCCCTTTTGCGGGTGGAGAGTGGATGGAGACTGGGGAGTGGGGGAGCATACAGGAAAAGCACCTCTCCCCAAAAGCAGCTGGAGAGAAAGTGGAAAATTGGAAATAGCTGCAGGGACTAAACTAAAAAGGGAGAAAGGAGAAAGGAGAGGGTTTAAATTCCATTAAGACTGTAAACAAGGGGAGCGCAAAGGCTGCAACTCTGCAGCTCGATACCTGGCGGTGCTCTGGTGGGAAAGATGAATCCCCAGGAATAGAGTAGGGTCCGGGTGGTTCTTGGGACACACAGGGAAAAGCGGTTCCACTGCTGGAAGGACATTTGGTAGAGACTGTTGAAGCCACCTGGTCCCAGCAGATCCCAGAAGCAGCCACACTTGCTGGTGCTGGGGCAAAGTCATTGACGGTGAAGCCTGGTGCCAGATGTGTGTTGTGATTTCCCACAATCCCTGAAATGCTAATGCTACACTGTCTTGTGAACTTTTTTGGGGGGCGGGCTGGCACCTGGCCGCAGTCTCAGGGCACCGGCAACAGCAGGGTCCAGTGGGCATTCCTGGGTGTAGCCGACATTTGGCCATTGCTCATTCAGCCATTGGTTGGTGACACCCTCCTGCAGAGGGCGGATTGGGTCAAAGCCGCAGTCCTTCAGAAGGGGCCAGGGAAAACAGCTGCAACTGAGGCAAACCTTGGGAGACAGGTATTGCCTAGGGCCTGGTTACGGAGAGTGGAAAAGCGGGGCATGGATGAGAGCTGAAGACAGAGGACTGGTGCACAATTGCTGATCCAGGAGAACACACTGGGTAGCTGGGTGGCACCATTTTCACCGCTCCTGCGCATGCGCATGCACACCTACGAGCACCACAACAATCCACCCCAGTAGGCTAGCAGGTGCCATCCAGTGGAGAGCGGAGCTGTTACACCGAGCCCCGCCCAACTGGGCCAACTTTGCTCTTCAAGAACACAAGCCTCACTGCTGGCTTAATTTATGGACTATAAACAGCTCCATGGACTGACCTCTAGGGGAAAATGAAAGAATTTCAGTCCTACTTCAATCTGTTAGCAGGCTCATTTATTCAATTTTTTTCTTTCTCTTTTTCCTTTTTCTCTTTTACAATTCTTTTCTAAAAATTTCTGTCTTTAAATTATACTATATTTTTTACTTTTGTGTAAATTTTTTCAAATTCTACTTTACTTTCATTTTATTTTAGTCTACTTCAGTGTACTCACCTTTTCAAATTTACAATTTCCTTTTTTTCTTTCTTTTTCTTTTTTTGTTTCATTTCTCTTCTTTTTCTTGAATGCAGAAAGAGAAAAACTTAATTTTTACTTTCAATTTCTTTTAAAAATACTTTTATTTAATTTTTACTACTATATTTTCTGCTTTTATGTAAATTTTTTAAAATTATATCTTACTCCCATCATTTTATTTTAGTCTACTACAGTGTATTCACTTTTTCAAATTTTCAAACGATTTCTTTTTTCTTTTCTTCTCTTTTCTTTTCTTTTCTATTCTTTTCTTTTCTTTTTTCTTTTTTTGTCTGTTTTTTTCTCTTTTTCATTTCTTTTCTTTTTTTTATTTTTTTTATTTATTTATTTTTTTTTAATTTTTTTTTCAACGTTTTTATTTTATTTTTTTGGGACAGAGAGAGACAGAGCATGAACGGGGGAAGGGCAGAGAGAGAGGGAGACACAGAATCGGAAACAGGCTCCAGGCTCCGAGCCATCAGCCCAGAGCCTGACGCGGGGCTCGAACTCATGGACCACGAGATCGTGACCTGGCTGAAGTCGGACGCTTAACCGACTGCGCCACCCAGGCGCCCCTCTTTTTTTTAAATACAGAAAACTAAAAAACATTTTTCTTTTTATTTTTTATTAAAAATATTTTTTCTTAATTTTTTCTGCTATATTCTCTACTTTTGTGTATATTTTTTCGAATTCTATTTTACCCACATCATGTCATTTTAGTCTACTTTAGTGTATTCATTTTTTCAAATTCTCAATTTCCTTTTTTTTTCCTCTAATCTGTCAAACCACTTTCAACACCCAGACCAGAACACACCTAGGATCTAGCATCATCTATTTGATTCGTGTGTGTGTGTGTGTTTAATTTTTAATTTTAATATTTTTTATATTAATTTTTTAAATTTCAATTTTTCTACCTCATTAATTCCTTTTCTCCCTTCAAAATGAAAAAATGAAGGAATTAACCCCAAAAGAAAGAGCATAAAGAAACAACAGCCAGGGATTTAACCAGCACAGATACAAGCAAGATGTCTGACCCAGAATTTAGAATCACGATAATAAGAATACTAGCTGGAGTTGAAAATAGATTAGAATTATCCCTTTCTGCAGAGATAAAAGAAATAAAAAATAGCCAGAATGAAATTAAAAATGCTATAACTGAGCTGCAATCACAGATGGATGCAGCAGCGGCAAGGATGGACAAGGCAGAACAGAGAATCAATGATATAGAGGACAAACTTATAGAGAATAACGAAGCAGATAAAAGGAGGGAGATTAAGGCAAAAGAGCACGATTTAAAAATTAGAGAAATCAGTGACTCATTAAAAAGGAACAACATCAGAATCGTAGGGGTCCCAGAGGAGGAAGAGAGAGAAAAACGGGTAGAAGAGTTATGTGAGCAAATAGTAGTGGAAAACTTTCCTAACCTGGGGAAAGACACAGACATCAAAATCCAGGAAGCACAGAGGACCCCCATTAGATTAGATATTTTCAAACCACAATGCTATGAAACTCTACATCAACCACAAGAAAAAATTTGGAAAGGTAACAAATACTTGGAGACTGAAGAACATCCTGCTAAAGAATGAATGGGCTAACCAAGCAGTTAAAGAAGAAATTAAAGTATATGGAAGTCAATGAAAATGATAGCACCACAACCCCAAACCTCTGGGATGCAGCAAAGCCAGTCATAAGAGAAAGTATATAGCAATCCAGGCCTTCCTAAAGAAGGAAGAAAGATCTCAGATACACGACCTAACCTTATGCCTTAAGGAGCTGGAAAAAGAACAGCAAATAAAACCCCAAACCAGCAGAAGACAGGAAATAATAAAGATTAGAGCAGAAATTAATGCTATCAAAATGGAAAAAAACAGTAGAACAGATCAATGAAACCAGAAGCTGGTTCTTTGAAAGAATTAACAAAATTGATAAACCACTAGCCAGTTTGATCAAGAAGAAAAATGAAAGGACCCAAATAAGTAAAATCAAGAATGAAAGAGGAGAGATCACAACCAACACAACAGAAATAAAAACAACAATAAGAGAATATTATGAGCAATTATATTCCAATAAAATGGGCAATCTGGAAGAAATGGATAAATTCCTAGAAACATACATGCTACCAAAACTGAAACAGGAAGAAATAGAAAATTTGAACAGACCCATAACCAGTAAGGAAATAGAATTAGTAATCAAAAATCTGCCAAAAAACAAGAGTCCAGGGCCAGATGGCTTTCCAGAGGAATTCTACCAAACATTTAAGGAAGAGTTAACACTTATTCTCTTGAAACTGTTCCAAAAAATAGAAATGGAAGGAAAACTTCCAAACTCTTTCTTTTTAAAAATTTTTTTTCAACGTTTATTTTTGGGACAGAGAGAGACAGAGCATGAATGGGGGAGGGGCAGAGAGAGAGGGAGACACAGAATCGGAAACAGACTCCAGGCTCCGAGCCATCAGCCCAGAGCCTGACGCGGGGCTCAAACTCACGGACCGCGAGATCGTGACCTGGCTGAAGTCGGACGCTTAGCCGACTGCGCCACCCAGGCGCCCCCCAAACTCTTTCTGTGAAGCCAGCATTACCTTGATTCCAAAACCAGACAGAGACCCCACTAAAAAGGAGAACTATAGACCAATTTCCCTGATGAACATGGATGCAAAAATCCTCAACAAGATACGTTAAATACGTTAAAAAAATTATTCACCACGACCAAGTGGGATTTATACCTGGGATGCAGGGCTGGTTCAATATCTGCAAAACAATTAATGTGATTCATCACATCAATAAAAGAAAGGACAAAAACCATATGATCCTCTCAATAGATGCAGAGAAAGCATTTGACAAAATACAGCAACTTTCTTTCTAAAAACTCTCAAGAAAGTAGGGATAGAAGGATCATACCTCGATATGATAAAAGCCATATATGAACGACCCAATGCTAATATAATCCTCAATGGGGAAAAACTGACAGTTTTCCCCCTAAGGTCAGGAACAAGACAGGGATATCCATTCTCACCACTGTTATTCAACACAGTATTGGAAGTCTTAGCCTTTGCAATCAGACAACACAAAGAAATAAAAGGCATCCAAATCAACCAGGAGGAGGTCAAACTTTCACTCTTTTCAGATGACATGATAGTCTATATGGAAAACCCAAAAGATTCCACCAAAAAACTGCTAGAACTGATCCATGAATTCAGCAAAGTTGCAGGATATAAAATCAATGCACAGAAATCGGTTGCATTCCTATATACCAACAATGAAGTGACAGAAAGAGAAATCAAGGAATCGATCCCATTTACAGTTGCACCAAAAACCATGAAATACCTAGGAATAAATCTAACCAAAGACGTGAAAAAGCTATACACTGCAAACTATAGAAAGCTTATGGAAGAAATTGAAGAAGACATAAAGAAATGAAAAAGATTCCATGCTCCTGGATAGGAAGAACAAATATTGTTAAAATGTTGATACTACCCAAAGCAATCTACATACTCAATGCAATCCCTATCAAAGTAACACCAGCATTCTTCACAGAGCTAGAACAAATAATCCTAAAATTTGTATGGAATCAGAAATGACCCCGAATAGCCAAAGCGATCTTGAAAAAGAAAACCGAAGCAGGAGGCATCACAATCCCAGACTTCAAGCTATACTATAAAGCTGTAATCATCAAGACAGTATGGTACTGGCACAAGAACAGACATTCAGATCCATGGAACAGAATAGAGAACCCACAAATGAACCCACAAATGTATGGCCAACTAGTCTTGACAAAGCAGTAAAGAATATCCAATGAAATAAAGACAGTCTCTTCAGCAAGTGGTGCTGGGAAAACTGGACAGCAACATGCAGAAGAATGAACCTGGACCACTTTGTTACACCATACACAAAAATAAACTCAAAATGGATGAAAGACCTCAATGTAAGACAGGAAGCCATCAAAATCCTCGAGGAAAAAGCAGGCAAAAACCTCTTTGATCTTGCCTGCAGCAACTTCTTACTCAACATGTCTCTGGAGGCAAGGGAAAAAAAACAAAAATGAACTACTGGGACCTCATCAAAATAAAAAGTTTCTGCACCATGAAGGAAACAATCAGCAAAACTAAAAGGCAACTGATGGAATGGGAGAAGATATTTGCAAATGACATATCAGATAAAGGGTCAGTATCCAAAATCTACAAAGAACTTCTCAAACTCAACACCCAAAAAACAAAGAATCCAGTGAATAAATGGGCAAAAGACATGAATAGACACTTCTCCAAAGAAGACATCCAGATGGCCAATCAACACATGAAAAAATGCTCAACATCACTCATCATCAGGAAAATACAAATCAAAACCACAATGAGATACCACCTTACACCTGTCAGAATGGCTAACTTTAACAATTCAGGCAACAACAGATGTTGGTAAGGATGTGGAGAAAGAGGATCTCTTTTGCGTTGTTGGTGGCAATGCAAGCTGGTGCAGCCACTCTGGAAAATAGTATGGAGGTTCCTCAAAAAACTAAAAATAGAACTACCCTATGGCCAAGCAACTGCACTACTAGGCATTTATCCACAGGATACAGATGTGCTGTTTCGAAGGGACACAGGCACCCCAATGTTTATAGCAGCACTATCAACAATAGTCAAAGTATGGAAAGGGCCCAAATGTCCATTGCTGGATGAATGGATAAAGAAAATGTATATATATACAATGGAGTACTACTCGGCAATCAAAAAGAATGAAATCTTGCCATGTGCAACTACGTGGATGGAACTGGAGGGTATTATGCTAAGTGAAATTAGTCAGTGAGAGAAAGACAAAAATCATATGAATTCATTCATATGAGGACTTTAAGAGACAAAACAGATGAACATAAGGGAAGGGAAACAAAAATAATATAAAAACAGGGAGGGGGACAAAAGAGAAGAGAGTCATAAATATGGAGAACAAACTGAGGGTTGCTGGAGGGGTTGTGGGAGGGGGGATGGACTAAATGAGGAAGGGGCATTAAGGAATCTACTCCTGAAATCATTGCTTCACTATATGCTAACTAATTTGGATGTAAATTTAAAAAAATAAAAAATAGCGTTAAAAAAAATAAAGAAAGAAAGCTTCATGGAGATACTGAGTGGAAGTTGGATGTATAAACCTATAGTTTCAGAAAGAGACTAAAGCTAGATAACTAATTTTGGGAATTGTCACAAATAGATGAGATCTAAAGTATTTGATTTGAGAAAACACATAAAGGAAGAATATTTAAATAGAGAACAGGAGGGATCCAGATATGGTCTTGTGCAATGTCAACTTCTGAAGTTTATCAGGACATAGATGGGGGACTTAGGAGTGGGCTGTGAAGTGAGAGGAAAACCAGAAAAATAAGAGAATGGTCAATGTACCAAATGCTCATGAGAACATCTGGTAAGAACAAAAAGGTAACCACTGGATGTGACAATATGGAGATCATTAGTAACCTTGATTAGTGCAGATATAGTGAACTAATGGGACAGAAAAGGTGATGAAAGAATGTGAGGTGGAAAGAAAGAAAGAAGAGGTGGAAGGGAGTGGGTATGGACCACTCTTTAAGGAAGAGCCTGTGCTGTGAATGCAAGCTGAGAAATAGAATGGAAGCTGGAATAGGAAGGGGTTCAAGAAAGGATTTATTTTATTAAAGAAAGGAAACACTCAACATGTTTTAGATAAATGGTCATAATTCACCACAGAAGCAGAAATCAATGCAGGATAAAAAGAAAGTAATTACAGTAACAGAGTCCTTGAAAGCAAAAAGAGAGAGCTGTGGAGCACAAGTGCACAAATTGGCCTTGGATAACCCAAGGGATGCTTCTTTCATATTCATAAGAAGGTACAGACATGGGTAGGCTGGGTATTTCACATTGTAAAGATGCATGAGATATTGTCTGATAGTTCTAATTTTTGGCTAATTATGAGGCAAAGTTGCTAACCGAGAGAAGGCTAGAGAAGATGGATATAGGAGGACTGAAGATAGCAATGCGTGAAATGGTCATTTTGAAGAGTCATATGACAAATCCCATTGCTGAGCAGTGTTGTATGCCCCTTTGAGTTTTGTGGCCACACTGTGCATTCAAAGTCAGTAAGAGTGTGTGTTTTTTTCCCAAGAGAGATAGGTTGCAGGCTGAGATTAAGTGTATAGGTTGAATTTAATTAGAACTGGGGTTTTGCCAAGAGAATATATTGCCAAGAGAAATGGGAGAAATAGTTAAGATTGTAGCAATAGATAATTTAATGATGGACCATGAAATCTAAACTCTAGCTAATGAAGGAAGTGAGCTTATGACAGGGGTGATAGTGAAAATGCAGTCGAATCAGTGAATGGGGTGCTTCATGAGGTAGGAAAACAGTCTGGGAGAGATGTTAAATAGGAATACGGAAAAAAAAAGAAGTGATTGGGCATTCTTTCATCTCTGCTGCATGTATTGAAACAAAACATCTAAAGATATAGTGTGTTCTTTTTCATGTCAGTACTGGAAGATAAGACATCTGGAGATAAGTTAACTGGGTAGAGAAGACTAAATTGTATTGATTAAATTTTTGAATGATTCAGAGGAAGACATAATTTGGGATGTCAATGCATTTTGGATTGTTACACTTTTAAGAAGCATGGAAAGCACTTTTCATTTTGTATTTTTGGCTTACAACCCAAACTCCTCATCAGCCATTCAATTACACCTAATATCTGGCCTTCTCCCAACTCTTAGATGTTCCTTTGGCTCTCTCTCTGTTCAGGATAGGAGCAGAAAGTCTTTTCAACTGAAAAGATTCATGAACACTGACTTTGGGTTTTGTCTCATACTTATGTTTTCATATTGATTGTAAGATTAGAGTAAGCATGAAGCAAAAAAATAAAAATAAAAAGTTTTTATCATGAGCTTTGCCAGTACCAAATACTCCAATTCAGTATTGTATAGCTACTTTCCTTCTCATACCTGCCTTGAATCAGATTCTTTTATCAGAGAGGACACACTTTTATACAGACTGAGCTGAAACCCAACACTTTTTTAGCACAAGGGTTAACATATCCTGAGACAGGATAGTCATGAAAACCAGGAGGTGCTCCATTCTCAATGTATATAAATAGCTTCTCTCTCTTATATCCTTCCTCCATGGCTATTTATAGAGCATGAGGAAACTAGAATATGACCAGTCTGTCATCCAATGCCATATATTCCATAAAAACTGAAACCATTGGAAGCTATTGCCAATCCTAACCAAAAATGTAGATAGGGATTTTTTTTTAAGTCAAGTTAACTCAAAAAACCTTTTTAGAGGAAAAGAAATTTGAGAAATGAAAATGTGACAAGAGTTGTTTCTTTATGTATCAATTACTGGTAGTCAAATTATTTTCCTTGTTCTGTTGTTTGCAAAAATCCAAGCGATAAGCTCTCTTTCTGGACCAATAACCCAAAAGTCAGACAGGTGGTCATGAATAGTTTCTCTGAACTTTTATATATAGAGATTTCACATAAACATGACAATAGTGATAAGTAACTGTATTTTCTATAATGCTGGTATTGAATTTATTGAGAGTGATGCCATCATAAATAAAAGTATCTCATACAAAATGTCTCTTTGAGTTTTTCCATGTAAAGGAGAAACTGCCTTTTATTATACAATGGAAGCTAGAACCCATTTTCTTTTTGTGTTGGTTTTGGCTTCAAAAATAAATTTGAAGATTTTGATGCTTAATATTTCTAATTTCTTTAATAAACTAGAGTCTGCTGTCCCCATCCTGGAATTTTATTTTGTATCAAATATTTCTTTTTTTTAAATGTTTATTCATTTTTGAGAGAGAGAGAGAGAGAGGAGAGTGAGCAGGGGAGGGGCAGAAAAAGAGGTAGACAGAGAATCTAAAGCAGGCTCTGCAGTAATAGCAAAGAGCCTGATGTGGGGCTCAAAATCATGAACTGTGAGATCATGATCTAAGCTGGAGTCTGATGCTCAACTGACTGAGCCACCCAGGCACCCCTCAAAAAATTTTTTAAAAGTTTTTTTGCTGTTATTCTCGTGTATTTTTTAAAATGTAAGCCATAGGACACCATTTTGGTAAATAGAATTGGAATTTCAGAATGTTACAGTTGACAAGAACTGAAAAAAGAGATTGTATAATCTCCCAGCTTGTATAACATAGAAAGTGGGCTCAGAAATGTTATGTAAATTATATAGCTAGGAACTGGCAGAGTCAGTACTAAAACTAAAACTTAGATTTTCTCAATCTAAGCTTGGTGCAAAGTAGGAAAAATTAAACTAGAAATTATATGCAATGCACAAATTTGCTTTCTTTTTTAAACTTAATGTTATTGCCTGTGAATTGTTCTATATGGGTGAGATTTGTTCCCCCTGGCTTGACTCCAAGCTTTCCAATGGTAGGCCCTGTTTAGTCTTCCAATATTCAGTAAACACTGCATTAAATAAATCACAGGCCAGAACGACTTTTTTTCAGTCACTTATTTACTATCAATGTTAATGATCAACTTATTTCTTTCCTTGAAATATGAAAGACTTACCCTATTTGAAATCCTAGAAATATTTGCAATTTTACATGGAACTTTTTAACCTTAGATTTATATTAATATCTTTAACTTAAAACAGTACATTTAACATTTACTCCTAGAATACTATATATAATTGACAAATTCTCTCCCCACCCCAACTTTAAAACACACACATACATGGCATGCACACACACACTGAACACAAATTTCTGTCATGCAGAGTGTTTGAAGCCTTAATTGGGATGATTGAAGATGTGAGAATTGTTCCTTCTGACACTTAGACTTTCTTATGCGGATTCCTTTTATAGGCCTGTGGTGATGACTCCTCTGCTGGCCTGTGCCCCTGTTCAGTCTTTTCTCACAAATCGTTTGTCTGATTTCCACCCCCGCCTCTGCCCATGTGGCACATTTCTGAACCATCGCTCTACCGCAATTACTTTTCTTAACAGCTAAAGCATCCTTTATGCTATAGTATTTTTAAATGATCTTGTTAATCCTAAAGCAGACTCCTTCGTGTTCACTACTTTTCATTCTATGCTCCCCAGTGAGACGGGTGCTAATGGGAAGTGAAATATTGACAAAGAATAAGCAACAAGAGTGAGAAAAATAAGGAAAAGGTGTATATAAGGTAGAAATTGGATAATTGTCCCTTAACATGTGATTTTTGTCTTGTCCATTATCCTGGAGAGCTGGAGGAAATAACCCTGTGTGATGAGGGGTGTGGTGGTAGCACAGTCTAGGCCTGAATCTGCTGATAACCCAAGGGGCCCTGAACAAGGTCTGAAAGGATACAAATGCGCAAGAAGGGGAGTTAGGATTGGTGATGGGTGATAGTCAATTCAAGGGGAGCAAATGAAAGGCAATAAGAACAAATTGCAATAGATTGGGGAAGGGAAAAAAGTAATTGACCTATATTAGTGTGGTTGATATGAAAATACTCTCAACCTAGGTGTTACTACCTCCATTTTACAAAAGTCAAGTGTAAGTCTATTTGGTTTCAAAGGTATATTCATTCTCCTGTGTGATCTGCAGAAAGTTCAGAGTTACAGATTCAAAAGTCAAGAATAGAGCCTGTCTGCAGATAATGAAATTAAGAAACATGGGATTAAGTGAGTCAGTTCTGCAAATTTTAATCACAGCAGTTTGTAGGTTTGCATTTTACATAGTTTACTTCCTCTGGGTTTTGAGTTTTAAGAGTTATGCAGCATTAACACATGCAAAACTTCCAAATAATTTCTATTCTACTTTGGAGTGCTTGGTGTCTAATATTTTATTTTATTTTATTTATTTATTTTTTTTTAATTTATTTTTTAATTTTTTTTTCAACGTTTATTTATTTTTGGGACAGAGAGAGACAGAGCATGAACGGGGGAGGGGCAGAGAGAGAGGGAGACACAGAATCGGAAACAGGCTCCAGGTTCCGAGCCATCAGCCCAGAGCCTGACGCGGGGCTCGAACTCACGGACCGCGAGATCGTGACCTGGCTGAAGTCGGACGCTTAACCGACTGCGCCACCCAGGCGCCCCATGTGTCTAATATTTTAGATATCAATAATACTTTTCAAAAAAAAGGTCCAAAAATGAGGATTATGTTTCTCATCCACTCTCTGAAAAGGAGATCACTCAGAATAAAAGGAAAAGTTCTGAAGTCTGTCTATGCTGCTCAGGATGGTGGCCACTGGCCTCATGAGTCTATGGAGCACTTTGGGTACACCTAGTCTAGATTGAATAGTAGTTTAATTGTAAAATACATTCCAGATTTTGAAGACTTAGTTTGTGAAAATATAAAAGATCTCATTAATAATTTTGTTCTTGATTGCATACTGAAGTGTAACAATTAGGATATATTCAGCTAAATAAAATAAATCATTAAAATTAATTTCACTTACTTCTTTTTATTTATTTTTTTAGCGTGGCTACTAGACAATTTAAAATGACATATGTAATTTGCATTTGTGGCTCACACCACTATTGGACAGTGTTGCTCTATATTGCCCTGAACTCTATTGCTTCAGGGCTATATTGGCAGCCTTCCAGGTATTTTCCAGTTCAGGAAATGCCCAGTTATATGTTATATACATAATATGTTCCATGATTTTCTCTCTCAATATATATTTTAGCTTTCCATGTATTTCCCAGGTTAGGGAATGCCTAGTTATGCCCAGTGACATATCTCTACGAACCAAGGTGTGGCAATATCTAACACTTACCCTGGCAAACCTTCAAATGGCCTCCCTATTTTGAAGGGAAATTTTACTAAGAATATAGATAAACAAAATGATTCAAGTAAATTAAGTTGTTATAGGTAGATACCCTATATTTCAACTTGATGGGAATTTCGGCTGGTGTTCATTTATTCTTCCCTTCACTCATTCATTTATTCCACAGATGTGAAAGAGGGTGTCCTGGGAAAGATGTGTGTTATGAAAGACTGCCCCAGACCACAGGGATGGAAGAAGTCCAAGTAATGCAGGATACAATCTCAACTGATGAAAATGTTTTGATATAGATTACTTATTATATTTAATCATGCTCAGCAAATAGCTTTGAACATTCATTTACATATTTGTTAAAGTATAGGAACTGCCTGGTTTTTTGTTTATCCTTATGCAGGCTAAAAGACCTCTCAGACAAGGAAATAGACCTTGGATTTTATTCTTCCATAAAAGGAAATGTTCCCTAGGCTTTAGAGCAACAATAACAAAGCTCCCTGCAATATATTTGGTTCTGTTAAGAGTTATATAATAATTTAAAGGGATTGTTGATGTTCATTCTAATATTATGTTTGGGTTAATTGTACCTTTGAGGCTTGTTATCATAAATGATACATCTAATAATAAGCTGAAGCTGTCATAAATATATATGATCTCATTCCTTACCATGTTCTTTCACCAAATTGGGTTTCTACTTATTTTCTTACATCCTTATTTCATCAATCTATTAAATAAAAAAATTTTGAGTCTAATTTTGAAAAGAAGAATAAAAAACCATCAAGTATGATGAAGTGGTGGATAAAAAAATTCATGTACCTAAATTTGCTATTGAGAGACAATAAATTATTTTATTTTAAACGTTTGTTGTCATAAAAATTTCAGGCCCCTGTCCAAAGTAATCAAAGCACAAATCATAGTACTAGTCATCAAAACAAGTTACTATAAATAAATATATGATACTTTCTTTGAGGGTAGGAATAGATCCATTATGGAAAGTTTCCAATATCTTCATGGGCAGCATCTCAACGTACTCGGATCTTAGCCCAGGTGGATTATAGAAGAAAATGCTTCAAGACCAGAACTGCCAAGACATTCAGTGTTATTTCTTCTTTCAGTGGCAAAAACAGGTAATCAGCATGAATAATTCCCTACTTTGGGTGTGTACGTACATTTTTCTAAATAAAATTAAATCTGATACCAACTCCTCCTGGCCCTTGGAATTTCTTAAGCATAGACTTTCCTTTTTTTCAGTCATTTATTCTTTTTTTTTTTTTGTATGAGGTTTGATGTATTCTTTGGGATCTTTATAAAAACTCCAGGGCTTCTTGAATTCGTTATGTGTAAATTAGTCTAAAGTGACAAAGGCAGCTATAAATTCAGCGCCTTGTACAAGTTAAAAACATTTATTTTCTCACATTATATTCTGGCCAGGTGGCCAGGGGTTAGTGGGATTGCCTTCTGTGTTTTGACTTGCTTTTGTCAACTCAAGGTTTTCAGTTCTTGATCCAAGATGGTTTACTGCCCTCATTCCACTTTAGGGAAAGAAAGAGAAGAGGCCACCTCCTTTTGTGGGTATGTCCTTAAGGTTGTACACATTATTTCTGCTTCAATAGAAAATGGTCACATGGCCACATCTAGTTGCAGAGGAATTTGGGAATGTAGTTATTGGCTGAGTGCCTCACTCAAAATCCTACAACCATGGAAGTGGGACAGGGGCATAGAAAATGACTAGAAGTCCTTGCCACTTTTATAATCAATGAAAATTAGGAACTGGGCTCTAGATTGAGGACCATAATGGTAACCACTGAAATGATGGTGGTCAAGTTTATACAGTGCATCTGAATATAGGTTGTTCTACTTTTTTGGTGTTCATTTCATGGACATCCATGTATCCATGCAGCCAATTGTGTCATCTCCTAGAAATAATAGGACTCTAGAGATAATAGAAGGGCTCTAGGCTCTGCCATTTGGAAATTTGCCTCTGTGGTGTCTCTCAGTCTAGGGAAACAATTCTTTTCTGGGTTTATGCCACTTTTTCCCCTTTAATAATCCTTCAAATTTCAATCTCTATATTCTCATATCCTGAAATAATTCCATTCTGTTATTCATAGGACCCTGAACTCTCAAAGTATAGGGGTTATTTTTTTAAATTTCTTTCAGAAAAATAAAACAAAAATGAATTTTTAATTTCCTCCAGTATTAAGAAAATTGTGATTGTCAAACTGGATGTCACACACTGGAAGCTGTGGACAACCTAAGTCCACTGATGTATTTTGTTAGGTTTGCAAGTTTTTGGGGGGTTGTGGTGGTGGTTTGCTAAATTGAACTACAATCAAACTAAATTGAACTCCAAGATTGAAAAAAAAAGAAAAAGAAAAAGAAAAAAAACAAAAACAAAAACCATGATCCACCAATCTCTATATGTAATCCCACTTCTGGATATATATCCGAAGAAAATGAAAACAGGATATTGAATAGATATACACACCTCTATGTTCACTGCAGCATTATTTACAGTAGCCAACATATGGAAGCAACCCAAATGTCTACCGATAGAAAATGGATAAAGAAGACGTGGCATATATACAACAGAATAATACTTAGCCACAAAAAAAAAGAATGAAATCTTGCCATTTGAGGCAAGATGAATGGATTTAAAGGGTATTAAAAGTGAAATAAGTTAGAGAAAGACAAATACCATATGATTTCACTTATACGTGGAATCTAAAAAACAAAACAGAAATAGGCTTATAAATACAGAGAACAAGCTGGTGGTTGCCAGAGGGGAGGTGGATAGGGGCATGGGCAAAATAGGTGAAGGAGGTTAAGAGGTACAAGCTTCCAGTTATAAGATAAGTAAATTGTAAATAAGTAAATTGTAAATTGTCCACATAGTTGTAAAGCATAGCATAGGGAATATGGCCAGTAATATTGTAATAACTTTGTATGATTACAAATGGTAACTAAACTTCTTGTGGTGATCATTTTGCAATGTATATAAGTGTTGTATCACTATGTTGTACTCCTGAAACTAATATAATATTGTATGTCAACTACAGTGAAAATTAAAAAAATAATGCCAATATGGTTCAAGCAAGTCTGGGGTGGGACCTGATGTTCTACTTTTCTTACAAGCTCCCAGATGATGTTGATGCCGTTCTTCCATGGAGCACACTTTGATAAGACTTGAAGGGATTAGAACACTTAGGAAGTGATAAATTAAATGTAGGCTGAAATATATGACTGAGAAAATAAGTAAGGATGAATTCATAGTAGAAATAATAAATATTAAGACAAACCAAAGATATTACAGAAGAAGTAACTGAAGTAGATGTAGTGTGAGAACAGTCTTTCAGTCAAACTTTAAGAAAGAGTTTGATGTCTTGTGAAAAATTTGAACATACTGTAATTACCAGTGTTGGTGTATGTGCCCCTCTAAACTTATGCATGTATGTGCAGTATTCAAGAATTGAAATCAACAAATATTTACAGATCTGACTTGGTGCAGGCATTGTATCATCTAGCACACTGAGTAGATCTTAGATATAAAAAGATTCAGGACACATGCTTCTTCTCAAACAGCTCATCATGGTGTTAGAGAAAGAGATAAACGTAAGTGACCATAACATAGCACAGGAAGTGCTAAGCACATGGTGGTCCACCGGGTGTTTTTGTTTTCACCTCTCTAGTAGTAACTATACTCTGGTTTCCCTGTGGGAAATCTACAACTGTCTTCCCAACACATTCCCTCTTCACTTTTGTGATGTGGACTCCTGAACTCTACCTTTGGGCCCCAGGGTAGAGCAAGTGAGTTAGTTCTGAACAGACAAACTATAGTGTTCTGGACACACAGATTGGGCAAGGACAGATGCATGATACCTCAAGAGGAAACGAGATTTCTGTAAAACTCTCAATTTCCAGTGCTATAGGAATCTGCAAGAGCCTCTAGCTATCTCACTGCCACTGGGGCCTCAGGATGAAGCGAATACTGACACCAAGATAGCTGACCTCTTTCTGATCTCTCTTGAGCTCTGTATCAAGCTATCTCTAAAGACAGATATAGTCCCTTTAATTTTATAAGCCAGTAGATTCCATTTGCTTAAGTATAACCATCATCATCATCATCATCATCATCTCATGGTGATTACATGTATGTGAAAGATTTCCCTCATGTAGTTAATTAATAATTATATATATATATATATATATATATATATATATATACACACACATATATAATTTCTTTTTTTTGAAGAAAACATTTAAGTTCTATTCCCTTAGCAAATTTTAATTATATAAAACAGTGTTATCAACTATAGTCACACATGTTATACATTAGATCCACAGATCTTATTCATCTTATGGTTAAAGGTTTATACCCTTTTACCAACCTCTCCCTCTTCACCACAACCCCCCAGTTGCTGGAAACCACTTTTCTATTCTCTGTTTCTATACTTTTGACTTTTTTTTTTTCTTTTTTAGAATCCACATGTAAATAATACATGCAATATTTGTCTTTCTTTGTCTGGATATTTCATTTAGCAGAAATATTCCAATAGCATATATACAGCTATACGTAAGTATTAGATTAGCATAAATACTCCAATAACACACACACACACACACACACACACACATATATATATGACACACACACACATATATATATATATATGTCACATATTCTTTATACATTCATCTACCAATGAACATTTAGGTTTCTTCTATATCTTGGCTATCTTGTTATTAATTTTCTTTTCTTACTGGTTATGGCCTTTTCCTTTCTGCTTAAAGAAGTTCCTTTAACATTTCTTGAAAGGCTGGTTTTATGATGATGAGCTCTTTTAACTTATGTCTGTGTAGGAAACTCTTTATCTTTCTTACAATTCTGAATGATAACCTTGCCAAGTGGAGTATTACTTAAAAAAAAATTTTTTTTTAAATGTGTATTTATTTTTGAGAGAGAGACAAAGCACGACTGGGGAGGGCAGAGAGAGAGGGAGACACAGAATCTGAAGCAGGCTCCAGGCTCTGAGCTGTCAGCACAGAGCCCAATGTGGGGCCTGAACCCACGAGCCGTGAGATCATGACCTGAGTCGAAGTTGGACACTTAACCGGCTGAATCACCCAAACACCCCAATCTCTGTGTTTGTTTCTATATGTTAGGTAGATCATCTATGTCTCCTGCTGTTGAAGGAGTGGCCTTATGTATAAGGTATCCTATGGGGCCTAGAAGTGCAATCCCACCTGGCCCCCAGAACCAAGTGTTCTAGGTATATCCCATGTGTGGGCTACATGTGCCCTCTTTTTGTGTCTGGGTAGTAACTGTTTTTGTTTTTGGTTTTGTTTTTAATTTTTTTTAACATTTGTTTTTTGAGAGACAGAGACAAAGCATGAGCAGAGGGGGTACAGAGAGAGAGAGAGAGAGGGAGACACAATGCAAAACAGGCTCCAGACTCTGAGCTGTCAGCACAGAGACTGATGCAGGGCTCGAACCCACGGACCATGAGATCATGACCTGAGCTGAAGTCGGATGCTTAACCGACTATGCCACCCAGGCACCCTTGGGTAGTAACTGTCATGGGCATGCTGGTGGGTGGGGCTTCAAGTGGTTTAGGGAGTGCCTGCTGAAGTGGGTGGGTTGGATAGGGCTGGTCAGCAGGGGAATGCCAGTGTGGGTTGGGTGTTGCTAGCAAGGCAGTGAGGAGTGTCAGAACTGGCACCTGCCTGTGTCAGGTTAGTTAGGCAGGAGGGCAAGAAAAATGTTTTCCACTAGTGCTTCCATTTCTCTAGGAAGTTCCTACAGACCTCTGCCCCTTCTGCAGATGCCTTAGAATTAGTCAACAAATCTTCACATATACCCCAAGCACTTTTCAAACTGCCTCTGTGCTGTGTAAAGGAGAGAGTGTTTGTGTGTGGGTACTTTAAGGGAGAAGTATTGGTTTCCTGTATCTCTCTGTCTCTCTTGGAGTTAATCTTCATTGATTTTTCAAAGCTCTGGAGTTAAGTGGGTATTTTCAAAGCTTTGTGATAGGGGGACTCATCTTCCTGATATAGGAACCCAGGGCAAGGGGTGCCTGATATAGGACTTTAGCACGTCACTCCTTAGGGAGGACTTCCACACCTGTGAAATTCCTTCCTTTTGCGGGCCACTGTGCCTACAAGTGCAGCTGCATCTCTGCCCCTTTTGCTCTTCTCGATGTGGCTTTTTCTGTAAATCTTTGGCTGTGGAGGAGCTATTTTTCTAGTTACTGGGTCATTGTTACAGAGACTTGCTGTATATGCAGTTGCAGCTTTGGTGTGCCCAGGGGAGAAAGATAACTCAGGAGCTGCCTACTCTGCCATCTTGATCCTGATACCAACGTGCAGGCTTTAAATATCTTGCAAGTTTGTATGTTAATTATACATTAATGAAGCTGAAATTACAAGCAAGAACTAACGTATTTCTGGCTTCTCATGGAAAGCTGGAAGATGTGGAATGTACATACTATGGGGTTGTATTCCTGTGGAGTTGGAACTAAATAGCAGCCATCCATCCTGTTTAGAAGGAACATGCCATTTCACTACTCACAGACACCTTGTCCACATAGTTCAGTTATATCACCTGTCTGGCCCTTATAGATTTTTTTCTTTGAGGTGCTGCTTAAATGAAGAGAACTGGCTCCTGTGTAAAGGAGAGATAAAAATAATTTTAACCTTTTTTTTGAATACCTGCAAAGTGGAAATCATGGTATAAATTAGTAGCTTTCACTTCCCTCCCTGCCACCCCCCCAAAAAAACACAAACAAAAACTGACTTCAATAATATTTTGCCATATTGTGGAAGTATATAAAAGATGTAAATATATGAAAAGCAAAATGACAGTACAATGATCCAATTATGATAAAAGGCTGTACCTTTTAGTTAAGGAAATCACTGGTACAAGAAACCAAAGTGAAGAGATTGAAAAAGACATCAATTTATTTTCTGTTTGCTGAAAAAAAAAAAAACATTGAGTAAAAATCATGTGATGATGCTAATTTTAATAATAGGCAAACTTTAGGAAGAAGTTACTTTAACTCTTCACTTAAATGATGAAGAAAAGTCTGCCACGGATTACTACTTATTTCTCTTAAATGGAATTTCATCAGGCTATTCTAAATTGTGTCTGTTCTATCATTTCAATTCTTTGTGATTTTCTAATTATGTAAGGCAACAAGAAATATACAGTGAATAATCAGCCCTTCAACTATTTATTCAAAAAAAAAATTAACATATATGCCAGGCAGTTGGTTTGGTTATAGAAATTCAGAGATAAATCTGCCCTTAAGTTGCTCATATGGGTTGGTGAGTAACCCCACATGCACACACAAAGTCTTGAAAATTATAAAGCTATGGAGTGTTTAACCCCATATGTTCTTTCAACTGGGTATTAATAACCTATTGATCAAGAAAAATCAAGAAGAAATAACTTAAAATCACTTAAAGCAGTTTTATAGAACGAACTTTCTAGCAATAGTAAACCCCAAGGTAGAAAATGGCTTCTCAATACAAAGATTTATGGGGTAAATTGGGCCAGAAACAATCACAAATTGTAAAGGAAGATTTAAGGTGAAATTTAAAGTTTTGAGTACTGCAGGTGCTTGGAGTTATAGAATGCTCTAGATTCTGGTTACAGAAGGAGGGGAACTCAGAGTGCCACCGGGAAAAATTTCCATATAAGCATTTCTGGTAAAATGCCTTAAAGAGCTTATAGAAGATAAGGGTCTAGATCTCCATGCTCCCAGTAATTCATTTTATATATTTTTCATTCTAAATAAATATTAACTTTTACCTTAATTTTGCATTTATAAATTTGTATTCTTTTTCTTAAAAAGCCCAATTCTTTGTCTTATTGTATTGGCTTCAGACCTAACAAAACTTGGATCTGCCCAGTTTTCTGGGAATCACCGTGAGACTGGGATTGATGGAAAGAATCTAAACTGGTACAATTGAGGAAATAAAGTCGTTTTTTGTTTGCTTGTTTTAATAGGAAAGAATGCAGAAACTTATTCAAATGGGAAGAAGGAGTAATTTTCCCTCCTCTGAGAAGACTCCTTTGCCGTTTTCAGTCCTAATTCATTATTTTGGGACACTCTGAAGTGTCTGCCTGCTAACCATATTCAAGAACAGAGAAAAGCCTGGGGTGTAGCTGAGAGCTTCTTCTGGACCTAGGTGACTAGAAAGTCCTTTCTCGGGCATCCCAGTATTTGACCAGAACTAGATGTCCCTTGATTCACTCCTCTGTGGTTTGAATTCTGAGATTGGTCTGAGGACCATTGTAAAGAAAAAAATTCCCTACAAATTTTTTCAGGTATAATACGGTTTTTATGCTGGAGCATGAAGCTTTTTGAACACTTTAATGAGAGCAGAAAAGGTGTTATTTTAAACTGCAAGGTGAATGGCAACCTGCCTACTTATCTATAATCTCTTTTCCTTTTAAAATCCCTGCCAAATTGTTTATGACATTTATGGGGTTTTGGAATGGTAGTGGGGGTTCAGAGCCAATGGCCAAGAAAGAATTGTTGAAGACATCTTTGGTGCAAAAAGGTGATTTGATTAAAGCATGAGGACAGGACCCATGGGCAGAAAGAGCTGCGCTGGGGTTGTACAGAGTGGAGTTGGGGGAGGTAAAGTCAAGAGGAAGTTTCTTAAAGGGATATTTCCATTTGCTAAAGGAGACTCACAGATGACTGGAGGCCTAGCTATTGTCAGGCCAAACTTGTTTTACCCTCTAGCAAAGCATTATCATTAAGATAATAGGGAGTTCCTAGAGATCAGGATATTGATAAGATTGCCCTTTTCTTGTAATATTACTAAGATATTTGTAAACTGATGGAGAATCTATCTATTTAACCATTTGTTTTCTGTCCTTTCCTTTGTTTCTTGGGCAGGCCAGGAGTGCCTGAGGAATGTCACACATATCCCACAAGGGGGGTGAGAGGGTTGTGCTAGCTTGTGTCCTTAACTTGCCTTATGATCCCTCATCAACATGAAGGAGATAATAGGAACTGATGAACTTTGGTGGAGGTTTACCTTTTCAGCAGAATCTGGGGCAAAGGTGACTCACCTTCCAGGAGGGATACTTAGCAAATAGGTGACTTAATTCACTTCTGAACTCAGAACAGAATTATCACTCTAACATCATCATCCTTGGGGAAGGGCTTGATGATCCTAGAAATGCTGGGAGTCATTTGCATTGTTGAGTTAAACTGATCCCATTTCACAGGGTTAGATGGGAACTCATCCCATTGTCTCCTCACACTTAGGGAAATTGAAAATCAACTTCATACCTCAAGGAAAACCTCAGTTTGCTGGCTTATCTTCCCACTGGAAAATAAACTTCTGTTTTAACTGAATTATTTGCAAATCCATTTCTGGATTGGTCTGCATAGATGCTGAGATAACCGTGTTGGGATAGTCAAATTGGCTAACATACAATGTGTGAAATGTGCTCTTAGTTTTTGAGGTAGATTCTTGTGGTTCATTGCTTACTACAACACCCAGTGCTCATCCCAACAAGTGCCCTCCTCAATCCTCATCACCTACTTTCCCCTTTACCTCATGTCACCGTCCACCCTCAGTTTGTTCTGTGTATTTAAGAGTCTCTTATGGTTAGCCTCCTTCCCTCTCTGTACCTATTTGTTTTCCCTTCCCTTCCCCCTTGGTCTTCTGTTAAGTTTCTCAAGATCCACATATGAGTGAAAACATATGATATCTGTTTTTCTCTGACTGACTTGTTTAATTCGGCATAATACCTTCCAGTTCCATCCATGTTGCTGCAAATGGCCAGATTTCATTCTTTCTCATTGCCAAGTAGTATTTCATGTGTATATTAACCACATCTTCTTTATCCATTCATCAGTTCATGGACATTTAGGCTCTTTCCATAATTTGGCTATTGTTGAAAGTGCTGCTATAGGGGCGCCTGGGTGGCGCAGTCGGTTAAGCGTCCGACTTCAGCCAGGTCACGATCTCGCGGTCCGTGAGTTCGAGCCCCGCGTCGGGCTCTGGGCTGATGGCTCAGAGCCTGGAGCCTGTTTCAGTTTCTGTGTCTCCCCCTCTCTCTCTGCCCCTCCCCTGTTCATGCTCTGTCTCTCTCTGTCCCAAAAATAAATAAACGTTGAAAAAAAAAAAAAGTGCTGCTATAAACATTGGGGGTACATGTGCCCCTATGCATCAGCACTCCTGTATCCCTTTGATAAATTCCTAGTACTGCTATTGCTGAGTTGTAAGGTAGTTCTATTTTTAATTTTTTGAAGAACTTCCACACTGTTTTCCAGAGCAGCTGAACCAGTTTGCATTCCCATCAACAGTACAAGAGGATTTCCGTTTCTCCACATCCTCACCAGCAACTAGTAGTGTCCTGAGTTGTTCATTTTAGTCACTTTGACTGGTGTGAGGTGGTATGTCAGGGTGATTTTGATTTGTATTTCCCTGATGATGAGTGATGTTGAGCATCTTTTCATGTGTCTGTTAGCCATCTGGATGTCTTCTTTGGAAAAGTGTCTATTCATGTCTTCTGTGCATTTCTTCACTGGATTATTTATTTTTGGGGTGTGGAGTTTGGTAAGTTCTTTATAGATTTTGGATACCAGCCCTTTATCCGATATGTCATTTGCAAATATCTTTTCCCATTCCATCGGTTGACTTTTAGTTTTGTTGATTGTTTCATTTGCAGTGCAGAAGCCTTTTATCTTCATGAAGTGCCAATAGTTCATTTTTGCTTTTAAGTCCCTTGCTTTTGGAGATGTGTCAAGCAAGAAATTGCTGTGGATGAGGTCAAAGAGGTCGTTGCCTGCTTTCTCCTCTAAGGTTCTGATGGTTTCCCATCTCACATTTAGGTCTTTCTTCCATTTTGAGTTTACTTTTGTGTATGGTGTAAGAAAGTGGTCTAGTTTCATTCTTCTACATGTTGCTGTCCAGTTCTCCCAGCACCATCTGGTAAAGATACTGTCTTTTTTTCCATTGGATACTCTTTCCTGCTTTGTCAAAGATTAGTTGGCCATACACTTGTGGGTCCAATTTTGAGTTGTCTATTCTATTCCATTGGTCTATGTGTCTGTTTTTGTGCCAATACCATACTTTCTTGGTGACCACAGATTTATAGTAGAGGCTGAAGTCTGGGATTGTGATGACTCCTGCTTTGGTTTTCTTCTTCAATATTACTTTGGCTCTTCAGGATCTTTTGTGGTTCTATACAAATTTTAGGATTGTTTGTTCTAGCTTTGAGAAGAACGCCAGTGCAATTTTTGATTGGGATTGCATTGAATGTGTAGATTGCTTTGGGTAGTACTGACATTTTAACAATACTTATTCTACCAATCCATGAGCATAGAATGTTTTTCCATTTCTTTGTGTCTTCTTCAATTTCCTTCATAAGTTTTCTATAGTTTTCAGCACACAAATCTTTTACATCTTTGGTTAGGTTTATTCTTATGTATTTTATGGTTCTTGGTTGCAATTGTGAATGGGATCAGTTTCTTTATTTGTCTTTCTGTTGCTTCATTATTGATGTATAAATATGTAACCAATTTCTGTACATTGATTCTGTACCCTGTGACTTTGCTGAATTTGTGTATCAGTTCTAGCAGTCTTTTGGTGTAGTCTTTCAGGTTTTCCATGTAGAGTATCACGTCGTCTGCAAAAAGTGAAAGTTTGACTTCTTCTTTGCCAATTTTGATGCCTTTGATTTCCTTTTGTTGTCTGATTGCTGATGCTAGGACTTCCAACACTATGTTAAACAAGAGTGGCGGGAGTGGACATCGCTGACATGTTCCTGATCTCAGGGGGAAAGCTCTCAGTTTTTCCCCATTGAGGATGATATTAGCTGTGGGCTTTTCATATGTGGCTTTTATGATGGTTAAGTATGTTCCTTGTATCCTGACTTTCTCAAGGGTTTTTATTAAGAAAGGATGCTGTATTTTGTCAAATGCTTTTTCTGCATCTATTGACAGGATCATATGATTCTTATCTTTTCTTTCATTAATGTGATGTATCACATTGATTGATTTGTGAATATTGAACCAGCCCTGCAGCCCAGGAATGAATCCCACTTGATCATGGTGAATAATTCTTTTTATATGCTGTTGAATTCAATTTGCTAGTATCTTATTGAGAATTTTTGCATTCATGTTCATCAGGGATATTGGCCTGTAATTCTTCTTTTTTGTGTGTGGGGTCTCTATCTGGTTTGGGAATCAAGGTAATGCTGGCTTCATAGAATGAATCTGGAAGTTTTCCTTCCATTTCTATTTTTTGAAACAGCTTGAGAAGGATAGGTATTAACTCTGCTTTAAATGTTTGGTAGAATTCCCCTGGGAAGCCATCTGGCCCAGGACTCTTATTTGTTGGGAGATTTTGATTAGTGATTCAATTTCTTCACTAGTTATGGGTCTGTTCAAATTTTCTATTTTTTCCCGTTTGAGTTTTGGTAATGTATGGCTGTCTAGGAATTTGTCCATTTCGTCCAGGTTGTCCAGTTTGTTGGCATATAATTTTTCATAGTTTTCTCTGATAATTGCTTGTATTTCTGAGGGATTGGTTGTGATGAATCCATTTTCATTCATTATTTTATCTATTTGTTTCCTCTCTCTTTTCTTTTTGACAAGTCTGGCTAGGAGTTTATCAATTTGTTTATTTTTTCAAAAAATGAACTCTTAGTTTCACTGATCTGTTCTACTGTTTTCAGATTCTGTATTTCTGCTCTGGTCTTTATTATTTCTCTTCTTCTACTGGCTTTGGGGTTTCTTTGTTGTTCTTCTTCTAGTTCCTTTACGTGTGCTGTTAGATTTTGTAGTTGGGATTTTTCTTGTTTCTTGAGATAGGCCTGGATTGCAATGTATTTTCTTCTTAGTACTGCCTTTGCTGCATCCCAAAGGGTTTGGTTTGTTGTGTTTTCATTTTCATTTGTTTACATATATTTTTTAATTTCTTCTCTAATTGCCTGGTTGATCCATTAATTCTTTAGTAGGATGTTCTGTAACCTCCATGCATTTGGAGGTTTTCCAAGCTTTTTCCTGTGGTCAATTTCATGTTTCATAGCATTGTTATCTGAAAGTGTGCATGGTATGATCTCAGTTCTTTTATATTTATTGAGGGTTGTTTTGTGACCCAGTATGTGATCTATCTTGGAGAATGTTCCGTGTGCACTTGAGAAGAATGTAGCATTCTGCTGCTTTAGGATGAAAAGTTCTGAATATATCTTTCAAGTCCATCTGGTCCACTGTATAATTCAGGACCATTGTTTCTTTATTGAAACAATGATCTGTCCATTGTGATAAGTGGAGTATTAAGGTCCTCTGCAATTACTACATTCTTACCAGTACGATTGCTTATGTTTGTGATTAATTGCTTTAAATATTTGGGTGCTTCGAATTTGGTGCATAAACATTTGTAATTGTTATCTCTTCTTGATGTATAGATCCCATAATTATAATATAATGCCCTTCTTTATCTCTTATTACAGTCTTTAGTTTAAAATCTAGTTTGTCTGATATAAGTATGGCTACTCCAGCTTTCTTTTGACTTTCAGTAGCATGACAGATGGTTCTCCATGCCCACACCTTCAATCTGAAGGTGTCCTCAGGTCTAAAATGGGTCTCTTGTAATGGGTCTCAGAAAATAGATGGGTCTTGTTTTTTAATCCATTCTGATGCCCTACGTCTTTTGATTGGAGCATTTAGTCCATTGACATTCAGTGTTATTACTGAAAGATATGGATTTAGAGTTATTGTGTTATGTGTAGGCTTCATACTTGTAGTGATGTCTCTGGTCTTTTAGTGGTCTTTGTAACAGTCTACTCACAGAGTCCCCCTTAGGATCTTTTGTAGGGCTGTTTTAGTGGTGATGAATTCCTTCAGTTTGTTTGCCTGGGAAAACCTTTACCTCTCCTTCTATTTAGAATGACAGACTTGCTGGATAAAGGATTCTTGGCTGCATATTTTTTCCTATTCAGCACATTGAACATTTCCTGCCACTTCTTTCTGGTCTGCCAAGTTTCAGTAGATAGGTCTGCTACTACCCTTATGTGTCTACCCTTGTAGTCTAAGGCCCATTTATCCCTAGCTTCTTTCAGAATTCTCTTTTTATCTTTGTGTTTTGTCAGTTTCACTATGATATGCCTTGCAGAAGATTGGTTCAAGTTACATCTAAAGGGAGTTCTCTGTGCCTCCTGGATTTCAATGTCTGTTTCCTTACCCAGATCAGGGAAGTTCTCAGCTATGATTTGTTCAAGTACACCTTCAGCCTCTTTCTCTGTTTCTTCTTCTCCTGGAACTCCTATAATACAAATATTGTTCTGTTTCATTGAATCACTTAGTTCTCTAATTCTCCCCTTGTATTCCAGAATTTTTTTCTCTCTCTTTTTCTTTCTCTTTTTCCATAATTTAATCTTCTATTTCACATAATCTTCACATAATTTTATCTTCTATTTAACTCTGCCTCTTCAATCCTGGCTGTCACCACCTCTAGTTTATTTTGCACTTCATTTACAGCATTTTTTTGATTCATCCTATTTTTTAATTCCTTGATCTCTGCAGCAATAGATTCTCTGCTGTCTTTTATGCTTTTGCAAACTCAGCGATTAATCTTATGATTATTATTCTAAATTCTTGTTCAGTTATATTGTGTATATATCTTTTGATCGATTCTTTAGCTGCCATTTCTTTTGAGGAGAATTATTCTGTTTCATTTTGGCTAGTTTTCTGTCCCTTATCTGTTTTAAAAGCTTGTTATGTGCCCTGCACCTGTGAACACTAGTATATTAGAGAGGGGTGATACACTGTCCAGGGCCTGGCCCTTCAGGAGATGTTTTCTGGAGAGTGTTACTTTTTCTCTTTTGTTGTAATTTTGGTTATTTTATCTCCCTACTCATAGTGATGTTTTGAACTCTCTGCCAGGTGTGCTTTGATTTGCCCTATGGCATTGAAGTAGCCCTATGGCCCATCAGGTTGTTGTCCAGACTCTTGGAGTTCAAAGTCTTTTGGCCTCAACACTGCTATGTTTGAGACATGAAGGAACTTAGGATTCCCCTACTTCTCCACCATGTTGGTCCCTCCCCAAAGAAAACTTATTTATTTTTGAGAGAGAGAGCACCAGAGGGGCAGAGGGAGAGAGAGAGAATCCCAAGCAGGCTCCTCGCTGAAATCTCAGTGCCTAATGTGGGGCTTACATTCATGAACCTTGAGATCATGACTTGAGCTGAAATCAGGAGTCAGATGCTTAACTGACTGAGCCACCCAGGTGCCCCAGCAGAGATTTTTTTAAGGAGTTTAGAAGACAAAAAACATCAGAATAGAGAAATGCTAGTAAAACAGAATTAACAATAGTAACAGAAGCACACTATGCCAAGTGAATGAAAATTACAAAGCAGGTAAGATTACTGAGAGAAAACAAATAGAATTTTCCAGAATCAAAAAACATGTTTTCACTTAACTTCCAGAAAATAATACTGTCTTGTTTATCCTTCTACCTCATTAACTTATTTTTTCTCTTTGATGGATTCCTCTCTTCTCCCAGAGTTCAAACCTTTGTCTCTTTATCTAAACTAACTCTATGTGACTAATTTGTATGCCTACTACCGCCAAATTTACATCATCTGCCTAAATCTCTCCCTTGAATTCCAGACTTTACCTAAGTAAGGAAATACATTCTGTAGGCAGAATAATGGTCACTCAATGATGTTCATACTGTAATCTCCAAATTTGTAAATATGTTGGCTTACATAGTAAAAGGGACTTTGTGGATGTGATTAAGATTAAGGACCTTGAGATGGGGAGAGTATCTTGGATTATTCAGGTGGGTTGAATCTAATCACATGAGGCCTTAAAAGTTGAAGAGGAAAGCAGAGAAAGTGAGTCAGAGATATGGGGAAGACAGGGGGAGAAGAAGAGATTTGAAGAGTCAGGACTCAACCCACCCTTGCTGACTTTGGTGATAGAGAAAGGGAGAACTAAACCACGGAACATGAATGGCCTCTAGAAATGGGGACTGGCCCTCATATGACAGCCAGAAAGCAAACAAGGATCTCAGTCCTGCAACTGCAAGGGAATGAATTCTGCCAACAACAGATTAGCAGGAAACTGATTTTTTAAAAATGTTTATTTATTTTTGAGAGAGAGAGAGAGAGAGATATCAAGGGAGGGGCAGAGAGAGAGGGAGACACAGAATCTGAAGCAGACTCCAGGCTCTGAGCTGTCAGCACAGATCCCAATGTGGGGCTTGAACCCATGAGCTGTGAGATCATGACCTGAGCCGAAGTCAGATGCTTAACCGACTGAGCTACCCAGGTACCCCCAGGAAACTGATTCTTAGAGCCTACACAAAGAAATGCATCCCTGCCACACTTTGATGTTAGCCCAGTAAGACTTGTGTGGACGTCTCAACTATAGAATTGTAAGATAATAGATGTGTTGTTTTAAATGACTAAGTTTGCGGTAATTTGATATGGCAGCAATAGAAAACTAACATTAATATTCAATGGCCAACTTGACATCTCCATTTAGATGTTTAATAGACATTTTAAAATCAGCATATAAAAAAATGAATTCTTGTTCTTACCCCAAATACCCACAGACTTCCACATCTCAGTTAACAATAACTTCATTTTTCTAATAGTTTGGGCCAAAAACCTTGGAGTCATGCTTGATTCTTCTCTTGCTCTCATGCACTCCACAGTTTGTCTGCCAGGAGTTTGTGTGAGTTCTATCTTCATTCTATATTCATGTCTCCCCTTTACCAATATCACTACTCTGGTCCTAGTTATCATTATCTTTCACTTGAATTCCTGAAATACCCTTACTATGGGTCTCCCTCTTTCAATACTTGACTCTTGGAGCTTCTCATCAACAGAGTAGACAGAATGAGCCCATTAAAAGATTTGTTATGTCATATGACTCCTTTGCTCAAAATCCTCAGTCTCCACATTTCACTGAGGATAGAAGCTACCAGAGGTAACTACAAAGTCTTAGATGATATATGCCACTCTCTCCTGTTATTTTTTTTTTTTTTTAGTTTTATTTATTTAATTTGAGACAGAAGAGAAAGCACAAGTGGGGAAGGGGCAGAGAGACAGAGAGAGAGAGAGAGAGAGACCCAAGCAGGCTCTATGCTGTCAGCACCGAGCCAGAGGTGGGCTGGATCTCACAACTGCAAGATCATGTACTGAAATCAAGAGTCAGATATTCAACTGACTGAGCCACCCAGGTGCCACTCCCCAATTATTTCTGACTTTATTTTCTATTACACTGCCCATCACTCACTCTGCTCCAGCTGTATCAGTATCCAAAGCAGACATTCTCCCACTTTAAGGTCAAGGTCAGTTCAGTTCTTCTTTTCTAGAAAGCCCTTCTTCCATATATTAGTGTAACTAAGTACCCACCTCCTTCATGTCCTCACTCAAACCTCATTCTCACTGAGGCAGGGTAGGCCTCTACTTTAATACAGCCATCTGTTCCCACCTTCATGTATTCTTAATCTTCCTTACCCTACGTAAATTTTTCCTTGTCTTCCATAGCACTTACCACTTTCTAAAATGTTATATAATTGACTTAATTATCATGCTTATTGTTGATGTCTGTCTTTCCCCACTAAATTATGACTTTTGCATAGGTAGGGACTGTTATCTGTTTTATTCATTCATAGACCCCAAGAGCCTGGACCAGTGCCAGGAACACTGTAGATGCTCCATTGCTGTTTTTTGAATGAATATGTAATTAAAAAACAACAGAGGAAATGAAAAGAGGAAGAATCTTGCTGCGTTAAATTAATAATCTGTAAAATCAAATTGGTACACAACCACACAATATGGAACAAAAATACATGGGAATAATGACTTAAAAGATAAGGAGTTAAGGTAGCTAGATCCAGGAGTTTAATATGCAAATGATAGCAAGTTTAAAAGGAGAAGAAAGAACAGGTGGAGGGGAAGCAATAACTCATAAAATAACAGAAAGAAAAAAATTCTGAATTGAAAAAGTTTTGTGTTTTTAAATCATGTGAACTTAAAACATCTTTATTTTCTGAGAGAATTTGACAGACCACATAGCCAAAGAATAAGTCAGCATATATAGGAGAGGAAAAAGTTTGTCTCCACCCTCTTTGGGTTCCTGGCCGAGTCTAAAAATGAAACTGACAAAGACAGATTAACAGGAGAAAAATGCACAGGTTATTTAATACAGGTTTTATGTGACATCGGAGCCTTCATCAGGAATAAAGGCCCAAAGAAACAGTTAGATCTGGGTATTCTTATTCTGGGTTTGATGGACAATGAGTGGTAATGGAGGGATATGATAGGTTAAGGAATATGAGTAAGTGTGGTAAATTGGAGAAACTTAGCAAGGCCTGTTTGGATCCTTTTCAGCGTGCCTTTACCTCTGGAGACAAGGACATTCTTTTTCTCTCCATATAGGAAGGGCACCTCTCATGTGAAGGCTTTATGAGTTATTTCAGAGCAGAAGGGGTGAGGGGTTTTGGAGAGAAGGTTAGAGTGACCTGCTTGCTTCTGCTGTTTTCTCAAATTCCTTCAGTTTCAAATATTCAATGTGCCAACATGCCATATTTTAATCCCATCACATATAAATAATTTGAATACTAAAATGAGCAAATTGATCACCCAAATCTATGTCTATTTCTACAGATGGTGAACAGAGAATACTTGTTCTTATTTTCCTTATAGTTTTGGAACACTTAGAAAAACTACTCATGTCTTCGAGAACTAGCAGAAAACTTTAATACAGTGATGGTATGGTGGAGTGGGGTGGAGGCGATAAACTTAGGAGTCTTGTCTCCTGGCTCAGATCTGTCACTCTGACTCACTGACTATGCACACCCGACCTCTCCAAGCCTTAGTTTACCATGAAAGTGGAATAAAGCCTACCTTACAGACTGCTGTATATAATATATGGTATATTATTTGAGTAAATGCTTATGCAAGATCTAGCATAACACCTGGCAAGTTTTTGTCACTTAGCCAACAGTAATTGTTATTGTTAATACCTGAGAATTAGGATAGTAGAGAATTTAGACAATATGTATGGAGATAAAAAATAGGTGGCTTTCTAGATCTCTGCATCCTTTTTACTGGGGTAACCTTGGAAATAATTCCTTCAATAGAAGGCAACAATGAAAGTAAGTGAACAAGACTTAAGACAGAATATCTGAACTGTTTAAATTGGTTAAGAAACATCACTGATGAGACAAACTTTAAAATAAATAAGCACTCTTGCATAGCATATGTTTAAAAATTATCTATCACTGACATTTTAGAATGTTTTATAATGTATTAGTTTAACATTATTGCCGCATTAGTGGCATTAGAAGGTTTAATATTCTTCACTAATGACTAAGTAACAGTCTGTCAGGAGATGATTTGGATAATGGGAAAACTCATATTGAAACAGTCTTTGAGAGTATAAAATATCCTTAGTTAAAGTACTTGAAGCTGTACTAAATTGTTTCATAATTATTTAATGGCTCTAATATGCTTTTTTTTTTTTTAAATGGATGTGTTTTAGTGCAACTCATGAAAATGAATGCTTGGTAATTAGCACAAAGACAAAAGGTATGATAGTTGAACAGGTCAGATTTCAGGGACTGTCGCATCACAGTTCTACTGTGCTCATGCTCCTAAACTGAGAATCGTCTAGCACAGTCTGCTCATCTTGAGGAATGCAGGTAAAGCAGGGCAGGGTGTGGGGGTTCATCATTTTGCTCACTTGGATATACCTGGCACTGAGCACTGGACAGAGCACAGTGGGCATTTCAGTGAAATACATACTCACGGAATGAAATGAATAAATGGGGGAATGAAGTATAGGCAAATCCTAATGACAAAGAGCCTAAGGTCATGTCAGGAAACACTGAACTTTCTCCCTTTACCCATTGCCAGTGGTTACATTTCCTGCTCAACTCTACCAACTGGGTTTCCGAAACCCGCTTAGTGACTTCTGTGGTGTCAATTTTCTGTCTTCTTGACACGCAAGTTTTTTTTTTTCCCTTCCTGATCTTCAACCGCAGACCTTTTCCCCATTTTGTGCTGCTTGACCTCCCAAATATAGAAGGTACCATCAGCATTTGAAACGGAGACATCAAGATATTAACCAAAAGTGGATGATTACATAGGGATCTATGTTTCCTGGAAGGGTCCTTTAGATAGATGTGCTTGAGCACATCTATCTAAAAAAATTGAGAAGGCTACTTTCCTTGCCTTACTAAAAATCACACCGCTGTTGGGCATATTATTTGCTTATGCAGCTGCCCCAACAGGATAAAGAAATTAAAATTCTCGCCAGAAAACTTACTGATGAAAGCTATTCAGAATTTCTCTGCACCGCTAAGAAATGCTTCTTCTTAATCTTCAGGCAGACACACATAATTTATGAATGGATATTTCATTTTACATGGTACTTATTTATATAAAATAGTATCCAGTCACACAAGTTGCTTTGCATACTTATTCATCTGTAAGGATGAACCCTTCAGGGAATTAAGGAGCAGTTTTGCAAACCTTCAGGCAAGTCGGCTCTTATTTGGGACAGTTCTCCCCCTAACCAGCTTGGTTTAATCCTGATCTCACAAAGCAGCTGTCTTCCCTGAGCTTCCCCTACTTTGATTCACCAAATGTCCTTCTTAATCATCTGCTGCTGCCAGATGTCAGAATCCCCTGCTGCTATTGATAGTCTTTCACTTGTGGTAAATATAGCTCCTGTTGACTCAGTTGGCTTGCTGGCTGCACAGCTGGATGAGTAGCAGAGGGGCTTGGGAAAGAGGCTGAACACAGACTGCGGAGTCCTGAGAGACGTGGTTACAGCTGGAAGACCGAGTGCCTGGAAGAGCCTAAATAACCACACAGCTTGCGTCTGACGCAAACTTCCCTGTGAAGTGGAATCCTGCCTTCCATTTACAGACACACTTTACTGTGCCTGCAACGTTATGTGGAAGGCAGGCGCACGTCTTCTGTGTCCCT
Source organism: Lynx canadensis (assembly GCF_007474595.2). Classification (NCBI taxonomy): domain Eukaryota; kingdom Metazoa; phylum Chordata; class Mammalia; order Carnivora; family Felidae; genus Lynx; species Lynx canadensis. Next base: position 132,011,455 of record NC_044306.2, on the reverse strand, counting down.
TCGTCATAAATTACTACTACGGGAAATGTTAATAACAAACTTGTTTCTTTTTTTTTAATATTAAATTTATTGTCGAATTGGTTTCCATACAACACCAGTGCTCATTCCAACAGGAGCCCTCCTCAATGCCCATCACCCACCCGCCCCTCCCTCCCACCCCCCACCCCCCACCCCCAACATCAACCCTCAGTTTATTCTCAGTTTTTAAGAGTCTCTTATGTTTTGGTTCCCTCCCTCTCTAACCTCTTTTTTTTTCTTCCCTTCCCCTCCCCCATGGTCTTCTGTTAAGTTTCTCAGGATCCACATATGAGTGAAAACATATGGTATCTGTCTTTCTCTGCCTGACTTACTTCACTTAGCATACCCTCCAGTTCCATCCACGTTGCTGCAAAAGACTCTATTTCATTCTTTCTCATTGCCAAGTAGTATTCCATTGTATATATAAACCACAATTTCTTTATCCATTCGTCAGTTGATGGACATTTAGGCTCTTTCCATAATTTGGCTATTGTTGAAAGTGCTGCTATAAACATTGGGGTACAAGTGCCCCTATGCATCAGCACTCCTGTATCCCTTGGGAAAATTCCTAGCAGTGTTATTGCTGGGTCATAGGGTAGATCTATTTCTAATTGTTTGATGAACCTCCACACTGTTTTCCAGACCGGCTGCACCAGTTTGCATTTGCACCAACAGTGCAAAAGGGTCCCCGTTTCTCCATCCTTGCCAGTATTTGTAGTCTCCTGATTTGTTCCTTTTAGCCACTCTGACTGGCATGAGGTGGTATCTGAGTGTGGTTTTGATTTGTATTTCCCTGATGAGGAGCGACGTTGAGCATCTTTTCATGTGCCTGTTGGCCATCTGGATGTCTTCTTTAGAGAAGTGTCTATTCATGTCCTCTGCCCATTTCTTCACTGGATTATTTGTTTTTTGGGTATGGAGTTTGGTGAGCTCCTTATAGATTTTGGATACTAGCCCTTTGTCCGATATCTCATTTGCAAATATCTTTTCCCATTCCATTGGTTGCCTTTTAGTTTTGTTGATTGTTTCCTTTGCAGTGCAGAAGTTTTTATCTTCATAAGATCCCAGTAGTTCATTTTTGCTTTTAATTCCCTTGCCTTTGGGGATATGTCAAGTAAGAGATTGCTGCATCTGAGGTCAGAGAGGTCTTTTCCTGCTTTCTCCTCTAGGGTTTTGATGGTTTCCTGTCTCACACTCAGGTCCTTCATCCATTTTGAATTTATTTTTGTGAATGGTGTAAGAAAGTGGTCTAGTTTCATTCTTCTGCATGTTGCTGTCCAGTTCTCCCAAAACCATTTGTTAAAGAGACTGTCTTTTTTCCATTGGATATTCTTTCCTGCTTTGTCAAAGATTAGTTGGCCATACTTTTGTGGGTCTAGTTCTGGGGTTTCTATTCTATTCCATTGGTCTATGTGTCTGTTTTTGTGCCAATACCATGCTATCTTGATGATTACAGCTTTGTAGTAGAGGCTAAAGTCTGGGATTATGATGTCTCCCACTTTGGTCTTCTTCTTCCAAATTACTTTGGCTATTCTGGGTCTTTTGTGGTTCCATACAAATTTTAGGTTTGCTTTTTCTAGCTTCGAGAAGAATGCTGGTGCAGTTTTGATTGGGATTGCATTGAATGTGTAGATCGCTTTGGGTAGTATTGACATTTTAACAATATTTATTATTCCAATCCATGAGCATGGAATGTTTTTCCATTTCTTTATATCTTCTTCAATTTCCTTCATAAGCTTTCTATAGTTTTCAGCATACAGATCTTTTACATCTTTGGTTAGATTTATTCCTAGGTATTTTATGCCTTTTGGTGCAATTGTGAATGGGATCAGTTTCTTTATTTGTCTTTCTGTTGCTTCATTATTAGTGTATAAGAATGCAACTGATTTCTGTACATTGATTTCGTATCCTGTGACTTTGCTGAATTCATGTATCAGTTTTAAGAGACTTTTGGTGTAGTCTATCAGGTTTTCCACGTATAATATCATGTCATCTGCAAAAAGCGAAAGCTTAACTTCATCTTTGCCAATATTGATGCCTTTGATTTCCTTTTGTTGTCTGATTGCTGATGCTAGAACTTCCAACACTATGTTAAACAACAGTGGTGAGAGTGGACATCCCTGTCGTGTTCCTGATCTCAGGGGGAAAGCTCTCAGTTTTTCCCCATTGAGGAGGATATTAGCTGTGGGATTTTCATGAATGCCTTTTATGATGTTTAAGTATGTTCCTTCTCTCCCACCTTTCTCGAGGGTTTTTATTAAGAAAGGATGCTGAATTTTGTCAAATGGTTTTTCTGCATCGATAGACAGGATCATATGTTTCTTATCTTTTCTTTTATTAATGTGATGTATCACATTGATTAATTTGCGAATGTTGAACCAGCCCTGCAGCCCAGGAATGAATCCCACTTGATCATGGCGGATAATTCTTTTTATATACTGTTGAATTCGATTTGCTAGTATCTTATTGAGAATTTTTGCATCCATATTCATCAGGGATATTGGCCTGTAGTTCTCTTTTTTTTCTGGGTCTCTGTCTGGTTTAGGAATCAAAGTTATGCTGGCTTAATAGAATGAGTCTGGAAGTTTTCCTTCCCTTTCTATTTTTTGGAACAGCTTGAGAAGGATAGGTATTATCTCTGCTTTATATGTCTGGTAGAATTCCCCAGGGAAGCCATCTGGTCCTGGACTCTTATTTGTTGGGAGATTTTTGATAACTGATTCCATTTCTTCGCTGGTTATGGGTCGGTTCAAGTTTTCTATTTCCTCCTGTTTGAGTTTGGAAGTGTGTGGGTGCTTAGGAATTTGTCCATTCCTTCCAGGTTGTCCAGTTTGTTGGCATATAACTTTTCATAGTAATCCTGATAATTGCTTGTATTTCTGAGGGGTTGGTTGTAATAATTCCATTTTAATTCATGATTTTATCTATTTGGGTCATCTCCCTTTTCTTTTTGAGAAGCCTGGCTAGAGGTTTGTCAATTTTGTTTATTTTTTCAAAAAACCAACTCTTGGTTTCGTTGATCTGCTCTACAGTTTTTTTAGATTCTATATTGTTTATTTCTGCTCTGATCTTTATTATTTCTCTTCTTCTGCTGGGTTTAGGCTGTCTTTGCTGTTCTGCTTCTATTTCCTTTACGTGTGCTGTTAGATTTTGTAGTTGGGATTTTTCTTGTTTCTTGAGATAGGCCTGGATTGCAATGTATTTTCCTCTCAGGACTGCCTTCGCTGCATCCCAAAGCATTTGGATTGTTGTATTTTCATTTTCATTTGTTTCCATATATTTTTAAATTTCTTCTCTAATTGCCTGGTTGACCCATTCATTCTTTAGTAGTCTGTTCTTTAACCTCCATGCTTTTGGAGGTTTTCCAGACTTTTTCCTGTGGTTGATTTCAAGTTTCATAGCATTGTGGTCTGAAAGTGTGCATAGTATGATCTCAATTCTTTTATACTTGTGAAGGGCTGTTTTGTGACCCAGTATGTGATCTATCTTGGAGAATGTTCCATGTGCACTCGAGAAGAAAGTGTATTCTGTTGCTTTGGGATGCAGAATTCTGAATATATCTGTCAAGTCCATCTGTTCCAATGTATCATTCAGGGCCCTTGTTTCTTTATTGATCCTGTGTCTAGATGATCTATCAATTGTTGTAAGTGGAGTATTAAAGTCCCCTGCAATTACCACATTCTTATCAATAAGGTTGCTTATGTTTGTGATTAATTGTTTTATATATTTGGGGGCTCCAATATTTGGCACATAGACATTTATAACTGTTAGCTCTTCCTGATGGATAGACCCTGTAATCATTATATAATGCCCTTCTTCATCTCTTGTTACAGCCTTTAATTTAAAGTCTAGTTTGTCTAATAGAAGTATGGCTACTCCAGCTTTCTTTTGACTTCCAGTAGCATTATAGACAGTTCCCCATCCCCTCACTTTCAATCTGAAGGTGTCCTCAGGTCTAAAATCAGTCTCTTGTAGACAGCAAATAGATGGGTCTTGCTTTTTTTATCCATTCTGATACCCTATGTCTTTTGGTTGGAGCATTTAGTCCATTGACATTCAATGTTATTATAGAAAGATATGGATTTAGAGTCGTTGTGCTGTCTGTAGGTTTCATGCTTGTAGTGATGTCTCTGGTACTTTGTGGTCCTTACAACATTTCACTCACAGAATCCCCCTTAGGATCTCTTGTAGGGCTGGTTTAGTGGTGATGAATTCCTTCAGTTTTTGTTTGTTTGGGAAGACCTTTATCTCTCCTTCTATTCTGAAAGACAGACTTGCCTGATACAGGATTCTCAGCTGCACATTTTTCTGTTCATAACATTGAAGATTTCCTGCCATTCCTTTCTGGCTTGCCAAGTTTTAGTAGATAGGTCTGTCACTAGTCTTATCGGTCTCCCTTTATATGTTAGAGCATGTTTATCCCTAGCTGCTTTTAGAATTTTCTCTTTATCCTTGTATTTTGCCAATTTCACTATGATATGTCGTGCAGAAGATCGATTCAAGTTACATCTGAAGGGAGTTCTCTGTGCCTCTTAGATTTCAATGTCTTTTTCCTTCCCCAGATCAGGGAAGTTCTCAGCTATGATTTGTTCAAGTACACTTTCAGCCCCTTTCTCTTTCTCCTTCTCTTCTGGAATTCCTATTATATGGATATTGTTGCATTTGATTGCATCACTTAGTTCTCTAATTCTCCCCTCATACTCCTGGATTTTTTTATCTGTCTTTTTCTCAGCTTCCTCTTTTTCCATAATTTTATCTTCTAATTCACCTATTCTCTTCATCTACCTCTTCAATTCAAGATGTGGTCGCCTCCATTTTATTTTGCACCTCATTCATAGCATTTTTTTTTAGCTCCTCATGACAATTTCTTAGTCCCTTGATCTCTGTATCAATAGATTCTCTGCTGTCCTCTATAGTTTTTTCAAGCCCAGTGATTAATTTTATGACTACTATTCTAAATTCTTGTTCCGTTATATTGCTTAAATCGTTTTTGACCAATTTGTTAGCTGTCGCTACTTCCTGGAGTTTCTTTTGAGGAGAATTCTTCCATTTCGTCATTTTGGATAGTCCCTGGGGTGGCGTGGAACTGCAGGGCACTTCCCCTGTGCTGTCTGGAGTAACTTGTGTTGGTGGGTGGGGCCGCTGTCAGACCCGATGTCTGTCCCCAGCTCACCACTGGGGCCACAGTCAGACTGGTGTATACCTTATCTACCCCTCTCCCAGGGGCAGGACTCACTGTGGAGTGGTGTGGCCCCTGTCTGGGCTACTTGAACACTGCCAGGCTTGTGGTGCTGCTTTGATGGGATCTGGCATATTAGCCGGGGTGGATCTTCAAGGTGCACAGGGGTGGAAGGGGCAGGCTTAGCTCACTTTGCCATCTGTGGTCCTCTGCAGGAGCGGCCCTGTAGCACCAGGAAGGAGGCAGACCCATCAGAGGGATGGATCCACAGAAGCACAGCATTGGGTGTTTGTGCAGTGCAAGCAAGTTGAGTGATGGGAACTGGTTCCCTTTGGGATTTCGGCTGGGGATGGGAGAGGGAGATGGCACTTCCCAGCGCCTTTGTTCCCTGCCAAGTTGAGCTCTGTCCTCCGGGGCTCAACAACTCTCCCTCCCATTGTCCTCCAGCCCTCTCACTCTCTGAGCAGAGCTGTTGATTCTAACATTCCAGATGTTAAGTCCCAATGGCTGTCAGAACACACTCCATCTGGCCCCTCCACTTTTGCAAGCCATACTCGGGGATTCTGCCTTGTGGGGCAGGCTGCCCCTCTGCCGCCCTGGCTCCCTCCTGCCAGTCCATGTAGTGTGCACTGCCTCTCCGCCCTTCCTACCCTCTTCTGTGGGCCACTTGTCTACGCTTGGCTCCGGAGAATCCGTTCTGCTAGTCTTCTGGCGGTTTTCTGGGTTATTTAGGTAGATGTGGGTGGAATCTAAGCAATCAGCAGGACGAGGTGAGCCCAGCGACATCCTGTGCTGCCATCTTCTCTTCCAAACTCGTTTCTTAACAAGATTTTCCTGGAATATTCACTACTCCAGTGTTCTTAGTGTGTGGTTCTTGGATGATATGCACCAGAATCATGTGGGGGCATGTGTGATAAATAGAGATTTCAGGGCTCCCCCCAGATTATCAAAATCAGAATCCAAGTCCTGAGAGCCTACATTTTAAGTAAACTTTCTGGGTAATTCTTACTCACACTAAGTCAAACTCCATGCTTAAATTAAGTTCCATGAAGTTAGTTAGGATCCATATCTATTTTGTTCCCTATGGTATATTCAGCATAAATCCAATACCTGCCAGGCAATAGTGCTGTATTTTTATTTTTAAATAAAATATCCAACTATATCCCAAATATCTACTTCATCTTGCTCTTGAAGATCTTTCTAAATAGTGGAAAGAATACTATACTGCATTCTGTAAAGCAAGAGACAGATAATCTTGTTTTGTAGATGTATTCTCAACTTTTGCAAAGTCACTGCTGAGACTAGTTTATCTTACTCGCCAAGAGCCTATTTTTGCAACTGTTTTTTCCTTTTACATCACTGGATGATTCTATAGCCAGCATGGCTTTGCTGTTATAATGTTACAAATGGAGAGTATGTTTGTGTTGTGTGTCTTCTGAGTGACAGAGACGCCAAAGACACAGAGCCCCAAAGTCAGAGATGCCTGCTGCCCATGCTACAGAGCTCGGCTCAGGTTGCTGTCAGAAAGGGACTTGTGTTGGTAAAGATTCTGCTGAAAGAATTAAAAGAATAAGCAGACATTTTAAAATCAGTACCTCAGAATTTAATAGATCCTTTAGGACTGTATTTTCCAGAAGGAAAAAAAAGTTGAGGGGGAGGAATGTATTCTCAAGAAGAAATCCTTTTGCCCTATATTTAACCATAATTAGCTGACTTTCTCCAAGAAAAGGTGTACATTTAATTTTATTTCTAGAGTTGTGATCTATGCAATTTATTCATAGTTACTTTGTCCTTCAGGTCTAAAAAATGTAGAATACAATAGAAGTGGCAATGATCCCAAAGACAACGTTAAGTAAACATAGGGGCTTATGGGCATCTCTGGCTAGAGATTAATTTGACGCTCTTTTGAAAGAATATTCTTGAAATTTTTTTAGGTAAGCATGATTAATTGAACTCTTACTTGTGCCAGACACTGTTCTATGTATTTTATGTGTGTTGATTCACTTAACCCTCTCAACATACCAGTGCAGAATGTTCTGCTATTTTCAGATAAGAAAGTAAAGGCAATGAATGAGAAGTTAAGTAACTTGCTCAGCACCATATTCCTCCTATGTAGCCATATGCCCCCACAGGGATTTCTCAGGTACTCCAAGTTTGCTCCAGCAAAGGGCAGAGAAGTCCCCTGGAAGGCTATGCTAATGCCTAATCCCCTGGGTACCAAAATGAATCCCTGCAGCTCATTTGGCCCAGCCTTCTGAAATAATCCGTTATTCCAGCATGCTCATTTACTGGAGGGGGGCAGGGTTCCTGCATCAATCCCCTCAAAGGGCTTTCTGCAGTGTTACTTTTATTATACCTACTCCTTTGTAAGGTAGATTCTGGTGAACACAGTGTTTGGTTTCTAAACTCCCCAGTGATGCTTTCAGGAGCCTTTTACAGTAGTCTCATATGCTGAACTACAAAGCTGCTCAGGTCCCAGGAAAATAGCATCTAAACCTAAGAGCCCTTAGAGTCAAGCCAAACTTGAGATATTTTGAGGCCAAACCCTATTCCTAATGGGTAATGAGGAATGCTGAATTCAGCTCCTTGTCACTCCCACTCTTGCCTCTGGAGAGGACATGAGAATTATTGATTGAATTAGCTGATGTGGGTGCAGGCCCTTAATGTGTTATTATTGTTACCTTTCCCAATTAACTGACATAGGGGTTCATTAACTGAACTAAAATCTCTAAAAAATGACCTTAGAACATATACCAAAGAGAATATGGCCAAGCAAGGAACAGCTCCCACTACCCCCCACCCCCGCACAAAAATCCAAAGTCCTGAGGATTACACAATGAGCAACTGACAAACGTTTTACTTGCAACATAATAGGCTTGAAGGAACTTCAATTAGTTTTAATTTGAAACATGGATTTTGGTGCTGATATACATGGCATGGGCTTTTCTCATGCTCCCTGAGATTTATCTGAAAAAACAAAAAACAAAAAACAAAACTATATCTTACTAAGAAGGACATTTGATTTTTCTGGGAAAACACAGTTCCAAACAAACTATAGAACTTTATTGAGATACCAAATGAACACTTAGAGTCTCAATCTGGTAATTTGATTCTTCTAGCAGGATCCACTTAGCAAACATATTTCTCATTATAATAACCGTGTGTGTTTGAAAAGCAGAATGCAGTTACTTCTGGCTTGTGTCTAATTTCTTGGGAGCCCTATGTAGTATCCAGTAATATTAGACTTGTAATTGTGTCAAGGACCATTACAGAAATTTAGGTCTGTTTTATACTGAGAATTGATTTTTAAATAACCCACATAATGTTGGTGGTAGAGCTTTTGAGAATTATGATGTAGCATGCTTTAACTGATACTAAGTACTTACTATATATTAAGAAATGTATAATTTGCTGGAGTTACTATGGTAAATTGAGTTATATATAGTCCAATCTCAGCTCCTAAGGAGTTCATGTCTAGCAAGGGAAACAGACTCATAAATAAGGGGTTTAAGAGGAGAGCAGGGAAAGCCTCACAGAAGAAGTGGCACTTAATTAGGGTTTTGAAGAATGAGTTTGTGTTTCTTCCTAAGGAAGAAAGAGGAGGGCTAAAAACATTCTGGGTAGATGAACAGCCGGTGTCAATCATGGTGATGTGGTAGTGGAGTTATATGAAGTGAAGGCCAGCCGCGATGAATGCCGGGGTCAGGGTCGGAAGGCGATCTAGAAAAGGAAATTTGAAGGGTCTTGTATGCCACGCTGAGTTCAGACCTGACTTATAGGCCGTGCAGAAACACTAAAGGTTTATAATCAGTAGAGTGACATGATCACATCAAGGTTTTAGAAAGACTACTCAGCTGGCAACAGAAAGCAGGAATTCTGGTGGTCATACTAGAGACAAGGTGAGCATTTAAAGGGTTATTGGAATAGTGTAGGTGAGAGATAATGTTGAATAGAAGCGAAGCTTCCATGATGAGGATGGAAAGGAGAGCAAAGATTTGAGAGACACTTAATTCCAGTCTCTTAAATCAGTGGATTTTCAAGTTTTTTTTTTTCTTTTAAAACATTTTAATCTTCCACCTCTCTAAGAAAATTAATCTGAAATACTTATATAAATTTTATTTTGTTAACAAATGGTAATATGCAAGTTCATGTATGCATTTGCTTATAATAAACTCAATTACTGAAATTAATGCAGCTCATTTATTAAAACACATTTACTAATAAAATCTATGGTTACAGATGAGAATCGTTGCACTTTATCAGCATCAACATACAATTTACTTAATGCACTTTTAGTTTCATATAATAGATTCATAGAAATAAATAGTTGTAAAGGGTAAATGATCATTGTTAAAAATAACAAATCACTGTAAAATATTAGATACTTTTCTATCACATTGATCTGGAAGCTTGAAAAAGCAGAATTTGGGCATGTTTGTGTCAAAATTGTATTACTAATAATATTTAATAATGCTTGCATTCCCTGTAATAAATGCGAAAGTCATTTTACCTAAAATGTAAAAGTATTAAATTATTGATGACATTATATTATTGCAGTGTGATATATGCAATAATATATACGTCACTTGCTTGTTTTACAACTGATTTTTTTTTTTTTTTTGGCTAGAAGTACATTTTCTAAGCCAGTGTTCCTAAATCTTGTCAGCATATGGTTGAGAGTAGCACACATATGCTTTAGTAATGAACTCTCTTAAATAGCTTTATGTGAGCAGATGTGGGTGGGTCTGATTTCCAAGAAAACGTGTGTGTATGTGTGTGTGTGTGTGTGTGTGTACATGTATACATGCATAGGTATCGTAGAAGCACCACAAAACTAATTTTAACTACCAACATATCTTAATGTGTTAGTAATCACCAATATGTTAAGTCATGGTTATGGCATATTTGAGTTATAGAAAAATATACAAAACATGGAATTTGGCTTAAACATTTTCCCTGAGCATAGTTTGGAAACTACGCCTGGATTATTATGTCTTATAATTAGCCTCGTGTTGGCCATGATAACATCTGGAATATTTTAAATTTATTCTTATGTGTCAGGTTATATTATTACCTAAATTTTTGTACTCTTTTGTATAAGTAATTTTGGTAGAAAGCTCTTTGTGTAGAGTTTAAATGCATTTGTATATGAAATTCCTACTTATTCTAGCTCAGGAAGAAGGAAAGTACTTACATTTTTGCAGAATGCTGATTCAAGGGTCTATAGGGGGAAGTCAGCACTCAATAGACAAACCTCATTCAGAAAGTCATCATTGGATAGCCTCTATGTTGGTGGTTCTTCACCTTGGCTGACCATTGGATTATGCAAGAAAACTTTTTAAAAAATCCTAATGCCCTGATACCTGGGTTCTTCCCTCAGAGATTCTGTTTAATTGGTATGGGGTGAGTTCCAGAGGATGGCATTTTTAAAAAGTGCCCTTGCTGATTCTAACATAAAGCTAGTTAGCACTGGAAATCCCAGTTCTATCTGGCAGACCTTATGTTGGGCACCAAAGGAACAAAGGTTATCAGTGTCTCCAACGGGAAAGGAAATAGAAAATAATTCAAGACACAACTACCAAACTTTTCTTTGTATTCCAATTTTATGATTCCCCTGTGACAATACTATTGATATAAAAAACCTACAACCATTGCCAAAATCACATGTAAAAGTACTATGAATGAAAATTTCTTCTATCAGTGTGCTACCATTCTAAAACATCTATATTATGAATCTAACATTAAAAAAAGTCTTCTGACCCCCTCAAAAGAATAATTCAACATATTGTACTAAGTACCAAAAATACAAATAGAGACAACGTATAAAATGTGATACTGAATTTAAAAATAAGTAATTAAATCTGACATTGAGCTGATGCTGATAGACTTCCAGTAATTATAATGTTGGAGAAGCATGGAGAGGCTTTTGGTGGATTCCTGGAGGTGATGATGGTTGTGGTGGATGAAGGGCTCTCTCAGAAGGGAGGAAATGGTGTGAATAAAACTACAAAGCCATGAAATGTAGGAGATCATTCTGTGTTTTTGACAGTGAAGAAAAATGCTTAAGCACTTTAGAAGTCATCTGCCCCCTTTCCTTGATCCTTAGCACAACTTCCCAGAATGGATCTATGATCTCCCTTTTGTGGCATCCCGTGTATACAGGGAGGCCTGGATTTTAGCAGTAAATTTTTATGCTGAGAAAGAGCATTAAGTCTTTCAGAAAATAATGCCTGAGTAGACATAATTTTATAAATGGAACTTATATAGCTTGAAAAGTTAATGCTTTTCCCCAACTGGGCATCTTAGTCACTTCTCAAGAGCAGGACAAGAGCCATTACCTTGTCAGAGTAAAACATAAAGCAAAGAACTCTTTTCCCCCATGTCTAATAGAGCAAATCACCTACATGGAAAGACATTATTTTTGCCTGAGAGATAGGAGCACATGGTGAGTCATAAATCAATAAAAACATAACCATAAGCTATTTAGTGATTCATCCGTTACTTATTTCTAAAATAAGCCACAAGCAGAAGAGCATTTTACTTATATCCTCAGAGTCTGTGCTGAGATGCACTCATAAAGTTCTAGGGTCAAACTATACCTTTGACTGCTAGAATAAAATTCCCATTGACGCAAAACCTCAGGAAATCTCTGGTTTGCAAAAGGGTAACAATTCCTAGTTCTCTGCTTCCACTTGAAAAAGCTTTCAGATTTTCTTTTCTTTGTAACTAAATGAAATTGAGTCTTAATTTTCATACTTTACTATTTTCGAAAAAAAGTTTGCTAAATGTGGCAAACTTTTCCAAAAATGACCAAAGCAATATTCCCAGGACCAGATGTTCTAGCAATTTGCCATCCCCCATCCAGAAGAAGAGTCTATTTTTCTTTTCTTGGAAACTTGGCAATCTTTTATGAATGCCCAGATAAAAAGAATGTGGTACAAGAGATTTAGCATGTCTTCTCTTCTCTTCTCTCTCTTCTCCTTTCCTCTCCTCTCCTCTCCTCTCCTCTCCTCTCCTCTCTTCTCTTCTTTTCTCCCTGGGACTTAGGGCAGATATCTGTGACTGCCCCAGTGAAGTGATGTTTCTGAGGCTCAGTCATAAGAAGTGCTACAGCTTCTCCCTGGTGTTCTCTCTCTCTCTCTCTCTCTCTCTCCCTGTCTCTCTCGGGATACTTGCCCTAAGAATTCAGCCACCCTGTTGGGAGGAAGCTCAGGCCACATAGAGAGGCCATGTGTAGCTGCTTTGGTAGACAATCCCAGCTAAGGTTCCCCATCAACAGCCAGCACTGACTGACAAACATGAGAGTAATGAAATCTTTAGATGATTCCAGATCCCATCCTTGGAGCCACTCCAACTGAGGCTGAGTATAGTAGAGTCAATTAAGATGTCACCACTGAGCCTTGCCTAAACTGCATATTTAGGAACAAAGTAAATAATTTTAAGTCGATAAGGTTTGGAGCTTCTCACACAGCAATAGGTAATAGGAACACAAAACAATAATAATGAACAAGCTGATTTTGTTTTCATTTTTCAAGATTTAATCAATGCCACTTTGCATTCACTAAAAAGACTTTTTTTTTTTTTTAACTTTTTTTTTTCCAACGTTTATTTATTTTTGGGACAGAGAGAGACAGAGCATGAAAGGGGGAGGGGCAGAGAGAGAGGGAGACACAGCATCGGAAACAGGCTCCAGGCTCTGAGCCATCAGCCCAGAGCCCGACGCGGGGCTCGAACTCACGGAGCGCGAGATCGTGACCTGGCTGAAGTCGGACGCTTAACCGACTGCGCCACCCAGGCGCCCCTAAAAAGACTTTTATTAATCAATTATCAATCTATTGTAATATAGCAGAAAGCAGAAAGAAGATTGATGAACTACTATAGAATGGAGGGAGAGGAATTTATGTTTCAGAATTATTTCTACTTCCAATCACCCATTCTCCTCCATCACCTAAGTTGGTTTGGAATTCTAAGTCTGACATTTAATAGTCAACTTATTTAGGGAAGACCAGAGCTCAGAAATTTAAATAAGAATACTCAAACCTGTACCTGACTTGCCTCAGCCATCCTATTTATTAATATGCAATGAATATATCAGTCTCAAGAAATGCTGTCATTGTCTTCCTACGATTCCCCCTTTCATCTCATCATGGACAGATACCCAGCCTGCACCTGATGGACAGTGTTTTCAGTGCTATTATCCCTAGCATAAAGCAAACTTTTGATAATGGCATCTGCCACCCAGCATGCTAGACTCCCTCACCTATACCTCAGCCTTTTTTTTTTTTTTTTGCCACATCCTCTTTCGGCCAATCCTGAGCTACCACTTTCTCAGTTTTTTTTTTTTTTCCCAAGGTTGCTAGCACAGATGAAGAAGTGTACTAATTTCAAATGAGTGTTTGCTCTTATTCAGCAAGCTTTCTAAAAATTCAGCCCCTGATGACTTCTTAAATTGCTACTAGTTTGGAAGTTAGCTACCTCGGACTTTTTCAAAATCCCCTACTTATACTCAGTGCTTCTAACAGATGACCTAAATCCTTTTACATGAAGTTAGAGGCCTTTGGGACCCACAGTCCTTCTTCTGCAATTCAGTATCTTTATATCTCAGTAGCTTTGCCTTTATACCCTCAACTATATTTTGGGACATGTACCTTCATGATTTCCATTTCTTTCTAATGTGTAAAAAGAATATTGCCCTGGACTTTCTTCTGTTCCTTCATCATACGTCCATCCTCCTCTGCCTGAATATAGTCTCATTAGGCCAACCTACTTCTCTCTGGTCTTGCTGTCTGTAAAACACACACACACACACACACACACACACACACACAACTGGAAAAAAAAGCCCATAAACCTCATAATTATAATGGGAATTGCATTCTGTTATACATTACTACACTTAATTATATTTTATATTTTATTTTATTTTTTTAAAGTTTATTTTATTTTGAGAGAGAGAGCATGCATGCATGAGCTGGGGAGGGGCAGAGAGAGAGGGAGAGAGAGAATCCCAAGCAGGCTCCATGCTCAGCATAAGGCTCGATATCATGACAATGACAAGATCATGACGAGATCATGACCTGAGCAGAGATCAAGAGTCAGACACTTAACCAACTGAGCCACTCAGGTACCCCTATATTCTACATTTTAAAATTCTGGCTATACCTACTAGTAGTTTGAGGACTGCAGTTGAAAACCACTGGTCTAGAAGGAAAGACTAGGTTATAAGTCTGAGCATTATGCAGACAGGAATGGGCCAAACCAAGAAGGAAAAACCAAAAACCAAAGTTGGTGTCAGGGACAGTGGATAGCAAAGTGCAAACAATAGAGACTTGAACAAACCAAGTAGGACAGAGAGAAAAAAAGTTCAGGAAGCAAATTGATGTGTGCATTTAGAGCCTCAAAGCCAGTGGGAGGACAGGTGGGTTACTTCCCAAGTAGCTGGGCCTTAATGTTAACCACACTGGGAATGGGGTCCTGCACGGTAGACAGAGAAGGGCTGGCTTTATATTCCCTGCTGCGCTCAGTTCACTTGAGAGACTTACAGAGCAAATGTTTATGGAGAAGAAGAAATCTAAAAAAGTTGGATTGACTAATGCAGAAAGACTAGAAAGAAGGCAGATATATAGCCTCTCTATTGAGGGAAGTTTTAGCAGTTGGAGCATCTATGGGGAAATAGATACAAGGACAAGAGAAAGAAATTGTTCAATTTAGAGAAGGCCTTAGGTTTCTCCAATCCTACATAGAATACAACATTTGGGGACAGGATCCAAATGAAGCCTTATCGCCTGGAGAAAAAATACAGCCAGGTGTGCTAAATTTTCCTGTGGTTCTGATCTAGCACAGGTAGACGGTAGGAGACTAACAGTAAAGAAACAACCAGCAAAAGTATGTAAGATTATTCTCAACTGTTCTGTACCTCAGTTTCCGCCATTGTGAAATGTGGATCATATTAGAATCTCCCTCAGGATAATTGGAAGGATTAAATTAATATATATATATATATATATATATATATATATATATACATAAAGTGTTTAGACAGTTCCTGGCATATGATAAGCATTAAGTATAGTGACTATTTTTATTACTACATTCAAAGTACTATAAAATCTTGATTCCAAAATTTCCAGAAGTCTTTGGAACTCTTAGAAGTTGCTGAGTAACTTCAGCAACTGAGTCTTCAAATTGCACAGGATAGAGAAACGTCTGTGTTTTATATTTTTCCATTCCTTTTCAGCTTGAATAACACTCCTGGCCTCTTCCAAGCCCCTCAAAGCATCTGCTCCCCAGAGGAGAGGAGGGGCTTATCTATGGAGTGAGCTTGGAAAAACAGGTTAGAATGTGTCACTTTGTCTTTTCTCCTCTCTTTACTTTTTGGATCCAGCTTGCCTGCAGGAAGTATGAATTCCTTACTCCATTGTGTTATCAACCTGCAGGGTCAGAACTATGATTATCCAGAGCAGCCTGTTTCTTGCTGGGAACATTTCTCTAATTCAGGAGTGAAGTAGAGGAGGCTTGTTGTGGCTGTAAGTCTAAGACAAGTCATGCCTTCCAATCAGGAAATTATTATAAAAACACCTATATTTTAATATCTATCTCTGTGATCTCTGTGTCTTTCAGTTGGTTTTGAATCCAGAAGTGGAAGGGAAGGGTTTTTTTTGTGAGTTCCTAAGTCTTGGGAGCTAAAAATCCTACAAGGCACTAAAGTTTTAATTTCAAAGCAATTAAACACTTTATAAAAGGTATACTACTAAATTTAGATGTTTATTTCTTTGCTATCTTGATCCTCTTGTATATTCAAATTTTTATTTCCTCCTTACACTGTATAGCCGACTAAGCCATTAGCAACTTTAATAAAGTGTTCTATTTTTGCAAAAGGATGTTTTGCTAACATGTGCTCTATCCATGCCCAATGAATACTTGGTAGCCACCCAAATTGGAAGCCAATTTTCATAGTGGTAATTAATGACAACACTGCCATCCCCATCACATTCAACCCTGTGTCTCAATTAATATCCCCAACATATGGTGGGCTAATGAATCACTTGTATCTATTAGTAGGGTGCATCTGTTCAAACCAATGGTCTCCACTAGGAGGGTGTATCTGATTCACTTTGGGAGCTTCTATAAAATGCGCAGGAGCATCCTTCCCTTCCCTAGGACAAGATTCTAGCTACCTTGCAGTCAGAGTAATCAAACAGATGGATAGATTCTTCATTTGTCTTTTTGATTACTTTTTATGCTTGATTTCTGAGTCTTTCAACCTTAGGTTATTTACTATTTTATTCTAACCTATTTTTAATTTTCAAATATACATCAGATAGGTGTTTTGCTTGTAAGGTTGATATTACTTAATGTCTAGGAGCATGAAATTTTATGCTATTAGTGAAATGTGGATTAAGGACTGTCCTGCCTCTGTGTGAATCATCTTAATTAGTCTTAAACCCCAATTTCCCTTATCTGTGAAACAGAGACAGTAGGAATATCTTTCTCATAGGAATATTGTGAAGATTAAAAGGCAAAAAGAGATGATGCAAAATATGTGAACAATAGCATGCGTTCAATAAAATGTTAGCTACTATTGTTATTATTGTCTTGTGTTAATTTCGAGGAGAGAGTTTTTTTTCTTTTGATCTTTGTCTAAGTATCTGTAGTTATTTCTTTCTTTCTATGTTGCGGTCCAACCCTCAAAAGGCTTTAAATGACAATTATCCGTTTACTTCAAGGGAATAAAGTCACTACTCTATTAGCCTTAATTAGAATTAATTAACATCCATGCCAACTGTATGACAATGGACAATTTATTGCACAATTCTTTGAATAAATATTTTTGAGTCCCTGGAGATTGAGTAAATTCTGTCAGATTCCTTTCCTCAAATTGTATCATTTGCTTTAAAATATTTTACTATTTCAGATGAGACTTCCCCCAAAATTCTGAATCATTTATGTATGTCTATGTAAGAGAAAATAAACTGATTTTGTTCAATCAATAATGAACCATAGCATGAAAGACTTAGTGTCAATTTCTCCATCCAATAATATGTATACCAAAATGAAATTTCACCCATTTCTATCTTCCATGCTTTACTATGAATTAGAGCTTCCAGATAAAATGCAAGATACCTGGTTAAATTTAAGTTTCAGACAAAAATTGAATTATTTCTTAGTATAACTATGTCCCAACTATTGCAGGGGGTACTTTTCATTATTTAGCTAAAATTCAAATTTAGCTGGCATTGCTATCTGATATTCTTCCTAAGAATGCAAGCGGAAATAAGATTTTAAAACTGCAGTAATAGTAATACGTTCAGTCCGATTGCTAAATTTAGAGATTACCGGGCTACACTGTTTATATATATACCTAGAGAGAGATCTAAAATTTAACTTGACCAACCAGTTATTTGCCATACCTGAAGAACAGGCTGCCTGTACTCTTTCATTTTATGGTTATAGGACACATAGCTCAATCTACAAATTCAGGACAAGAAAGTTGTTGGCTGTCATGCTAGTCAGGCTTAATTGATATACTATCAAAGGCTCAATTCAAACCTGCTGTCTGGCCCTAAGCCCCATCCTGCTTTCCTACCTTTCGGTCTGTGTACAACTCCTCCATTGATTTCTCAGTCTTCATCTGGAGTTCCACCTGGGTAGAGCCGGCAGGATCAGATTAACACATCAAACACAGAAATAGCCTCCTACATAGATTGGTGAGTAAAGGCTATGAGATCAGTACTTAACAGTGACTTTTGCCTATAATTTAGCTGTCAACTTCATTTCTGTGAGCTCAGACTTAATGACCATGTAACACAAACTTCAATTTTAGAAGAAATTAATTTGGCTTCGTGCCTGTTTCTGTAAATGGGAAAACAGAACTCCCTTTCCTTTTTCTGAAGAGCACAATTTCGGCTTACGTTCTGTAAATATCCAGTCATCTTTCCTACCATTCAAGTTTCTTTGCTTAGCCTCTAGTGCTGCCATGTAAACCAGTGAAAGGGCCATGGGAACTAACTCATGGAAACTGCATACTAAACTGAGTAAAAAGAACATAAAGGGGTCATCTGCTGAGTTGTGGGAAACCTATAAAGCATAAGAAAATGGGTCAGACATTGCCCTTCTTCAGACAATTAAATGTATTTTTTTCTTAAAATTTTATACCTTCAAAAAAGGCATAAAACATTTCCTATTAAAGTAATTCTCCTGGGAATGTCTACACTCTCTCTTGGAAAGGGGACATAGTAATCACTCAGCAGTACATTTCTATAAGGAAAAAGATTGCTATCGGTCTATCTTTTGGATATAACTCTCAATGATAAAAACAATAAATTTAAAGGATTAGGTGGCTGGACTTATTTCTGCAAAATAACATTAATAGTTGAAGTTATAGAGTTATAGTGGGAGGGAAGTGCTTAGTTTGAATAAAACACATGCACACGCAAATACATCAAATTTACTATGTGTATTGAGGTCATATTATTATAAAAATAATTATTAAAAAATCATAGACTACCAAAATTTGAGGATCATAAAAAGATTAGTATATATATCAATCAGAAAATGTCTCAGAAAAAGTAAAGGATGAAGATTACAATATAATTAAAATACGTATCATATTTTATACATAATTTAATGCAGACTAAATCCTAGAATAATATATACCCTTGGTCACATAAAAGGCACATTATATAACCCAATATACACATGGCCTTTTCCACAGAGGTGTGTGTATGTATGTATTCAGTAGAACAAATGTTCTCTAAGAAAGGGCTTGGCAAATTACAGCCACAGTGAGGATGCCTGTTTTTGCAAATAAAGGTTTAATAAAGCACAGACGTACCCATTTGTTTATGTATGTAGTCTATAGATTTTTTTCACACTACAAAGTGAACTTGAGGAGTTTCATTAGTGACTATATGGCTCACAAAAAATTTTTGGTAAAACACTTTCCTAGCTATTCATCTAATCTCTAAAGGAAGCTAAAGACATGGTTATGGTATCTATAATAAAAAAAAAACACAAAATATAAACAATCTTGTCTATTTTAACAATTTTATAACATGGGATTCAATTTAACTCTTGTGTTGGCAGAGGAACATGAAAAAATCCCAGGTACTTGGTAAGGATTTTAATATGTGTGAAGATAGGTAGAAGAAACTTTCTTGTATGTCTACTCTAATTTTCTTCTTTTCTTATAATTCTGCTTATATTTCCCCCCACTCATTTTTATGATTCTTTTCTATCTTCTCTTGTCATTTATCTCTGTCTTACCTGTCTTGTACTTCCCTCATATATTTAAATTTTGAAATTTACATAAAAACGTAAGGACTTTTTGCATAGAAAACCTATTTATTTGTACCCATATGAGCAGTGTTGAAGATTTTTCACCTCTGATGAACTAAAAGGATAAACTGAGTAAGATAAATCGACCTCTCAACAGTTTTACCCACATTTGTTTGTTGCTGTGTAACAACAAAGCAGGAAGAATTCTCTTTCATTCAACATACTTGTAATAAACTTTGGCAGTAACTGGCAATTTTGTAAGACACTGAAGATTGAAAAATAAATACAATCAGTTCAGATCTTTTTTTGTTCTCTTTTGTACCTCTTGTACTTTCTTCTAAGTAGTTAGGCTAATTTATACTTTGTGTGTACAAATGTGTGTGTGTGTGTGTGTGTGTGTGTGTGTGTTTGTGTGTATTTTAGGTTTATTTATTTATATTGAGAGAGAAAGAAAGAAAGAGTGTGTGCGCACAAGCAGCGGAGGGGCAGAGAGAAAATCCCAAGCAGGTTCTGATCACAAGCTGGCTCCTGCTGCCTGTAGAGCCTTTATGTGCCTTGACAGGGCTCAAGCTCATGAACTCAATCATGAGATTGTGAGCTGAGCTGAAATCAAGAGTCAGAAGCTTGAGACTGAGCCACCTAGGCACGTCACAACTGTGTGTTTTTTAACTGGATCTTGTACTAGACTGTAATATCCATGAAGACAGGGATGATGTCCATTTGTTTTACTTTTTTATTCCCAGTGTCCATCATATACTAGGCCCTCCAAGAATGTTTACTGGATGACTTAAATGAATGACAAATGTTTGTTGAAACATTTTAATGATCAGAATGACAAGGTCATATACATCTTAGATTAGTCAATCTAACAATAGTCTGAAGTTTAGATTTAAAGAAGATCAGACTGTAAACTATGAGTTGGATCTTATGATTTCCCAAGACCAAGACTCAGAAAACTCTAACTCAAAGAAACATTAACTGAAAATGTTTTATGGGCCAGATTGTTTCAAGTATTTGGTAATCAAGACAGGATTGATTAAGACACTGTTCTGACACTTAAGATGATTAAAATTTAGGATGCCCATGAAATGTGTAATGAATTCTGATTAGAAAACTCAGAGAAGAGCGTTTAATGCAGAAGATGGCATTTGAAAGGGCACTGAGGGATGAATAGGAATCTGATTGGTAGAGAGTATTGTGGGAATAAATAAAGCCAAAGAGGGGTAGAAATGTTTGCTGTTTTAGATACTGCCTGGGGAAGTGGTCTATTGTGAGAGCAGTATTCAGGGAAAGCTATAGCTTAAATTACTAAGAAAGGTGCCAACATACTTATTGTAACAAAAAGCAATGGGGGGGGGGCACCTAGGTGGCTCAGTTGGTTAAGCATCCAACTTTGGCTCAGATCATGATCTAATAGTTCATGAGTTCAAACCCTGCATCAGGCTCTGTGCTGACAGCTTGGAACTTGGAACCTGCTTTGGATTCTGTGTCTCCCTCTCTTTGGCCTTTTCCCACTTGCACTCTGTCTCTCTCTCTTTCAAAAATAACTAAGCATTTGAAAAAAAAATCAATGGTGAAGCACTGAAAGTCCTTCAGTGGATATAACACGATATAATTGTGTTTTAGGAAATTAAGTTTGGTGGCTGTATCAGGAGTAGGTTGTCAATGAGAATTCTGGTAAGAATGGTATGGAAATAACTCCAAAGAAAGACAATGAAACACTAAACTAGTACACTCATTACGGTGGAGGAGAGGAAGAGCAAATACTAAGATACTGAGAAGAGAAGGAATAACAAATGTGGACATGACATGAGTGTTAGGGGTGAGCTAAAGCTAGCACCATGGGAAGATTCCAATTCACTAGCACTTCCCAAATATGAAAGAAAGGGTTGAACCTATTCAGGATGAAAGATGGGTCCCCTTTTGGCTGGGAGAAATGGGATAAATGGTTAAAACACAGATTGGATACAGTTGTCTCAGAATGTATGTCAAACTTCAAGTATTTCAAGATGAATCATTTTTGAGTCATGGGAATGAGTGTTGTATTACATGTTACTTGTTTGCACTATATCTTTTATTTATTTATTTGTTTATTTATTTATTTTTCAACTTTCTTTTTGTTTTCAATTGTATTGAAATTTCATTTTTTCAATTTTGTTTGAAAGACAGAACATGTGCATGCACTTGAGGGAGGGGCAAAGAGAGAGGGAGAGAGAGAATACCAAGCAGGCTCCATGCTGTCAGTTCAGAGCCCGATGCTGGGCTTGAATCCACAAACCATGAGATCATGACCTGAGCTGAGATCAAGAGTCTCATGCTTGATCAGACTCAGCCACCCAGACACCCCTGTACTATACCTTTTAACATTGAGAGGTTGTAATGTTGAGAATGGGAATCATGACAGTGAAAAAAAGAAAACTAAATCTCTCCCAGAGTCTACCTTTTGAATTGACAATTACACCATAAAATGAACAGTTGAGGTCTTACCCTATCATCCTTCCCAATGCAGTGAGTTTGTAAAACAGAAATCTGAGTGAACTATAATCATTTTTTTTCCACATTTGTTGAACTGGGGTACAGACTAAGTGCAATTCAATGGGGTTAACTTTTTTAGTACATTGATAAACTGGTTATAATCTTATGAATCAAGGTACCAAAAATACAAATAGTATTCTTAAACAAAAATCTATTTCCTAAAGTTATAGGGAAAAATGCACAAATAATTTATAATCATTATTTAAATTGGTAATAGGAATTCTTTAATAAATTATTTAAAAGAACTGGGTAGCAAATAGGATTTAAACTTCATTTCTTTAACCATCCAACAAATGTAATAACACCAAGCTGCAGAAGCAAAAGGAAAAAGGAAACAAAGGATAACTGTTTACTTGATAGGATATTTATAGTTTACGTATATACTGTGTGTGTGTGTGTGTGTGTGTGTGTATACATAAAAGAAATCTGATCTTTCATGTGTAGAAGAACAAAACCAGATATTTATACAGTTCCTCAATTTGGGGCTATGAAAGGCAAGAACCTAGAAAGAAATGCTTTTCCAACCCAGTCTGGTTCTTTGCCCCATGATGGTTAACACCTTTTTCTATCCCCTTATGTGTGCCCCTTAGTCCTCAGCTACTAGCCTTGATCCTATTTGCCAGCCCAGCTTGAATGGGATCTATTTGAAAAACTCCAATGAGCTTTTGATCTTCACCCTTGTCATGTAATTGGGATTCTGAACTGTTCTAGGGTCCATTCCTGTCAATTCATGATAGGTGCTTTTGATGTCATAACAGATTTTAGGGATAAAATGGTAAGACATACCCAGCCTCATCATAATCTATAAAGAAAAAACAGATGAAACATCAAAAATAACATTGGATGATAATTACAATAATAGAGTTATGTACCCATTATAGAGGTGGCAGAGAGGGAAGAATGATGAAATGACAAAAAAAAAAAAAAAAAAAGAAGCATGAAAGAAATTAAAAGTTTGCCACACCCTCTATAACTGGGCCTCTGTATTGGTCTCTCTTCCCATATCTTTATTCTTATAACTTGCCAAAGTCCCATTCTCCCCCAGGAGAATTGAGTTCTGCCCTTGAGTATCAATCTTTTTTGATAGTAGCCATTAGAATTTACTGATGATGCCTTTTGTTTCCAGATCCTCATTCTGAATGGCACCTGCTCCAAATTCCCTATTTGTGCATTTATTCTCTGTCCTGGATACCTATTTGCCTAAACTGAGATACTGTGGTTGTGAGTCTTGGATACTGAGCTTTGCATCTGTGGTAGATCAAGCTGTCCCTGAGGTAGAACTTTAAAGAATCAGGTGCGAGTGATCTATAAAGAAGCGCTCTCTGAAGAAACAAGTGAGGGGAAAGAGGGAAAGAAGCCAAGCAGGTGTAGCTCCAGATGCAGCCCATGGGGAGCTCTGAGGTATAAATTACATTTTAGAGATTGTCTTATGTAGAGGCGAAGGAGCTGGGATTTTGTATCCTTCTAGGAATCAGTCATTGGGTACAGGTAGACCTGGTAGTCTGTGTGATGGGGGATCTAACATACCAGGCACTTGCAGGCTAGGTAACTCAGCATACAAGGGAGAGACTCTCAAAGACATAGGTTCACCTGTTAGCACAGCAACCAGAAGATGGTGAATGCTGGGAAAGAGGGTCAGAAGGAATCTGAGGAGATACGGTGTCCTCTACAGGTTCACACTGTATCTTCCCCATGTTCATGCCTGCGATGCCTAGAGGGCAGGCATGTATCAGGTGCTGGAATCTTCTCAGCCTTTTCTTCCCACTAGAGTTCTCTGGGTTATGTCGCCCCCCAAAATGCCTGCATTCCTGGGAAGCTATAGACCCTTTAAGGATGAGAAAAAAACAGGATGTTCTTGCTGCTTAGGAGACAGTAAAATCCCAGATGAGCAGAGAGCTTTTGGTTCATATTAAAACACCATCCTGTGTTGAATACAAATTTTGAAACTTTAATATGCACAAAAGAAAGGTAAGATTGATCTTTGGATTTGAAAAGCATAAGCTGTTTCCTGGTCAGTATCAAAAACAGGATAAAATATTTCCAGGATATTTTGTATTCAGATTTATTGTGCTCCAAATTCAATCTTTCTGATTAGAAAGCTTATTTTTGTTATAATATAAAAACGAGTGTAGGACAAGGGTATACAGCTTAAATCATTTTTTGCAACTTCAACCATAGAATTTTAATATTTTAAACCATGATTTTTATTTATATTATGTGATTAGTAATTAAAAGTAACATAAAAAAGCATTTGCCTTTTTCTCTATTATTCCTATATGAGGCTTATCATTTATAGTGGTTTTCTGTCCTTTCTTCCTATTTCTCTGAAATAAAATATTTAAAAAGTTCATACACCTAGGGTGCCTGGGTGGCTCAGTCAGTTAAGTGTCTGACTTGATTTTGGCTCAGGTCATGATCCCATGGTTTGTTAGATTGAGCCCCACATCTGACCCTGCACTGACATAGCAGAGTCTGCCTGGGATTCTCGCTCTCCCTCTCTCTGCCCCTCCCTCTGCCCGTGTGCTCTCTCTCTCTCTCTCTCTCAAATAAATAAACTTTAAAAAATAAAAAATAAAAAAATATTACAGGAGTTATAAAACTGTACCTTTGTATACCTCTTAGGAGAAAAACAAATAATGATGTAATCACATGGCAATTTCAATTTGTTGAAATTAACAACTTTCAGGTCAAATAGAAAGCTAACAGTGATTCAACTCAGTATCTAAGAGCCTAAATTAATATTTGTAATTATTAGTATGGCATAATTATTATTGTGAACCAAATGGACTAACTTGGATTAGTATCATTTAAATATATCCTATTTTGACTCTATTTCTTGGAAAATTGCTAATTTATGTACAATAATTCTTACCTAATGAGACCAGTCAATTATCCATTTTCCTATCATTCTGGATAAATGGACACTGACTCTATCTTTGTTTCCATCATACCATGTTTGTGGTGACGTCATAGTCCAATTTTAAAGATAATTTTATTTATCACACTGGAATTGGCCAATGTCTGGAAAGGTTACATCTGTAAAGTAAACATAAAACACTATGGAGCCGAGTGGAGCCCAAATGATTTGTTTACATTTGACATTGATTTTTTTAAAAGCTCATTTCCCTGTTTTGTTACAGATGGCAGTGGAAAAAACAATAGAATCTCTGAATGAAAAATCCTCAGATTACTTTGTTGTAAAAGCGGGTCCCTGACATTCTGCCTGTTCTGCTAAGAAGATGCTGACATCTACTTTGTTACCTTTGCCTCTGAAGGTAGGAATAAAGGTTATTCATGCTTTGTTGCTTGGATGTTTCTTCAAACACAGAATGGTAGCAGATGAAAGGAAACCACATGTTAAATTGCATGATGGCAGTGCCATTGGGAGGAGAGAGCACACTATTTGCACACGTTTGTGACTGTAGGTTATGTTTCTTCATGTTCTAATTTTGATAAGCTTATGCAAATAGGTAAAATTAGCATGTTCCTTTTGTTCCCAACAAAGTCCATGATAGTACTGGGAAGACAATGCTGCCTTTTGCCTTGTTACCTTCTTACATCTGAGTAATAGTTAAGAAAAAGATAGATGGTTGGTTAAATACTTTATTATTTACATTGGTAAATTGACAGTTTTACAACTTTCCCGTAGATAGCAGAGTATGAGCAAATTGATAGTCTTTGAAGAAAAGTCTGTGGAAGTTTTATTTCATAATCTTGTTCGAACTGTTGGAACTGTCATTCATGTGTTGAGTTCAAGTTGTATTTTATTTAAATGGCCTGTACATTTTTAAAAGCAACCTTTTAATATATTCTTATCTAGTGGGCTAATCCTCGTTTTGCCTTCTATGTCAAAGACTATAAAAAGGAGGGCATGATGCATTTTCCTGGTACTTTGGACAACATATAAAGATTAAAATTTAACAGAAATTCACAAAATGTCAGAGGCATTGTTCCTTTTAGTGGACTCCAAGCGCGATACATAGGAGCTATCCTTTTTTCAGTTACTCTGGATATGAGGCTGGATGTCAACTTATCAATAAATTTTCCTTTTAAAACTATATGTTTTAGGGGCGCCTGGGTGGCACAGTCGGTTAAGCGTCCGACTTCAGCCAGGTCACGATCTCGCGGTGCGTGAGTTCGAGCCCCGCGTCAGGCTCTGGGCTGATGGCTCGGAGCCTGGAGCCTGTTTCCGATTCTGTGTCTCCCTCTCTCTCTGCCCCTCCCCCATTCATGCTCTGTCTCTCTCTGTCCCAAAAATAAATAAACGTTGAAAAAAAAAATTAAAAAAAAAAAACTATATGTTTTATATATACACATGACATAATCTAAAAAGTGTTTATTAATACCGGAGAGCAAAGATTTTAATTTAGTTTTTCTACCAAGTGATATGTTGAAATGAGTCCTTCTGGCCCAGACTTCACTTCCCAGTAACACTAGGAATAACTTGAACTGCCAAACCTCCATTTTAAATTATGAAAATATGATATCCATAGAGGCAGAGGTCACTGATGGGCTTTACCAGGCTTAGTCAGTATTTTCTAAAAGACAGTTACCCTGGAAAGTAGTTAATAGCACAGGCTATCATATCCAACTACCAGCGCATCAGGAATTCTTCTTGGCTCAACCTGAAAAATATATCCAGAGTCTGACAATTTATTACTATTTGTGCCCCCTTTTCCAGGGCACATCACCTCTCACTTTGATTATCGCTAAAATCTTCCAATTGGTTTCGCTGCTTCTGTACTGCTCCTGCTGCAACACACACATCAGGGTCATTACCAACACAGCTGCATGAACAATCCTTACACAAGTCAGGTAAGGTTGTTCCTCTGCTGAAATCCTTCAGTGGTAGCCCTCATTACTCTGAATGAAAGCTCAGATCCTTACTACAGCCTCCACTGCTCTGCATGACCTGCTTCCTTCTCCGCATCACCTCTTTGACCTTTGTGACCTCCCTATCCTTCCCTCTAGTCCTTCTTCAGCCCCACTGACCTCCTCACTCTTCCTGCCTCAGAGCTGTTTCCTCTTCTCCCAGATATCTCCAGGGCCTACTCTTCCTTTTTTTCAACTCTTTGTGCAATGTTTCAAATGTTATGTTCTCAATGAGGCTGCCCTTTATCTCCCTATCTTACCCACACTCCTGCTGGACACTTCCAATCCTTTAATCTTCTTTCCCACCTGACCCTCCATCCCCCTGTAGTAGCACTTACTTATTATTATCTTTATTTCTCCCTGCCTCCTCTACTAGAATGTGAACTTCATGACATTAGGGATTTTGACTATTATGTTCACTGATGTACTCTCAGGGTCTAGCACATTATAGATGCACAATAGGTATTTTTTGAATGAATGAATGAATGAATGAATATATTGCAGTATTGGCCCATAGCCAATATTTCCCAACAAGAGCAGAATGGGTTCCCAGAGAAGCAGAGAAGTATCCCCACTCCCCAGAATAAGAAAAGAGGGAGGAACTGAGCTATCCATACATTTTCCCCTACCAAATTCACAAATGACTTTCCTTCTTGGAGGTGGGGCAGTTAAGGTTTGGTGAAAGGATGGAGACAGGTTTCACATATGGAAGAAAACACTGGGAATGGGAAAGAAGCATTGTCTCCTAATGATATTTATATTTTTCCTCGGTTGAAAAAAAAATGATTTTGGTTAAAAGTAATATATCTCAGATATTTGGAATTGTTAATTTTGCTTTCAGCAAACACATAGAGATGAAAGTCAGTCAAAGTGCTTGGAATAGAAAGAATTGCTCAAAATATAAAACTGGGATGGGTTTATAATGGGTTAGCTGTCATGGGAACCATTAGCTGTCATGGGAAAGTCAGGAGAAGGCTATGCTTTATTTGTTTTTTTTTTAACATTTATTCAATTTGAGAGACAGAGAGTGAGCAGGGGAGGGGCAGAGAGAGGGAGACACAGAATCTGAAGCAGGCCCCAGGCTCTCAGCTGTCAGCACAGAGCCCAACGTAGGGCTCAAACCCACAAACTGTGAGATCATGACTTGAGCTGAAGTTGGATGCTTAACCAACTGAGCTACCCAGGCACTCCATGGCATCTGGGTGCTACCCAGGCGCCCCATGGGCTATGCTCTTAAAATGGCAATCTTTCAATGGCCCCTCAACTCTAATAGTGTTGCAAATGTTTTCAAATTGCAAATCACTCCTTTAGTTTTCTTCAAGGTAATGAGAAACACATGAAGAAAGCACATTTGGGTGTTTGCTATGTGCTTGGTATAAAATAGTGCACAAAATAAATATTGCTCTTACCCTTACAGAATCTACTGGGTAAGAAGTATAAGTAGATGAAGAGTGAAAATAGACTATCAGTAGCTCCAGACTTGTATGCATATTGAGGCTAAAGAAGGGAAATGTTTAATCAATGTTTACAAAATGCCTCTTATGCTTCAGGCACAACCTCAAGTTCAGGGCATATAAAGATATGCTTGCAAACAAAATAGAGTTTGAAACTGGAGAGATTAAAATAGTAGGTAATTAAAATACAGAATAAAATATATTATGTGTTGACTTGTACATGGAGCCATAGTAAGCAGAGAAAGAAAACTTAATTCAGGTTTAAGTTTCAAGAAGGATTCTTGGAGAGATGAGTGTAAGCAACAGCATAGAAATAGCAGAGGAAAAAAGAAAATGAGTTGGAAGATGGATGTGAGATGCTTGCTCAGAATACAACAGAGTGAACGATGCAGAGATGAAAATGCAGTATGAGAAAGTGAGGGATGAGAAAGATAAAGGATCAACTTCTACATATGTTTAGGTAGAGTGAAATGGTGAATGGTAGGGTGAATGGAAAGAATGGGGGAAAGATAAAAGCTCAGATTTTTCCAGAATAAAGCTAATGAAGCCCTCAGATGTAAAACCCATACTGTGTTCTAATTAGTAAATCACATACATGAATGAGAATGAAATAGCTGAGCAACAAGGAAAAATTTTTAAAAGGAAGTAGTAAAGAAAAATGGGTTATTTACCAAGGAATAACAACTGGATAGCAGCAGAGTTCTTACTAACAATACGATGGAAAACATTAGAATCTTATCTTCAAAGGAGTGTGGGAAAATAAGCAGCAGGCTAGAACTGTGTTCTCAGAAAGTTATCACTCAGAAGATGAAATAAAGCCACTCCCAGGATATACAAAGACTAAATGTTTATTACCCATGGGCTCTTGAAGAAAGTATTCTAAAGGATGAAATTCAATAGAGAAGAAAAGAGGGCTGCAAAAATCAATGGTGATCAAAGCACAAGAAAACTAGAAGTTTGTGTGGTGAAGGTCTGGGGGAAGAGGTGGTGAGAGGTGTAGGGAAGAGGAAATCAGAGGTGGGACAGGCCACCTTTGTATTTTCAGGGATGTGGGATTCTCCCAAAGGTTCAGGGACTGGTGGAAGGGTCTTAGCAGGGCAGAAACATTATTTGATGTGCGTTAGTAAGATCACTCTGGCATGAAGATAGAGAATTTGGGAGCAAACAAGACAGATGTCATGAGACCAGTTAGAGGTTGTGGGTGTAGTTTAGATGAGAAATGATTTGGGCCTGACCAAGGGTGAAGCAAGGAAGAGAACAGTCGGATTCTGGAAGAATTATAGCAGTAGGATCTCAGGAATCCGTAAATGATTCCATGTGGGGAAAAAGAGGAAGCATCATGATGTCATTGGTTTCTTTAGCACAGCTTTGATAGATCCCAACTACAGCAAGAGGAGAATGGGAGGTGACCCTGGGAACACAGATGACCCATGAGAACTTGTCCATGAATGGGTGGTAAGCCCTAGAGGAGCAGTCAGAGATAGATCAGAAGGAAGAAGGATTTTAGAATGCGAGGCTCATTCCAAAAGTGAAATGCTAATGGGTGAGAATGAGCAAGAGATGCAAAGGTTAAAGGTAGAGAGGATGAAAGGTGCCCGATAGAACAAGAACATGGGGAGGCGGAGGCTGAGAGTCTTGTATACAAGGGAAGATAGGGAAAGAGGCAGATAAAAGAAACTCACAATTTCCTCCTCTTTTGAAAGTTGCACCATGACTGCACAGAGCAGTGATAAGCACATGCCAAGAAATTCAATGAATGAAAAGATAGATAAATGATAAACATATCCAGGCAGGTCCAGAAACAGTATAACTCTGACAAAGGCCAAGATGTTTTGAAGACAGGTGTGGTAGACCTCTAGTGGCCAAAAAGAAAACTCAAAAATCTAATGGCTGAAAACAAAATTTAAATAAGATGGCTAAGGTAAATACATTTGCAAAATAATAAACAGATAAAAGCATTGCTCTACAAAGATCCTGTTGTACCTAATCTTTGATGTGTTCAGTTTCTTATCAATAGAGTTTAAGATATTTGCATTTTGAGTTTATTTTCATAATTGACTATTAGAGTGAATGGCTTAAGGAAACTGAAGCCAGTAATCTTTTAATTAATATTAAACCTTAACAACAACAACAAAATACCTGTGGAGGGGGGATAATTACTTATGTGTGAAATTTCATGTACAAGCTAGATAAAAGAACTTATTCATTTTCAAATAGAGAAAAGAGGAAAGAGACAATTACAACCAAATGAGCCTTTGTATACAGAAGTCTCAGATATAATGAAAAAGGTGTATTTAAACACAACAACAGCAATAAGGGGTTAAAAAATAAGTAAAAATAGGGGCGCCTGGGTGGCTCAGTTGGTTAAGCATCCAACTTCGGCTCAGGTTATGATCTTATGGTTCATAGGTTTGAGCCCCGCACTGGGCTCTGTGCTGACAGCTCAGAGCCTGGAGAATGTTAAGGATCCTGTGTTTCCCTCTCTCTCTGCCCCTCCCCTGCTCGCACACTGTCTCTGTCTCTCAAAAAATAAATAAATAAATAAAGGTTAAAAATTTTTTTTTAACTAAGTAAAAATATAAAACTTTAAAAAAAAAGGTTGACAAACGATTTCAATCCTTGAAAATGAATAATAATATCCTAATTATTTTGAGTAATCTCAAGGAAGAATTATTCATTGACCTAAACTATGATTCTTTTATGAACCTGAGTGTTTTCTAATGGAGATGAAGTTGAGTTATCCTCAAGTTAACAACAATCAAGTAAAATGTGTGACACCAGCTTCAATTAATTAAACTCAAAAGATCTCCAGTTTGGAAATCAGGAAAGTATCTTGGATGATCCAGCTTTTCCATCACAACAGATTTTACCAACAATGTACAAGGCCTTAAGTAGATGAAAGACAATAATGTACTTTAAAAGCATTATTTGTGGGAGGGGAGCCTGGGTGGCTCTGTTTGTTAAGCGCCCAATTCTTGATTTCGGCTTAGGTCATGATTTCATGGTTCCTGAGATGGAGTCCTGCTTTGGGCTCTGTGTTGACATTGCAGAACCTGCTTGGGATTCTCTCTTTCCCTGTCTTTCTGCCCCTCTCCCCGTACATGCTCTCTCTCTCTCTCAAAATAAATAAAATAAACTTAAAAAAAATACGAAAAAAGTGTTATTTGTGGGAATTACGCAGCTGGAGGGTAGTGTGAGACAGTAAGGATGGAGTGAGGGAGTATAGATGTGGAAACTTGTCTAATCCATCATTTGAATTTAAAAGCCTGAGTGAGCAGACTTGAAAGCAGCTCAGTTCTTTGGGATTTCTTGTTTGGTTCTGACTCCTTTTTAATGTTCAACTTGATACTACTGTATTTGAGAATAACATTAATAAAAGTCTCTTAATTTTTCTCTAGATTTTTTAAAGGTACCATATATAGTATTTACATTCCTTATTGTCTCTGATCTGTCTGGGATTTAATCACAGGCATCATTCTATATTTTAAAAACAACAAAGATTTGAATCTGACAGGAATATAAGCAGTAGTCTGGAAGCAAGTAAAAAAAATCATGTAATGTTTAGGCACTTATAATAATAAAACATCTCTTAAAAGTATAGTCATATACACATAGAAGGAGAGGTTATCTCTGGATTTTTTTTAATAGATAGTTTTATTCTGCATTTCTTGTATTGTACTCATGTCCAAAGTTCTCATGTACTCATGCCCAAACATTACATTTGTCATTTTTTTTTAATTTTGTCCCCCTAGCTTTATTGAAATATAATTGCCAAAATAAAAATTGTACATATTTAAAGTGTATGCCATGACTTGATATGCATATACATTGTGAAATGATTCCCACAATCAAACTAATTAACATATCCATCACTTCACATTGTTGCCAAATTTTTTTAATGGTGAGAACACCTAAGATCTATTCTCAGTAAATTTCAAGCATACAATGTAGTATTATTAACTATCATCACCATACTGTATATTAGACTCCAGAACTTATTCATCTTTTAACTAATTAATTTTTTATTTTTTATTTTTGAGAGAGAGAGAGGGAGCACGAGTGGGGAAGGGGCAGAGGAAGAGAGAAAGAATCTTAAGCAGGCTCCATGCTCAGCACAGAGCCCCACATGGGGCTTGATCCCACAACCCCGAGATCACAACCTGAGCCAAAATGAAGAGTTGGATGCTTAACTGACTGAGCCACCCAGGTGCCCTCAGAACTTATTCATCTTACAACTGAAAATTTGTACCCTTTAACCAACATCTCTCCCATTCCTTACCCCTCACAACCCTCATTCTGCTCTCTAAGAATTCAACTTCTTTAGATTTCACCCATAAGTGAGATCATATAGTATTTATCTTTTGTATCTGGCTTGTTTCACATAGCGTAATGTCCTCCAGGTTCACCCACGTTGTTGCATTGTGAATAATGTGTCAATGAACATGGGATTTTAGATATGTCTTTAAGATACTTACCTTATTTCCTTTGTGTATTTACCCACTGTAAAAATTGTGGGATTGTTGGATCATATAGTAGTTCTATTTTAAATTTTTTGTGATACTTCAATACCATTTGTGATACTTTAATAATGGCTGGACCAATTTACATTTCACCAGCAGTATATAAGGGTTTCCTTTTCTCCACATGCTCTCCAACACTTGTTATAACTTGTCTTTTTGATAGTAACCATCCTAACAGGTGTAAGGTATTATCTTATTGTGGTTTTGATTTGTATTTCCTTGATGTTTAGTGAGGTTGTGAGCACCTCTTCACATGCCTATTAACCACTTGTGTGTTTTCTTTGAATAAACATCTATTCAGGTCCTTTGCCCATTTTTAAAATCAGATTATTTGGGGATTTTTGCTCTTGAACTGTGTGAGATCTTTATATATTTTGGATGTTAACCTCTGATCAGACATATGACTTGCAAATGTTTTCTTCCATTCTGTAGGTTGCCTTTCCACTTTGTTGATTGTTTCCTTTGTTGTGCAGAATCTTTTTAGTTTGGTGTAGTCCCACTTGCTTACTTTTATTGCTCATATATGTGGTGTCATATACAAAAAAACATTTCCAAGCCCAATGCCAAGCAGTTTTTCCCTGTTTTCTTCTAGGAGTTTAATTGTATAGATATTACACTTAAGTCTATACTCAATTTTAGGTTAATTTTTGTGTGCAATATAAGGGTCCAATTTCATTCATTTGCATGTGGATATCCAGTTTTCCCAAAACCATTTATTGAAGGAATTATCGACTCCCTATTGTGTGTTTTTGGTGCCCTTATCAAAGATTAGTTGACCATATATGTGTGGATTTCTTTCTGAGTTCTCAATTCTGTTCCATTGGTCTAGGTGCCTGTTTTTATGCCAGTACTATACTGTTTTGATTATTATAGCTTTGTGATATAGGTTGAAATCAGTAAACGTGATGCCTCCACATTTGTCATTTTCTAAATGCTATTTTCAAGGGTTCAGTTTCCCTTATTGACTAGAAACTATAGCATGGCTGACAGAAATTGTTGTGTCTTTGTGGGCAAGTTCTGGAGCATATCTTGGTATTCTGAGAACTGTCCTGAGCTGATCTATATGCAATACCAGACAACAAAACATATTTTCTGGAACAGTGTGATGATATCAGTAATTGTTTAATCATTTTTACAATTAGAGGAAAGTTAGAGAGATGTCAGAAACGCTAAGGGTAGCTATTGATAGGGTCAAAACTTCACAGAGAATAGCTGCAAATATCAGGAACAAGAAGGCAGGAGAACCTAGAGATAGTTTTACATTTGATTCAACAGATTTCTAACCTTAGGAAAGTCAGACTCTTGCAAACAAATATCTGTTTCAATATGCAACCATATTCATTCCTGCATATAGGACTACTATGCATATAGACCATAGTAGTCTAGCTTCTCAATAATGTTATTTATTCTAGCAACACTGAGTTCTATGGGATCACAACCTTCACTGATGCTCTTGCTTTTGCCTCTTCCTCAATTTCTCCCCTTCTCCTTCCTTTTCTTCTTTCCTTTCCTCTTTCTTTGTCTCTTAACAATTATACATTGTTCCCAAAATAAGAGAAGGGAGTGAGTTCAGGTTTGAAACTACCAGACATTTAACGCCTTTGTGTTTTTTGTTTAGCTATATTTTTCTTTATTTCTTTGTTGTTGTTGTTGTTGTTGTTGTTGTTGTTGTTTGAGAGAGAGAGTGAGAGCATACACCAGTGGAGAAGGAGCAGAGGGAGAGGGAGAGAGAGAATCTCAAGCATTCTCCATGCCCAGTGCAGGGGCAGATGCAGAGCTCAATCTCATGGCCATGAGATAATGAACTGAGCTGGATGCTTAACTGACTGTGCCATTCAGTTGCTTCTATTTAGCTAAATCTTAATTAATTTATTTAGCAAGCATATGCTTGCTAATAAATATTAACACAATTATTTTTATAGAAAAGATTTGCTTAGTAAATAGTGATTTAAAAAAGAAAGGAAAACTCAGTCTCTGCTGTCAGCAAATTTACAGTCTATTGGACACGATTAAGAGTAAATAATCATCCAAATAATTTTTATTACAAATTAGAATGAGTGCTCTGACAAATAGCAGAAGTGTATGTGTGTGAGAAGGTGCCAGAGAAGATGTGACATTTAACCTGAGACCTGAGAACAGTGGTGATGGTTCTCTATTGGGGCAATTTTGATAATGTCTGAAGACATTTTTGGTTGTCACCACTGGAAAGGGGAAGATTTAAATTTCCTGATCATGTAGTGAGACTTCGGTTTATGTCCATAACAGAGATATTTTCAAAATGAAGTAATCTAGTTTCAATCCCCATAAATGATATTGTCCTAAGTATCTCTGCATTGATTAGACTTCAATTGCTTGGGGGTGAGAGTAGATAGCACCTAACATAAAGAAATCATTACTTAGTTTTGAATGTCAAATTAGATATTTTTGAGCACCTGGGAAAATAATTGCCTTGAGCACATTTAGAGAAAGAAAAGTTTTCTTGAGTTCTAATACTTTCCTTTCATATATCAAGACACCTGCATATGACTCATATCATAGCATTTTATGATAAGAGATTCAGTAGATTATAAAGGAGTTTCTGATGTCAGGGCAATTCCCATTAGATAGGAAGAAGTAGAAGGTCTTTCTCATGCTGGAGGAGGGAACCGAAAAAAGACGAGGAAGAGGAAAGCAAAGCAAAAAAATCTGATTTGGATGTTGTTTCTTTGTCCTTAGTAATACTGAGAAAGGAATCTAAAACACTGAGAATTTGGGGGAAATCCAGGAGTCAAAGGTGTGCTTTATATTCTTCAGGGTTTCCCTCTGCTATGTCCTTTTCTCTGAGTTGTTGCCATTGTCCTTACACTAGCTTCCCTCAGGCTAGCAAAATGGCGGCAGCTCTTGTCATAGCTCACATCCACTATCAGACCCTGAGAGAATGCTTTTGATGGAACATTCTCCACAAGTGTTCCAAGATCCATTCTGATGAGAGAGATTTAGATCATACATCTTAACCAATCTGCATGAGGACCTGTCTGTCACTGTAAAGGAAATAAAATGTGCTAATCACTTAGTTATTGTCATATCCTCCACAGAACTCCAGGAGAAGAGTCAGCTTCCCTACAACCACATAGATCCCAAATGGAAATCAGGCACTATTGGTAAAAGGGGAATGGGTTCTGGAGACAGACACAAATGCCCACCCTTGTCTACTACTCCTTATGGTACCTAATAGCCATACATACTCTCAACATGATCAAGCTGACATGGATTGCATATACCTCATCTCAAAAAACACAACCCAGACTGATCTAGTTACTGACTGAAATTCTAGAAGCTTTGGTAGGAATCAAAATCCTATATATCACACAGCTTACTATCTACATTAATATGACTTACATTTGACAGAATATCCACATTATTCCAGAGATTCTTGCCTAGAAGATGAAGTGGCAAAAAACTTTTTTTAACTTGCTCTTTCCAAGGTGTCTCAATAGATCATTCAACTGTGGTCATTAGACTGTTTGCTTCAAAACTTTCCCCTTGCTACATCTGCTGATCCTAAACTATTAATAACAAACTTGGCCCAATCCCCATATGGTGCTCACACTGAACTATTTCCAGGTACAATGAACAAGAACTAAACCCTAATAAATATCCTGTCTTTGACCTTGTTATTCTGAAATGCTACCAATATCCCATCAAGGAAATGGTTTCCTTTACTGTGGTAAGCACTAAACATGATCAGAGGCTACCTATCCTCTCTCTTGTCCTTGAAATGTGAGTTCTGCTTGCTTTTTCCACTCCCAGAGGCTACTCCAAGGACATAGCCTTGATCTGGTGATAGTGATGTGGTGTTTAGAACATCTGCGTGGTATATATGACTGAAGCTAGTTAAGGTCTCTATGTAAACTATAAAGATTTGGTGGGCGGCTGCACGGATCCACTTGTCTTGTGGCCAAGTCAAGTCTCATGTATGTAAGTTCCCTTTGTTTATTAAAACTGCCACCTGGAGTGGCATGTATCTTCCTTTGGTCTCTCCCTGCCCTCCATGCATGGGGACCAGTTTCAGATTACACCCAGGGAGCTCCTGAGGAGGTTACAATCCAATAGTGTATCACCCGTTTCCCTATGCTGCTTAGAGGCTCATCTCCAACTGCTGTGAGTTAAGGAGCTTAGGGATTATATTCAGGGCCTAGGAAATCACAGGCTTGAAATTTAATTGGAAATAAAGCTCAATTAGAGTTTAGAGTCTTCCAGGCTATTTGTTTCATAGTCCAGCAGCCAAAGTCAGAGATCTGGATAAGTTGCAATCTTGAAGTCCAGTTCTTGCCTTCAAAATTTCTTTGGTAATAAGCCCCCATTTCTCTCCTTTGTTCAGAAAATCTGGGGGTGAGGGCCCAGCAATCTTATCTGATCTATGGTATAATAAGCCCTTAAAGTGATTCTTTCTTTCTTCCTTCCTCTCTTTCTTTCTCCCACTTTCTCTTTCCTTTTCTTTCTTTCTTTCTTTCTTTCTTTCTTTCTTTCTTTCTTTCTTTCTTCTTTCCTTCCTTTGTTATTTTGGGACAATTTGAATCAATAAGCTGAGGCAAGAAAGTGCTATTAAAATCCTATTTCCAAGCAGACTGTGTGTGAGTGGCTTCTCAAGGGGAATGATTAGTCTTTTTCTTTTCTTACCAATAGGAGCTAATTAGCAGAGGCCTGCATGGGGGACAGGAAGCAACAGTATTCTCCTGAGCCACAACTACATCCTAAATTGCTCTCCCCTTTCCTCCGCTGGCACTCTGACTTACAGTAGACACCTGCTTTTCCAGTCTTTCCAGGTTCCAGGTACTTGATTCTCAGGCAACTCAATAGAAATCAATGGTAGTATTTCTCTAAGCAAGGTCTTATTTTCTTCTCTCTGCTTTCAGATGACACTATCAAAACTATCTTATCTCTTTTATGTAAGAACTTATTGAAAGCCATAAAAAATAGTTAGCATTCTTTCCTCCAAACTTCCTTAATGCTAAAGTCTCAAAATGTACATGATCTTGCTCTCAGGGTACAGAAAAACATACATGATTATTACTTCACTACTGTCTGACAAAAATTGCAACTTCTAACCACTGAATAAAGGTGTCTCTTTGTCCTCTACTCAGCCTCTTTGAGCTAAGACCATATTTTAGAGTCTCTTAATGTTAACCCTACTCTTAGTCCCAATTTCTGTATCAAGCATATTAATGCCAAACAACAGAAACTAAGTATGGTTATCTCACAGGGGGAAAAAAAAGTATGAAAAAGAAGGACGGTTTATTGGAATGAAATGGACCCCACAGATTCACCCGGGATCTGAGGGATAAGACAGGGTGAATGAACAGTATCTAAGGGACATGAAGATTAACCAGCAAGACTCCCCATGGTTACACTGCAGGATGGGTCAGGTCCAGGTGCAATCACCAGCCTTGCTGGGACCTCATAATGGCCGTTGAGATGCCCTGATATCTAACTGTCATGACATGTTCTTATGTCAGACACCCAGAGTCTAAGTGCCAGGGTGAGCTTCCAGTGGCTTACCTTCAGTCATGTGTCCATCCCTCACCAATACAAGAAGAAAGGAGAGGATCTGTGCTCTCTTATCTTCCCTAATAGTTGGTGAACACCACAAATCATAAGATAACATGAATAATATTGAGGAGAATGAAGGCTGACAGGTCAAAGAACTGACACATACACAGTATTTATATCCTGTCTTTCTTTTCAGTAATTTGTCATCAATGGTATCCCTTGTCAATAAATGTTTTTTATGATTAAAAGAAAGTTCAAGATCAAGATTGCATATTCATAATTCTATTGTCATATTTTGATATGGAAGTCTAATCTAGTAACCACTGATTTTTATAGCCACTTTTATCAAGTGATCAGACATTTTTTCTATATATTATTTATGAGGAATGTAATCTGTAAACTATATCATAGCAAAGGATTTTTGCCAAGTTTAGGGAGTTTTTTCCAGTATCAAATATTTATATTTCTCTATTTTGTTTATATGAAACTTAATATGTGGGATATGGCAGCATCCATGAATAAAGGATGAGAGAAAGGGGAAAAGAGAGGGATGTGGAATGGGAAGGAAAAAAGAAGGAAGAGAGAGTTAATATTTACTTAGTACTGTGCAACTTTCCTTTATATAAATGATCCCATCTAATCTTCCAAATAATTCTAGATTATTTAAATCTGTAGAATATATTTTTCAAATAAAATTTTACCTGAAAACCATTATGACAAAGCAGGTAACTGTTGGGTAAATAGCTCTGGATGAGCAGTTGAGGGAGCGGGTACCCTTTTCATCTCCCTTGGGATAGCACACAGCATAGTTTTAAAATCTACCATACAATTTATATTTTAAAAAAGACTAAATTCTGGTCAGTGTAGTTTTAGCAGTTAAGTCAATTATGTTGTGTTCTAACTTCACAGCTTGGTAATACATACACTGAGTTTAAGTCCACAGTTAGCTTTTCCACGACTATATGAAATTTAAGTTACTTGTTTTGAGAAGAGGAGAAAGAGAGAGTGGGGGAGGGCAGGAAGAGGGAGGGAGAGCGAATCCCAAGCAGGCTTTTCACTGTGAACACAGAACCTGAGGTGGCTTGAGCCCACAAACCGCAAGATGAGAACATGAGCCAAAACTAAGAGTTGGACTCTTAACCATCCGAGCCACCCAGGTGCCCTGAGTTTCCTTTTTAAGTATGGAATGAAAGACTATAACTGGTAAAGACATTTACCACACACACACACACACACACACACACACACACATGCACACAGACTCAGTAAAGCAAAAAACTTTATTTCTCAGAATTTTTCATGCCTTAACTGTTACCTATAATGGGCCTTTTATGTGTAGTGATAATTTCAACATGTAAAAATAGAGAAGGGATAAAGCAAAAATTCAACTAATCTCTTGCTAAATCAAAACAACCTTGACTTAAGGTCACGTGCTAAGATCCTAACCATATGGAATCATTTACCAGATGAGGCAGTTACTGGTTCAGTTATTATAAAGTAGTTCCTCATAGATGTTCTATAGCCCATTTTATGGTTTTAAAACATGACAGACTAAGATCAAATTCAGATAGTTGAAAGAGGCACATGCAAGTTTGAAAGCAGCAAGTAGAATCTGTGCATATTACAGGAACTGCCAGTTAAAGCAAGAGAGATGGAATGATCAAGGACATAGGGTATTATTTTGTCACTTTCATTTATTAAAAAAAATGAATGGAAACATTTACAATTATTTGTTTCATCACAGAAATATCCCATTACAGCTCCATCTCATGGACGTCATTATCCTGTAAGAGAAAATTGTTCCCTTTGTGGACTGCAGACTTGAATAAATTCATAGCAAAATGCATGCAATTTAAAATCTGTGCTATCTTTTCTCTTTCTATTTGTACTGGTTTCGCTTTGCAGTGGCAGTTCATGTTCTTAAAGGGATCCTGGTACAAGTTTCCTGCCTACACCCATATCCAAAATCTTAGTTGATTGAAAGAACAAACAAACAAACAAACAAACATTGTTTTAGCAGTTTAGTGTTTGTATACTTAAATAGGAAAAAAATCATATATTTGTAGAAATGTTAATTCTGTACTTTAAGATATTATATATGGCTACTATCAAACCAAGGAAAAACATACCATTCTCAAAATTAGTAGAAGGAGAAATTTGGACCCAGAGGTTATAACAGATTCATAGTTAATACTACAGAAGACAAATATCAGAAGCTGCCACATCTCACACCTACATCAGTCATTCCGAGCCACTCACTGACTTTCTTACACCTGCTTAGCCTCCCTTGAATCCATCTCCTCTTCCAACTAGCTAAAGTCACCTTCTCAAAATAAAAATCTAATAATATCATCCTACTCCTTAAGTCGTTCATTGTGCTTGAGATAAGATGCAAAGTCCTTTTATGATTGACATGTTCCTTTTACAATGCAGATATTTCCCACATCTGCCTTTTCTAGATCCAGAGTCTTACACTTTCTGATCCTTCTGCCTGAATGTCTTCTTCCCATTATTTGCTGTCTATTCCTACTCATGTATCAGCTGAAGCACCACTTTCTCAAGCAACGGACAGGAAATAAACAAATACATATTCAGATGGTATTAATTCCTATAGAGAAAGGTAAAGAGTGATGATGGGGTTGTTATTTTGCACAGGATCATCAAAAATGGTCTTGCTGATCAAGTAGTATTTGAGCAGACACCTGAAGGGATTAGAAGTAAAATTTGCAGCTTTCTGGTGAAAGAGCAGTCCAGGCAGAGCAGGAAGCTGGCCCTATATTTTATTTATGGGGAACAAAATCTGTTAACTATCTCATACCAAAGAATTATTTTTGTAATTCCATGTTTGGAGAGATTTTTTTTTCAAAATCAAATATTTCTATTATTTATGTATGAACTTGTTATTTGGGACATAGTAGCATCCATGAGTAAAGGATGAGGGAAAGGGAAAAGAGAGGGATATGAAGTGGGAAGAAAACAGGAAGAAAGAGAGACAGTTAATACTTAATGAGTACTATGCAACTTTCTTTTACTGTTTGAGGAAGAGCAATAAGGTAAATATGGCAAGCCAAGTGAGGGAGTCAAGCAAGGAGAACACTAGAAGACAAACTCAGGGGGAACGGGGAGACAGACGATGGTGAGAAATTTGGATTTTGACTTGAAGAAAGAAGTATAGAATGGAGTGAGTGAAGAAGTGAACAAAGGGAATCCAGGTTGGAGGGGGAATAGGTTAGGGTCTTGTTCAGGGTGTGGTACAAACAGGAGACTATTGTATGGGCCTTGGAATGTCTCTGAATAAACTGTGATGGCTTTGTATGGTATAAGAAGAAGAGCAACATGATTTGGCTTATGTTTGGATGATCAATCTAGTTGCTACGTTGAAAATAGAACAGAGGGGGCAAAGAATAATGGCAGCGAGCCTAGTTAGGTGTTTCTTGCAGTAGTCCCAATGATTAATGATTGTGACTGCACAAATGTGGTAGAGATGTTTGATGAGTGTCTGAAACCTGGGTTTATTTAAAAGATAGTGCCAACAGGAAAAAAAAAAAAAGAAGAAACAGTGCCAACAGAATTTACTAAGATGAGGTGGGAGGAAAAGAAGTGTAAAGAATTATTCCAATGTTTTGGCCTAAGAAACTATAAAGAATAGGAAATAGAGTTGCCATATACCACAAGGTGGAAAACTGGGGAAAATTTTTTGGGGGGAGGGCGTGGGCAGGCTGCTGCTTCTACTTAAACAAAGAAATCCCTTTAGAAAATGTTGGGTTTGAGAAGCCTATTAGACACTCAAGCAGAAGTGTCTAGTCAAGAGTCAGATATAAAAATCTGGAGTTTAGTGAAACATTCAAGGCCAGAGGTCATATTGGAGTCATTTGCAAATACATGGCATTTAAAAATTGAGACTAAAAGATGTTATTTTGAGAATAGGTGTAGATAAAAGATAGGAGGTCAGAGACCTCCAAGGGCACTCCAAATTTAAAGATCAGCAAGGTAAGGAGGCTCTAAGAAAACATCAGCCTGGTCTGAGATAGAAGGACATCCCAGAGATTGTTATTTTAAGTGGAGAGTTTGTTTGGAAAAGTGGAGAGCAATAAATGCTAATACAGAAATGAGAGAAGGGACATCACTACAGGTCCCATGGATGTTAAAAGGATTAAAAAAGGAATACTATGAACAACTCAGTGCCCACAAATTTGATAAGTTAGATGAAATGGACAAATTTCTTGAAAGACACAATCTGCCAAAACTCAAGAAGAAATGGTAAATCTGAATTGTCCTTGTGTACTAAAGAGATCAAATAAATATTTAACATTATTCTAAAGTAAAAAACTTTACTGGGTGGCTCAGTCGGGTAAGCGACCAACTTCAGCTCAGGTCATGATTTTGCAGTTTGTGAGTTTGAGCCCCGCATCGGGCTCTGTGCTGACAGATCAGAGCCTGGAGCCTGCTTCGGATTCTATGTCTCCCCCTCTCTCTATCCCTCCCCTGCTCATGCTCTGTGTCTGTGTCTCAGTCTCTCAGAATAAATAAACGTTAAAATTAAAAAAAAATAAAATAAAATAGAAAACACGAGGCCCACTTGGGTCTACTAGTGAATTCTAACAAACACTTAAATAATTTGTTCCAGTTTCTCTATAATCTCTTCCAGAATATAGAAGCAGGGGGAATACTTCCTAATTCATTCTGTAAGGCCAGAATTACCCTAAATATAAAAATCTGACAAAGGCATTACTAGAAATAAACCCTATAGATTACTATTTCTCATGAACATAGATGCCAAGTCTTCAACAAAATATTAGCAAATTGAATC
Organism: Lynx canadensis; assembly: GCF_007474595.2. Classification (NCBI taxonomy): domain Eukaryota; kingdom Metazoa; phylum Chordata; class Mammalia; order Carnivora; family Felidae; genus Lynx; species Lynx canadensis. The sequence goes on along the minus strand of NC_044306.2, from coordinate 131,968,261 downwards.
CAACAATGTATAAAAGGAATTATATACCATGACCAAGTGGCATTAGCCCAGGTATACAAGGCTATTTTAACATCCAAAAATCAATTACCACAATCCATCACATCAATAAGCTAAAAAGAAAAATCACATGATCATATCGAGATGCAAAAAAAGCATTTGACAAAAAAAAATGCAAAAAAAGCATTGTGTTGTATTTACAACACAAGCATTTATCTTTCTTTTTACTTTTAATCTACTCCCCCACACACATTTACTCTTAAAAAGGTCCAACCAAGTAAGTATATTAATTGTAACATACAATTAATGCTTATGGAAATAGTCTTTGTAGCTTAGAAGGATCCTTTAGGATTTACTGGCAAGTATGACACAATATCTTATTCTTTTGCCTCAGTGTGGTTAGTTCCACATACTTTACTCTAATAACATATAGCAGTGTAAATAATTTACTGTTTTATAATTTCTCCATACTTCAGTTTTATAAAGAAGAATATATAGAATATTTAGAATAAATATTATTCATAAGTTTCTTGTAGATAAGAGTCAGGGTTTTACCTTTTTTTTAGATTGAAAAAGTTAAAGGTATTAAGTCATTCTCTAGTTGTTCACATTATGTGTATAAATAATTTACTTTTTGTTTGTTTCGAAATACTACTTAAGTATTTTTAAACTTTCATATCTCTACATTTACTTTCTTTACCTTAAATTATGCATTAATTAATTTAGTTCTGTTTTAGGTTTATTCAATGTCTAATGTTATAGGTCAAAATGATAGTTTAGCAATTACCATGTTTTCTGCAAATTAAAAAAATCCTGTGTATTTAGAAGTTTAATTCATATGTTTCTGTCAACCTTTTATCAAACACTAGTTAATGTTTCAAAAGTTCCATTGAAATGAGAAGCTTAAGAGAGCTACAAAAATTCAACTCGTCATGTGTTTTCAGTTTGTATAATTGATGCTTTTAAAAATCATGAGTCTTCTGGCACAAAAACAGACCCACAGATCAGTGGAACAGAATAGAGAACCCAGAAATGGACCCACAAACATATGGCCAACTAATCTTTGACAAAGCAGGAAAGAATATCTAATGGAATAAAGACAGTCTCTTCAGCAAGTGGTGCTGGGAAAACTGGACAGTCACATACAGAACAATGAGCCTGGACCACTTTCTTACACCATACACAAAAATAAACTCAAAATGGATGAAAGACCTAAATGTAAGACAGAAAGCCATCAAAATCCTCAAGGAGAAAACAGGCAAAACCTTTTTGATCTTAGTTGCAGCAACTTCTTACTCAACATGTCTCCAGAGGCAAAGGAAACAAAACCAAAAATGAACTATTGGGACCTCATCAAAATAAAAACTTCTACACTGTGAAGGAAACAATCAGCAAAACTAAAAGGCAACTGATGGAATGGGAGAAGATATTTGCAAACGAAATATCAGATAAAGGGTTAATATCCAAAATCTATAAAGAACTTATCAAACTTGACACCCAAAAAGCAAATAATCCAGTGAAGAAATGGGCAAAAGACATGAACAGACACTTCTCCAAAGACATCCAGATGGTGAACCAACACATGAAAAACTGCTCAACGTCACTCATCATCAGGACAATACAAATCAAAACCACAATGAGATACCACCTTATACCTGTCAGAATGGCTAACATTAACAACTCAGGCAACAACAGATGTTGGTGAGGATGCAGAGAAAGAGGATCTCTTTTGCACTGCTGGTGGGAATGCAAACTGGTGAGGCCACTCTGGAAAACAGCATGGAGATTCCTCAAAAAATTAAAAGTAGGGGCCCCCAGATAGCTCAGTCGGTTAAGTGGTCAACTTCAGCTCAGGTCTTTAACCTCTCTGTCCATGAGTTAAAGCCCTGTGTCAGGCTCTGTGCTGACAGCTTGGATCCCAAAGCCTGCTTCGGATTCTGTGTCTCCCTCTGTCTCTGCCCCATCCCCACTAGCACTCTGTTTCTCTCTCTCTCAAAAATAAATAATAAACATTAAAAATAATTAAAAATATAACTACCCTATGACCCAGCAATTGCACTACTAGGTATTTATCCAAGGGATACAGGTGTGCTGTTTCGAAGGGGCACATGAAACCCAATGTTTATAGCAGTAGCAGCACTATCAACAATAGCCAAAGTATGGAAGGAGCCCAAATGTCCATGGATGGATGAATGGATAAAGAAGATGTGGTATATATATACACACAATGGAGTATTACTCAGCAATCCAAAAGAATGAAATCTTGCCATTTGCAACTACGTGGATGAAACTAGAGGGTATTATGCTAAGCGAAATTAGCCAGAGAAAGACGAGTATCATATGACTTCACTCATATGAAGACTTTAAGACACAGAACGGATGAACATAAGGGAAGGGAAGCAAAGATAATATAAAAACAAAGAGGAGGGCAAAACATGAGACTCTTAAATATGGAGAACAAACAGAGGGTGACTGGAGGTGTGGTGGGGGGGTCGCATGGGCTAAACGGGTAAGGAGCATTAAGGAATCTACTCCTGAAATCATTGCTGCACTATATGCTTACTAATTTGGATGTGAATCAAAAAAAAATAAAATAAAGAAAAGGAATGCCATAGGCAACTTTAAAAAAAGGAATCTTCAAACATTTATTTTAGAGATAGTCTCTGAACTTTGAAATATTTGTAAAATAGTATATATTGACATAACAATCCCTTTCTCTTGAAGTTTATTATAACTGTGATCAGGGAACTGGCAATAATTACCTTATGAAATCTCACAAATCAACAATGGCAGTATGGAAAACCAATAAACACAGCTTTGAGCAAAACAGCTTTTAAAAACTGTTTTAGGGGCATCGAGCTGGCTCAGTAGGTTAAGTGTCTGATTTTGGTTCAGGTCATGATCTCATGGTTCGTGAGTTCAAGCCCTGCATTGGGCTCTGTGCTGACAGCCCAGAGCCTGGAGCCTGCTTTGGATTTTGTGTCTCCCCTCTGTCTGTCCCTCCCCTGCTTGTGCTGTATCTCAAAAATTAAATAATAAAAAAGCCTGTTTTAATGATTAAAAAACAAACAAACAACTCTTAGAAGTCAACATAGGGATAAATCTTTGTGACCTTGGTTTAGGCAATGTTAGATACAACATCAAAAGCACAAGTAACCAAAAAATAAAAGGTACACAGATATTACCAAAGTTGAAAATGTTTATGTTTCAGAGGAAATAAATCAAGAAGGTGAAATGACAACTCCCATAATGGGAGAAAATATTAGTAAATCATATATCTGATAAAATACTCATGTCCAGAATATATAAAGAACCTTTACAATTCAATAATAAAAAAGGCAAATAGTTCAACTGTCTTAGTTTGAATTGTATTCATACAAAATACCATAGAACAAAAATTTATCAGTGTTCTGGAGGCTGCACGTGTGACCAGTACCAGTATGGTCAGATTCTGGTGAGAGTAAATGTATGTTTATTCGTGATCATTATTTGATTTAATCCCATGGTGAGTCGTTTCATAAATAAATGTCATTAATTACACGAGACCCCTGTAGTGATCAATTTAGCTTAAAAAAAGTATTCCATCTAACATCATCAATTGGAAATATATTTCAGGAAATGGCAATTTCTTTTAACTAATGGATTGTAAGCTGAAACTCAAGTCAAATCAATACATTTACTGAATTCCTGTTATTGTGCTGGGGCATAGAGAAAATATTAAGTATAAAATCAATGGTTTTAACATCAAGAAAGTTTCTAAGTTCTTTGTAGTTCAGAAGATCATTATCAAACTCCCGTGAATTCTTTAAGATCTATACCTCTGAAGCCTTTTTTTTCCTGTAACAGGCAGAGATCATTGGGTAGTATTGTATCATCTATTTAGGTTTATTTTAACTATCTATTTACATGTCTGTTTGCCTTTCCACATTTTGAGCTCCAGGGCAGTAACCTCTTTCATTTATTCATTCATATGACAAATATTTGTCAAATACTTATTATAATGCTAGGCATACAAGGATAAAAAAAGATGCAGTTCCAGCTTCCATAGAATTTTTGGTGTAATAATACATAAAAGTAAACAGATGCACTAATTTAGTAATTGCTTCTCACATATGCAAATAAAATGTGACTTATTTTCTATAAAATACCACACTTTAGAATATAAAGTAATCATCTTTAAATCTCTTCCAGCACAAATAATCTCTTTGGCTTGTTTCAGGCTTTTTGGTGTTAGTTTCCAGTCTTTAAAATTTCCTTTTCTTCCCCCTGCTCTAATTCCAGGTAATTTCTGAGTTTTGAGGAAACTTACTTGACCTTGTGGGCATAGGAGAGATGTAGGGGTGGGCTTGGGAGGCATATTGAGTTACGTGAATCCTTGCTGGTTTTCTGCAAAGTGTGGTGTCTTATCTAGTCCCTGACCAGTGCTGGCACCTACTTGGAAATCAATGGTTCCAGTCAGTGTTGAAATCCTGGAGTATTTTAGCCATGACCTCCAAACGTTTGTTGGCCCATTGGTCCTCTCAGTACTTTGTATCTCAGATCATGTGGACACTTCTCTATCCATATGTACAGCACATGGAGATCTATGGTATTTATTTAGACTTATCTAGCTCAGACCTCCCTGCATTGATGTTGTTATTGGTTCTGTGCCAAGTTGGGTGTAAAGTCAAATGTTGGGCTTCTCATAGAGGCCTGAGACTTCTGTCATGCAATACTAGGGGAGATAGACCATTACATTTGATATTCTTCTATCTAACTGCTTTAGAACTGGACCCCAAAGGGGTTGTATATCCTCCTTTTATCCTCATAATGACAAGTGAATTTCACTTAAAAATTATCTTATCTATAAGGTAGTATCTTAAATACAATTTTGATTGCATAAGACATTTATAGACCAGAGTGATGTTTTTAATAATCTTAGATTTTAATTCTATACTTAGCATATAGTTAGAATTCAATGAATAAATTTTCAGCCTTAATGTTTTTATACTTTTGAGGTAAATTTAGACTTATAGAAGAGTTGCAAAAATACTACAAAGAGCTTCCATGTACTGGTCACCCAGCTTAACCTTATGCGAATATTTTACATGATCAAGGAAAAAAAAATGATCAAACCTGGGAAATTAATCTTGGTATAATGATATTAATGAAACTATAGAATCTCTTTGAATTCTACCAGTTTTCACACTACTGCCCCCCACCCCACTTCTTTGTGCTGGAAGCCGAGCTATCCCAGCTTGAGTGGCAAGGCCCGGGCTGTGGACAGATTGGTGACTGTAAGGTGGCCCACTGACAGTGAAGCTTCTTGTACTCCTGCTTTTAGGTAATTTGGCCTTAAAATTACCTGGGGTATTGTCTGTTGGGGAATTGCCCTCGACAGGCCCTCTGGGAAAAGAACCATTAGGAAAGAAAATAAGTTTCTGCAAGAAATTGTGCAGCCTTACATTTAGTCTTTGCCATCCCCTATGGAGACTCCTCTACTTACAGGAAGGATAGCCTCATGCACTTGCCAGCAAAGGCGGCCAACAAAGGAGAGACATATGGATTTGAAAGCCCCACTCTGTTAACTAAGGAGTGTATCTATGGACACAGGTCACTCTAACCCCTAGGCCCACTTGGCCCCCAGGAGGCATTCCAGATGATGATTGAACCTAGTCGGTTAAAGTAGAGAATGGTTCACTGGTTCCTAGGTGCATTGTCTCTCTGAGAATGCATAAGGCGTGGGTTTCTAAGGCCCTTTTGGCCCCCTTCTTGACACCTAGGACCCAGGCGAACACTTTTGTTCTTCAAAACCACGAATGGTTTAGGGAAACAACTAAGAGGTCATGTCCCTGTAACTGTTCCACTTGAGGTGTTGAGAGATAAATGACCTTTCATGAAAACAGCAAAGCAAATACTTTATAGATTATAGATAAACATAGATACATAATAAAAACAATGAAAGAAATTAATCAATAATCAAAGGGTATGCGGGAACTTTACAAGAAAATCGCCATGTTATTTCTTAAAGGTTGTTTACACATAGGAACATTTTCAAAATTAGGTAATGTTAGAAAAACATAGATGATGTATGCTATGAGGAAACCACTAGCAAATATAATGCAACGTTTGCTACAGTAAATCAGCCAGTTCAACACACTGCTGTTGTCTGTGTCCATTTTTATTTTTTGTTTTTATTTTAGTTTTTTATTTTAGTTTTGTTTTATGTTCACTTTTTCACCGACACTGTTCATCCTTTGGGAACCCCTGGACCTGCTGGAGGTGGACTCCGATATCTTTGTATCAGAATCCAGTACAGAATCTCACACTGCATAGAGTTGCCATGAGACTTCACTTTGCTACAATCTGAGATGATTTCTCAGTCTTTCCTTGTTTTTTTTTTTTTTTTTTTTTTTTTTTTTTACAATCTTGACACTTTCGAAGAGTATAGGCGAGTTATTTTATAGAATTTTCTCCATTTGGTTTTTTTTCTTGATCATATTGAAGCTCTGCATCATTGAGAAGAATAATTCAGGGATGACGTGCCTTAATTAATGCATTAAGCATCATATCAGGGGTAGATGATGTTGATATGTCTTATTATTGATGATTTAACCTTAATCACTTGACATCTGCCAGGTTTTTCCACTGTGAGCTGCTAGTTTTCCCTTTGTAATTACTAAATATTTGGGGAGAGATATCTTGTGACTGAGCAAAATCCTATTTCTGCTTAAATTTTACCCATTAATTTTAGTATTCATCATTGGATCCTGCTTGAGGGAAGTATTACTGTGGTTTGCTATTTTCCCTATCCTCTCTATATTTTTAATTGGAAATCTTCTGTAAGGAAGACTTGTCCCTTCTCCCATATTCATTCATTCATTCATTTGCTTATATTGGATTGATATTGATCTCATTCTTCGGGTTATAATCCAATACTGTCATTACTTTTTTTTGTTTCTCAAATTGTCCTAATTTTTGCTATTGGGAGATTTTTTGGGGTTGTCTCCTGTGTCCTTTCAGTATGTATTGATCTTTTATTACTTATTCATAAGCACTTCCTTCTTTCTGCTATCACAAACTGTTCCAGGATCATCTTATGTTTTCTCTGCCAAGCCCTGGGGTAAACCAATTTTCCTTTTATTAAGAAATAGTATTTGGAAACCAAGTTCATTTCTTCTGAGGTAGCATTTCTTCCAGTACCTGGTACTGGATTGAACTAAGAAATATGTATATGTACCCTAGTTTATGCCTATAAGCATATCTATTTATTTCTGTCTGATATTTGTAGAAAAAAATCATGAATCCTTTCAATACCTCCATCTCCATTCTGGTACCACATGTTTCACTCTAGCATCTATCCTTTCCTTATTTGTAACTTCTTTCTTCAATAGTGAGAAACCCAACTTTTAATTTCTATGATGTATTTACTTATTGGTTCAGCCCTAGCATAAAAAAAGAGAACTTTCTGAACTTCTTATACCCCTGTGAGTAACAAACTTATCAACTGTGGCAGGGATTGTCAAACTACAGCTCATAAACCCAATCTGACTGGACACCTGTTTTTTATAAATTGTTTTATTAGAACATAACCATGCTCATATTGTATTGTCTATGGCTGCTTCTGTGTTCCAATGGCAGGGTGGAGTAGTTGTGAGAGAGACTTATGGTGGGCAAAGCTTAACAAACTTACTACCTGGCCCTTTACTGAAATATTTTGCCAACCCCTAAGCTAGAGCAGAGGGCTGTGTACATTTCTTTTTGTCTGTAGCTTTAAAGTATCGGGTTAAGTAACTGTTTGCCAGGGGTGCCTGGGTGGCTCAGTAGATCTTGTGACTGGTGGGTTTGAGCCCCACATAGGGCTCTGTGCTGACAGCTGGGAGCCTAAAGCCTGCTTTGGATTCTGTGTCTCCCTCTCTCTCTCTGCCCCTACCCTGTTCACGCTGTCTCTCTCTCACTCTCTCAAAAATAAATAAACATATAAAAATAATTTAAAAAGTGGTAACTGCCAAAGCTACTTAGGTCAGCTCCTTTCTGTAATTATGCAATTCATTTGTAATACAGCTAGATTTGCTACAGTCTACATTCCATCCTTCCCTACATCCTATTTGATTTTTTTAAAAAAAATTAACGTGGCGAAATGCACTCTTTGTGATGTACAGTTTTTGAATTTTGACAAATGCAATGAGTCATGTATCTACCACTACAGTTCCACATAGAACAGTTTTCTCAGTCCCACATTCCCTTTTGTTGCTTATTTATTCAAGGCCTCCCATTACTCCTTTGTCACTGGCAACCACTAATCTGCTTTTTTGTCCCTATTGTTTTGCCTTTTTCAGACTGCCATATAAATGGAAGGGTACAGAATGAGCCTTTTTATGTATGACTTCTTTCACTTAGCAAAGTGCATTTAAGATCTAAGTGTGTTGTTTTGCTCAAGTATTTACTATCTGGCCCTTTATAGAAAAAGTTTACTGACACCTATTATAAAGAGTAGAAAGGAGTGGGAGAATATGGGTGACTTTGTTAAAGATTTGATGTAGAAAGCAAAGAAAAAATTAAACCTGGTTTTGTAATTTTGAATTTGGGTTGTTGAGAGAATGTTTGACCTTAATAGAAATAGAAAAGCCCTATATTTGGGTTTTCTGAAATGGCCCAATTGTATTTATTATTATTTAAAACTAGAAAAATGAACAGTAAGTAGTCATGAGTTGGTCAAACAGTGAACCCATCAAAGTGGTAAGTATAGTAGTTTAAATTCTGGGTGCTGGGAATGGAAGGTATTCAGTGGTAGGAGTCAGGATGCAACCATAGAAGAGTTTCCATGCCATTTGGCCTTCTCTCTCTGAAAAAGAGTGGTCCAGAAAGCTCCTCATAGGACAACGACAGAAGTCATTTCATAATATGTTTTATCTTTTACACATATTATCATTCTAAAATTTCAAATGGTAGAAAAGAAGTGAAAGTACCTCTGCAATTTCACATTCTCAAAGGTTAACTGTTGTTAATCTGTTGGGTAATTATTTTAAGAATTCCTTATACAGATAGTTAGAGATATTGCCATGTCATTACACTCTCCCATGAACTGTTTCTTGAGATAATAATATATTGTCTATGTCTTTTATTTAGTAATACCTCAGTTCTACTTTATTATTTTTTAATGATGGTATAATATTCTATTGTATAGCTGTGCTGTTATTATATAACTAATCTGGTTTTGATGTTAATAGTCATGATAGCTAAGTTTTCACTGTTAAAATGCAAAGAGTACCATTATATGCATACATATTCATAATTTCTTCACTATTTCCCTAGCATAAATTCCTAGAAGCAGAACTTCTAGATTAAAAGATGACATTTAAAATTTTGTGTTTTGACATGAAAAGATGCTCAAAATTGTTCATCATTAGGAAAATAGAAATCAAAACCACACTGACACTGGTCAGTGTAGCTAAAATTAACAACTCAGGAAACAACAGATGTTGGTGAGGATGTGGAGAAAGGGGAAACCTCTTGCACTGTTGGTGGGAATGCAAACTGGTGCAGTCGCTCTGGAAAATAGTGTGGAAGGTTCTCAAAAAGTTAAAAATAGAATTACCCTATGACCCAGCAATAGCATTACTAGAAATTTATCCAAAGGATACAGGAGTGTTGATTCATAGGGGCACACGTACCCCAATGTTTATACCAACACTACCAACAATAGCCAAAGTATGGAAAGAGCCCAAATATCTATTGATTGATGACTTTATAAAGAAGATGTGGTATATATATATATATATATATATATATATATATATATACACACACTATGGAATACTACTCAGTGATGAAAAAGAATGAAATTTTGCCTTTTGCAAAAATGTGGATGGAATTGGAGGGTATTATGCTAAGTGAAATAAGTCAGTCAGAGAAAGACAGATATATGACTTCACTCATATGTAACATTTGACAAACTTAACAGAAGACCATAAGGGAAGGGAAGGAAAAATAAGATACAAATAGAGAGGGAGGCAAACCATAAGAGACTCTTAAATACAGAGAACAAATTGAAGGTTGATAGGGGTGGGGGGTCAGGGGTGGAGAAAATGGGTGATGGGCATTGAGGAGGGCTCTTGTTGGGATGAGCACTGGATATTATATGTAAGTGATGAATCATGGGAACCTCTCCTGAAGACAAGAGCACACTGTATATACTGTATGTTAGCTAACTTGACAACAAGTTTTTTAAAAAAGTAAATTTTGGATTTTGAAAGTTTCCACTAGTATTCATAGACATTTTTGGATACTTTTACAAGACTTATTTTCTGTTTTGACCATTTGGTGCTTAGCAAATACCACAATGTACTATTAGTTCTTTTATGAGTTTGGTCTCAATATACCCAACTAGTAAAAATTCTTTGAGAGTGCTATCTTTTCTATTAGGTATATTGAAAATGTTTGTTCATCGATTCGTGTTACCTAGATATTGGTTCCACTGTGCTTTAGCTTTTAATAATCTATAAACATGGGAAGTGGAATTAATACATATAAATGACTCTCATCCTTGTACCATATCATTAACTTATAATTTTATGAATCGAGCATTCCAGTTTTGAATTGTGCTTATATGACTTTCCCTGCTCTAATGAAAGACATGATCATTTATCTGGTTGCTAAATCCAGAAAACTTAATTGTTGTTGTCGTTGTTGTTGTTGTTATTGTTGTTTTCTACTTAATGTTTCTGAGATCCACCCATATCTCTCTATTCCCAGAATTTCTTTTGCTGCATTTCACTGTTCTAGACACACTGATAGCCTCTTAATTGTCTACCTGTCTCTGACCATGCCCTACTCCCAACCATTCAATTTATTACAGCTAGAGAGACCTTAAAACTGGGAGAGCTGTGAACAGGCTAGCCACAAGTTCCCCTCCCCCTCTGACAGATAGGGACCCCTAGTCAAGCAACCCTCCTATCACAGGAACCAGGCACAGTGGTTGCTTATCCCTGAGCAGCAGGCTTCAGTTCCCTGTCAGCCCAAAGAATTATTCAAACAAACCAATTACATCCTCTTGTACAATGCTTGCTCATTTGTCCCAAGTGCAACCCCCATGTGGCCCTGCATGGCATGTGATGTCCTCAAACTGTAATCAATCTTATCTGTCCAGTGTCAGGTGTTGTGTGTTCAGCCATCTTCATAACCATAGAGTAGGAATCTCTCCCTTACCAACTGGGTAAATAGGAATTAAATAAAACACATATATACTATATCCTGTGTTTTGGAAAAAAAGATTCTGTTGATTTCACTAAATTGTAGTCATCCATAAGAACTCAGTATTGCAAATGAGATGCTCTGTCTCTTTTAGTGATCTAATTTCTTTTTTTAAAATATAATTTATTGTCGGGGCACCTGGGTGGCGCAGTCGGTTAAGCGTCCGACTTCAGCTCAGGTCACGATCTCGCGGTCCATGGGTTCAAGCCTTGCGTCGGGCTCTGGGCTGTTGGCTCAGAGCCTGGAGCCTGCTTCTGATTCTGTGTCTCCTTCTCTCTCTGCCCCTCCCCCCTTCATGCTCTGTCTCAAAAATAAATAAAAACGTTAAAAAATTTAAAATATAATTTATTGTCAAATTGGCTTCCATACAACACCCAGTACACATCCCAACAAGTGCCCTCCTCAATACCCATCACCCACTTTCCCCTCTCCCCTACCCCTCCATCAACCTTCAGTTTGTTCTTTGTATTTAAGAGTCTCTTATGGTTTGCCTCCCTCCCTCTCTGTTTGTAACATTTTTTTAAACCTTCTCCTCCACCATGTTCTTCTGTTAAGTTTCTCAAGATCTACATATGAGTGATAACATATGGTATCTGTCTTTCTCTGACTTATTTCACTTAGTATAATACCCTCCAGTTCCATCTGCATTGCTGCAAATGGCCAGATTTCATTCTTTCTCATTGCCAAGTAGTATTCCATTGTATATATAAACCACATCCTCTTTATCCATTCATCAGTTGGTGGACATTTAGGCTCTTTCCATAATTTGGCTATTGTTGAAAGTGCTGCTATGAACATTGGGGTACATGTAGCAGTGCTATTGCTGGGTTATAGGGTAATTCTATTTTTAATTTTTTGAGAATCCTCCACACTGTTTTCCAGAGCGGCTGCACCAGTTTGCATTCCCACCAACAGTGCAAGAGGGTTCCCATTTCTCCATATCATTGCCAGAATCTATAGTCTCCTGATTTATTCATTTTAGCCACTCTGACCGGTGTGAGGTAGTATCTCAGTGTGGCTTTGATTTGTGTTTTCCTGATGATGAGTGACGTTGAGTATCTTTTCATGTATCTGTTTGCCATATGGATGTCTTCTTTGGAAAAGTGTCTATTCATCTCTTCTGCCCATTTCTTCACTGGATTATTTGTTTTTTGGGTGTGGAGTTTGGTGATTTCTTTATAGATTTTGGATACTAGCCCTTCATCTGATATGTCATTTGAAAATATCTTTTCCCATTCCATCAGTAGTGATCCAATTTCTGTGCTTCATTTAGATTTAAGCCTTCAACTTAGGAATCCTTTGGCAGGTGTATTAGTCAGAATTCTCTAAAAAAACAGAACAGAGATGTAGATGCAAATATGGATATAAATGAGAAGATTTATTATAGGAATTGGCACATGTAATCATGGAGGCCTAGAAATCCTGCCATCTGCCACCTGCAAGCTGAAGAATGAGGAAAACCAGTGACGCAAATCAGTCTGAGTGCAAAGGTCTAAAGATTGAGGAGCCCAATAGTGTAAGTCCAGGTCCGAGTCTAAAGGTCTGAGAACCAGGAGCTCTGATGTCCAAAGGCAGGAGAAGATAGATGTCCCAGATAGAGCAAAGAACAAATTCACCCTTTCTCTGGCTTTCTGTTCTATTCAGGCCCTCAGTGGATAGGATGATGCCCAGCTGAATTGGTGAGAATGAAATTTACTTAGTCTGTTTCAAATGCTAATCTGTTCTGGAAACAGCCTCATGGACACACCCAGAAATAATGCTTATCAGCTATCTGGGCATTCCTTAGCCCAGTCAAGTGGGCACATAAAATTAACCATCACAGCAGGGGAAGTGAATATGGCCTCTTCTCCATCTCTCCATATATTCCAACCCTTCTCATCATCACTTTGCCCATAGGCTGCCACTGCAAGTTCCTGAGTTGGTTCTGGAGAGAGCAAAGGAGGCATGAACAAAATCTTACTTATGAGAAGTAGCTGTAACTTGGTCTTTGGTGCCCTCTGAGTATGGCAGATTTTCAGTGTTCATTCTTTTTCTCCTTAAATATTTTTGTGTGTTTCTTTGATATTCTCCCTTTGCAAAAAACACAAAAATTCACCTCTTATGCTGTGAGGAAAGTTTCTCCAGTTTTTCCCTACATGCCCTGTCTCCAACTGCTTCTTCATTGGACAGCACACTCTCAACCTCTTCTTGCTAAAGCTCCTTGTTCCTGGGAGCAAACCCTCTTGAAGAGGAGTTTTCCTCTAAAATGATCCTTGTGTGCCTCTTTCCTCTAAGACCAACAGCCAAACATAGGAAGGAATCACGTCTTTCTGACCTACCACTACTGGCAAATATAGTCTTTCCTTTTCATTCTACAGACCCAGATTCAGACTTTTACTTTGGAATTTTCAAGTGGGAGGCAAACACTGGATATTAAGGTTTTCCAAACTTTAGTAGGCAAACATTCGATTCTCTTAGCAGTAGCTTGGTTGTTCCATCCAGTAGCCTTAGTGTGAGGAAGAAGCACTTTCTTCCTTACCCAAGGTGGGAGGGGGGCTCTACTATTTTTGGATAATTTAACCTAAAGTAATTCTCTCTTTCTTTTATTAGATTTATTTAGCTTATTATATAACAGTAAATTAGGTAGTAAGTCAACAAGTGCAAAAATATTTTTTGACTGCTTACTTCGTAATTCTTACATAGATGATTTAACAAGCTACCCTAAACTGGAGGGTAGGTAGCCTTAATGGTTCTGTTTTGCCTTTGGGCCTGACTTAAAACTGGAGCAGATGAAGCTCCATTTCAACATGCTGTTATCTTTTGTATCTAAAGTTTACCTTCTACAACATTAACTAATTTATATTCTCAAGAGTCTAACTAGACTTTTTCTATAAAGGAATTTAGTTGTCAATAGATTTGCTACTTGAACGAAAGATTTTGAAAAAAACTCAATAATTTATTCAAAACTGTGTTGAGTATATACTTAGTAAGTCCATTCACATTCATACTTTGAAACAGTAAGATCTTATGTTGAATCATATATTCCATGATCATTTTAAAATAAGTAACAATTTTAATAGTATTTGTTATGGATTGTTAAAGTAAGTCCCATCTTGTTTGGCATATTAATCTCCACATTAAAAAAATTTTTTTTAAATGTTTATTCATTTTTGAGAGACAGAGAGGGACAGAGTGCAAGTGGAGAACGGGCCGAAAGAGAAGGAGACACAGAATCCAAAGCAGGCTCCAGGCTCTGAGCTGTCAACACAGAGGCTGACATGGGGCTCGAACCCATGAACTCTGAGATCATGACCAGAACTTAACTGACTGAGCCACCCAGGTGCCCCTAATCTCCACACCTTAGTGGTAACAACAAAAGAAAGTTTTTCTCCTTCAACATAAATTATTGTGCATTTTGAGTCTGAGACTCTTATATTCAGCTTATCTCTGAATTTCAAAATAGGTCATGATAGGCATTAGGAGTTCTGAAGAGCTCTCTGAAGCTCCTGAAATTAATTATACGCAAAAGTTTGTGCATAAATTTACACATTATTGTCTGATAACCTAATCTTACAAGGACAGTCATCTTAAATGAAAACAATTAAAAAAAACATGCATTTCAAAGGAAACTGAGTGATAAGCAACAGCAAAAACTTCATTGCTTATATATCACAATAATTGTGTTTATGCATTTGTAATGTCATTCTACAAAGAATTTGACTTGACTTATAAAAATAAATTGGGTAAAATAAAATTAAAAAAAAAACACAATGATTTTCAGTTTAAAAATGGAAACATATTGTCAGTAATTTCCCCCTTCACTTCTTAGAAATCACAAGAAGGCAACAATGAAAAGAAAATCTAATGCAAATTTCTTCTTTAATAAAACCAGTTGACAGGCAAAATCCCTGTCTCAAAAATAGTTGGAAAGTGTTCCAGAACCAGTGAAGACTCAACAACAGGGCTGTAATCAATCGCCACTGCAAGAAATTATGAATTTTTATGTAATCTCAGAGAGGAAGTCTACCTATGTATGATATAAAACTTAGAATATATAAAATAAAAGATTGATAAACTCAAGCACATAAAACAAAAGCAATAATAAAATTTCTTCAAGTAAACCTCTTGAAGAGAAATGACCAGCTGGAAGAAATATCTGCAACCCATTACATTTAATGATCTAGTTTTTCTTTCTCCTTTTCTTTCTTTTTTTTTTTAAAGTTTATTCATTTTTGAGAGAGAGACAGACTGTAAGTGGGGGAGGGGCAGAGAGAGAGAGGGAGACACAGAATCTGAAGCAGTCTCCAGGCTCCGAACTGTCAGCACAGAGCCTGACATGGGGCTTGAACTCACAGCTGTGAGATCATGACCTGAGCCAAAGTTGGATGCTTAACCAACTGAGCCACGCAGGTGTCCATAGTTTTTCTAATATAAAAAGAGATTTTAAAAAATCAGTAAGGAAAGGATAATCTATCCAATAGAAAAAGGGAAAATGATATAAAAAGACAATTAGCAGAAAATGCAAATGGATCTTAATCATAAAAAGATGCCCAGTTTCACTCACAATAAGACAGTACTATCACTATGATATTGTTCTTCACAAATCATATTGACACA
This sequence comes from Lynx canadensis, assembly GCF_007474595.2. Classification (NCBI taxonomy): domain Eukaryota; kingdom Metazoa; phylum Chordata; class Mammalia; order Carnivora; family Felidae; genus Lynx; species Lynx canadensis. The sequence goes on along the minus strand of NC_044306.2, from coordinate 131,952,436 downwards.
TGTAAAAAAATAGCAGGCTAGTGGGAATACAAATTGATAATATTTATATAAAGTTTTTGGAAAAATCTTTAAAAATTTCAAATATTTATATTGTGAAAAAATAATATGCTTACAAGTATTACAAGAATGTAATACTAAGTAGCTATAATAAGAACGTAGGGGATCTGTATGTAGTTATATGATACTAAGTCTCTCTCTATATATATTTAAAAGAAAATAGCAAAGGGTAAAATCATGGGTATGGCTTGCTTCTTTTCTGCAAAAAAAAAAAAAAAAGAGAAAGAAAGAAAGAAAGAAAGAAAGAAAGAAAGAAAGAAAAAGAAAAAAGCATATGCACATGATTTTACATTCTCTGAAGACCTCTGGAAGAATAAAAAAATGATAAGAGTAGTTTTTCATGATTTGGCAGGGGTAGGGGGTTTCGAGTAGATGAAAGGTAGAGGAGTAAGAACAACTTTTCATGTATACATTTTTACCTCTTTTAAATTTTGGAACTTTCAAAATTCATACTATATTTGTATTTGTATTACATATTCAAATAAATAAAATTAAAGGCAAACTCAACCAACAATAATGGCAATATGTTCAGTTATGATTTTGTACAGTTATTTTTTAGTGGAAGGACATATGGATATATTTATCTTTAGATTAAGAAGGATAGCTGCAGAGTCTTTATTAACAAATGGTGATATTATTTGTATTTGTATCTTCAGAAAAACAACCCCAGTTGTTATTTATCTGCTAGAAAAATAATTAAATGCCTAAATATAGAGTAAAAAATATGATTCCATTTTCAATTTACTTTAATATAACTGTATTCCATGACTCACTTATCAAATTATTCCTTTCTACAGAAGCTATTTCTTTACTGTCATGCATTAATAACACCACATAATCACTAGACCGTCCAGATACTTTCTTGACATGTAAAAAGCCATATATATTTAATATATACAACTCAATGAGTTTGGAGATATGTATATACCCATGAAACCATCACTACCATCAGAACCATAGACATATCCATCACCTCAAAAAGTTTCCTCCTTCCTCCATTATTTATTATTATTATTATTATTATTTTTTATTATTAACATTGTGGTGGTGGTGATAGTGATGGTGACGGAAAGGACACTTAACATAGATCTACCCTCTTAGAATATTTGAAGTATACAATATAGTATTGTTAGCTGTAGGGATTATGTGCTGAATAGTAACTCTCCAGAACTTAATTATCTTATATAACTGAAACTTTGTATCCTTTGACCAATACCTCCTCATTTCTCCCTGCCTCCAGACCCTGACAACCATCATTCTATAAGTTTGACTATTATAGATTCCACATATAAATGAGATCATGCAATATTCGTCTTTTTTTGTTTGGCTTAATTCACTCAGCATAATGTCCAGGTCTATTCCATGTTGTTGAAAATGGTAGGATTTCTTTCTTTTTGAAGGCTGATTAATATTCCATTGTATGTATATACCATATTTTCTTTATCTATTCATTTGTTAATGGACATTTAGGTTGTTTACACATCTTGACTATTGTGAATAGTGAGTCAATGAGTATATGAGTATAGGTATTTCTTCAAGATTCTGGTTTCAGTTGCTTTGGATATGTACCGAGAAGTGAGATTGCATATGGTGGTAATGTTTTTAATTTTTTGAAGAACCTTCATACTGTTTTCCATAATGGCTGTACCAGTTAACATTTCCACCAACAGTGTACAAGGATTCCCTTTTCTCCATATCCTTACCACAACTCATCTTTTGTGTTTTTTTTTAATTATTTAAAATATTTTTAATGTTTATTTTTGAGAGAGAGAGAGAGAGAGAGAGAGAGAGAGAAGGGGAGGGGAGGGGTGGAGAGAGGGAGGCACAGAATTCAAAGCAGATTCCAGGCAATAAGCTGTCAGCACATAGCCCAATTTGGAGCTTGAACTCACGAGCCACGAGATCATGAGCTGAAGTTGGATGCTTAACCAACTGAGCCACCCAGGCACCCCTGGTTTTTTAAATGATTAATGATAGGCCTCAGGTTGAGATCTAAGCTTCCTGGTGATCAATGCAAATAAGGATACAAAACTAATTTTGTTACAAAGATTTCTTTTTGCACTGTAAAGAATGGTTCCTAAAGCAGATATCCTTAATGACCCATTTGATCATGAAATCTCAATAATTTTAGTCTGGAATATTTGATTTCAAGCAATATAGCTTCCTGATGGACCTTATAGGATAAAGTTGTAGCAAAATGCACATACATGGAAAGAAGTGGGTATTTTTGTTATGTATGGTTGTTGATTATAAATCAAACACGTTCTAGGGACGCCTGGGTGGCTCAGTCCGTTAAGCGTCCGACTTCAGCTCAGGTCACAATCTCACGGTCCGTGAGTTCGAGCCCCGCCTCGGGCTCTGAGCTGATGGCTCAGAGCCTGGAGCCTGCTTCCGATTCTGTGTCCCCCTCTCTCTCTGCCCCTCCCCCGTTCATGCTCTGTCTCTCTCTGTCTCAAAAATAAATAAACATTAAAAAAATTAAAAAAATAAAAAATAAAAAAAAATAAAATAAAGTAAATCAAACACATTCTGGAGGATGTCTTCCAAAGTTTCTGCATTGAGTTCTAGAACAATTCATCTTTAGCTACTATTTCTGAAATACATGGTGGAACTAGTATCTATTGAAGCTAAATCTCATCATAAATGTAGACACCAATTATCTTTCTATCCCCTATAGTAAGGGGACACACATCTGGCGTTTCAAAAGGAGTTTGAAATAATTAAGATTTTAATTTAAAAAGGAGGGTCAAAACTTATCTGTGCTTTCCATACCTCTAAATTATAATCTGATCAGTAAGTGGTTCTTACCCACATTTATTCTCATTGTGGCATCAAGATATATATGCTGTTTAAATATAAGTCTACATCTTGACCCAAACTGTCTTCCTCTTTAGAGTTAAAGGAAAAGAGATGATGCTGAGGGTGATGATGATAGTAGCGAGACAATAGCAGCTGACATTTACTGAGCACCTACTGTATGCTAGGCACTCTGATAAGCCCATTACATCCATAACATTCTTTAAGCCTCACAAAGACCTGTGCAGTACGTACTATTACTATGCCTATTCTACAGAAGGGGAAAAGTGGATTTTAGAGGGTAATATTCAAAGTCACACGGTTGCTGCACGGCAGACCCCGATACTGTAATGCGCAGAATTGTGTACTTGGTAAGTTTAGAACAAATTCTAACACACAAAGGGTTTTCTGAATTCTAATTTTGTTCATCTTGAAATGTGCAGATGTTTCTACCTAAATCCGTTCACAGGTATGCTTTAGGACCCCCCTTCATGGTACCTTTCTTCACCAAATACTCTAACTAGACAAAACCGATGTAATATATTGTCCCTGTTTTGGGTTGTTTTTGAATATTTATCCCTCTTTAGTTTTGTCATAAATTTTCCTCACAAGCTGAGGCATTTTGAAGTGCAAGTATAAAATTTCAAAATTGAATTTTTATGCCAATGGAATTCCCATCACTTATGTGTTCGATTTGTCCCTTGCGTTTGTAAGGATTCATTTCAGTGTCTTCCTGTTTGTAAGCTCTGGTACATTCATTATAATTCTCCAAAAGTTTCAAAAGTTGAAGGTCTTTTGAAAAATCTCTATTTGTTAAATATTTCAATTAAAGCTTTTTAACTTGGGGCGCCTGGGTGGTGCAGTCGGTTAAGCGTCCGACTTCAGCCAGGTCACTATCTCGCGGTCCGTGAGTTCGAGCCCCGTGTCAGGCTCTGGGCTGATGGCTCAGAGCCTGGAGCCTGTTTCCGATTCTGTGTCTCCCTCTCTCTCTGCCCCTCCCCCGTTCATGCTCTGTCTCTCTCTGTCCCCCAAAAAATAAACGTTGAAAAAAAATTTATAAAAAAAATAAAGCTTTTTAACTTATTTTTAACAAACTGTGAATTCCACTGTAATGTGATACTGTTGTAGGGCACTTAGAGTGGTTGTAGGGTAGGATGTCTTCGAACATTTTTATTTATTTATTTATTTATTATTTTAAAAACTTTTTTAAATGTTTATTTATTTTTGAGACAGAGAGAGACAGAGCATGAGAAGGGGAGGGGCAGAGACAGAGGAAAACATAGACTCCAAAGCACGCTGCAGGCTCCAAGCTGTCAGTGGAGAGTCTGATGCGGGGCTTGAACTCCCGAAACATGAGATCATGACCTGAGCTGAAGTCCTTAGCTTAACTGACTGAGCCACCCAGGTGCCCCTGAACATTTTTAAATTAAAGCAATAATAGGGACAGCTTTGGTGTCTTTGAAATAAAAATCGGGACTTGTGATTGTGGAACCATGCTTCTAAACAACATCAGAAGGCTCAATTTTCTTGGTTTTATTACCTGGAATACTGATTCCAGCTTTTAGGTTCCATCTCTGACTGGAAACACTCTATTTTTCTTAAAAACACTGAGCAAAGTCCTATCAGGATGGCCTCTGATCTCCCACTGTCTTCATCTGATAATACCATTAGTTTGTGAGACATACAATCTAAAATGTTATCATAGTTGTCTACTTCACAAATTGTGATTTTAGTTTATCAGTGTTCCAAATAAGACTTAAAGCTTTGCCATTATTGGCTCCTGTTGCAGTTATTATTATCGTGAGGAAAAATCTATTGGGAACAATATAAGACTATATGACAATGCTGCTGTTTAGCAGAATTTACTCTGAAAATTCTCAAGTAGATTAGCATCTGCATAGAAGGCATTTTCTTAATTATACCCACAAAGAAGAGTTGAGTGAATATATCAACTTCAACTTTATTAACCATTATATATCATTTAAAAAGATTTTGGCAAAACATTTATAATTTTAAATTGTAAAAACAATAAAATTGTATTAAAGTATACTTTTCAGAGAAATTTAGAGCATATTGTATTAGAGACAGATATCACTATGAAACACATTTAAAAAATATGGGGCACCTGGGTGACTTAGTCAGTTGAGCATCTGACTTCAGCTTGGGTCATGATATCATGGTTTGTGGGTTTGAGCCCCATATCGGGCTCTGCGCTCACAGCTTGGAGCTGTGGCTCCTCTCTCTCTGCCCCTTCACCATTTGTGTGCTCTCTCTCTTTTCCTCTTAAAAATAAATAAATAAACATTAAAAAACATTTCAAATTATGAATATGTACCAAGAGTATTTATTTTGCTTGTTACCTTCTAATATTCAGATAGTGAATATAAAGTTTTAAAATTTTTAGTTAACACAGATATTTAATTTTTAATTTTAGGAAAAAAATTATATACTTTTGAGAATGATGTAAAATTTGTTTTCATTCTCAAAAGTGTCTGGATTTGGACAAAAAATAACACGGTCATTGTTAAGTCATTTCATTTAGGTGTAAACTGAGCTGTCGATACGTGGAAGTCCTGACAATGTTGTCTAAGGGAGAGCCAAGCACATGAGGAAAACCAGTTTCATGCAGTTTAGACAGAGAGAGAGAGAGAGAGAGAGAGAGAGAGAGATGGGGTGGTTATAAGTGTATTATAGAGAGAACTGTAAGTTTGAGCTGAAATAAAAAATTAGTATATTTTTATATTTTATACTAAAAAAGTTAGTATAAAAATTATACTAAAAAATTAGTACAGAAAATTAGCATAGAAATGCATATAAAAAATAGTATAGAAATTTTCTGTCTGCTGAATTTGTCCTATTTTTCTTCTATATGTTGTATGAAGTTAGACTGCGACTATGAACTAAAAGAAAAGATGATGATTTAATTTTACCAATATGCTAAGGTTGTGGAAGAGTAATGATATATGATTAAAAAAAATTATAAACTCACAGACTGGAACTCAAAATTGTACTTTCTTAGGGTAGAATTGAGAACCCCCAACTTAACCTAGTAGAAAAATGTTTAGTTATTTCTAGAATTAGGGTGAAAATTAAATTCTAGGCAGAATTTCAAATAATATGCATATATTTATGATTTGCAGTCACGCCAACTGAATTTAATTAGCTCTGAATATTTTGTACTTATATATTAGGCATTTCAAATATGCTGTTTACGTATCTTATTGACAAGTCACAGAAAGGGTTATTTTGAACTTTAACAGAAACTAAACCGAGGGTGTTTTGGAAGGCAGGTGAGAGCAAGTAAGTTGAGTGAAACTGTCTCCCATACCCACCTTTTCTTTACTGTCACTTTCCTACCTTCTGTGGTCGGGGAAGATAATGGATGTGTTCCCAGAATACTCCTTTACTTACTAGAGGTGCTAAGCGAAAGTCTAGGGCCAAATATGATAAAATATACTTAGAGAGGAAAATCAAAAGTATTTAACAATTTTGGGGGGCTCCTGAGTGGCTCAGTTGGTTAAGTCCGTTTGTGAGTTCAACCCCTGTGTCCGGCTCTGTGCTGGCAGCATGGAGCCTGCTTGGGATTCTCCCTCCCCCTCCCTCCCTGCCCCTCCCTTGCTCGCTCTCCCTGTCTCTCTCAAAATAAATAAATAAACTTAAAAAAAAAGTATTTAACAATTTTTAGTGAAGCATAAAAACAATTTTCCAGGGCAAAATAGTGGTTGGTTGTTATTTGTAACTTTTAGAGGAAATAGGGGAAACAAAGATTTTTTTTCTTTTTTTTTAAAATCAAAAGCATAGGGGCACCTGGGTGGCTCAGTTGGTTAAGTTTCTGAATCTTGATTTTGGCTCAGGTCATGATCCCATGGTTCATGGTTTCGAGGTCCATGTCAGGCTCTATGCTGACAGTGTGTAGCCTGCTTGGGATTCTCTCTCTCTCTCTGTCTCTCTGTCTCTCTCTCTCTCTCTCTCAAAATAAATAAATAAACTTAAAAAGAAAGAGCATAAACTGATCAGATGTGATAGATCTAGAGATAATAACTTGTCAGTGACCTTGGTCTAAAGTCAGTAAGAAATCAAAAGTAAAGAAAGAATAAAGCTGGGAAAAACCCAACCCAGAGCAACAGCTTTGAGATGAAGCTAAAAGGAAGTTGACTTGAAACTCAGATTTGAAGATATTCCCTTTCTATGATCTAAGGATCTGGAGTAAGGAACTCCACTGTCCTGGTAAAAATATTCAAACCCTAGTTTGCAAGGCAGGGCCCTTTGTGAGACATCTCAGCTTCTGTTTGTTTCCTACTTGCTTCCAGTTAGCAGACATCCTGAGCCGCTTAGTGTCACATGTGTCCAGGCCTTCCTGCCTCCTTGAAGACCCTGCTCTCATATTCCTCCTTTCCTAGACTACCCACACTGCCACTTTGAAGATGCACACACTCCTCATATTTGATCAAATGCATCACTTTTGCCATAAATCTTTCCTGATTCCCTCAGCTGGAAGTACTCTTGCCTTTTTACTTAATCCTCATCTCATTGCTGTGTGTCTCATTCATCTCTTAGGGTATTCTATTTTGATTTGAAATGTTGATGCCTACCTTTTGTAGGCTGTAAACCCTTGAAAAAATAGCATATATTTTATTGGGTACAGGGAAAGCCAACCTTGACAATAAATACACAATAATTAATTTTTATATATGTAATTATTAAATTATTATAATTATAAAAATAATGACAAATTAATCAATTAATTGACATGGGTTATTTTTTTCAAGCAGATCATTGGGCCTTGGGGTAACTAATTTAAAAAAGGATACTGAGGCCTGGAAAACAAATCACAATGGAGAAGGAATTACTTGATACTTTAAAGCTGTTCATGTAATGTTACAGGAGACTCTAGGTTTGTTTACTTCTACCATATCTAGTTTTTACCATGTAGTAAACTTGAGATGACTGTCTGTTCACTGGATCACAATGGATAGATTAAAAAGAGCAAGGTATTTTTTTTTTTTTTTTCTTCTATGAATGGGAGAACCATGGTCAATTAGGGAAATATCTTCTCCCTTCTTACCGGAGTGGATGGAAATAAGTTGTGTTATAGAACCTGAGACCCTCCTATTTTGAGGTATTCTTTGGGAACTATCCCATTTGATCACTTGTTACACTGTTGAAAGCTTCTAGCACAATGCCTGTATATAAGAGATACCCAATTAAAAAAAAAAATTGTTTACCTTGCTGTTGCATTACCAGATGCCTCTGAAAAAATTTTCCAGTTATGATCATTACTTATGAAATGAAGTGTTTAAGTCTTTGCAAACCATCAACTGGGAAATAGGTGGAGCATAATTAGGAGTATAAATGATACTTATTTCCTGGTAAATAACAGATAATTTATTTTTTATAGCTAGAATGAGAAATAGAAAGTCAGGGTGACAAGTGATAAGGAACTTTGATTTCCTTTAAAATTGTGATTCTACTGGGTCACCTGTGTGGCTCAGTTGGTTAAGCGTCTGACTTCAGTTCAGGTCATGACCTCCTGGTTTGTGGGTTCAAGCCCCATGTCGGGCTCTGTGCTGTCAGCTCAGAGCCTGGAGCCTGCTTTGGATTCTGTGTCTCCCTCTCTTCCTGCCCCTTCCCCACTCATTCTGTCTCTTTCTGTCTCAAAAATAAATAGAATATTAAAAACAATTTTAAATTGGGATTCTACTGTATATACTACTATTATAATATCAATAATATTGTAAACAGCCCTCAGAAGTGGTTTTCTTTAAATATAACAAAATGCATTTAAATATTCACTTCAATATTTTTCTAATATTTGAACAGAGGCTTAATAAAGTCTTTAAACTGAAATGACATCTTTAAATTATATACTAAAAATTAGGATTTGACAGCACAGACCAATATTTTTATGGCTCCATGAAGCAACGCATATAGAAATTATTTAAATACCTTTTAAATCTTTTAATGAGGTCTACTTATATTAAATGGAAGTATCAAAGAAGTTGTAGCCTTGTAAATACAAAAATTAAAAAAAAATGAAATAAATTCTAAATACTGAGGATGGAATGAGTCCATAGCATTTCCTATTTTGGACAGTAGATGTCACCAAAAAGTTAAAGATGCCTGAGTAACAGCCACGCTTAGTACACAGATGTGAGCAAGTATTATTTGAATTTATTTGTGAAAATATGTTAGAGTGAGAAAACTTTCTTTATCATAAATCTTTTCCCCCCTGATGCCTTTATCTACTAAGTGCAATGTTTCCTACTATTGGACAGATTTAAAGCCTCTGAGAGGACAATGTATTTTATTTCTTTTTATTATTCTATCCTTTCCTGTCACATCTTGAAATTCCATTTATAATTTTTAGATGTGGTCTGAAGACTCTAAGGATAAAAAGTTAACTAGGAATTTCCATAAACTTCTGAGATTCGCAGGTGAAAGGTGTTAAATGAAATGCATGCCTAATTGCAACATATGCCAAATAACTGTATTTTTCTTTTAAACAGGGGTAGAGGACTCTCCATATACTATCAATAATGCCAACATCATCTTGTCTGAATATTACTACCTAAGAGTCATTGAGGGTTGCCAGAGCGGCCTCTGTCAGTAGGAGGCAGAGAAACAGGATGAGAGCCCCACAGCTGCTTTCTCAATTTAGCAAAGGCTGACCAATTCCAACCTTGCACTAATGGTTTGATCCCCAAATATCTCAGCCTCCTGGGCTGAGGAAAGAAAAGACAGGGGTGAGGCAATCCCACCTCCCCAGCCTTGGCAACCACATTGCTTTGAGGAAGTCCTACTCAGCAGCCACAGCCCCAGGAAAAATTGAGCTATCCGTGAATTAGAGGGCCCCGGAGCATTCCTATAAAGGACCTATTCGCAAGACTTTTTAGATCACTAGTTCATTTTCCCACTAGTTCTGAGTCCTAAAACTCTAAAATAGGTTTCAAGTGTGTCAGCTCCAATGCCTTTGGGAACCGGGAAGATAACAAAAATGTACAGATTGGTCCAGACTGGTTGCTCCATTGTAAGACATTCCAATTCGAATTTTTGTCAGCCTGTGCCCACCCAAACACAAATCTATAAACTAGGTTAAGCCTCCAGGCTTTTAGCATTTGATTTTTGCTCTAATAGTTGGTTTGGATGTTTATGTATACTATTTAGACAAATCATTAACTTGGGACTTTATGAAAACAATCAAAGGATCTATGCAGGGAGACTGAGCTTGCATTCTAATGAATTCATGCAGCAATTTTTATACCTAATCATAAATGTAAAATTATAAAGGATATTATATAGGATAAAATTATTAGGGTAAAATTACAAAGGATATGGAGGAAAGTTCTGGTATCAGTATCAATTTCTCCTCACTAAGCACTTTGAGATCAATATCAATTTCTCCTCACTAAGCATTTGAGATGATTTCTGATTAGAACAGCTCTTGGTCCTGTCTGTATTGCCTTTTTTGCTGTCCTTGACCCGCACCAGACCCAAACCCTTGTTCTTGTATCCAAAACATTGTCAATTATTTCAGGAAAACATCCTGTCAAAACTCATCTGCCTAAATCAACAGCACTGATCAGACATTTTATTGAATATATACATAATGGAAGAATGTTGTTTTGGAAATAAATTGCAGTGCAAGTTTAGTTAGAAGAGCTTATATTTTACTATCTTGAAATTACTGAATTCCAACAGAAACTCGAGCAATCTTTCACCTCTCCCCACATAAGTGAGAACACACTATAGATAAAAATTAGATACAAAATTAGCAATATTTCTGCTTTTAATGATTTTTTCTTTTTCCACATTCCTTTTTATTTTTGACAGCTATGCAGTGTTTTTGAAAGCCATTTTCACTTAATATTCATTATATGATGCTATAGAATTCTCACATGTATTTTTATTATTGTCTAATACTCTTCTATCAAGTTGATAGGACAAAATTTAATTAATCATTTCCTATTGCTAAATATCTAGGTTTTTTTGGAGAGGGGGTCTTCAATAAATAATTCTGCAATGAGTATAGATATCTTTTCTTTTAGACAATCCTTAAGAATATTCCCTCGGAGTGAGAGTATTCCATCAAATGATACTAAGATTTATATAATTTTTGGAACACATAGTAAAAGTGATTTCTAAAATGTTTATCAATTTATGTATATATATCACCAATATAAATAATTACCTTATTTTTCATTTTGCACACTTACTAGATATAACATGCTTTCAAATTTTTAATTTCTAATTTTAATTTTTCCATTTATTTGTTTGCTAATTTTTCCTTACATGTGCTCAACTTTTTTTCTTTTTGGTATTATGTCTTTTCCTGAAAATATTTCATTAGCTTTTTCCTCTTTATTTCACTTATGATATATTTTATTATAAAGAAAGGATACTTAATACATAGAAGAATCTATCTTTTCCTTTGTGGTATCTTTTCTCACCGCCTTTTTATCAAGATTGTAAATGAGACCACTTTCCTCCAAGGTCTTTGTTAATTAGTTTATATAATTCTTCCTGGCAGCCAAGCTGTGGGTAACATCCCTATTTAGTTATTAATCTACTGGCTTTGCAGGGAAGGCATGTGATAAAAATTATCTTTAATAATTCTCATTAGCTTTGAAACACTTGCTACAAATAAACTATTATTTACTGTCTTAGCTAATTTTGTTGGGAGTAACTAAAAATAAAAACTTGCTAATAATTAGAAGTACAGCAAATTCAATACAGTGTACTCAGCTCTGTGAATTGCAGACAATATTTTTTTATTCAACTTCTTTTAATATCCAACTCTAAATATCAAGGAATCAATTTACTGAAGATTTTTTTTCTCCCAACATAACAAAACTATCATTGCTTTAAAGAACACATAACTTGCCTTAACCAAACAGCTAATTTCCAATACTAGTTTCTAATTGGTAATTTAAAATGTTAAAATTTGCTTTCAAGTCAGTTTGCTCTTTTTCCAAAAGACCGTTTCAGCAACATGATTTGTGACTTCTTTCTTTGTATAGACACATCTGGCCTTAGATATTCCAATGTATAGATCAAAGAATGCTATTCTTTCCTTATGTAAGAATTTGACAGGATGAAATGCTATCATTAGCTTCATAAATATGAAACATTATCTACTATACCACTCAGAATCCAGGAAATATTTTATGCAGAAAGAGATGTACTACAATTGGTTGAGTGCTCACAACAACCCTCCCGACGACAATATTAATCTCTCAGGCTTAGTATACTCACTCAAATAGACTAAAATAGACTGATATTTGCCTTCTTCACACATTTCAGATGTAATTTTCTTCCTCTTGATCTTCCTCCATAACATCTAGTGATCTCCAAATTGAAAGCTAAGAGAACACGAGCATGTGCATGGAAGAGACATTTCTTAAAGCTCACTAAAAATCAGTACAACAGAAAGCACACCACAAATTCATGGGAAAGCATGACAGAATCATTGCATTTCTCATTAGTACCCCTGCCCACTACCTATTAGGACCACTGCCTGTTTCACATTAGGCACCCCCCTGATTTATTCTAAGCCCTATACCCTATGGGCTGGTGTTTATTGTCATGGTCATTATAAGCCATTATTATTTGTTCCTAGAGTGCAAATGAGCCTTTTTCCTTTTAATTCGTCTCTGGAAGAGCACCCCAAGGGAATGATAATTTGCAGAAAATGGTCACATGATTTTTTTTTGGCTTAATGAGTTTAATATGGGGTGTTGTAAGGGAAAGGCTAAAGGGACTGGAGCCTTACAGTGCAATACTCTTAGATAACAGAATTTCAGGGTCAAAAGATATGTTGAGAGTCTTCTACTCAAGTCACACTAGTCTCAGGAGACTGCTGTAAGAAAAAAGAAAGCTCTAGCAAGGAAAACAGGGTATCAGTCTGTGGGAAAGTCTAGAAACAGGAAAATAGGATGGCATAAATGAATGGAGAAATGCCAAGCTTTTGGGCAGCAATTTCAACATATTGTACTCAGGAAATCCTTATAAAAATGCATTCCTTTGTAAGGCTCTTGTGAGATTTGTTTCTTTGGTATTGCAGTGAAATTGTTAGTGAAGTGAGAGTATTAAAAAACAAGGTGATCCACAGCTTAATAGAAATGCCAAACCTCCTAAAACATCATAGAAAGAGTGCAGGGTTAAGGGTGACATGACAGATGTTTCATGCTGGTAATTTTGTTTGATGATGAAGTAGCTTCTTTTTGTTTTGTGAGTGAGACCTTCATCTGCCAAACTGCTCAGTCTTACAAAATGGCAGTATTCCAATATTTTCCTTCAAAAACTGAAATCACTTTTTTTTTCCATGAGGAAGTCATCTCTTAAAAGCTGGAATTCATATTAAAGTAGCAATCAGTAATGTCTGCACTATTCTTGGTAGTCCTATGATTAAATATTCTGGATACATTGGAATTATGTGTTATTGCCTTTTAAGTTTTATTAGGAAATTCAAGGAGAAGCTGGAACACTTTTTCTCTTTAGCAGTTATGTGTTTGGTCTCCTGTGACTATGACTAACAATATATCCTTAATTTAGAGCATCATTTTCCAGAAAAATGGTTTAGGAAATATATAGCCAGAATATGTGATTCTTTTTTGGCTGTTCTTCCCATTGCAGTGTTTTAGGATTATCACTAATCTTTTCCTGTGACCCAACACTGTGTCACTTCAGGCAATTGAACACAATAAAATATGGACACATTCTTCTTATTGAAAAAGGATCTTGTCCTGCTTTGTTTAACAGCTTTCATATGAAAATCTCTTCATTTCTCCTTGGCTTCATTAGCTTTCAAAATTAATACCCAGTCCCTAAATACAGCAGGGCTAGGTTTCTATTCTGCCAATTACCATGATCTGAATCTTTTCTACGCTCCTTCTCATACATCATTAAAGTATGTTCTCAAATCTACCTTCAAATAACCACTTTATACCTCCTTTTAAAATCTTCTTCTTTATTCCTGTTTGTGGAATAAAAGTTAAGTCTTTATCTACCTTTGCACTGTGGATTTATGCTGATCTTGAAAGGCCCAGATCATGTAAAATTTCTATGGTCTTATCTTTAACTATTCCAGTCATAGGTGATTAATTCTTTTCACTAGATGTATTTTGAACACATACTATCTATTTGAGGCATTAGACTAGGCTCTGATAGAATGTTTCATGGAGGAGATGTCATTCAGGAGATGCTTTCAAGGATGAGTAGAATGTGACAGGCAGATTTTTTTCTGAACAGCTTTTAGGGTGGAAGTAACTGAGCAAAGTCACATCAGTGACAAAGTCTACAACATGATATATTAGAATAGTCAAGAAGCCAAACAAACTAGGGTCCAGGATTTATGAAGGGAATAATGAGTAAAATAGCTGGGATAGTAGGTCTAGGCTAGGTCATGGAGATACACACACACACACACACACGCAGGTATGCATATATATAATTTGAAAAGCAATCTCGGGGCGCCTGGGTGGCGCAGTCGGTTAAGCGTCCGACTTCAGCCAGGTCACGATCTCGCGCTCCGTGAGTTCGAGCCCCGCGTCGGGCTCTGGGCTGATGGCTCAGAGCCTGGAGCCTGTTTCCGATTCTGTGTCTCCCTCTCTCTCTGCCCCTCCCCCGTTCATGCTCTGTCTCTCTCTGTCCCAAAAATAAATAAACGTTGAAAAAAAAAATTTAAAAAAAGAAAAGCAATCTCAAACTTACAAATTTATAAAAAAGTGGCAAGTTTAAGACAAAGAACTCTTATTTTCCTCAACCATTTGAGACTAACTTGTTCATCTAATGTTTCATTAAGCTGTGTACGTTAGTGTGTATTTCATATAAACAAAGATGTGTGTCTCCTACACAACCATCCAATATCCAAATGTGAAACAACCATCCAAATATGAAAATGAATAAAACTATCTCATCCTTATACCTCATTCAGTTTCCTCCAGGGTTTTTTTTTTTTTTTCAGTAATATCCTATAAAGTGCAAGGACCCTGTTTAAAATAATGTGTTTTGGGTTTTTTTTCTGAGTATTTCAAATACCCACATAGTCCCTTTGGGAGTCTGTGTGCAGTGCTCCAGGAAAGGTGTATTTAGTTTAGCCCTGAGCACCTTACTTTGGTCTCAAACCACTCCAGCATTGTGCTCCTAGTGTGTTGCAACATTTTCTCTATAAAATTCATTTCTTTTTCTTGTAGGAATTCTCTCTTAATGACTTTTCTAGGAGACCATGTGGTTTTGACTAGACAACCAAGTGAGGAAAATTCTGAGTGCTATCTGTGCTCCAAAGCAGATGATGAAACCTTTCCATGGAGGCTGTGCAGGTGGGTTCTTGGTCAGCTCCGCTAGTCCTCCAGATGAGTCCACGTGTCTAAATCTTCATGAGGACAACACACAAAATCCTCTGCTCCACATTTAAACCATCTGGACCCAAGGTTTGAAATTTTAAGCCACCTGGCTAATAATTCCTATTGAGCTAGAGTTGTAGAATAAATATACAATCATGATATTTTATGCTAGAGGAAAGACTATAAAAGAATGTTCTTTATTACCTTCGCTTCCCTACCCCAGGGTTGCCACAGGCTTATGCATGATTTAATTTTAGCTTTGATCTGAATTGATCTGTGTTCTACCCACAGGAAGGTGCTCACGTGACAGTATGGAATTTTGATCCTCTTTCCACTCTGGTCTCTATGCTCACAGTGGAGTCTCACCAGGGCCTTTGTCTGCATCTTTTGGTGGGACTTCAGATCATTCAGATTTCTATTTCAATTAAGGAAATGTTTTTATCTTGCTAGTAATAAATGTTTAGGCCAGAAAATGATTTTCTTTTGATTTTCAAAACAACTTCTTGGAAAATGAACATAATGCTCAGCATGGTATAAAATTTCAAGTGTCTTAAAACATTCGAGTACTAATTGTATCAAGCTAAATACATTTCAAAGCTGTGTCTCTATGTTGTGGTTACACTTGGCTATGACATTTCTATTATATTATTTTTCATGATTTTATATATTTCCTTACTTTCATCTGATGCTAGTGGAAAATGTACCTGGAAGCATCCCAGATTTCAGAGCAGAATTTTATTAGAGTCTGTGGCTCTCTCTTCTCAATGCCTCATTAGTGAAGAGGTGGCCTTTTTGAAGTTGGCTGCCAAGCGTCCTGCTGATTTTATTCCCCGCTGGTGTTTGGATCTTGACAAGGGCAGGAAGGAAAAGAAAGGAAAGCTATCCGTGACCCAAAGGCCTATGACTTTTGGGGAAAAAATGGTCCCAATGGGACCGTCATGACTAAACTACAAAATTTGTACGCATGTTGAAATAACACTGGATTCACCTTTCAAAGCAGATAATTACTTTTGAAATACACATGTGAAACATAAGCTTCTACATGTGTTTACAAAATGTATAAAGACCAATACAGAAAAGAGTAAGAATATTACCATTTTATCTGTCTTCTAAGGGGAAGGGGTGCTTAACTGGGGTTTATAAGAAGAAATTTAAGGAGCAGACTTTCCAGTGTAGTTATCCAATCTCTTCTTTCAAAGGGATGACCTTCCATCTTTCCAAACAAGTGTTCCCATTTTTTGACATTTACTAGTAGAATATTTGGTCATAGCAATAGTAAAATATGTTTCTCGTTTCCCTTTGTTAAAAGGAAATGTATCACCTATTGTACTAGTTCTGGATGAAGCTTACAGGTTTACTGGCAATTCCTGATAACAGTGTTAACAACAAATTCCATGGCTACTTAATAGTGAGTTTAAGGTTTGACCTTAAAATGCATACCAAATGTTCCTACTGAAGTATTTTGACTTCTTTATTTTTTTAGTTATACTAAAAAAAGTTAAGTTACACCTTAAACAAAGTAGAACCCACAAACACAGACATTGCTATTATTGGAGTTCCAGTTTGATCACTGAATTCTTTTCCTTCATATCACTAAATGCATCAAAAGTATGAGGTACCTTATATAGCATAAACCATGGGTTCTAATCCATCAAAAGATCACCATGTAGTTTATTTTATTTAAAAAAATTTTTTTTTAATGCTTATTTATTTTTGAGACAGAGAGAGACAGAGCATGAGCAGGGGAGGGTCAGAGAGAGAGGGCGACACAGAATCTGAAACAGGCTCCAGGCTCCGAGCTGTCAGTACAGGGCCCGACGTGGGGCTCGAACTCACGGACTGTGAGATCATGACCTGAGCTGAAGTCGGACGCTCAACCGACTGAGCTACCCAGGCACCCCACACCATGTAGTTTATAAATGGAATCTCTAAGAGGTGAATGAGTAGTTCCTCTATGTATGATTTGATGTACCTATAGTTAAACATTTAAGTATATTAAGTTAAACCTTTTCTAAGTCAGAGTTCCTTTTGCTATCAAGGAAAGACGATAATAACTGTGTGTCTGCTTTGGTGATTTGTACTGATGATCATATGAGAGATGCTTATAAAATTAATTTATAAATTGTGAAGCATTATATGTATGTGCATGATTGTTATTAATATTACTTACCTTTATCGTTTCTTAAAGTCCCCTTTTTTTCTGTAAAAAAGATTGACATTGTACAAAACTAATGATTTGGTATCTGTGAATTAAATTAGCCATAAATTCCCCACAGTCCTTCTGTTCCTGGCTCATCATCCAGCCAGGATGGCCATCTCATGGTAAGAATGAGATATGGTAGGTGCTGATGTAGGGCATACAGTTTTTGGAATAACAGGGCAACTGAGAGGTAGCTCATTCGTGCTTCATCTTTCACATAGCAATTTGAACTGGTCGCTAAGAAAATATGTGGGACATAAAACTTTCTCTTTGAAGAGTCATTTTTATTCTTGGGAAAGCCTATGCACACTACATTATCCCATTTCCCTTTACTTTCTTCATTTTAAAGAAATTCTGTCAAAGGAATTTTAACAAACCTAAATAGATTTTAAAATTTCCTTTTAAACTCTTAAACCTTCTTCATAGCTCTCTTAACAACTACTTTTAAGACTTTTCTAGTTTTAAAGCTATTTAATGAGAAAGCCATGTAAAAAACCCAACTTTGGAAGATATGAACATATATCTTCTGTGTAGGGGGGAAATTTTCCCTTGATCCTCTTAGGGTCTCTGACCTGGATCTGGAAGTTAAACTGACAAAGGTGGGTTTACAGGAGGAAAGCATACACACTGACTTCATGTAAGTTTCATGGAAGCCTCCATAGGGAAGTGCAGACCCAAAGAAACAGTTAAACTTGAGTATTTTTATGCTAGGTTTGATGATAAGTGGACAGTCCCGTAGGAAATATGACAGTCCGGTAGGAAATATGACAGATCAGAATATGAGGTAAGTGTAGTAAATTAGAGGAAACTTAGTAGGGCCTGTTTGTTCAGATTGGCCTTGGTGTTCCTTGGTCTTCCGAGATAAGAATGTTCCTTTCCTCCGGGTATGGGGGGGCCCTCTCACATGAGGGTTTTATGACCTGTTTCTGAGGAGAAGGGCAGAGGGAAGGGCAGAATGACCTTCTTGCTTCTATTATTTTCTTACATTTCTTCAGCTTAAAATGTTCCGTATTCCAAGGTGCCTATTTTGGGGTAGCTTGTGCTAAGCCTCATGACTCTATTAGTAGAAGCAAAGAATTGAAGGCTGAAAATGTACCTCCCAACTGTCTTTAAGAAAGTCAGTCCCATTCCTATCCTATTTTACTTCTCTCTTTGGGGCATTTATCGATTCTCTACTAGAGGTGGGAGGGTATGGGAAGCATGAGGGAAATACACAGCATGCTGTGGGCCTGAAGGGCCTTAGTTTTAGTATATGTAGAAATGGATATTAGCAGTAAGACAGAGGACTATAGAAAGTATGTAATAATGTATTTAACTGAATATAACCAAGTGGGAATTTATATCTTACAGGCAATTAGTGTTACAAAAGCTATCTGTATAGGAATTCATTTTGACCTAAATTGTAAAATAATTAAAACTTATTTTTGCTATCTTTCGAATCTGCTAATATTTGCATATTTGCTTTTCCTGCTCCTTACCTACTCCTAACTTTTACTTAGATCTTCTAATGATCAGAATGAACCATGCTAAAATTCCAACATGGTTGCCAACACTTTGCTCTTGTCTCCTCCTTCTGATGCTCCTCCTTTTTGGTCAAAGGGTTTTTGTTTTTGTTTTTGTTTTTTCCCATTTTATAACTTCAAATTTGGAAAATCGGAAACCGAAACTTTTACACACTTAAGTTAACTCACAGATTTTAATAAAGTGATAGTTCTGGATATTTCCAAAACCATTCAGTGAAATACAAAAATGCTACTGCTGAGATTTTGTTTTCATTAAACCTTTTGGAAAGTTGCTTATATTGTACTGCTGAATAAAATTGTCTCACTGTATAATAAAGACAAGGTAATATGGGCAAAATTGCAAGCTTGTAATTCTAATTTTTAAGCCAGACAAGGAAAAAAATACTTCCTGAATTTGTAATAAATGTATATCATTATACTTCATGTTCTATTTCCTTCCTCTTTTATCCAGGTACCTCCAGAGAATTCTTCAGATTTTTGCGTTTCCTTTTTTTTTTTCTACTGTAAAACAACATGCTCTGTTTTTGAAGAGACTTTTTGAAGGTAATTTTAAACCTGTTGTTTCCAATGGGACAGTGACCGCATTGGTGCTTTCTCTATTCAATTTATCTCCTGTTTACAGGTTTATGGGAAACAAGATTATCACCATTTTCAATCCTCTCTATATTGTAGTTTCCTAGGAGACCAATAGAAATCCATTACTAACTTAGTAATGGTGAATGGAAAGGTTGAACTGAACTAAAAGTTGGGAGAAACCAAGCAGTTTCTAGGTTATTCCTGAATTTATTCACTAGGTAGTAAAATGGCTAAACTCTAAATGTTAATATGTTTGTATACATTTTAATCTCACAATGAAAAACTGCTTTCTGGGATTGTTATGAATTACCCAAAACTCCCTTTTTAATTAATTTACATTTATAATTTTCTGACTGGTAACAATCATAGAGTACTTTTATAGGAGAGTAAAAGAGATAGCCTTCTCTCCTCTGCCTATTTATTATGTACTTATTTATTTGGGAAGAAAAATATCATGAACCCTCTAAGCTAGGATTTATCAGTCTATAAAGACTTTTCCAAAAAAAAAAAAAAAAAACTTTCCTCTAATTTTAGGAAGAGTGTGGTTTGTATCACAGAATTTGAATCTTGTCAGGTACTTTTATGTTTTCTAATTTTGTTACATAGTTGACTGAATTATGTCATAAATGCAGTGATCACAAATTCTGTAAAACTCTTAATGCCTTGACCACAAATTATTTCATGTATAATGTATGCCTTAGGTTTCTACCATATTTAAAATTCTGTGAGTTTTGTGTATATGTGTGTGTGTATGTGTGTCTGTGTCTGTGTGTGTGTTTTTGAAACAATAATTATTAGGTACTATAAAATCTTATTGATTAATATAAGGTAAACCCAACTAGCATAAAAATGACCAAAAAAATCATATTTTAGTCATTTGTTTTAGGAATAAAATAATGGCACTAGTTTCCAAGCTTCATAAGGGCAGGGAGCATATCTGCCTTATTTACATTTGTTCTCAAAGAGATTTTGGTACAGTGCCTGGCATATGGAAAGGGTTGAGAAAATTTTTGCTGAATGAATGGATGGGAAGGATTTGTACTCAAAATGTCATTACTAGATTTCTATATGTTTTATAACTGGAAGGCTTCCCCCATATGTTTACTGAAACAGAGCCAAATACCATGCAAACACACATATCTTCTAGCAGGAAAAAAAAATACTACAAAGTTTTTTTGAATACAAAGAGTTCTGTCTACAATGCTTTATTAAGCATTGTAACCTGGTTAAGATTGTGTTACTGTAGGGTTCAAAATATTAAGGGAATGAATTACTTGCTTTAAAATAATTAATGTCTATGAAATAATTAAATATAATATTTCAATGGCCATCATCGGCTTTTTGCATATTATTTTCTTAGGAAATAATGAGTCTGTGCAGAAAAACATATGTACAGGCCTTAATAGCCTTTGGTTAGAAACATCAGGGCTGATGTTTTAGATTTGTTTTGTCATATGGTTTAATCAGCATTAATCTCTTCCTTTTAAGTTATTATTTTTGAGAAAAGGATTTTAGAAATCAATTAAAATGGTTTTGTGTTTGAACTACAAGGGCAACATTGGGTAAATTTTATGGGAAAAATACCACTAAATTTAGCCAAAGGATCTGGCTTTCCAGGGCACTTTATACTGCCTTGTTAATGAATGACCCATTGAGATTTAATTTATACCAGCTCTGCTATACTTTAATAAGCAGCCACCATGTCTCTAAAGCGTGAAGTTAATGAAATAATGCCTATTTAGAGTTGGTTATTACATGCACAGAGATATTTTTTCTTGTTTAAAGCTAATTAACATGAAAGACAACTTGACTGTTTTAAATGAAATGAGAAGAAAATGAGAATGTTATGTCCCAATGAGGCAGACAATGGAAATTTAGCTATCAAAGAAAAGTAGAACAAATATAAAGCACAAACACTTCAAATTATGCTAACTTTGAGAAAATAAATGTCTTTTCAGGGAATTTTTAAACTAAGTAATGTCAGCTAAGTGATATATTCTTCACCAAAGTTTAGCTTAGTTCTGTATTTATATTATATATGTGACGCTCGATACTATATCATTAGTCTAGAAAACTGGCAAGAAATTCATTAAAAATAAGGAAGCACATATATGGAAATAGTGTTTAGATGTGTAAGAGCACTGGTCAATGTAGCCTTTTATATCTGCGTCTTAGAAGAGGGCTTAACACGCCCTTAGAAATGCTGAGATTGAGACACAGTCACAAGACGTTTTATTTTTATGAGTCCTTTATTATGGGGCTCATAGATTCTTCCTACAAAAAGAGTTGAGAGCAAAGCTTTCTCAGCCTCTGAATTGTGGAGCACCTCAGTTTTCACTTGGAGTTAGGAGACTTTAAAAATGTCTCAAGGTCTTCCATAAAAGGAAGCTAAAACTAAAAGTGAAAGTTCCTTTGGGATGTCCTGAGAGGTGTGACCTTTCAGAATGGTGGACAAAAAAAGTCACCTGGGACCAGTGTTCGAATTGGATTCTGGGCCCCACCCCAGTCAGTACGTCTGGCCCAGGAGTCAACATCCCAGGTGACTCTGAGGCAGGTGATCTTCATACTACTCCTTAAGAAACACTGACTTAGGGGCGCCTGCGTGGCTCAGTTGGTTGAGCGTCTGACTTCGGCTCAGGTCATGATCTCACAGTCCATGAGTTTGAGCTCCACATCAGGCTCTGTGCTGACAGCTCAGAGCCTGGAGCCTGCTTCAGATTCTGTGTCTCCCTCTCTCTCTGCCCCTCCCCTGCTCATGCTCTGTCTCTCCCTGTCTCAAAAATAAATAAAATTATTAAAAAAAAAAAAAAACACTGACTTAGAAGCAAGACTAAAGAGGTCAGAGTAACTTGAACGCTATCCAACAATGATCAAGTTTTATACAATTTGTGATGGAAATAAAGCTCTCCTCCAAATTCTTCTGCTCCCTCTCTAAGCAACAGGATAAAAAAAAGGCAGTGATGGCCAAGAAAGGGAAACAGAAGCAGTTAATGAGACTGCAGGACCTCATCTGGAACTAAAGCACATACCAGCTGAAGAGAAAGAATGTCAAACACTATGAATTAACAGAAAAAGTAATCCACTGCAGATGAATTTGGGATCTAATAATAGATATTAGGTGAATAAATCTTTGAAGTTTTTATCCTGTTGTGTAATGGTGTCAGGTTCAGTATTGCTTGGAAGAAATTTACCCTTGAAAGCACTTAAGTGATACTAATCTTTTATTTGTTTGCATTAGGAAAAAGAAGAAAGCTGATATAAGAAGGCTTCCTGAATTGTCACAAAAAAGCGGAACCACTTTAAATTACGTGCATACAACTATCATAATATGTCCTTGGCATTTTCCTTCTAAAGTACACCTAATTCACACAAATTTAAAAAAAATATATCATTGAGAGAGAGAGAGAGAGAGAGAGAGAGAGAGAGAGAGAATGGTGGATGGGAAGGGGCAGAGAGAGAGAAAAAGAGAGAATCCCAAGCAGGCTCCCCATTGTCAGCACACAGTCCCACTCAGGGTTCCATCCCATGAACCATGAGATCATGACCTGAGCCAAAATCAAGAGTTGGACACTTAACTGACCAAGCTATCCAGCCACCCCACAACAATTTTTTAAATTACCTGCACATTATGTGTCAAATACATGCATTGGGATAGTTTCATCCCATATGCTTTTAAATGTTGACTTGTCTTTCAATATAGTTTTTTTTTTTTTTTTTTTTTGGAATAGTTTTAGATTTTCAGAAAAATTGCAAAGATAGCATGGAGAGTCCCATAAACCATTCACCTAGTTTCTCCTATCATTAACATCTTACATAACCAGGGCATATTTGTCAAAACTAAGAAGCCAATGCTGGTGAATTACTATTAATTTGAATTGCGGGATTTCACTGGTTTTTCCACCAATATCTTTTTCTCTAGGACTCAACTCAGATAAAATACCATATAGTACTTTGTCATCATATTTCTTTTAGTCTTCTCTGGTCTTGTGACAGTTTCTCAGTCTTTTCTTGTTTTTCATGACTTTGATGATTTTAAGGTGTATTGGTTAGGTATTTTATAGAATATCCTGAATTTAGGTTTGTCTGATGTCTTTCTCATGACTGAAGTGAGGTCATGAATTTTGGGGAAGAATACCACATGAAGAAATGTTATTCTCATCATATCATATCAGGGCACACATGCTATTAACATGATTTATCACCAATGATTTTAGCACTGATCATCTGGTCAAGGTAATGTTTGTCACGTTTTTCCACGGTAAAGTTATTTTTTCCTTTTCCCTATTCTAGTCTTTGGAAGCAAGTGACTAAGTCCACCCCACATTCAAAGGATAGGGGAATTAAACTCTACTTTCTAGAGAGGAGGGAGGGCATCTATATAAATTATGAGAAATTCTTCTTTAAGGGAGATTTGTCTCTTTTCCTCCATTTGTTTACATCCATATAGCTCATAGATATTTATTTTATACTTTAGATTACAATCCAATACTACATTAATTATTTTCATTATTCAGATTGTTCTAGCTTTGATCATTGTGATCTTTCAGGTTGGCTCCTTTGTTCCTTTAACATTTACCATCCCTCCCCTCCCCCTTTTAGTACTTCCTTACTTCCTGGTGCGGCAAAATGTCACGGGTTCACCTTGTGTTTACCTGCCCTATCCATGCAATCAATTGACTTTGATTTTTAACCTTATAAAAACAATGAGTAAATGTATTTGACTTCCTGTATATAATACCTTGTGCAATATCATGAATGCTTTTGGTGATACTGATGCTACAGGCCAACAACAAAACAGCATTTTACTAGATGCATTACATTGGACAAAATGTATTGGATGCTCATATCTGGCCTGAAGACATTGTTAGGAAAGTGATAAAAGAGACACTTTAGGTTGGATTGCACACTTTCCTTTTCACTTCCTGCCATTATGTAGAAATAGTTTGGAGAGAACACTGTGGGGAAGGGCAGTGGTTTCACTACTTACCACACACAAAATCAGGCATGACCTTAGTGTTTGTTTTATTCAGCAAACTAAGTTTCCATGGTAAACAACACTGGCCCCAGACTCCAAACAGCTGGGAACTATCTTCAGCAAATAAGTAAATAAATAAATAAATAAATAAATAAAGTGTAATTTATTGCTTTTTTCTTTCTCTTCCCCTCATCTCCCATTAGTATTAAAAGCTCTGATACTTCCATTATTTCAGCCAACAAATAAGTGGAATCATCCTCTTACACCCATCTTCTTGATGTCCTTATCTTTCTCACCATTGTCTATCCAAAACAAGTACAGACTAGTTTTAGCTTCTTTCTACCTTCTGGTACAGCTGGAAATTAAGTCAGTAACTGACTGCCTCCTTTGTCCTTTAACACTGGGAAGATGTACTGCCAAACAGGTAGTGACTGTGCAGTACAGGTTTGAGGGGTCAGCATCTATTTAAAAAGTACCTTCCTGGCCCCAGTCACAGAGCCACTGCTGAGAACTCAGCACCCCCTTTACCCACCCCCCCAGTCCCCTAGCTTCCTGAATCACCATGCCCCCACCAGCCTTCTCTAGCTGTTGCCTTCCACAGGCCCTTTCCACCAAGGAAAAGGAATCATATCATATGTCTGCCATCCAGAACCTCCACTCTTTGGACTCTTTTGCTTATGCAAATAAGGGTGATGATCTGCTTCTGTTGGCACTGAGGATAATATCCATGTAAGAATTCAACAGAGAAATGGCAGGAAGATCCTTATTACTCTCCAAGGAATCGCTGATGATTATGATAAAAAGAAACTGGTGAAGGCGTTTAAGAAATTTGTCTGCAATGGTACTGTAATTGAGCATTCAGAATATGGAGAAGTAATTCCCTTACAGGGTGACCAGTGCAAGAGCATATATCAGTTCCTCATAGAGATTGGACTGGCTAAGGACAATCAGCTGAAGGTTCATAGGTTTTGGGTGCTTTTGGCTCACTGAAGCTTAAAGGAGATTTCTTTGCAATGAATAGAATTTCCCTTCTGTTCCTTGTCACAAGTTTTTTTGTTTTTGTTTTTGTTTTTTCTCCCACAAGTTTAAAAACCTCACAGCTTGTATAATGTAAGTATAATGTAACCATTATATTATATAACCATTAACATATACAACCCAATATAACCATTTGGGGTCTACTTTTAACTTGGACTAGTGTAACTCCTTTGAGCAATAAACTGAAAAGAGCCATGCAAAATAACAAACAAACAAACAAATAGTACCTTCCTATAATGGTTTTATCTGAGGAAAATAAGGAGTTATTGCCTCCAACAGGTATTAGGAAAAACAAGCAAATGAACAAGTGAGATAAAAATACCTCTGTACAACAAAGGAAACCATCAACAGAATGAAAGGCAAGAATGGTAGAATATATTGCAAGTCATATACCTAATAAGGGGTCAGTATGCAAAATTTATAAAGCACTTGTACAACTCAATAGCAAAAAAAAAAAAATCCAATAAAAATGTTCAGAGGAACTGAATGGACATTTTTCCAAAGAACACATGCAAATGACCAAGAGGTATATGAAAAGGTGCTCAACATCACTAAGCATCAAGGAGATATAAATCAAAACCAAAATGAGATATCACCTCACACCTGTTAGAATGACTATCATCAAAAAAACAAGGGATGACAAATGTTGATGAGAATATGGAGTAAAGGGAACACTTGTATGCTGTTGGTGGGAATGTAAATTGGTGCAGCCACTATGAAAAACAGTATGGAGTTTCCTCAAAAAATTAAAAATAGATATACCATATGATCCAGCAATTCTACTTCTGGATATATATCTGAGGGAAATGAAATTACTACCTTGAAGAGATAGCTACATCCCTGTGTTTATTGCAGTGTTATTTACAGTAGCCAAGATGGAAACAACTATATATATATATATATATATATATATATATATAAAATGTGTGTGGGAAAACACACAAAAATATTATTAAATATTATATTTATTTTTATAATATGCATATTTATAATAAGAAAATATTATTCAGTAATAAAAATGAAGGGAATCCTGCTATTTATGACAACATGGAGTGATCTTGAGAACATTATGCTAAGTGAAATAAGTCAGAGAGAGAAAGATGAATACTGTATATGTGGAATCTAAAAATATGAATTCATAGAAAAAGAGAACAGATTGGTGGTTGCCAGGGGTGGAGGTAATCAAAAAGTACAAATTCCTACTTATAAAATAAAGAAATCCTGGCGATATAATGTCCAGCATGACAACTACAGTGAACAATACTGTATTGTGTATTTGAAAGTTGCTAAGAGAGTAGACCTTAACATTTCTCGTCACAAGAAAAACAAACTGTAACTATGTGAGGTGATGAATTTTGACTAAACATGTTTTGGTAACCATTTCAGAATATATCCACATGTCCAATCATTATGTTGTACACCTTAAACTCATACAATGTTATTTCAATTATATCTCAATAAAACTGGAAAAAACCACTGTGTTTTTCCTAAATTATAACAAATAAAAAGTGGTCTCAAAGTGGGCTTGAAAATCCACTTGATTTATACTTGAAAACCCACAAATTAGTTGGCGTATTCACATGTATAGAAAGACTGTCAAAATATATTAATGAAACTAAGGTTCTGGAGCCGCCTGAAACAGAGCTCTTTGATCATTTCTTAATCTCAATACACAGCACTTGAGATTTCCAGATACTTTCTTCCTAAAGATTTTTTTCCCCTAATATTCTTTCAGTTATCCTGATTGTGTTTTAGATAAAGATGTAATTAGGTGGTTGTACTAGATTGCAAGGTTGGTTTCAAAGTTTTGGCAAACACAAACACAAAAACCAGATTGTCATTACAATGGCACTAGTAGAAATGGGTTTTAGTACCTACAGAAAGAACTATGACTTTTTGGTCTTAAATGTCATTGCAGAGATGTGTCAACAAAAAGGTAAGAAAAACAATGGACTGATCATTCCTTCAGACAAGTGATGTTCAAACTTGTTGGTACATTAGAATCACCTGGGAAACCACGAAAAAAATAATGATGACTGAGGTCAATGTCTTGATGGGCCCAGGAATTTGCATCTCTTAAGACTTCCTACGTTATTATAATGTCATAGAACAAATTGTCAAATTTTAGTGAACATTTGAAATATCTGGTTAATTTGTTAACAGTGCAGATTCTTGGGACCAATGCTAGTATTCCTATTTATCAATCAGGTGTGGCATCCAGTAATCTACACTTTAAAAAGTAAGTCCTCAGAAGCTTTGGTTCTTTTGCATAATACTTTAATCTTAACTGCCATAACTTTTTAAAAATATTTATCTATTTATTTATTTAGTGAGTTGGGGAGGTGCAGAGAGTAATGGAGAGAATCCCAAGCAGCCTCCGCACTGTCAGCACAGAATCCAACATGAACCCTGAGGTCATGACCTGAGCCGAAATCAAGAGTTGGCCACTTAACTGACTGAGACATCCAGACGTCCTCTAACTGCCATAACTTCTTGTGATACCAGTTAAGGCTGTGGCAACAGCCAAGCCCCTAGACTTGCACGCTACTCAGAGCTGTACAAAACTCAACGGAAATGTTTGTTTTTTTGTGAGCTCTGAGGTTTCCTTATTTCAGTGTGCCTTCCTTATCAGCTAGATAACTCATTCTTTAACATTCAACTTATATGTTATCTATTCTTAAATATCTTGGTTCCTGCAGGCTCCTTCTTTCTTGGCCCTTGTGTCCCTATGCAATTGTCTTACTGTTTTGTAAACCTTAATATTCTTATCTGTCTTCCATAAAACACTAAATTCTTTCAGATGACCAACTGTGATTTTTGATTTCTGTGGTTCTAGTGTGTGCTTCCATTGCTAATCACTGGGTACCCCCCAAATTCCAAGTCTTAATAGACAAAACATTATAAACACAATATACTGTTAAATATCCTATTTCAGTGATAAATGCAATATACCATGGAAATACAGATATTTTTGTTCATCTGTGGATTTAATTTATTCATGATTTTTTTTCCTTCTCCATAATTAGCATGAATAATTCAGAGGAGGCTATATTCTGTCTAGCTGTGAATAAGAAGTTCACATGCAGTTGACTCAATTTTCCAAGCTATTGGAGAGGAACAAAAGCAGATAATCCAAAAATCGCTTACATTTGTGTGTGAAATACATTTTGGCATTTCCTTTGGAATAAGTGTGGCCAATGCTCTAGGAATTTCCGATATTTCATACAAAAGACTCAAGCCACATCTGTAAGACCTGATTCTCCAGAAGCCAAAAACATCCCTCCTGTTTAGTTCTTCCACACACCGCCCATATGGTCTACTTTCCTGAGAAGTAAGAGGAAGTTATTTAATGAGATAAAAATAAACCAGAAAGGAATTGGCATTTGTGGTGTGCTGTGTAGTTTTAATCTTGGACTCCTCCTCCTCAAATGTAGTGGTCTCCTATTTCCACAAAAACAAGAATCTTCTGTTTATGTCAATAAAAGAGTTAATCTAGCAAAATAGTTTATGCTATTTAAGATCTTAAATGCAAGCTAAAAGAATAAACAGAAATTTCTGGGGGTAATACAGTGGATTTATATTTTTCCCTCACAAATATTTAATCATTTATAGAGAAACTTTTTTTTTTTCCAGAAAGACTTTTAGGTGCTTCTACAAATTAGATAATTAAAAAATTTTTTTTTTCAACGTTTATTTATTTTTGGGACAGAGAGAGACAGAGCATGAACGGGGGAGGGGCAGAGAGAGAGGGAGACACAGAATCGGAAACAGGCTCCAGGCTCTGAGCCATCAGCCCAGAGCCTGACGCGGGGCTCGAACTCCCGGACCGCGAGATCGTGACCTGGCTGAAGTCGGACACTTAACCGACTGCGCCACCCAGGCGCCCCTACAAATTAGATAATTTAAATTTACTCAAATAGGTACTTTTAGTAAAAAACAAAACAAAACAAAAAAAAAACACTGGAAGTTTACAAAATCCAGATTAGAATTAGTTATCATATCTCCTATTAGAGCATAAAAATATGTTCATGGATATGTAAATGTGGTGGATTTTTTATTCTTCTCTGTAAGATAGTGATATTTTACTCAATATTGATAGTTTACAAAGCAAATATCCTCACTAAATATTTTAATTACAAAGCAATAATTAAAATATCCTTATAAATTTTTGACTTTTGTTATAGGCTCGATCAGTTACGCCTCCAGTATTCCCTCTACCCCTTCTCCATTGAGTAAAGGCATGGGGATCTGCGTGGGCAGAAACTAAAGAGCAAGTTATATTCTTTTTCTGACTGGTTATTGGTTCAGGGAATTGGACAAAAGTTGATCCACTCAGAGGATAGCCCAGAAATTTTAGTGGATCATTGGGATGGTAAGCGCTCTCCTCTTGCACTAGAAGGAAAAGCATCTGTTATTTCAGTTGCAACTGGCAACTGTCTTGTAACCACAAGAGGAGTCAGTCTTGAGATAAAGATTCTTGGTAAAATCATTTAGTCATCAAATCAGGCATACCTGAAGCCGGCCCTCCTCTAGACTTTGTAGGTATGTTAACTAATAAATCATCTTTGTTGTGTACAAAAATGTAGTTATAATACCTGTTATTTGCAACTGAAAAAACTCTTAAGAGATATGAGCACGTGTGGCTTACATATTTGTCAGATGGGAGATAAGCAAAGTGGTTCTTCTAACGTGTGACAGAAAAAAAATAATCCCACAATAAAGTATAAAATGATTTACATCTGTGATATAATGTGTTTGAACCAGGCCTTAAAAATTGTGACTTGATAGAATGAGATAATGTGACACAAAACTTGAGTGGCCTACTGGGAAGTAATGTTTCTTCATAATCTTCTTATGTTTGCTTTACATTCCATCTAAAATATTTAGTCACATAAAACACCTGGGTGACTCAGTCGGTTGAGCATTCAATTCTTGATTTCAACTCAGGTCATGATCTCAGGGTCGTGGAATCAAACCCGTGTTGGGCTCTGTGCTGAACGTGGAACATGGTTAAGATTCTCCCTCCCTCACTCTCCCTCTCTCTGTCTCTTTCTCTCTCCTCCTCTGCCTCGGCTCCTGTCTGCCACTCATATGTGTGCTCTCTCCCTACAATAAATAAATTAAGATAAATAAAATAAAATAATTTGGTTACATAATTCAGACTAGAAGGTACCTTTCAGATAATCTGGCCCAATCCTTTCATTTTATCAATGAGGAAACTGAATCTTAGTGAAGTTGAATGAGATGGACAAGAGCAGAGACAAATGTTTTTGCCTCATGACTTCTGATGAGTCCTCTTTCCACTGCTGTGTGCTGTTTACAAAAAACAAACAAACAAAATTAAAAAACAAATAACTTAGTGAGGTAGGTTGCCTTATTGTTAGCAATCATTTCCTGTCTTGTAAGAGGCTTATATCTCATTGCCATTGCCATTTGACTCTTAGTGCCTCATCAGCAGCCTTGGCCATGTGATTTGCTGAGGTACATGTGAGTAGAGGTGGCAGAGTCATGGGACGCAATTATGTGGAGCAGCTTGCTCTTGGGCTATTTTAACAAGTCTCAGATGGTGACTGTTTTATCCTGGGTTCTGGAATGAGAAGCCCAACTGAGCAGTGCCTTGCCTGGAGTCGAGATGTAGTTAAATTTAACATCCATGAGCAAGAAACATTTGTGGTAATAACTTATTGAAACTTGGAGCTGTTGTTACTTTGGCAAAGTGAACTAATATTATGAGAGTCAGGAGCAGGTAGACCATGTGTTGTAGAATGAGGAAAGAGGGCAGTCCTGTACATGTAAAACACATCCGTTGCTTTTCACTGGCTGTTTAGAGGATGTAATACTAGTTAGTCTCTTTCTCATTTCACTAACATCTTACAAAACCTAAGTTAACCTATTTCATTCTTTTTGCTTATTGTGAGGAAGGAGAAGAAATAGCATAACACAAGGTATAGATAAATAACATCTATGTTAATATGATATCTTGAGTCCATCCTGTGGTAGGACATAGTTTACTCTGTTACATATTTTTTAACATGTCTCATACTTGACTGTGAGGTTCTAGCAACAGGTACTATTTCAGGCACTAAATTCATAGACTTTTAGAGAGATACAGTTGTTGACCTCAGAGAGATCAGAGTTGATTGTCTCATTCTTGTTTAGGTATTGGGATATATAGTAGAGTACCATGGTTCATGAGAGACAGAGAGAGACAGAGATACAGAGAGAGAAATACATTTGTGTGGAAGAGCCAGAAGTCTCCAAGAGAGTATGATATGAGATCCAAATGCCAAAGAAGGAAAAGGAGTTGTCAAGACAGACTGAAGGGAAGGGATATGCAAAGATAGTGAATCATCAAGTATTACCTCATGGCTGAAGCATAGGACAAATGTGAGGTGATGGGGAGAAGGAGACATTGGCTCAGCTATGACAGGCTATTTATCACATTGAGGACCTGGCCTTTATTTTATGTATAATAAAATGTCACTGGAGGAATATGATCAAAGTACTGACACGGTCAGAATTCAGTTTTGCAAGTATCTTTTTTTCATGAGAATGAAGAAAGGAAAATCTGGTAACACTGGTAAGAAGACTTTTAGAAGTATCTGTATTAGTGTGGACAAGAAATGCTAAGATCCTGCATTAAAATCAATGGCTGTGGGATATGAGTATTTAAACTTATTTATAAGGTATACTTTGCTGAATTTTGTGAAGGTTGAGGTAGGAGTCACTTTCCCTAGGCAGTTAGATACATAGGAAAGTTATATTAAATATCTTAATGGGGGGGGGGTGGGAAGAGAGAGAAACAGCCTAGTGTAATGATTTTGGACTCAAGACTAAGAAAGAATATCATTTATTAGCTCTCTGGTTTTAATCATTCTTTTCTAAGTCTCAGTTTCTGCAACTATAAAATGCATACACTAAAGTACCTTTCTTACAGGGTTATGGTGAAAATTAAATGAGATGGGGCATAAAAATATTTTAATGTTGATTCTGAGTCATAATAGGGGGTTTATAATTTTTTGTATGTGTCTTTTGCTCCTTATCTTTATTCATTCTGTAACATCGGCTGGGATAGAAGCTATGGGAGATTTGGGGTGAAAGAAAGGAAAGGGGACAAGTTCAATTTGAAAATCTAGAATTTGATTTTCTTGTAAGATATCCAGATAGAAGAATCTAGCAGATTGTCGGCAGTTCAAGGAGGTATCTCGTAGGTGATTTGTAATTCAAATCTGAGGCTAAGAAGAACCAATGGCGGTGGGGGGAGACAGAGTATGTTAAAATTGATGCCACAGGTGTGAATGATAATTGCCAGTGAGAATGTATAGAAATAAGAAGAGAAGAGGGGCAAAGAGTTAAGATAGGAGGCTGAGGAGTAGCCTGACAGTGGGTGGGTCATCAGCATAATTTTCTATAAAGCAAGGAAGACATTTTTAAAAGAAGGGATTTAATTATAGATAAATACTCCAGAAAGCATACAATATACTGAAAAAATTAAATATAGAAAAAGAGAAGTTACATGACAGAAGCTAGATGTATTAAGCATGAATTAAAAGTGATTAAATAGAGAACAGTAATTTAAGGTATTTTTTTATATTTATTTATTTTTTGAGGGACAAAGTGAGACAGAGTATGAGCGGGGGAGGGACAGAGAGAGAGGGAGACACAGAATCCGAAGCAGGCTCCAGGCTCTGAGCTGTCAGCACAGAGCCCGTGGGATTCAAACGCACGAACCGTGAGATCATGACCTGAGCTGAAATCCGATGCTCAACCGACTGAGCTACCCAGGCACCCCGGAGCTAATTTTTTTAGGACCCTCAAGTGTGAGGGGAAGAAGACTGAAGGTTCCCAGCTGCTTACTTAGTTTCCACTCTGTCCTTACTGAGTAACAGAACCTTTGTTTATTTTTGGTCACAATAACATGCCCAGTTTAAATTCACATTTCCAAGCCTCTCTACAATTAGATGGCTAATAAGATACAATCACAAGCCAGTAGGTGGGGCTTCCAGGACAACTCTTAAAGGGCTGCCCCAGCTGGGAGCCATACTGTTGTTCCTCTTCATTTCCTCTTTCTGCCTTCCGGAAATGGGATGGAATGGCTGAGGCCAGAGCATCCGTCTTGGGACCTTGAAAAAAAAGGTGAGAAAAATCTCAGGTACTTCAGCACTAATATTCTTGAACCAATGTCGTTAAATGTTTACTTCTGTTTTGTAAGAAGAATATGTATTTTAAGTCCCTGTTATTGGAATTGTTTTTAGCACTGAATGCAATTATAAACTGACAACGTGTGTTAGCTTGGTGACATGAAGTTAAATGAAGGAAAAATATATATGTATATTTATATAGACATATGTAAATACATATAAAAGTATTTTGTATATATATATATATTTTGAAACAATGGCTTACATGGTTTCCAACCTTCTTGAGGTTATTATACTTTTTAGATTATTTTACTATTCTTCCCTCAGTAGGGAAAGCTGACACATCAGGAGCTATACTTAATAGATTACACCCAGTAACCTCATTTACACCTGCACCTGATTGAAATGATTTTTGAGCAGATGCTCTAATGGGATGAAACTCTGGGGAAACTTAGGGGTGGCCAATAAACCCATGAACAGATGCTTCTCATCACTGGTCATCAGGGAAAGGCAAATGAAAACCACAATGAGACATCTTTACACACCCACTAGAAGGGCTACACTGGAAAAGACTGACAATACCATGTGTTGGAGAGGGTGTGGGCAACTGGAAACTGGAAATCTTGTAAAATATATGACTCAGATACTTGGGAAGAAAGTTTGGCCAGTTTTTCTAAAGTTAAACTACACATACCATATGACCCAGCAATCCTATTCTTGTGTGTTTACCTAACAGAAATGAAAGTATATGGGGCACCTGGGTGACTTGGTTGGTTAAGGGTCTGACTCTTGATTTTGGCTCAGGTCATGATCTCATGGTCGTGAGTTCGAGCCCCGCAATGCGCTCTGTGCTAACAGCATGGAACCTCCTTGGGATTCTCTCTCTCCCCTCTCTCTTTGCCCCTCCCCTGCTCTCTCTCTCTCTCCCTCTCTCTCTCAAAATAAATAAAATAAATATTTAGGAAAAAAATGAAAGCATATGTTTACACAAACAATTATACAGAAATTTTCATAGCAGCTTTATTTATAATAGCCCCAAACTAGAAATAATGCATCAAATGACAGGATATAGGAGTAGGTGAGTAGATAAACAAACTGTGTCACATCGTACATGAAATACTATCCCCAGTCAATGGCTGAGCACAGGGGAGATCTGGATTCAGTCCATTCCTAAGAGACACAGGCGTTCTCCAATGGGAGATTGCCTGAGGACACCTCTGGCTGGCCAAATCTTTCTTGGAATTGCACTTTACAGTCTAAGAATCTCTTTTTACCCCCTCTTCCGGCATTCCACTTTTCTTTTACAGGTGTCAGAGCTGCATTGCTCTGCAGGCTCTCCACACCCTGAGTCCTCTCTCTTACATCCTTCACATTATTTCCCCTAAATCTCCTTCATGGCTAATCCTATCTTGGCACCTGTGTCCAGGACTATGTGAATTAAGACAATGATTGGGCTGGGTTGGGCTGAGGGTGGGGGATGAAGGAAATTTTGGAGTGATGAGAAAATTTAATATCTTTCTCAATGATATCTTTATCATTGTTGGTTATATTCATTTGTCAAAACTTGTTGAAATGTACACTTAAGGCGAGCCTATTTTATTCCTCAATAAAATTGATTACAAAAGAAATCCCAAATGGTGCCATGGTTTACTGGTCAGGTCAGTAGTCATCAGGTAACATGTCTTGCACAGATTGCTAGGCAAAGGAGATAAGAAATCCGCATGGCACTTGTAAAAACATATTCTACACTTAGAGGTTGCATTTATAGATCTTTGGGAATCAGAAGTCTCCTTTCAAGGATAAGCCTATACTAGTAGTTCACGATGGTGACTTATTCATAAGTGGGCATGAAATGGTTAAATAACAAAAGACTGGGTGGTGGTAGCAAGGGGAATATTTGGAAGAGACAGAGAAATTACCATTAAGTAATGGCTTTCTAGAAAAAAAAAGGATAAAGTTTTTTGAGGTGGCTTTTAATCTGAAAATTATTTTTGCTCCCAATCTGGAATGGCCCCTGAATTTGTAACCACTGATGGTGCAGAGTGAGGTGGTATGTTGAGACAGCAACCAGCATATTTTATAAAGTACAAACATTGGAGGGAAAAGGCTTTAGCACTTCTCAGTGCATTTAAATTTTCCCTTTCCTTGTCAGTCTTTTCCCCAGATTGTGACTTCCATGAGAAGCACAGGAGCTCTGTCCTTTCTCCCTGTTTCTAGATTAGCTAGCTCACCAAAGGCGAGCAATACACTTTTACTGAATAGGTTATTTAATGAATAAATAACTTCCCATCCCAATCCTTCTTCTTATGAGGCAACTTCTCAAAACATTCCTTGTTCGTTTTCTTCCAGACTCAGCTGAGTACCTGTAATGACATGATTGTTTTATTGATCTTGTTTTTCTTCATTTACTGTTTATTTATTTTTACTACCAGGCTTTAGCCTTTACTACAAACAAAGGAGTCAGATCAAAAGAGGATCCTGCTATTATAATTGAGGCCAGAGAGCTTGTGTCTCACAACATCCCAAGTGCAGATGGTTTGTGGCATATAATTGAATTGTTAGGTTGCTCAATCTGAATGCAGTCTTTTCAAGGTGACTTACCACGGCAGAACAATTAGAAATGTCAGAATGCATCCGATACAAGATTTTTCATTGTATGCCTTTTAAGAATGGCACAGTGTGAAGAAAGCAATAGTTCTCTTTTTAAAAATAAACTTCTGGGGGCACCTGGGTGGCTCAGTCAGTTGAGTGTCCGGCTTCGGCTCAGGTCATGATCTCGCCGTTCATGGGTTTGAGCCCCACGTCAGGCTCTGTGCTGGCAGCTCAGAGCCTGGAGCCTACTTTGGATTCGGTGTCTCCCTTTCCCTATGCCCGTCCCCCACTCGTGCTCTTTCTCTGCCTCTCAAAAATAAAGAAACATAATAAAAAAATTAAAAAAATAAACTTCTAATGTTAGAATACCTTTTGATTACAGAGAAGTTGCAAAGATAGTACAGAGAGTTCTAGTATATATACCCTTCCACCAATTTCTCTGATTGTTAATGTTTTATATTACTATGGTACCTTTGTCACACTAAGGAAACAACATTGGTATATTACTATTATCTGAACTCCAGACTTATATGGATTTCACTAATTTTTTTCCCTAATATCCATTATCTATTCCAGGATGTCCCTGCAGGACACCGCGTTACCTTTAGTCATCACGTGTCAGTCTCCTCAGGTTCTCCATCTTTCCTAGTTCTTTACGAATGTGGCAGTTTAGAGAGAATATTTTGTAGAGTGTTGCCTCGATGTGGGTTTGTCTAATGTCTTTGTCATGATTAGCCTGGGGTTATAGGTTTTGGGAAAAAGACCAGGGAGCTGAATTCTCATCACATCAGAGCAAGGCTACATGCCTTCACCATCATTTATTAATATGGTGTTAATCTTAATTACCTGGCCAAGGCAATGCTTGCCAGCTTTCCCTACTTTGAAGTTCCTCCTTGTCTCTGCTGTAGTTGCACTCTTCTTTGGAAGCAAGTCACTCTTGTAGCCCACACTCAAATGTGGGGCGGGGCAGGGGGGCAACGTGAGCTCCACTTGCTGGAAAAGTGAGAATCCATGTAAATTACAAGAGATTCTTCTGTAAGAAAGGGTGGTCTTGGGGCACCTGGGTGGCTCAGTGGATTAAGCGTCCACCTCTTGATTTCGGCTCATGGTTCATGGGATCAAGCCCTGCATCAGGCTCTGTGTTGACAGCATGGAGCCTGCTTGCAATTTTCTCTCTCCCTGTCTCTCTGGCCCTCCCCCATTTTCTCTCTCTCCCTCAAAATAAATAAATAAACTTTAGAAAAAATAAAGAATTGTCTCTTCTTCCTCATTTGCTTACTTATTACATCATTTATTTATATCAGTATAGACTTGGGATCTCTATTTTATGTTTTAGATTATCATCTAATACCAGGTATTTATTTTGTTGCATAAATTGTTCCAGCTTTGGCCATTAGGAGCTCTTTCACCTTGGTTCCCTTGACAGACGCCATCCTTCTGTTCTCTGAGCACTGCCTTACTTTCTGGCACCCGAAGGTGCTTCTGGCCCCAGCTCTAGAGTCAGCCATTTCTCTGAAGAGCCCTGGTTCTTTCTATTGGAGAATGGTATCAGAACCCAAGATCATGGCACCAGGTAATAGTTCTTTTCTTAAGAGCACAATTATTGAAGTTTCAGTAGCTACTGATATACCAATATACCAATATATCAATGTATGCCTAGTATTAGCTAAAGGAAGAGTTTTATTTCATACATTAGATATATTTAACAGCGTTTTCTGTTTTGTATTATTTAAGTTCTTTTACAGTTATTTCCTTTTGAATTCTTAAAAGATGTATGGAATATTAGATTATGGCAGGTATGACTTGGCAGCAAGAAACAACTTTTTTTAAATTATTTTTCAAATGCTTTTATTTATTTGAGAGGCAGAGAGAGAGCACAAGCAGGGGAAGGGCAGAGAGAGAGGGAGACACAAAATTCAAAGCAGGCTCCAGGCTCTAAGCTGTCAGCACAGAGCCAGATGTGGAGCTCGAACCCATGAACCATAAGATCATGAGTGGAGCTGAAGTCACATGCTTCACCAACTGAACCACCCAGGAGCCCCCTTCCCCTCCCCCAACAACTGGTTTTTAAAATAACTCATCTCTGGATTGATTCTTCTCCCAGCATAGTTGTACCATTACTGTTAAACGGAGCAGAGGTCACTGGGTTGAAGAGCCCTGTTACATAGATACAAATACATTTATTTGGTGAATTTATCATATTTGGAGTTTGATATGTGTACTAGGGACTGATCCATCTTTCCCAAGTGGGCTTATGTTATTCAAGTTTGAGGAAATGGATACACCGCCATTAATTCTGATTTATTCATTTACAGTAAGAAATGCTATGGTAAGCAAACTTCCACTTCCCACCCACTACCCAAGCCCTCCATACTCCTTTCCCTAAAAGAGGCACTTTTCTGTTGTTCCTGTGTAATTGTGTCCCCTTGGATAACTTATGTAACATCCATAAGTCCTTTTTTCCTTACCTGTAAAATGATTAAAAGTAATACCACTTCAGAAGGTTGTTGTATGGGTTAAACAAGACAAAATACATCAATCTCTTAAAAAAAAAAAAAAAACACTGGTGGGGGCACCTGGGTGGCTCAGTGGGTTAAGCATCCCACTTTCGGTTTCGGCTGAGGTCATAATCTCATGGTTCATGGGTTCAATCCCGGCATCAGGCTCCATGCTAATAGCATGGAAACTGCTTGGGATTCTCTCTTTCCCCCTCTGTCTGCCCCTTCCTCAATTACGTGTGCGCTCTCTCTCTCTCTCTCTCTCTCAAAACATATAAATAAACTTAAAAAGAAAACACTGATGAATATTAAGCATTTAATAAAGGTTAGCTACAGTCAGTAACTAGTGATATCCCAAACAACAGTTTAAAACTATAGTGAACATTGCAAATGCTGCAGCAACAATCTTCATTCTGGCTCAGTGTTGTCCTCTTAAAGTAGTGCAGATAAGCCATATCTATCTAGTGAATAGAGATATGTCAGGCTAAAATATTCATGTTGGAGGCTGAATTTTCTGCATCAATCATCATTGTTGTGTAGATATAGGAATTGATCATTAAATTCTCTTTTTTAAAAAATACAAAACACATAAAAACTTTGAGCAGTTTTTCATAAACATTTATTCATGCTCAATATAAGTGTCTGATAGGGGTTGCCCAGTGTAGATTAGGTCCATTAAGATATTTTTGTGTTAGAAGACAGTGCTCATATTCATGAATTAATAAGTCTAGGTGTATCATTTTAATCTTATCACTTAAACCTTACAAATTGGCTTTTTTTTTTTTTTTGAGGCAGCTCTATTTGGAAATTGAATGACTAGCCTACAAAGCAATGGGGGTTGTAGCTGCAAATGGCCTTCCTCTAGTGCTATGTCATAAATGCAGGGCTGTTATGAGAAAAGCCTTGACAGAATGTCATCCCCTTGGATTATGGGGCACATGGTAGTCTGTCATTTGGGTGCACTGTGCTAACATGTGTTAACATGACTATTTCTTTATAAAAAGATATGCACCAAAGATTATGCTCAATATCCATAAGAGTGTCTCAGTGGATCTTGAATTTTATCTGTTTAATTAGGCAGATATTGGCTCTTAGAATTATTAGTGCTCCAGGAGGACCCACCCAAGTGAAATCACCAATATTGCCTCCCCGTACAGTGGACTGTATCTCAAAGGCATATCTGTTCCAAAGAACAGAAGTTGTGGGGCACACAGCTGTGTCCTACAATTAAAAATTACTCATGCTTAGTGCTTTTGCTCTATTGCCCAAATTTAAACTCCTCTCCAGTTACGACTAATTTCTTCTGTTTTTAGTTTGATTTAAACCCTGAATTCAGGCCACCGTGTATATTGGCAGATTCTGCTTTGACCCCTTGCCCATTCTGGTCCTCCCCACACTGAACTCCATCTTTGATTCTAACCATGTTCTCTGCCTTGTGTAGCTATTTGGACAGCAACTCCCTGTCTTTTACCCTTACTCTCTTTGGATTTCAGAAATTTAACTTTTGACTCCTGCTTAGAAATTATCCATGTCTATGTCCATAGTTTTGACCTTCTCACCTTGGATGATACACTCAGGATCCATGATCTAGTTGTTCGAGTCACTCTCCTGCACAGCTGAGTCTCACATGAGCACTGGACAAATAATGTTTCACATATTATACATGATACGGGTGGTGTGGAATGTGGTTTTTCTTTTTGGAGAATCATGAACACTTTTTTTCCTGAAAAGACAGAGAAAAAACTACAAACTATGAAGGGACGCCTGTGTGGCTCAGTTGGTTGAGCATTTGACTCTTGATTTCAGCTCAGGTCATGATCCCGCAGTTTGTGGGGTCAAGCCCCACATCAGCCTCTGTGCTACAAACTATGTTATTGGCAAATTTATTTTTTCATTTTTGAGATTTTTGTTAAAAGTTACACAGTGGTAAACACGGTAATTTTTTATTTTATTTAAACAAAGATATTCTCTTCAATTCCTTTCCTTCTTATATTTTCCAAACTCACATAACTTCTAAAATGTTTGAAGTGATAGTTATTCTGATTTCAATTTTGATAGCATATAGATAATAAAAGCAGAAATGTGAAAAAAGTATATCTTTAAATCAATAAAATATAGTAAGATCCACTTTCTAGAATTGCTATAAGTATCATGAGTTTATGCTTGTATTTATTTCACTCAGTGCCTTGAGCATGAAGTGTGTAATTAATTACCTATTGTCATTGATCTCATGAAATAAATCATACCATATGGCCTACAATATCCTTATTAAATCTTAAATCTTTAGCCTTATTAAATCTTAAATCTTAAAATCTTAAATTTTACTCAAAGTAGGATCTCTGATGTATCTATGATATTGATCACTTGTTACTAAAAAAGTATTAAATGTGTGAAATGTGGATGGCACATACACATTATATATACATAGTACACATGCAGTAACAAGAAATGGAAAAAGTAAGCATATACTATATCAGGTGATAATAGGTGCAGGAAAAGCAGGGTTGGGGACAAAGGAAGAAAACCAGAATGGGGTCCTATTTAATTTAGTTATTTTATTCTAAATCATTCCATTTATTCTTCTTTTTTAAGTTTTTATTTAAGAGCCACTTGGGTGGCTCATTTGGTTGAGTGTCCGACTTCAGTGCAGGTCATGATCTCACAGTGTGAGTTCAAACCCTGCATCGGGCTTACTGCTGTCAAAGAAGAGTCCGCTTAGGATTTTCTATCCCCTTCTCTCTCTGCCCCTCTGCCACTCACTCTCTCTCTTTCTCAAAAAAACAAAAAACAAAACAAATCATGTAAGTTTTTATTTTAATTACAGCTAGTGAATACACAGTGTTATGTTAGTTTTAGGTGTACAATTTAGTGATTCAACACTTCATACATCATTCAGTGCTCATCTCCACAAGTGTACTCCTTCATCCCCATCACCTATTTCACCCATCTCTCCACCGAGCTCCCTTCTGGTAATTATCACACTGTTCTCTATATAGTTAAGAGTGTGTTTCTTGGTTTTTCTCTTTTTTCCCTTTGCTCATTTGTTTCGTTTCTTAAATTCCACATATGAGTGAAATCATATGATATTTGTCTTTCTCTGACTGACTTATTTCACTTAGCATTATGTTCTCTAGCTTCATCCATGTATTGCAAATGGCAAGATTTCATTCTTTTTTTTATGGCTAAATAATATTTTTTGGTGTGTGTGTGTGTGTGTGTGTGTGTGTGTGTGTGTATACACAACCACTGCTTTTTTATCCATTTATCCATAAGTGGACACTTGGGCTGCTTCCATATCTTGGCTATGGTTAAATAATAGTGCTATAAAAATGCATGTTGTATCCCTTTGAATTAGTGTTCTTTGGTTAAATACCCAGTAGTGAGATTGTTAGATCATAGGGTAGTTTTATTTTTAACTTTTTGAGGAAGCTCCATACTGTTTTCTATAGTGACTACACCAGTTTGCCTTCCCATGAACAGTGCACAAGTGTTCCTTTTTCTCCACATCCCCTCTAACATCTGTTATGGTTTGTGTTGTTGATTTTAGCCATTCTGAGAAGTATGAGGTGACATCTCATTGTAGTTTTGATTTGCATTTCCCTGATGGTGAGTCATGATGAGCATCTTTTCTTTTTTTTTTTTTTAATTTTTTTTTTTCAAATTTTATTTATTTTTGGGACAGAGAGAGACAGAGCATGAACGCGGGAGGGGCAGAGAGAGAGGGAGACACAGAATCGGAAACAGGCTCCAGGCTCTGAGCCATCAGCCCAGAGCCCGACGCGGGGCTCGAACTCATAGACCGCGAGATCGTGACCTGGCTGAAGTCGGACGCTTAACCAACTGCGCCACCCAGGCGCCCCGATGAGCATCTTTTCATGTGCCTGTGGGGCATCTAGATGTCTTTGGAGAAATGTCTGTTCATGTCCTCTGCCCATTTTCAAATTGGATTATTTGATTTTTGGATGTTGAGTTGTATAAATTCTTTACATATTTTGGATCTTAACCCTTTATCAGATATGTCATTTGCAAATATCTTCTTGCATTGAGTAGGTTGCCTTTGAGTTCTGTTGATTGTTTCCTTTGCTGTGCAGAAGCTTTTTATTTTGATGTAATCCCGATAGTTCATTTTTGTTTTTCTTTCCTTTGCCTCAGGAGACCTGCTTAGAAAAAAATTGTTACAGCCAATGTCAGAGAAGTTACTGCCTACGTTCTCTTCTAGGATTTTTATGGTTTCAGATCTCACATTTAGGTCTTTGATCCATTTTGAATTTATTTTTGTGTTTGGTGTAAGAAAATGGTCCAGTTTCATTCTTTTACATGTTGCTGTCCATTTTTCTCCACCATTTGTTGAAAAGACTGTCTTTATCCCACTGGATATACTTACCTCTGTCGAAGATTAATTGACCAAATAATTGTGGGTTTGTTTCTGGGTTTTCTACTCTGTTCTATTGATCTATGTGCCTATTTTTGTGCCAGTATGATATTGTTTTGTTTACTACAGCTCTGTAACATAATTTGAAGTCAGGAATTGTGATGCCTCCAGCTTGACTTTTTTTTTTCTTTTCCCAAGATTGCCTTGGCCATTTGGGGTCTTCTGTGGTTTCCATACAATTTTTAGGATTATTTGTTCTAATTCTTTGAAAAATGCTGTTGGTATTTTGATAGGGATTGCATTAAATGTATAGATTGCTTGTGGTAATATAGACATTTGAACAATATTGGTTCTTCTAGTGCATGAGCATGGGATATCTTTCCATTTGTTTGTGTCGTCTTCAGTTTATTTCATCAGTGTCTTATAGTTCTCAGAGTACAGGTCTTTCACCTCTTTGGTTAGGCTTATTCCTAGGTATCTTAACATTTTTGGTACAATTATAAATAGGATTGTTTTCTTAATTTTTCTTTCTGTTGCTTCATTATTGGTTTATAGAAATGCAACAAATTTCTGTACACTGATTATGTATCCTGAAAATTTGCTGAATTAGTTTATCAGTTCTAGCAGTTTTTTGGTTGAGACTTTCAGGTTTTCTCTATGTAGTACAGTATCATGTCATCTGCAAATAGTGAAAGTCTTACTTCTTCCATACCAACTTGGATGCCTGTTGTTGTTGTTGTTGTCTGATTGCTGTAGCTAGGAATTCTAGTACTATGTTGAATAAAAGGGGTGAGAGTGGACATCCATGTCTTTTTCCTGACCTTAGGGGAAAAGTTCTCAGTTTTTTTTTTTCCCATTGACTATGAAGTTAGCTATGGGTTTTTCATATATGGCCTTTATGATATTGAGTAATGTTCCTCTAAAGCCTACTTTGTTGAGGATTTTTATCAAGAATGAATGTTGTACTTTGTCAAATGCTTTTTCTGCATCTAGTGAAATAATCTCTTATTGATGTGATGTATCACATTGACTGATTTGCAAATATTGTACCACCCCTGCAGCCCAGAAATAAATTGTATGGGGTCTTGTTTTCAAACATATCAGAAAAAGCCTCTTTGGTAAGGTGATATAAGTACAGATATCTGGTTGACATGAGAAAATAAGACTTGTGTTTATCTAAGGGCAGAGGTTTCTTATTTTGCTTTGGAGAAATGATATATCCAAAGCATACTATGATTCTTGAGGTAAAATGGGAAGTTCTGCATTGTCCAAGTCAATAAAAAGTTTACCCCTGTGCTTTCAAAACAAGAGAAAAAACCATTCAATTTTCCCTAAACATCTGTGACACATTGACTGACCCATGTCCAAGATTAATTTTCAAACAAACACTCTTAGATAACTGTGTTGCTAGGATACATATTCAACTTGGTAAGAAAGTTGTCTCTCAGATCATTGGCTTAAACTATTAGTGATCCAACAGATTAAAAAAAATTTTTAATGTTTATTTTTGAGAGATAGAGAGAGGGAGAGACAGAGCCTTAGCAGGGGAAGGGCAGAGAGAGAAGGAGACACAG
This sequence comes from Lynx canadensis, assembly GCF_007474595.2. Lineage (NCBI taxonomy): Eukaryota > Metazoa > Chordata > Mammalia > Carnivora > Felidae > Lynx > Lynx canadensis. Next base: position 131,907,753 of record NC_044306.2, on the reverse strand, counting down.
AATCTGAAGCAGACTCTAGGCTCTGAGCTGTCAGCACAGAGCCCGATGGGGGGCTCAAACTCACAAACCACAAGATCATGACCTGAGCCAAGGTCGGACGCTTAACAGACTGAGTCATCCAGGTGCCCCTCTAACAGATATTTATTAACAGATTAAAATTAGTTTATATGATATAGATTTTGTATCTATGAAACCAAAATAATAAATGTATGTGAAATATCTGGTCCCTTTGATGTTGTGTATGTATATATATGTGTGTGTGTGTGTGTATATATATATATATATATATATATATATATATCTTAAAGTTTATTTACTTTGAGAGGGGGTGCAGAGAGAGAGGAAGGATCCCAAACAGGGTCCATGCCCACGACAGAGCCTGATGTGGGGCTCGATCTCACGACCATGAAATCATGACCTGATCATGATCATGTCCCATCATTGGATGATCATGATAATTGGATCATGATGGTCTGAGATCAGAAGTCAGATGCTTAAATGACTGAGTCACCCAGGCACCCCTGTTGTTGTGTATCTTAATCTTATTTCCTCATTAAAACCAAGTAGTCAGAAGACTGGTTAGAAAAAAAAAAAATGAGACATGCTCTATTGATTTTTTTATCAGAACAGTGCAATGGGAAGTTCCTAGGAATCATTGCCTTATTAACCTGTTGGTTCATCAAATTCTTAAATATTTATGAATCATGTAAAGATTATCATGTGAAGGTCATGGAATTCTAGCAAAAGCACTGTCATTAACTAGGTGTATGATCTGTGGAAACAGCCTCTTTCTGGGCCTCAGTTTTCTCACTAGTTCAAGATGATTTATTAGGTTCTTATGTATGCCAGGCTCCAAGCTTGGTATTAGGGACACAGAAATGAACAAAAGAGCATTGTGAAGGAGACAGATATGCAAATAATTAAAACATGAATGTCAAAGTATACCAGTTTTCTGTTTAAAATAAAAACAGAATGCTAGTGATTAACCTGCCAGGGGAAATAGGATTAGAAAAATTTCAGAGGAGAGATGTTTAAGAATAAAAAAGAGTTAGTGTGACCAAAAAAAAAAAAAAAAAGTAGAAACTCATCTTATATAGCTCATTAAGGATAGTTTAAATTTTCATGATCTTCTCAATATACCTTTTGGACTTTTGGAGCAAGACACAGGGCTAGATGCTAATAATATCAACTAACCATTAAAAAGTGATATTCAGACACTTTGAAAATGTCAAAAGCCTTATAAATATAACTCTTCATCATATAGATATTTAAAAATTCTGTTTGGGATTTTTTTGGCCTCATTTATACATTTCCTGCCTGAAACATAGAACTCCCTTTGCCCCATAAAGTTTCAACTTTTCCTAAGGCATTTGCCTAATAGTTCAGAATCATGACTTGATTTTATCTTATGCTTTCATAGCTATTAAGATAAAAAGTTTTGCCTAAGTACAGGTAAGTTCACTTAAAATGTATATTTCCATTTCTTTGACTATGAGGATTCTTGTGAAATACACAACTAATATCAGCATTTATTTTTACTGCACCATTGACGTGTAGCTTATTCCCTCAAACTGCTGCTTTTGTTTGAGATCTTATAGAATTCACTTTTAAAAAACATAGATCTATTTAAACTACTTCCCTGCCCCCTGCCAAGTTATCAGCTGAAGCATTTGGATCCACAAAGATTTTTTTTAAAGATTACCCAACATTTTCTCTTATCTTACAATAAGATGTATTCCTTTGGGATGAAACCTTGTTCAGTACTAAGACTACTCAACCAAATGGATTTTTTGGTTGGCTGAACTCGCAGACACTTGGACACATCAATGGAAGAGCCATTGCTTTATCTAGTGACTATATCAAATAGCTATTGTTAGGATGTAAAGGTCTCAGTCAATCAGGACTCAAGAGTCTCAAAAATTTTTTTGATTTCTCTTTAAGAGCTATTTAGATCAGACTTGAGAACACAGGACCACTCTCGTTCAATAAGAGATGAAGTTGGCTAACAGACCAAAGGCTTTTACTTCAATGGAATATGAGAAGAATAGGAGTAGATCTCAGAATAATAGAATTTTAACATAGGAAGGGCCCTTAGAAGTAGCTAAGCAAATGCTCTCACTGCACATAGGAGAAAACTGAAATGTTAAATGTCTTCCAGGTACACAGCCAGTTTTACCATAAAGGTCCAGGAAGTGCATTTAATGTAGGAGTCAAATTTGGGCTTTTGATATTACCTCCAAATGAGTTTACATAAACACACACCAAGCTACAGTGATACCATTGAAATATATTCATCCCCCAAATTTAAATATGCCACAATTTCTATAATCCTGTTTCCTTCACAATTTAAATAGGTGGCACCTTTTTCAAATATCCTGGAAATTTCCAGATATACATTTGAATCATTATTTTGGTCACTATCCACTTGGAAGTAAACTGAAGATGCTGTCGAAGGATATGGAGTAAATATGCACAAAAAACATACGTGAAAACATAGCTGCAGGCAAGCTGGAACCAAAAAGTCTTTGGCGCTGTAAAAGATGAGGTCAAGGTAAATCCGTGATAAAACAGAGTTGAAGGGAAAGCAAGACTAACATGGTGATGCATCACCCATTAATATATGAGAGCTCTGAATAATCCCAATGGGTATTTGACTGGAGTGTCAAGGACGCCTATTTTCATAGATACTCCTCTGGAGTACAGAGGGGACTGGATGGCCACTGGGGATATCCGATGTACGTTTATCAAGGCCCCATTGCTGCTGCTATGGCTGTAGCCACATTCACCTGCTCGGGGGCAGGCACAGAATAGGCAGATAGTTGAACTTAACCAACGATTTGGTTGCAGTCATAAGAAGCTGGAATGATAGAAAAAGGGACATGGAAGCTGAGGCTATGTGCAGGGGAGAAAGTGTGCTGATGATTTGGAATCCAATCCGAGAAATGAGAGAAGTGAGGTGGAGAAAAAGTGATGACAACATCAGTAGGTTGGGTGGTTAAAGATTGTTCAAGCAAACCAGAAAGAGCTGAGGGAGCTGTCAAAGAGGGGGACTTTTGAAAATGAGATTTTGAAGGTGTTGCAGTTATTAGTAATACGAAAGTGTAGGGCAAGGGTCAGCAAACCCTAAGCAAAGGGCCGGATGATAAACATTTTCAGCTTTGCAGGCTGTGGGGTCTCTGTCTCAACGACTCACTCTGCCATTGTAATAGGAAAACAGTCACAGACAATAAAAAAAAAGTGAACATGGGTGTGTTCCACTTAAAAATATAAAATCCATCCTTAGTTTGCAGGCTGGACAAAAACAGCTAGTGGGCTAGACACGGCTGTAGGCCATAGGCCAGCCCTCTGGTTAAGGATATAAACCACGGACATAAGTGGCTGAGAGTGAAGCATAAGACATTGGGTATAAGAGATGAAAAGAATTGAGGATTTGAAGAGCTAGAGGTGCAGACGAAACATCTACATAGATGTTAAACTACCAGGAGCAATGACAGGAATTCTGTAGGAATAAGCACTTGAAGCCAAGTGCTAAAATCATCAATGAATAGGGAGTGAGCGGGCAGAGAGTAGTAGACACCTGTGGAAATGAAAGTTGGTATAATGATGACATGTACTTCAAATATGTGGTGGTTTTTTTTTTTTTTTCTTTTTATGGCAAGAACATTGATCTGGAAGCCATGATGGGAAGCAAAGACGCTGCCAACCCCACTTAGGCCTAGTGTGATGTGGGAAGAGGGAGAACCAATATGCTCCACATCCAAGGCCTGCAGGGAAGGTAGTGTCCTTGAGGCATAGCCTGGTTTCAAAGACGCAGAAGGCTACAGGGACATTCAAAGAACTTGACGATGCAAGCTCTTTTGTGGATGTCATCCTAGAAGACACAGTGCAGGTGAAGGGCAGCCTGCTGAGAGGTTGGATGGCTAAGGGGCAATGCGGAAGGAAAGGCTGCAAGACTAGGAGTTCCCGTGTCTAAGGAGGAAGGTTGTAAATATGAGGGTAGTCTGTGTGATTTTTTTTTTTTTTTTTGCAAGGAAAGATAATGTTGAAGAATAATAGGTTCTAGTTATAGTCTCCTTCTAGATACTGATCTCTTTGGCTGTTATGGGGTGACACAGGCAGTATTTTAAAATGGGATAGGGAAAGAGAAGGGTTTTTCTTGAGGATTGTGATGATCCCTGTTGAGTCCTCTTAGCTCTGGCTGAGGAACCATGCATCCCTTATCATTGTATTGCCAGTGTCTAGAACAATTACTGCTAGTCCATCTGTGTGTAATAAAGACAAATATACAAACAACATTAGTAAAAGGAAGAATAAAAGAAGGGTGTAAGAAATGTACTGATGATGGATGGGGTGCCTGGGTGGCTCAGTCAGTTGAGCGTCTGACTTCATCTCAGGTCACGATCTCGCGGTTGATGAGTTTGAGCCCCCCTTAGGGCTTTGTGCTGACAGCTCAGAACCTGGAGCCTACTTGGGATTCTGTGTGTGTCTCTCTCTGCCCCTCCCCCCCCCCAAAAAATAAATTAAACATTTAAAAAATTAAAAAAAATATATACTGATGAAGCAATTGGGGAAAAAGAATAAAAAGAATTTTTGATTAAGCATTCAAGAGGAAAATTCAAGAAGGCAATGCCTTGACAGGTGAAATTTTGACAGGGCGCCCACTGTGGCTCTGATGCTGCTACCTGAGTGACTGTGAGGGTGTTTATGTGCTTATACAACCATCTGACAAGAATAGCTTCCAGGCATCCTGGTTACATCTGTGCATGGTCAATCATATAGAATGAAAAGATTTGGTCATTCTCAATTTCTGTTCTTTTTTTTTTTTTTTTTTTTTTTTTTTCACATTTCCCAAGAGATGAGGAGCTAGAAATAGCCAAATGAGTAAGAACAAATTGAAAGACACAAATCATCTCATCTGTTGTATGCTTTAAAAGGAAGCTGGGGCCTATTTGGAAAGGTATCCAGGATAGAGACATAAAAAGACCTGGCAGATTATTTCTATTATTTCCTCAAGGAATAAGAATCATTTAAAAAACAAAAACAAAAACACAAAGCCTTCACCTTCCAGACAAGTTTTGGTAAAGTGTCAGTATTGCATAAAGCGCCATGTTCAGTCAGCCTCTTCATAGGTACAATTTAGTGAGCAGAGAGCCCCAGGGCCCTTCCAGATCTAGAATGTATCTTTGTGCTGTCAGAGCAGGAAAGTAATAACTCAATGCTTTCCATTTGGATTTGCTCCTTTAGTCTAGTTTTTAATAAAATTATAGCCATAGGCTATTTTTATAGAATTCCCAAGTTGGTACAAAATTACTTTAGCCTTAAGGGTTCTTTCCCACACTTAGATTCACTTTACCTCAGGTTTTCTATCAGTCCAGATATAATGTGTGCTAGGAAATATTCCCTCTTCACAGATCTGAACAAAATTGAAGAAGGAGTCCTGAAGTCCTCATATCAATCAGATATTTCACTTTGGAAGTCTTTATGGGTAAAGGTTAATAATGCTTAAACCCCCTGTCCCCTCCTTGGAGAAGTGTGCAAGCCACCTTAAAGAAAAAATACATTTTTTTCCATCAGTTTATTTGTCTTTATCTTCAATATTATAGAAAAAATTAGTTAACTGTTTCTGAGTAATAAATTACCCCTAAATATAACTGCTTAAAATAACAAATATTCATTATCACCTAGTTTCTGAGGCTCAAGAATCTGAGAGCGTGAAGAACGTGGCTGGTTCTGGTTCAGAGTCTCTTGTGAGATTACAGCTTTCCATAGTTGTATGGAACTTTCCATAGGAGCAGCAGATGTCTCTTGGCTCTGCTGAGGCTGGAAGATCCACTTCTAAGCTTATTTATGGGTTGTTAACAGGCCTCAGTTCCTTACTGGCTGTTAGCTGGAGGTTGGCATTCCTTGCCAAGTAGGTCATGTATTTATGACATGGCAATGGCTTTCCTCAGAGCAAGTGATGGTGGGGGGAGGGGGGGGCAGAGAAAACCCAAGACAGAAGCCAGCATCTGTTATAACCTCATCTTGAGAGTGATGTACCGTTACCTCTGTCATATCCTATTGGTCACACAGACCAACAATGGCACAATGTAGGAAGGAATAGCACAAGGGTGTCAATACCAGGAGGTGGGGATCATTGGGGACCATCTTCGAGGCTGGCTATCTCTAATACTAATTTAATTTTAATGTTATAAAAGAATCACACATTTTCGCAAATATAGAAACAGAGATTTAGAGGAAATAGTTTATGACTTTACTACCCAGAGACAGTTACTGTTACCATGTTGATATATGCATGTCCTTCTGGAGATTTTCTGTACATATGTTGATCACATGGTACATAGAAAACTGGTTTTTCTGAATTAAAAATCTCAAATTAATTCTTCCATTACAATTGTTTCATTATATAATTTTTTATTTTTGTCTACAAATGGAACTCCTGCCTTTGTGTGTAAATTACTCACTTGTACTCATGTTGCAACTTTAGTTTCCAAATCTGAATCGCCTGACCTCCGTTGTCGGACTGCAGGGTGTTACTCGGTCAGGAACATTCTCACTGGCTGTAGCAGTTAGTTGTTTTTCATTTTGGCAGAAAACCTTTGGCTGAGCAACAACTACAAGGTGAGGCATTCTGGCTGCCAGCCTTGGGTTGGGGGAATTTGGGGCATAGACCAGGAGAAAGGACGAGTCTGGAACTGGATTAAAAATGATCTGCAAAGGCTGACATGGGTCCACAATGAAGATGAAAACTGAGACGCAGGAAAGCCCCTCCTTCCCACAGGGCAGAACTAATCTAGTCCTTTTGTCTGCATTATTGTTTCTTCGAAGAAGCTCTGAAAGAGGCATCTCTAGGAGGCAGCTACCAGGGAGGGAAGCAGGGCCTGCCACACAGCAGCTCTTGTTTTCTCCCACGGTGGTTAGACTTTGGTCAGTCCCCCATCTGTGAAGGCAAGGCTGGCGGTGAGGTGAAAGTCGTGGAGTGTATGCCATTTCCAACGGATATTTTGCTTTTTTGCTTCTATTTTTTTAAAATACTTTTTCTGGTGGGGCGCCTGGGTGGCTCAGTCAGTTGGGCGTCTGACTTCGGGTCAGGTCAAGATCTCGCAGTTTGTGAGTTCGAGCCCCGCATCGGGCTCTGTGCTGACAGCTCGGAGCCTGGAGCCTGCTTCAGAGTCTGTGTGTGTCTCTCTCTCTCTGCCCCTCCCCTGCTTGCACTCTGTCTCTCTCTCTCTCAAAAATAAACATTAAAAAAATTTAAAAAATAATAAAAAAATAAAATACTTTTTCCGGGGGGCCTGGGTAGCTCAGTCGGTTAATCGACTGACTTCAGCTCAGGTCATGATCTCTCAGTTCGTGAGTTCGAGCCCCATGTCCGGCTCTGTCAGCTGACAGCTCAGAGCCTGGAGCTTGCTTCAGATTCTGTGTCTCCCCCTCTCTCAGCCCCTGCCATGTTCATGCTCTGTCTGTCTGTCTCTCAATACTAAATAAATGTTAAAAAATAAAATAAAAAAATAAAAATAAATAAAATAAAATACTTTTTCCTCATAAAAATAAAATTGCACTTTTTATAACATATATTAATATTAACCACTGATATGGTATTAACAGCTACTATTATAAAAGTATTTTAAGTGTCTTGTTTAATCCAAGCAGCATATTGGGTGTTATTATCATACCCTCATTACTACAGATGAAGAAAGTGTGGCACAGAGTAACTTGCCCTGAATCACTGAGCTAGGAGTGGCAGAGTCTGGCTCCCAAGGGAGTACCCTTAGCCACTCCACGCTAATATTGCCTCCCAGTGTGTCCCAGGTACTATGCTAAGCAAGATGCATATATTCTGTCGTTTCATCTTTATACGACACTATGAGGTAGATATTATTTTCCACATTTTGGAGATAGGGAAACTGAAACACAGAGAAGTTATTGGCCAAGCTCCCATGGCTGATAGAGGCAGAGCTTACATTCAAACCAGCATTCATCCAGGCTTCCTTTACTGCTCATAGTCTCATATTCCCAGAGTAAGAGAACAAATTATTTTATGCTGAGCAGCAGATACATAGACAGTACTTCACATTAAGGGGAAGAATCCCATGTGAATTAAATAGGAAAAAAGAAAAAAAAAGGTTTGAACAGAGCATGCCAACTAGATTTTAAATCCTTGGTTTAATCATGACATGATTTCTTAATTTTTCTCAAGGTTGACGTTAAGTCATTTTGGGTTTTTCACAGATGGATGACAGAGAAGATGTGAAGTGTGATTGTGAAGTAGCAAAAGTTACTTCTGATAGATCATCTAGAGTTATCAGCGTAACTCAGTAAATAACGAAATGTAGATATATATACCACTCTCGATGCAGAATTTTCCACAGGCATGCAAATGTACACATAGGAACGTGTGAACATACACACGTATAGACGCACTGAGGGCACACAGTCTTTGGGCCGGTATATATAGAATAAATTTACTGGCAAGTAAATCTAATTGTAAGTTCTGTGTTTGCCTACAGATATCCGAGGAGAGGTAGGCACTGGGTAATAAATACTGCTATTCCTATATTTCTATGTCACATTCATATAAAAGGAATTTAAAAGCTTTCACAGGTCTTTATTAATGAACTGAAGAAGTAGATTAAGGTTCTTTGTAATGGCATATAATTTTCTAATATTTTTGCTGAATTCTGTGTTTATGTGATCATACTTGAATATTACTATGTCCGATGTTTTGCAATATAAGAAAATACTTGGAATAAACCCAAATCACAAGAAGGACTAGGGATTCATTCCATTTTCCATTCTGTTTTTTGGCTCAGTTCTTTCCAAACATGGAAATAAACAGCTTATCTGAAACAAAAATGTTGACCTTTCTTGGAACAGGTTTTGTCATTGAACATTAAAGGTTCACACAATTTCCTTTCTGAAAGACAGACATACACTACAAGATCTGTTTGAATTCTTCCATCCAATGAAGCCTTAAATGGGTATAATTTCAAACAATACGGCAGTGATCTAAGTTGGGCTTTGGGAGAGGTTTTGCCACTATCTTCAAAATAATACCTCTTGGGCAGGCAATGTCTAAACTGTGCATCAGTTCTTGGATCTATCAGCGTTTAAGAGAATTGTACTTATTTTTTTTCTTCACTTGTGGTGGCAGAGGCAGGCATAGCATTTGAAAAGTGAACAGATTAAAATAGCTGTAACAAAGTGAGAATATTGGCAAAATGTGGAACCAACAAAAGCTAACACGTGTTTTGTTCAGGCAAGCCAAAATCTCTGGGACTAAATACTCTTAGCATTCCTAATTACATCTGCTCTGACAATGGTGAATATTCCCCACAGAGAAGGATTTTCCTCTTGGGGTCTTAGCGATGCCTTGAGATTTGTGCTACCAAGGTGACACCCACATTTGATATCTGGACTGCTAGAAATGCTCCTGCCTTTTCACACTCCAGTCATGTAGCTAAGCAAGGTTATTGGTGAAACTTCAGCTGAAATCATTACCTCTCTTAAAACAAATTGTGAGCCAAGATTCACTACAAGAAAGCTACTAAGAGAAAGTATAATTGTACCACAATACAGAACTCAAAGAATTCCACTTGCTTGTTTGGTTCTTAATAAGAAATTAAAAGTGGGGCACTTGGGTGGCTCAGTCAGTTAAGCAGCAGATGTCAGCTCAAGTCATGATCTTGCGGTCTGTGTGTTCAAGCCCTGCATTGGGCTCTGTGCTGACAGTTTGGAGCCTGGAGCCTGCTTGGAATTCTGTGTCTCCCCCTCTCACTGCTCCTCCCCCATTCTCACTCTGTCTCTCTCTGTCTTTCAAAAATGAATACATGTTAAAAAAATTAAAAAAAAAAAGAAATTAAAAGTTCAGGTTTCTTTTATACAGAGTAGAAAGAAGTCCATATTATTATTATTTTTAAAGAGCCAATATACTTAGAGAAGAGGTTACATCTACATTATCGCAAGGGTAAGAGTAGTTTTCCTTTCATTAACTACTAAAAACTAAAGAACATTTTGTATACTGAATCCTCTGTGTGGGCACCCACATTATAATGAAATGAAACTCTTTTTTTTTTTTAATTTTTTTAATGTTTTATATTTATTTTTGAGACAGTGAGAGACAGAGCATGAATGGGGGAAGGGCAGAGAGAGAGGGAGACAGAGGATCTGAAGCAGGCTCCAGGCTCTGAGCTGTCATCACAGAGCCCGATGCAGGGCTCCAACTTGTCAACCGCGAGATCATGACCTGAGCCTAAGTCGAACACCCAACAGACTGAGCCACCCAGGCACCCTGCAAACACTTTCTTTAAACCATTTTTACAAAGTTCAGTATGAACAACTCCTTTGAAAGTCAGCTATCAAATGTAGTTAGAAGTTGTGACCTCCCTCTGGGTCAATAAAATGGTTACACTTAAGATCTGCTAGCTCTTGGGGCGCCTGGGTGGCTCAGTTGGTTAAGCGTCCGACTTCAGCTCAGGTCACGATCTCACGGTCCGTGAGTTCGAGCCCCGCGTCGGGCTCTGGGCTGATGGCTCAGAGCCTGGAGCCTGTTTCCGATTCTGTGTCTCCCTCTCTCTCTGCCCCTCCCCCGTTCATGCTCTGCCTCCCTCTGTCTCAAAAATAAATAAACATTAAAAAAAAAATTAAAAAAAAGATCTGCTAGCTCTTTACCTACTAATCCCATTTTCGCTTGGAAGATGAGCCTCATTTTGTTAAACAGAGTCTTGCTTCATGTCAGGAAGCTTGACCTTTTCTTTCTGTTTCCTGTTTAAACTGGCAAATTTCCTTATGTCCATACTTGAGTCAAATACCCTTTGCCCTCTGTATTATTTATTCCTGTCAACCATTCTCTTCCAGTTTATTTCCTGAGATTCGTGAAATATTTGTCCAGCTGTTTCTAATAACAGCCTTAAAAATGGACGTAAGCTACTGCTCAAATGTGCACCTGCTCCTAATATGGGAGTGAGTCTGGGCTCATTGTGCACCCAGCTCTCACAGCATCCTTCCCACTGCATAGATGCTCCATTTCTTTCACACAGGCTCTGCATGTCACTCCTTGTCTTCTGACTGCCCTTAATGAGTATCAGATATTTAATTAGTAAAGCCATACATTCAAAACTTAACTTTTGACTTTTTGTCGTACTAAGAAAATACAAAAATGGAACTTTATATAAGATAATGCAGTCCACAAAAAGTAGAACCACATTATTTTAGTAAAAATTTTGAAACCAAAAATCACTCTATACAAGCTCTGAAATCCATGTATATATTCTAAATAATAAAACAAAATCTGGGTTTTTTCTTTCTAATTTTATGGGAGCTTACACTAATTCCAAAAGAGATAATTGTGAGAATGAATTTAATACTGCTTTTTAAAGGTACTTGAAGATTCTGAAATGGAAAGAATTCTCTAAGAGCATTATATAATTTTAAAATATAAAAGTATAGGACATATTTTTTTTCCAACAACATAAAAATCTGGCACCTTAACAAAGGAAAAACAGTCTATCAAGTTCACTGGAGATGTAGTGAATACACATTTTGACTGAATGTTGAATGTTCAAATGTTAAAATCAACAGTTGGCCAAGATGGGTATCATAATACAGAAAAACATGTCAAATGCAAAACAAATCTGAAATGTTACTAAATAAAGTTTAGCTCTTGAGATTTTCTTTATAATTTTAGTAATCGCATTTGGAAGCTTGACATTATAGAGCAGAAGTATTTTTCAGCATTGGTGGCTGGTATATTTTCTCCTACGGTAATTATATTGCATGTTAGACTAAATAGACTTTCATTTTCAGCTGAGATTAGTGGAGGAGCAACTTCCTTTGTTTAACTCCTACAATCTAGGGTACAGCTGATGTAATAATGTGACCAAGTTATTAATACCCACCCCCCAATACCCCTGCCAAACTGTAACTAAGTTTCCCACCTCTTTGGCTTCTGGACTAGAGGGTGATGATAAAGCGATGTTGATGATGTGACCCCACAAACTGAAGCTCTGTATCAACACTGAACAAGATACTTCCTGAATATTTTCAGAAACAGTCTTGCAATTGTGAATCTCACTTAAATTTTTATATCTAATTATTTTTACAGTCATTGTCTGCTTCACAAAACCTCTTGAAAAAAATGTGTCCTTAAACCTGGGATGAAAATTTTGGCAATAGAAAAATATGACTGGCTTTCAGGGTAGTGAAATTGTTCTTGAATTGCTATCTGCCACTCAGGTTTCTGTCTCTCACTGACAAGTACTCCTGGAGAGGAATGATGGAGTGATAGGAGGGTCTGTCCATCAGGTAGCATGTAAGAAATACATCTCATGATGTATTGGTTTGATTTCTTCCCCAGGTTTCAGCAGAAGAGAACTTTGCAAGCAACCATTAGTTTTTGCTATATCTGCAAAGTATGTAATGAACTTGCTTTCTTTGCTCAAGTAGCCTTTGAACATGTGATGGTTTTAATTCTATCTAAGTTGGACATCTTAAATAAGTGCAAGATAAGGTAGTTTAAAATATCTTAATAACATGTAGCCTGGTTTTGGTGAGGTAGGTTTTCATTGCAACCTTACACTTTACGTTGATTACCAATATTTTAAATTAAATATTCAGATGCTCATAATAAATCCAACATGGATAGATACGTATCCGAAAAAGCAAGTATAGTAAAATGTAAATGGTAGAAGCTAGGTGATAGGTACATAGTGTTACATACAGTGTTACTGTAATGTTTTTTTAAATCTTTCTATATGTTTAAAAATGTTCATAAATAGGAAAAATAATAATTCTAAAACAACATAACATACATCATAGACCAGGATCTCTGGGGAAGGATCAGGGAGGGGGTAAAAGCTTGGATAAGGCAGTTTCCTTCAGTGGGAGGCCAACTCATGGGGAAGGACTCAGCGATGAACCTCATCAGTCCGTTCTCCTGGCTTCAGGAAGAATGAATGCCTCAGTGATGTACCACAGTGCCCACTGCATCTTATTCATATCATTAATGACATTAAAATGACTGTGAATGAAGGTTTCCTACATAATCACATATCCGTTGATCATACATGAGTTCATATTCAGCTGAAGCCACAGTAACACCATATTTGGCTAGTACCCATTCCAGAATCCAAACTTTAGTACAACCTATGCACAACAGCATTTGAAAAGATCAATGATTTTTTTCCCCAAAAAATCAACCTATAAATTAAAAACAAACAAACAAAAACCCCCAACTTAGTACAAGTTAACAGGAATGTATTTTAACTGACTTGGGAACAGCTAATAGAAACTGCTGTCTATGTTCACTATGAAAATCCCCATGTTATTTTTCCCTTTATGATTGAGTCATCACGTTACACCAAAGTCCAATTAAATGTAGACATATCAGGGTTGATCATACAAACTTACCAACTAAAGTATACCATTAAATATATTTATTTAGTGTGAGAGTTGCCATTTATGACCACTCTGATGGTCATAGAACATGAACAGAGGTGAGAAATGTGCTATCATTGGTAGCTACAGTATTGTGTGTGAGATTAGAGGTCATAACTCAGACCTCATCATTTTGACAATTATGCTTTGACTATAGTGGCCACAAAGATGAGCCAGTCTGTCTTTCTCCCTCCCTTTGTTCATTCATTTGTTCCTTCCTTTCTCTCTCTATCCCTCTCTTTCCTTCCTCCTTCCCTTCCTTTTTCATCCCTCCCTCTCTTTCTATTGTGGTAAAAAACACATGACTTGAGCTCTATGCTCTTACCAAAAATTTAAAGTGTACATCACCGTATTGTTAATTATAAGAACAATGTTGCAAAGCAGATCTCTAGAACTTTTTCATCTTCCATAACTGAAATTTTATACACATTGAATAGCAACCCCCCATTTCTCCTCCATCCCAGCTCTTGGCAACACCATTCTACCTTCTGCTTCAATGAATTTAACCCCTTTAGATACCTCATATACGTACAATCACAGAGTACTTGTCCCGCTATAACTGGCTTATTTCACTTAACAAAATATCCTCAAGATTCATTCATCTTATAGCATATGACAGGATTTCCCTACTTTATGGCTGAACAATATCCCATTGTATGTATACCACACCACATGTTGTTTATCCATTCATTTATAGGTGGACACTTAGGTTACTTCCACAACTTGGCTATTGTGAACAACACTGCAATAAACATGGCAGTGCAGATCTCAATATTTTTTCTTCAGTTTTTCTGTATAAATAACAAGAAGTGGAATTGTTGGATCATGTGGTGGTTCTGTTTTTAATATTTTGAGCAACTTCTATAATGTTTTCCATGGCAGCTGTACCATTTTACATTCCCACCAACACTGCACAAGAGTTCTAATTTCTCCACAAGGGATGATTTCTTACAACAGTTTTGTTGTGTTGACTTCAAATCGGTTCAGTGAATCCAGATATTTATTGGGTAGCATCATTGCTAAGAGCCTGATCATCCATCCTGGTGTATGGCTGCCCTAAAAATCTCCAGGTAAAAGAAAATGATGGCTTTCCTTTGCTCTGTACCAGAGTATATTATAAGGAGCCATGGAGTTGTTATCACTAGTCAAAGAATCACTGATAAAAATGTTCGAAATGTTGTAGTAATCTGTGTATGGATTTTTTTCCTGTATTATGGAAAGGCAAAAGAGGAACCATAACTTTAGATGTATTGTCTTAAAGTGAAAAGACATATGTGATGGGTAACTCTGTTAAAATTGTTGCTAATAGCAGAAAAGGGTATGCAGTGTTCCTGATGAGACTGTCAGCAGGGACTTCCATCAAAATTAAGAGATATTTTTTGAGCACAAAACAGCTGTAAGCTCCATTTAAATCACTGTGGAATGGTGTGACTGAGATGTCAGTGAATTCTGAAAGAGCACATGTTATTTCTTCCTTTTGTGATTGAGTCACTGCCTAACAGAACAGTCCAATTAAACAAGCTGATGTTCTGGGTGTTACTTTAGTCTGAGAATCACATTTGGGAAATAAGTACAGGGTCATCGCTAATGAACATCACCTACCATACTGTGTGCTGTGTAAGATCCTTCTATCAGTGTTACTGACATTTTGCGCCTGGGATACCACAGTACTGGTGACAGTTTGGAAACAGGATGGCTAGAACTCAAGAGACTAAGTCAGTAGGCACACTGATAATTGCCAACTGAAATGTAGTCCTGGCTTGTTGATACAAAAAGATTGCCCCAGGCATAGTGGAATTACCTTGGACCTTCTACCATCCTTGAAAGAAAAATGCTACTACAAGCATATAGCATCTCTTTCAATGTATAAATTATTCTTAATCTGAAAATGGAGTAAAGGAAAAACTCTGAAATGACGTTATTTCTGAAGCATGAGGGTGAGAATTTCTGAACAGTGGCTGTAATTTGGGACTGCAGTAAAAGATAATGA
Source organism: Lynx canadensis (assembly GCF_007474595.2). NCBI lineage: Eukaryota > Metazoa > Chordata > Mammalia > Carnivora > Felidae > Lynx > Lynx canadensis. Next base: position 131,892,329 of record NC_044306.2, on the reverse strand, counting down.
GAAGGGACAAGCAGGTGCTGAGCTGCTTAGGATGAATGCTCAGATTGAAGCCAGCTTTCAGTGGGGGAAATCTGAAGAACTGACAATGACCAAAAAAGGTCTGAAGAAGGAAAAATTAAAGAGTAATCATGTGAGGAAATGTTTTTAGCAGCCTCATTATATTCAGAAAAGGAGGTGGAAGGTCCATGGGTAACACAGAGCTACCATTACACATGTGAGCAGTGATTATAGGGTTCAGGTTTGTTTAAGATACCTCAGGGATGAGGGAGAAAGGGTAGATATTCTGTAATGGAATCTGCTGTATTGCTCATTTCCGTGTTGGCCTGATAAATGTTGGGTCCATTGAAAGAGTAATTTTCTTCTTTACTATTGGGAAAATATAATTAAAAACAAGATCTCCCAACCTGTAAAACCTTTCCACAAAGGCAGCCAAGAAAACAGTTTTATGATTGAATAAACATGAGAATATGATGCACATCACAGGCAACAACTCACTGAGATATTACAAAGACAGAAATCTCTCCCTTTTATAGAGTTAAGCAGATAGGACCCATTACATTCTCAAGATAAATGACACCTAATGCTCGGGTAAGAGGACATGACAGCACCATTTGTCACACAGTTAATTCTAGATTCATCTCATAATTGGGGTGACCATCTTATGGTAACAAATTGACTTTATCCAGAAGAAAAATAAACTTCTCATGTCTTTATGGTAGGAGTTAGTTTTGCAACTCGAAGCAAGGGCATTGAAATTACACTCCTACCCTCCCACAGAAACTGGGAGATGGGAGTATTATCTCCTTTGATGTTTATATTTCAAAGAGACTGTTCTCAGATCCTTGAGTAACACAGCCTTGTGTCCTAAAGCAGTCAAAAGTCCTATTTTTCAAAGAGACTTACACAATTTAAAAGAGGGGAAAGTAAATACAATTACAAGTTATCTAAAGTAAATGCTCTAAGAAGTGAAGATAAGTCTGTTACATTATTTTTAACAGGGAGAATTAGCCTGTTATCTTCAATTTGTACTTCTCCTTACATTATTCATGAGTAACATTTCTGGCAAACTCCATCCTCTGGCACAATAGCTCTTGATATTTCTGAGCATTATGAGTCATTCTTAACATTAAGAAAAAATTATGCACCATTTCTCCGTGATAGTAGTTGTATATTTAGTACCCATTTATTGAGAAAATATATACTAATCAAACACTACTATGAATTCAGATACTCTTTTAGGTCAGTTTGCATTTCATTACTCTAGACATCTATATCTATTTAAAACTAGTAGTACTGGGGCTTTTGGGGGTTGGTTGATTAAGCATCCAACTATGGTGCAGGTCATGATCTCGCAGTTTGTGGGGTTGAACCCCGCGTCAGGCTATGTGCTGAAAGCTTGGAACGTCGAGCCTGCTTTGGATTCTGTGTCTCCCTCTCTCTCTCCCCCTCCCCCACTTGTGCTCCATGTCTCTCAAAAATAAACAAACATTTAAAAAATTTTTTTAAACTAGTAGTATCTATATATGCAAAGCATAATGGTCTTTAGTTAAGCTATATTCCTTTAACACTTCCCACTCCATCATTGGCTCAAAATATGGAAAACATTAGTTTTAACTAAAATAGTTTCTGATTAGCTGAAATTGCTGCTGAAAAAGCACTTGGGTGCTGAAATTATTGTGTATCAACATCAAATTGCATTTCAAAATCAATTACTCAATTAACCAGGAATGAGCCTCAGGACACCATTTAGCTCTTCCTGATTCTATTTTACACAGAATCTGGCAGATCTGATCATCTGAAGTCTCAGACCACTACTGCATGGAGTCCTTCAAGGTTTAGTTAGAGAGGTCTGAGTGAGAAAGCAAGAGGCAGGAGGTGTAGCTGGGTCAAGGCGCTGTCAGGTTGTATCTGCTCTGTGCTGGTTGCCCCAGAATGGCTGGAATGAAAGCAGGGCAGCCAGGAAGATGTGAGGGAAGGTATAAGAGTCTCTTGATTCTGTTCGTAGTTAGCACCACGAGGTTACACTCGAGTTCAGTCCATCACAAAGCTTTTAGGGTAGTATCTGACAACAATTCCTGAAAAAGACACAATAGCAGACAGTTAATGAAACAAATTATTACATCCTGAGACCTTCCTCTTTTATGTGATGAGTGAGTGATCTCATTCCAGCATCCCGTACAGAAGATATGCTTTTTTTTTTTTTTTTTTCACATGAGATGGTTTATTTGGAAAATGATCCCAGGGAGATTGACTAAGGGACTGGAGACAGTACAACAGAGAAAGAAAAAAGGCCAGGTGTATAAATAGGTTACTGATACTGGTTCTTGGAGTTTGGTCCTGCCACAAATTCTAGGGAACTGCTGGAGAGAGCCTCAGAATTTCCCACCTGGATGAAGGAGGAAACATTTATCTACCAGTTCTCATCCTTTTTTGTTTTTGCGTTGTCCCATGGAGTGTTAGCTTCTTTATACATCCAGATCCATTCTTATCAGTCCCTCACTGAAACCTCAGGGAAACCCAGAGCAATACAGCTGGGCATGAGAGAGGTGCTGATAACCATCAGGTCACAGTACACAAAGCTAGTTGCAGAAGCAAAGGTTGGAATATAAATTGGGCTGAGAGGAGGTGAGGTAAGGTATAGGAGGTATCCAATACAGGAACTCACGTCCTGGCCTCCTTCAAAGCTGCTATAGTGATAAAAGTAGGCCTTCTCCTGGATGCCCATAGTGCCACTGGGGAAAGGTCTTTGGAGCAGCCTAATTTTTTCAAACTTCCTTTTTTTTCTTAAGACAATTGGGGTATTAGAGTAAACAATAGACATTTTACTGGTAAAACTTAATATGTACCAAACCCTTGATTCTTCCCTGTGACCACTCCAAAATCATCTTTTTCATGGTATATTCCTTCTCAACAAATGGCACCAGTTTTGACTCCGTTTCACGCATCGCACCTTGGAGCCACACTTGACATCTTTTCAACACCCCAGCAATCAGCACCTTTGCAATGAATTCCAAGCCCTTCACTTCACACCACCTACACCACCAACACACTATTCACGGGCAGCATCCCTTCTCATGTGCATTATCTCAGTGGCCTCCTGCCAGTTCTTCATGGTTCCACTCTTGCACTCTACAGTCTGTTCTCTGCACAGTAGTCAAAGTTGCTAGTTACTTTTTAAAATGGTAAGCCATATTATCTCCTGTCTTAACTCTTACATAGTTCCATCAGGTTTCACACAAAAACCCGGGGTACCTGAGTGGCTCAGTTGGTTAAGCGTCTGATTCTTGGTTTCGGCTCAGGTCATGACCTCACAGTTTGTGAGTTCGAGCCCCGCATTAGGCTCTAGGCTGACAATGTGGAGCCTGCTTGGGGTTCTCTCTTCCTCCCTCTCTCTCTGTCTCTCCCATGCTTGTGCTCTCTCTCTCAAAACAAATAAACTTAAAAATAAAAAAACCCAAACCCCTGTTATGACCTTGTTGTTACGTGATCTGGATACACACACACATACATATGTACATATATAGGATATTGGACATATATATTACAAATGGATCTATCTGTATATATTATTATCTGTATATATTATAACTATATATATTATATGGTATAAATATATACATTATGTATATTATCAATATACATGTTATGATACATATAAATGATAAGTCTGTGGCTTCACTTCCTACCACTCTAGCTCTTACTTTCTGGCCTCTAGTTTTACTTCCCTGAGATTTCTCAAACTTGCCAAGCATATTTCCATCCAGGCCTTTGTGTCTGCAATTTCTTCTTGGAGTGGTTTATTCTCTACATTCATAGTTCAGTTCATATCCCAAAGAAACTTCCCAGAATGCCTTGTTAAAATAGTCCCCTATCATACTATATTCTCTTATACAATTATATTTTTCTTCATATAACTTCTAAATAATACATATTATGTATATAATGTGTGTGTGTGTGTGTGTGTGTGTGTGTGTGTGTGTGTAAATTTGCCTGTTTATTGTTTCACTCAATAGAATATTTGCTATATAAGAGTGTGGACTATGTTGAATTTACCATTCTTTTCCTAATTTCTAGGGCCATTTTGGGCACATATGGATTCAATTTATCTTGTTAAATAGATAATTAAACCAGATCAAATGGCATTTGTGTTGTCAGATAGATTTCCCTTTAACTTTATGTGACTAGTTAATAATGGAAAAAGAAAAAAACAACAATGCAGCATCTCGGTAGTATTTGTCAGTCTTAACTAACTTCTGTACAACCATAGCCATAATCATATTTAATTTACGTTCACTTTATTGTCTAATGAGGGTCTTCTGGAAGTCCATTAATTTAGGGGTCAAGTCTGATAAATACTCCATTCTCTTTAATGTCCTGAGGTCATCTAGCCAGCACATGGGAGACAGAATTTGGATTGTAGAGGACATTTTAGGAGCTGCTATTGGAAATGGCACACATCATTTCCACCAACACCCCATTGCTCCGTATTTAATCCTTTGGCCCTACCTAACTGTAGGGGAGGCTGGAAAATAGAATTTAGCTGTGTGCTAGGGCGAAATGTAACTCTGTCACAATAGACATACGGATGATCTTCTTTAATCCTTAAAAATCCCTGAGAGATAAGTACTCTATCCCCATTTAGAGATTTAAAAACTGACTCTCAGAGAGGTAGAGCTACAACTAAGATCATAAAGCTAATGATTATGTGGCACTCCAGATGTCCTGTGATTTTCCCTGTCATTTGGGGTACTGGAAATTTCAGAACACCAGTCATTTTGATGAGTCTGACCCTGCCCATGATTTTTATCTGTGCTTTCACATCAATTAAGAGTAAATATAAGCCTTAAACTTGAATTTTTTTTAGTGGGTTTGCTAACAGACTGTGACTTTTCTGTCCCATTCACTCTATCTTCTTTGATTTTACTAATCACAGTATTTCAATAGTAAAGAATTTTATAACAAAACTCTTTATACTACTTTTCCATTGATTTGGATACATATTGAAAGTCTTAGTTGGTGGTCTGAAATACATTAGCCTTATTGATTAATGTTTCTGATTTGTCTCATTTTAGTCACTCCCAGTTTAATAGAGTCATGAACTATACTTGATTACCTCCAGTTACCAAACACTGATTTTTGGGGGGAAGAATTATATGCCTATCAATTGAGGTAATTAAGTGGATCATCAATGAAATAATATTCAACTTGAATTAGTGAAAGTTAAAGAATTCATAGCAAACACCTGCAGGGAGGTTTGGTTTATATGGTACCTCTGTCACTCAGTTGCTGGTCCTCTGTGTTATAGGTTGAGAAATTATTAAAAAGGCCTTCAAAATCTCATTCATAAAATAAATTTATGAGACAACAATGACCAACATAGAATCCTAATTCTTCATTTATAGTAAAATATGTAATGATTAATGACTAAAGCATGCATTTCCTTTGTCTAGGGTACCCCTTCCTGCTGAGTAAACAAAATTATAGGCCTTAATGATTTCATAGCAAATAAAAAATTATGAAATTTGGTAGTTTTAAAGGAAAAAATCTCCAGGAATTGTTAAGACTTGACAAAATACTTCTATATCATAAAATTAAAACACAAAGCAAAACAGTAACAACAATAAATCTTCCCTAGGGAATGCAAAGCTCTTGTACACTGGATATATTTTCATATGTTGAAGATAGTGAGATAAATACATGGCCAAACTCATGTTATCTCTTTCAACATTTTCTACAATTCACATATCCCCATGCAGATCAGATTTTGGTAAGACTCTTCTGCAATCAAAATAATTTTCAGGGGAGCAGTATTTTTAATGGAAAGGGCATAGAATTTAAAATTAGGCAAATGTGGGATTAAACCCACTTAACAGCCATTTATCTGATAATTTTTTAAACATTTTTTTAAAGTTTATTTTTAAGAGAAAGAGATAGAGCATCAACAGGAGAGGGGCAGAGAGAGAGGAGACACAGAATTGGAAACAGGCTCCAGGCTCTGAGCTGTCAGCCCAGAGCCCGACACAGGGGTCGAACTCACAAGCAGTGAGATCATGGCCTGAGCTGAAGTCAGATGCTCAACTGACTGAGCCACCCAGGCACCCCTATTGGATAATTTTTTTTAAATTTTATTTTACTATAATAAAAACACAACATGAATCTAACCTCTTTACAAATTTTTCAGTATACATTATTGTTGACTATAAGTATACTGTTGTAAAGTAGATCTCTAGATCTTGTTCATCTTGCTTAACTGAAAGTAATGCTCATTGATTAGAACTACTAATTTCTCCTCCGCTTCCCTCCCAGCCCTTCACAGCCACCATTCTACTCGTAATTCTATGAATTTGACTATTTTAGATACTTGATATTAAGTGATATTATGCAGTATTTGACTTTCTGTGACTTATATCACTTAGCATAATGTCCTTAAGGTTCATCCATATTGTCAGATATTGCAGAATTTCCTTCTTTTTTAAAGCCTGAGTAGTATAGTATGCCATTGTACGTATATACCACAATTTTTTTTATCCATTCATCTGTTGAACGACACTTAAGTTTTCATATCTTGGCTATTATGTTGCAGCAACGAACATATGAATGCTAATATAGCTTTGAGGTCCTGATTTCAATTCTTTTGGACAAATACTCCAAAGTGGGATTGCAGGATCATCTGGTAGTTCTATTTTTAATTTTTTGAGAAACATCGCTAGTTTTTTCCATAATGCCTGAATGACTACCAACAGTGTACAATGGTTCCAATTTCTCCACATCCTCTCAAAAATTGATTGTGTGTGTGTGTGTGTGTGTGTGTGTGTGTGTTTATAATAGTCATCCTCACAGGTGTGAAGTAATAGTTCATTGTGGTTTTGATTTGTATTTCTGTGATAATTAGTGATGTTGAGCATCCTTTCATATACCTGTTGGCCATTTGTATGTCTTCTTTGAAGAAATGTCTATTAAAATCCTTTGCCCATTTTTAAATTGGGTTGCTTTTTGCTGTTGGGTTGTAGAAATTCTTTATATATTATAGATACTACTCTTTTATCAGATATGTAGTTTGAAGATATTTTCTCCCAACCTACAGGTTGCTTTTTCATTTTGTCAATTGTTTCCTTTACTGAGCAGAATATTTTTAGTTTGAGTTGGTCCAGCTCATCTACTTTTGCTCTTTTTGCCTGTACTTTTCATGTCACATCCATGAAACCATTACTGGGACCTATGTCATGAAGCTTTTTGCTCATGTTTCTTATAGTAGTTTCATGATTTCATGTTGTACATTTTAAGTCTTTAGTTTATTTTGAATTGGTTTTTATCTATGGTGTGGGTCAGAGGCCCAATTTCATTATTTTACAACTATCCAGTTTTTCCAATACCATTTTTTTCTGAAGACTCTATCCTTTCTGTGCTCTAGATAACATAGCACTTCTTCAGAACCCTCAGAATCTTCTGATACTTGGTCTTACTATAAACACCACATGTATTCTTTTCTTATCCTAGTTATTTCAAGGGACAGACCTACTTGAATCACACCCTGAAACTACTGAGGGATCTTACCTCTTCTGGGCTCCAGTCGAAGCTAGGCTTCTTTGTCATTCAATAAATAGGTCAGAGTACTGTTCCTCTGTTTTCAGAAGCTGCTATTTTCAAAGTCTGAAAATGTAAACCAGATATTATATGTCTCTCTTTGTGCTGGAAAATCTGAGATACAAAAAAATTCCTCCTGGGGCACCTGGGTGACTCAGTCAGTTAAGCATCTGACTCTTGATTTCTGTTCAGGTCATGATCTCATGGTTTGTTAGTTCAAGCCCAGTGCTGTGTTGTGCTCTGACAGTGTGGGGCCTACTTTGGATTCTCTCTCTCTCTCTCTCTCTCTCTCTCTCTCTCTCTCTCCACCCTTCCCCTTCCCTCCCCCCCTCAAAATAAATAAATAAACATTTAAAAAATACTTACAAAAATTCCTCCTTTACCTTGGAGGAATAACAGAGCATGTCACAGACTACTGGATGATTGAAAACTTCACTGATGAGGCATGACCTTGAGTCTTTGTAGGTTGTGCTATTCAACCTTTGGAGCACATTTATCTTACCTAAGCTGCCAATTTACATTTTAACCAAATTAACATAATGTCATAGATATAGTAGCTGTGGAATGTTGATATGGCTCAAGTCACTCTGGACTATACTTCGGAGAAGAACAGGAAAATTTAAGGGTAAGATAATACATGCATACTGTTGTCTATCTTATATAAGTATAAACTGTTTCTGATCCTCCTTACTGGTAAGGATGGACAAGAAGGCATTCAGCAGATCAGTGGCTACATGATACATACTGGAGCTGTGTTAATTTGCTCTAGCATAGATGCCATATCTGACACAGAAGCTGAAATGTGGGCTCCTAGTCAGCTAGTTTTCTGTATTTATTTAATTTTTATAGGGGCTAGACTTTTGAATTGAGTTGAATATGATGAAGACCAATACCCCATCACAGTTTATGCCTTTAGTGTGGCACTAATCTCTTTGATTCATTTGATAATATGTTATTGCTCGTGATTTATCATATTTACTATCTTGGCCAGAGGTAAAGGGGCAGTTTCGGTAGCTTCCACTTGGTCTTTTCCTTATTATTTCTCTTATACCACAGTTAAAGGAACTAATATGGGGCTTCTACCAATTACCAACTATGTCTAATACAATTACACATTTAGAGAATGAGAAATAACTATTGGGTGTGACCATAACTGTGAGGTGAGCCTACTCTAAGAGAACATTTATTACCTAGATAACATCTTTACATATTCTATTAGAGAGATGAAGATGGCAACCTAGACCTCCAAACATCAATGGCAATATATCGATATATACCTAACTTTCAACATTTGGAGAAATTCTCTTCTACCAATAGGTGGTTAATGAAGAAAATGGCTGTAGTTCCATTTAGAGAAGGATGGGGAAATTACTAGTGAACATACTTGTCGTAGTTTAATATGTTTCCTGGGGTGCCTGGGTGGCTCAGTTGGTTGGGCGTCTGACTTGGGCTCAGGTCATGATCTCACAGTTTGTGGGTTCTAGGTCCACATCAGGCTCTGTGCTGACAGCTCAGAGCCTGGAGCCTGCTTTGGATTCTGGGTCTCCCTCCCTGCCTTCCTTTCCCCTGCTTTCACTCTCTCTCAAAAGGAAACATTAAAAAAGAAGTTGTTTTTAAATATGATATTTTCTCACAGAATCCCAGAATTTTCTTTCAGCCAATGAGTTCTGGCTCTGAAAACTGACTTTAAGTCCAGAGATTGTGCATAGGATCAATTATATTTTTCCATTGATTTTTTTTTCACATTTTTAAATAAATTTTATCCAAAATATAGAAAAAAACTGAAAGGATTATTCAGTTTGCTATAATTATTTATCAAATATCCAGTCATCTTATTCATCCTCCATAAATATATCAAATAATTTTTTATGCTTTCAAGGCAATTCACTTTATCAGTACACTTCATCCTTAAACATTTCAGAATTCATATCTTCATCTAGAATATAATATATATGTTAAGAATTTTTTCCCACAGTATAATTCTAAGCAAATCTATAGAGTAGGGAAATAAATGTCACATTATTCCTTTTCATTTTGTTTTGGTGAATGTCTCCACTGTTTGCATTGCCTGACAAAGGGCTTTAAATGTCTATATATCTGGAAAACAAGAGGAGACAAAAGAGTGTCAAAAACAAATAGCACTTTTGACCTAAAACAAAACTCTTGCTCTAAAATAAAATAATAGGAAAAAAATAGCTATTCTTCTTACATTAACCAGTTTGACAAAGAAGATCTATTCTAATGTTAAAAAAGTGTCTTTGTTTTTATTTGTATAAGATCCTGTTTGATGTTTAACAGATTGTTTGATTCATTTCTTTTTGATTTGTCAAATATGAAGAATAGTGGATATGAAAAGGAAATAGTTGCTTTTCAAGTCAAGTCATTTATTGATCATCCAAAATTTGGAAGAAAATAACTAAGGCAAAGTAGGACTTGATGAATTTTTGGTTTTGTCAGTAGAAGATTCTGCTCTTAAGGTGGCTTGTTAAAAGAAGTAGGAATCTATTTTCTCATCTAAATAATATAAACTAGCAGGAAAGTAACAACAAAAATATGAGTAGAAATAAAAAGATATTTGTGGTAGCTTGACTTGGATTTTCTTTTTTCTTCAGTTACCTCTCATAATACTGACTCTTTCTTCTCCATATACAATTGATTTGGGCCTTGGAGGATGATGTGGCGTAGAGTAAGGATATGGGCCTTATAATGATAGGGACAAAGGTTTGCAAAATTTTGCTATTTTCTATTGCCTAGCTGTGTACTTGAAGAAGTCTCTCACTTTCTCTAAATTTCATTTTTCTTTTCCAAAAAATGGTGGGAAATAATGCTTTTCTTAGAGTATACTTTTGAAAATGTTATTACACAATGAATAGTCTCTATTGATATTGATTATATTATTTGGCAGCATTAATTGAGGAGTTATATTCAGACACTCCAATGTATCTCAAAAATATAAAGTTGTTAAGTTCTTAAGCTAAAGATGCATATTGTGTAGAAGAAAATTAAGAAAATCAATAGCTAATATACTTTGAAATAATGCTACCAGAGAAGAAGACATTGAATGGTAAAGAACTAAAAAAAGAGTGTGATAAGGAGTAATATACAGGGGTGCCTGGGTGGCTCAGTTGGTTAAGCATCCAACTCTTGGTTTCCACTCAGGTCATGACCTCGCAGCTTCATGAGTTTGAGCCCTGCATTGGGCTCTGCGCTGGCAGTGAGGAGCCCGCTTGGGAGTCTTTTTCTCTCCCAATCTCTCTGCCCCTTGCCCACTTGCACTGTCTCTCTCTCTCAAAATAAATAAATAAACTTAAAAATTTTTTTAAAGGAATAATATTTAATTAAGCCTTGGGATTGAGAAGATGTGAGGTAAATTGGTGAAAGATTTTATTTTTAAAGATTTTATTTTATTTTTAAGAGGAAGTAAGACTGGAGTTGCTTTTTGAATGATGACAGATAATCAGATGGGTGGACAAGAGAAAAAAAGCTGTTCTAGAAAAAGCACCCCTGATGTATAAAGACACAGAGGTAGAAAAGAACATGGCTTGTTCGGGAGCTCTGTATGATTGATACAAAATGTATGTGTAGGGACAAGATAAAGAATGAGAGAAATAGGGAAGACCTATATGATAAAGGACCTTTGTTAAGAAATTTCACCTTTAAGCTAAAGGCCATGAGATACTGCTAAGAAGTTAAAACAAGGAAATTACAAGAATTTTAGGAAAATCACTACATCTTCAAAATACAGGTGTGAGAATGAAATTGGAGAAACTGGTTATGATGTTGTTGTAGCAGTATAAGCATTCAATTTAAGGAAGTAGTGAAATGTTAATTGGGGAGAAATTTACATTATATTTAAGAGATAGAATGGAATTCTTAAATATCCTAGTATATAGGATTTTGTATCTAATTGGTTATGGTAGTGATGGATCAGAATCAAAGATTCCAACTTCTGACTTGTGGGATTGAGTGGATGGAAACCCAGAAAAGGGGTAGATTTTAGGAGAAAGACAATGATTTCTTCTTTGGATATATTGAGTTTAAAATGGTTATGGGGTATTCAAGTGGAAAAACAGTAGGGAATACTCTACAGAGCTACAGCATTCACTATATGCTGATGTGCACACTGACACATGCACAGTTCTGGAGTTTCTGAACCTGGCAAGAGCTAATTGTCAGAATGGAGATTAGCCATAGCCTTGATGTGTATTGGGACTGCTCAGGGGAATTTTATTTGCATAAAAGGAAAGAGAATGAAAGTTCAAAGTCTGGATAGTACCAACATTTAAGGTTGAGAAGAGAAAGTAAAAAAAAAAAAAAAGAAAAAGAAAAAGAAAGAAAAGAAAAGAAAAAGAACTGAATAGGGAAGGTGCAGAATTACCAATATTTACTTGTTTGTTTGTTCATTCAAAGAATATATGTTGATCTCTTTCCTAACCTGGGTTGGCCCCAAGTCAGAATCTGAGATGAAAGTATGCATTCAGTAATTTATTTAGAAGTGAGCCCAGCTAGAAGGCAGAAATGAGGAATTAGTGGAGTAAAATAAGAGAGCATTATCAAGGTGGCTCTCATTGCTGGTAACCAATGCTTAACCCTCTGGGATAATTTGAGGAAACTTATGTATATTTCTCAGGACTCTACACTCCAGGGATGAAAGGAAGACACATTTATCTATGGAATTCTGCCTTCCATTGGCCAGCGGTTACCCCACAGGTTTAAATAACTCACACTTCTGGGGTGCCTGGGTGGCTCAGTCAGTTAAGCATCCGATTTCAGCTCAGGTCATGATCTCACAGCTCATGAGTTCGAGCCCCACACTGGGCTCTGTGCTGACCGCTCACAGCCTGGAGGCTCCTTTGGAGCCTACTTCTGTGTCTCCCTCTCTCTCTCTGCCCCCTCCCCCACTCATTCTGTCTCTCTCTCAAAAATAAATAAAAATTTATAAATTAAAAAAAAAATTAAATAACTCACACTTCTGGCTTGTGCATCAGTAGCTTCTGCTAGGTTGAGTGGGTTCACCTGGGGAGGTCATACTGTAGCATTAGAAGGACCTTCATGTAGGAATGGCAGAATATGTACTACTGATCTAGGTGGGTACTGGCAAGTTAAACCTTCATCATTTTGGTTCTTGAATGGAACAGGGGCTGGAACAAGAGGTAGAACTGAATGGATAAAAAGTGGTACAGAAAAGTTTTGGGTAAGGTCCACTCCTTGCAGACCTCAAGTCCTCCCTCTTGTGAGAGTTCTTCTAATTCATCCAAGAGTTTCCTCCAAGATGGAGGCCAGCGCCTCCAGCTGCATTCTTGGTGCAGGGAAGTCCTGAGTCAGGAGGGTGTGTGGTACTGGCCAATGTGAGGCCTTGTCAAGTTGCAGATGGGAAAGCTGATTGACCCCTGTGGCTGGAATACAGGTGAGGCTGAACAGACATGAAGGGGAACAGTATTCTAATACAAGCACTTGCTATCTACATCCAGTTCCACAGTGAGCAAGGTACGATCATCCAAACCTTCATGTAATTTACTTTCTAGTAGGTGAGAGAGGCAGAAAATATAAAGGAATTGCAAAAAGTGCTGAATTAAGACGAAGACAACATTTAAAATGCATTTAAGTTGTTTTGAGGAAAGGAGGAAGCTGTAAAAAAGAAAAACACTTCATAAGTCTTTTCTCTTGGACTTAAAATTGTGACTACAGTCACCCAACAACGTGGGTTTGAATTGTGAAGGTCCACTTATATGCAGATATTTTTGATAAATATAGTCCAGTACTCTAAATGTATTTTCTCTTCCTTACACTTTTCTTAATAACATTTCCTTTTCTCTAGCTTACTTTATTGTAAGAACACAGTGTATGATACATCTAACACACAAAATATGTGTTAATTGTTTATGCTATTGGTGAGGCTTCAAGTTAACAGTAGGGTATTAGTTTTTAAGTTTTTGGAGAGTCAAAAATTATACGTGGGTTTTTTACTGGGGAAGGGGCGTGGTGCCTCTAACCCCCATGCTGTTCAAAGGTTACCTGTATTTAGCCTTGGAATAGAGAATACTATTTTACTCTCCACCTCCTTTGCCTTCTTCGTGTTTTCCACAAAAACACTTTTGGCAACTAGGCAAGCTTTTGTCACTTCCTTTGAATCAACATCTATTATGAGTTCAGCCGAGGGCTCTTGAAAAGATTTGCTTGAAACTTGGAGCTTTAAAGCTATTAAATAGTGAGAATAGCTCTGAACATTTTGGCTTTTCTCCAACATACTCTCCTCTTACTAAAAGGGAAGGAAAAAAAAAAAAAAACAAATGAAGTGACAGAAGGAAGAGTACTTACCCTCATGAACACTGACATTTTTCGTTCATCGATATTCCCAATGGAGCAGTGGGTTAGGATTTAAGTATATATAGAACAAAAATTTTCTTTTCATATTATATATATTTTAATATAAATATGTATACTAATGACAAACATATTTTATAAAATATATATCATATATAGGGAATTATGTGTTAGATTTTATGTGTTTACATATATAAAAATTTCTCCACTGTGTTTCTCCTTTTAAGAGTGGTTTAAATTTCATATGTTACACACTTACCTATGTTCATCACACCTTATGCCTTTATGATTCTGAACTAATAAATCACTAAAAACAATATTTTAGCTTAAGTTGCTACATCATAATTTTGCTCTAAATCATTTGAAGGACAGCAGCAGCCAATAGAATCTACTTTTGTCTCACTTGGTGACCCTTACCAGCAAGCACATTTAATTATAACCCTCCTTATCTTGATTATAGTACTTTGCTAATTTGAAATTCCACCTAGTCAATTAATGTAGCTTGTGGTATCTGTAGAAAATCATGAACCCATGGTTACAATTTTAATTATAGCATACATTTTACAAATCTCTGCCATCCATCTCCAAGGACATTCTCCTTTGTGTAAATTGTCATGAAATGGGTCTCCTTCCTTTGACTTAATATTGCCTTCTTGAAATATAATGAATACCTTTTGATGACAGCATCCCTTTCTCAGTCAGCATTGGTGAGAATCGTGAACTGCACTAAGAGGGTATTTTGCTAAATGCAGTCACGGGAGCAAATGTGCCATTTATAAAATGTCGTCATGACATGTGGCATTTTTGAAACACTGAAAGACCTTCGTGTCTAACAAGCGAACATAAAGGGATAAAGGCCTTTTGAAAAGAAAAAAATACTGAGAAGAAAAGTGTAAAAAGATTAAAATGTATCATTTGTAAATGTATGCAGTTATTTCCCAGATTTCCACAAATTTAAAAGTCTGAGATTACTGCTGCTTTTCGACCATTAACCAAAAATAATGACAGCAATTGCAGAAAGGATAAGCAAAAGGAGAGCTAAGATTTTTCAATTTTGGTTTCTATGGTTTTATGGTATTATGGTTTGATAAGACATAATATAACTTATAGAGTCTTAAAAGCAAAAACATGGGAATTATTTGTTTCCAAATTTTATTTTCTGTTTCTTTATAAAAATACTTAGTATATTTCAATTCTAATTATAAAAATGTAGCATATCCAAGATCCTCATAAAAAAGTCTTAACTTCAGAGATTTTATGTGTATAGGCAATTAATTTATAAAGTTATGAAAGAATATTGAAAGCTAGTATCTCAATGGTCAATCTAGGAGATAAATATCTTGGCCATTGTAATAGACTCTGTATGATCCCATCGCTACAAATTTGTTTACCAGTTACAATTCTCTGTAATAAGGTTCTTGAGGCTATACCCATGTTTCCTTTGCTAGCTCAGAGTAACAGATGTCACTCAAGAGTTTCATAGTGTCACATTTAACAGTTCAGGAGCCAGACTGTTCTGGTTCGAATCCCAGCTCTGTCATTATTAGCTGTGTGACCGTGGGCAATTTATTCAACCTTTTCATGTCTCAGTTTTCTCATTTCTAAAAATAGGTGTAACAATGATACCTACCTTGAAGGTTTGTAGTGAAGCAAAACCAAACCAAACTATAATAAACACTTAGAACACCATACATTCTCAAATATTATCCATTATCAATATTATTTTTATTGTTGTCACCCATAAGACAGTACTTATAACAACTAGGTCTTTGTCATAAATATGTTTGCTGATTTCTATTGTGTGTCAGTGCATGCTGTTTGCCCTACAGAGAAAGAATAGAAGAGGGTGAGAGGGGAAAAAAGAAGGCTGAGAATTGTGGAAATTAACATTTTCATGTCAGATACAATAAAATACTTTTGCTGTACAAAGCGATCATCTACCGAGTGTATTTTCCTATGTCTCTGTTAATTCTCTCAATCACTTACTGATGCCTCACCTGAGTGTTGATTTCATTACTTGAGTAATGTCATTTTTCAGCCTTGTCACTGAGGTAGCAGACTGAGAACTCCACAGACATTCTCACCACTGTAGTTGGGTGCCTGGACAAGCACCCCCAACAGCTCTTAATAAGAACTTATGAAAGACTGAGGTCTTCAAGGATGTATTTTTGAAAAGTCCCCACCATCTTCTCTAAAACCTCCCTCTTCCTCAGCCTGCTTGGAAGCATAAAGACAGAATCATGATTATTCTTACTCATCACCTCCTCCTTTCCCCAAACTTAACAAGTAGGACTTTAAGGCCTCAGGGAAGAAAATGTATATATATATATATATATATATATATATATATATATATATATATATATAACTTAGGGAGGAAGCTGGCAAGGCATAGAACACAAAATAATCAAAACTATAAATCACAAGTGAATATGCTTAGGACTGTGATGCCTAAAACCAAATTATTGAGTCAGCAAGAGCAGCAGGTTTTTGTGGATAACTCATGGACTATCATTTTGCATGTGTTGGTTTTGGGGATCTGGGAGACTTAACACTTCCCTACACTCTTATCCACATGACACTCTGCTCTCCAGACCCGTGAAGTTCTCATCACTTCTGAAAAATGCCAAACCCATTTCGTATACTTGATAGTTCTGTCCTTGTCTAGGGTGGTTCTAGATCCTCCCTCAGATTGGTGTTCAGATTGTAACCCCTCTTTGAAAGCTCTTATCATTCCCCCTTACTCTGTGTTCTCTCTACATTGATTGGTAAGACATCACAGCATTTATTTTATTACACTGTAATTTTCTAGTTACATTTGTCTTCCCTACAAAACTGTGTCTCCATAGTAGGAGATGTGTTTGCTCAACTCTGTGTTCCAGTGCTGGCCCGATGTCTGGAAGCACAACATAGGTGCTTGATAAATGTTTGAGGAATGTATCTATACATGCAGAGAATTTTCTTTATTATTTATTCATCATAATTAAGGGATTGCCAATCAATTTCTTAGTCAACCAGACCCCAAAATTTATCTCTGTATTTTCATTTATTCTTTATCCTTTATACCTATTAAATCAATATTTATGACATTTCTCAATTTCCTTTCCAATGACAGAGTTTTTGTTTAGATGCCAACTGTCACATGTTTACAATAGTAAAATAATCAAATAGTATTGTAACTCTGGTTTTTACCTATCCAATCAATCATGTGCATTTCTAAAAGTTTAATTTTTCCAAAATACCTACTATTCTATTGACTAAAAGTCTCTATTTTCAAATCTATTTTATTTTTAATAGGATGATGCATATGTGGTAAGTAAATTAAAAATCTAATGTAAATCACTCTTCCACCCTATCTCTCACTTCATAGAAAACCATAGTTATCAGTTTCTTGGGTGTCTTTCCAGAAAATCTCTCTGTATACATATCTTTGTGTGCATGTATGTGCAGATGTGTGTAGGAAGCGCCCACTTTTTTCTCTAAGAGCCGTACAATTGTCTATATACACCATTCCACATGTTGCTTTTTTTTAACTTAATATGTCTGAGAGATTGTTCCTTGTCAATATTTTGGATCTGAATAATTCTTTTTTTTTTTTTTTAATTTTTTTTTTTCAACGTTTTTATTTATTTTTGGGACAGACAGAGACAGAGCATGAACGGGGGAGGGGCAGAGAGAGAGGGAGACACAGAATCGGAAACAGGCTCCAGGCTCCGAGCCATCAGCCCAGAGCCTGACGCGGGGCTCGAACTCACAGACCGTGAGATCGTGACCTGGCTGAAGTCGGACGCTTAACCGACTGCGCCACCCAGGCGCCCCAGTTCTTTTTTTTTTAATGAAGAATCTTTCATTGTGTTTAAATATATGTAACATAAAATTTACCATGTTTTTTTTTTAATTTTTTTTAACGTTTATTTATTTTTGAGACAGAGAGAGAGCATGAATGGGGGAGGGTCAGAGAGAGAGGGAGACACAGAATCTGAAACAGGCCCCGGGCTCTGAGCTGTCAGCACAGAGCCCGACGCGGGGCTCGAACTCACAGACTGTGAGATCATGACCCGAGCTGAAGTCGGACACTCAACCAACTGAGCCACCCAGGCACCCCTAAAATTTACCATTTAAACTAATTTTAAGTGTACAATTCAGTGGCGTTTAGTACATTTACTATGTTGTGCAACCATAAGTGCCATCCATGTCGACAACTTTTTCATTAACCCAGAAACTCTGTACCCATTAAACAATAATGCCCCATTTCCTCCTTCCCTTAGTTCCTGTTTACTTATTTACTTTCTGTCTCTGTGAATTTGCCTATTCTAGGTACTCATATAAGTTGAATCCATGTAATATTTGTCCTTCTTTGTCTGGCTTATTTCACTTAGCATGTTTTCAAGTTCATCTATGTTATAACATATATTGGAAATTTATTCCTTTTTATGACTGAATAATATCCCATTGTATATATCACATTTTGTTTATTCATACTTCTGTTCATGAACACTTAGGTTGTTTCCACCTTTGGGCTATTATAAATAAAGCTGCTATGAACATTGGTATACAACTTTATGTTTGAATCTCTGCTTTCAATTCTTTTAGGTATACCTATACCTGGGAGTAAAATTGTTAAATTATATGGTAATTCTATGTTTAACTTTTTAAAGAACTGCCAAACTATTTTCCATAGGGACTGCAACATTTTACATTCCCACCAGCTATACATGAAAGTACCAATGTCTCCACATCCTCACCAACACTAGATCTTTCCCCTTCCTTTCTTTCCTTTTTTTTCTCTTTTCTTTCTTTCTTTTTTTAATCATAGCCATCTAAATAGTTGTGAAGTGGTATCCTATTGTGGTTTGGGCTGGCATTTCCTTGAGGACTAATGATACTGAACATCTTTTTATGTGCTAAGTGGCAGTTGCATATATTGCATTCTGGTCAAAATGATGAAATACTTTGTATATAAAAGTTTATGTTTGACAAGTATGAAATGTAAAGATTAATAATTAAACAAACCCTAGAAAAACCAACACTCAACTTAAAGAAATAGAGCATTCACCATACTGATCTAGGTCCTTGTACTTACTTCCTATATCACAACCCCCATGAACCCCCAGTCCAGAAATTTCTTACCTGGAATTTATATTTATTATTTTAACTTTTTCTATCTCTATTCCATATATATATCTCCTAAAAGAATTTAATGCTTTTTTTTGCTTCTTATGAACTTTGTCATACTCTATGTATTTTTCTGATATTTCTTTATTCACTCAACATGTTTCTGATATTCATACATTTGGATTTTTATGAATATGAGTTATTTATTTCACTGCTATATAGTATCCCATTGTGTAACTATACTGCACTCCATTTGCCAATTGATATTTGGGTTCTTTCTAGTTTTCTTGATATTACAGATAATACTATAAACATTTCTATACAAGTTTTCTGCTACATATAAATAAAAGTATACCTAGGAGGGGAATTGTTGGGTCATGAAACATGTTTATCTTCAAATTGATCAAATTACTTTCAAAGTACTTTTACAAAGTTATATTTATACCACTCTCTCACATGATTTGTATTGTATAGATTATAACATACAGATTATAAGAATCCTCTCCCCCCATGTTTTATATTATATATGTTATTTGAAAAATTTTAAGCCTTTTTTGTTGCTGTTGTTATTCTCATATCTGCTTGGTTTTTATAAATGTTTCAAAAGCAAATTTGAAGATACTGTGGGAATCCATAGTTATTGTGTACAGAGTTCTATATCTGTATATGTCAAGAATGAGGATGGTAAAATGTACAAATATGACAATGGATTGGTTGATTTTTCAGTTTTTGAATCTAGGTTATTAGGTACATAATGACTTTAATTTTTCTTTCTTTCTTTTTTTTTTATTTTTGCCTGATGAACTGAAAATTCTGTTACAGTGACTCATTCTTTGGCACTGCTTTCAATATTAATGTCTATTTTCTCTTATATCTTTGTGAGTATTTTAATAGTAATTATGATGGTTAACTTTATATATCAACTAGACTAGGATAAAGGAGGTTCAGATAGCTGCTAAAACATTATTTCTGGCTATGTCTGTATGAGTGTTTCTCTATTTCTGGCTATGTCTGTATGGGTGTTTCTGGAAGAGATTAGCATTTGATTCAATAGACCAGTAACAAGTTCTACCCTCACCAATGTAAATGGGCATCATTCAATCCATGGGAAGCTAGAATGGAACCAAATGGGAAAGGAAAGATAAATTCTTATTCTTTCTTCTTGAGCTGGGAAACCCATCTACTGCTTCTCAGGCCTTTGTACTCAGACTGAATTATGCTACGAGTTTTCCTGGTTCTCTGGCTTGCAGACAGCAGATTGTAGGACTTCTTGACCTCCATAACTGCACAAATCATTCCTATAATGGATTTCATATATCTATCTACTTCTCTATATATCCTATTGGTTCTGTTTCTATGGAGAACCCTAATACAGTAATATAGGTATATCAACTATTTTCAATTGTAGTTTTAATTTCAAACTACCTGTGTTCTTATGTTGTACATATTTTTTATAAACACATAGCTGAATTTATTTGTTTGTTTATTTATTTAACTTATATCCAGTCTTTTAACTGGAAAGTCATCGTACCCATGTCTGTTATGATTGTTGATACATGGATTTATTTGTTCTCTGATTGTTTTGCTGATGTTGAGGAATCAGTTTTGATCTAACTGCTGTTTCCCTGTAGGTAATGTAACTTTTCCTCTCAATGGTTTTAATATTTTATTTTTTACATTTTATATGGCTGCAGAACAGTGTATCAAGATTTAGATTTTTCTTATCCTGCTTGGGATTTTATACCTCTATATGATGATTTTTTAATAATAATTTTTTAGCATTATTTCTTCCATATTTATCCTTTTACATTGTTTCCAATATGTTCTTTTAAAATTCCACTTAAAGGTTGATTGGACCTTTTACTATGATTCTCTGTGTGTCTCATAATCTCTTATTATTTTCCATCTCTTTGTTTCTCTGTGACTTTATTTCCTGATATTATTAGTTCTGAACTTTTTGAGTTTTCTGCAGTGTAGATGGAATTATTTCTAAGCTTTCAACCAATAACGTCAAAGCTTCTAGGTTAAGATGGAGTGTAGATTCAATATCTAATTTTCTTTCTTCTAATGATTTCAGTTTTTTTAAACTTGCTTCTCACATAGTAAACACACTTATTTTGTATTCAGTATCAAAACATAACAATATCAGATGTCTTTGTGGTTTTAGGTTTGTTGTTTATAATTTTCTGCTGACTCTTACACATGGTGGCTTGTTTCCTTTATGTTCTGTGATTTTCTTTTTTCAACTCTGACCTCTTGTATGTTGCAACTCTCTCTATTCCTTAAGACTGGCATTTGAGGCGGAATTTTAGAGGGCAGTGGTTTCCTCTTTCTACCAATTGCCTAAGGGCTCTACTCATTAGGGTCTTCCTACAGAGTTGTGTCCTCACCTCTCAGCATTAAGGGGATTATTGAAAGATCACTTTAAATGAAATTCAGTAAGATTATTGTTTTTTCTACATAATAATGATCCTCTTTAACTAAATTATTGCAAATCTTTTCATCAGAATAAATACAATTTAAATGTCACATAGCTAGTTTTAGATGAGGTACGGTAACTTAAGAAAAATTTTAAAGAATGCATTTATAAGTGCTGCATAAGTACTATTTCTTACTGTACTTTAGGAAAGAAAAATATAATTTTTTCCTTCATGAAATTTTTAGAATAAAACAAAAGAACTTCTAGACACCTTGAAGGCTACTCCTCAATTACTCTCACTGTATATCTGTTTACCCAATAATTTCTGATATTCAAACTAAAAATAATTTGATATCTTTCCAATACAGGCAGCTAGTCCTTTATATGAACAGACTAATTTTATTATTTTGATGGTTTAAAGAGAACTGCAATCTCTTGTGTTAAATGACGCCAGTTTATTAAGAAGAAAGACTTGAAGGGAAACTAAGTGATCTCCATGCTAGCAGATGCCTTCCTGCTGGATTTGGCCAATGGGAAGTACTGATGGAGATTGGAGGGCAACTAAGGGAGAACCAACTAGGCTATTTTTTTCTTCCCTCCCTACCTAGAGGAGCTTCTCTAGCAGTGGCTGTATCTCCTCATTGTTTCCTGCTCCCTCTGTTTGGGCCTGCTGTGGTTACAGCTACTGTCATTTGACCCTACACTTTGGTATCTGATAAACAAACTCATCCCTTTGTTTCTCCAATCTACGAAAGGAAGTGGCTTTCTGATGTTAATTACTAATTTCTTCAAAAGCCTAGATTCCAGTTGTTAACTTGTAAAATTATGCTGATCTTTTTCTCTGGGAGTAATGCCAGTATATTCTAGAATATCATTTTCTTGTATCAAAGCTTTTAAATTCTCTGTCCTCCACATTTACTCTGTTCTTAGAAAAAGATACAGATACTGGTTTCATTCTTTCATAGGACAGAGAATTCAGAACAGGGAAATATCTGAGTCCTAAAAGGAGAATGCTATCTTGGGGTACCAAAGAATCCAGTAGGAGTGAATAGCCACAGAGTAACTAGATCTAGCAAGATGGAACTAGGAGGCTGATGCTATGAAAATGATTTCAGTTACTGATTTGGGAATCAAATGTGAGAGAGTATCTTGAATAATTGCCTGGAAAAGATTTTTATTGTGGCCTGTTTTCATTGGTAACCTAGAGTATGTTGTGGAGAGTTCAGCTTAAATGCCTCTCTATTCTTCTGTTGTGAACCTAGTCTGGTTCCCACAGGCTGCTATATATAATGAATTTTAAGGCAAGTCTCGGGTGTAAAATGACATTATCCTAGTTAAGAATAGGTCACATGGACACATCTGGACACAAGATTGGTTGGAGACT
This sequence comes from Lynx canadensis, assembly GCF_007474595.2. Lineage (NCBI taxonomy): Eukaryota > Metazoa > Chordata > Mammalia > Carnivora > Felidae > Lynx > Lynx canadensis. The sequence goes on along the minus strand of NC_044306.2, from coordinate 131,869,503 downwards.
GTAGTCCCTATCCTAGCCACTGCATCCTGGCAAGAACTCTATATTATGGAAAGAACATAACTTTTGGTGCACAGAAAGTGTCTTTACCATTTACTGTCTGCCATGTGAACTAAAGTAGCATTGCTGAAGAATCAAATAAGGATAATTTCTTTGGGAAAATAAAGTTTGACTGTCAAATAAACAACTACAATACTTCTAAAGTCATGAACCATGCAGTCCAGTCTCAGAATGGTATTGAAGTCAAAGAAACACTTCTGAACAAAGTGCAAAGTAGCTCTAATCCCTATTACTCGCTAGGGTTTTGCTTCAAATAAGGTAGAGCTACACTGCCATGACTCAAATAGCATTGCTTCTTTTGCTCTTCTCTTTTAAATCAGGCCACTCCCAGTTTTCTTCCCACCTTGCCAGAGTTTCAGATGTTGACACTGATATACTCCAAACCTGACCCATCCACGCCATTTAAGACTTGGATTGCAGACTGCTATTTTAGGAGACAAACTAAGTTAGTACCATAGTTTTCTTCTCTACTGGTCACAGCAGTTTTAACGTACTGCATAACCAAGTTCTTACAGGTTGTTATGTGTAGTACAAGTCTGAGGAAGCATCTCTTACGTGCAGGATAAAGCTTTCTAATTAACTTATGACAGAGATACCAATCAAATCCCAATGGTGGAGACCGGAGTACAGATCAGAAAACAACAACAAAAGTTGAATCCTGAGCATAAGAAGAAAGGGTTTAACAGAAACCCTGAGGTTTAGTGAAAAATGAGGCACTAACCCTTGGTAGTTTAAACTGGTTTAAGTGCAACAAAAATTAACCAAGACCCCACCAGCCAGTGGAGCTAAGCCTTCTATGCATGGCTCATCTAACTGGCCTTAGTTGAAAAACAGGGCAGCACCTGGAGAAGGAATGTCTGAGAAAGGCAGAAATTAACATTCAAGGAATTGCCTAATATAATGCCAAATGGTTTTGACATAATTGAGAAATTTAGCTTTCATAAATTTATATACAACCAGTTTGGAGTAACAGAAATAAAATAAAAACTGTCAAATCAAACAATTGTTTGAGCGCAAGATAAGCTTCTTGTTTAATTGTTGAATATTGCAACAATTCTTAAAATTCCTGAATGTGAAGACTAAGTCTCAGAGAGCTGTGCTAATTGTTCCCTACGAAAAAACCCTCTGGTTTGTTCATAATTGTGATCTTTGACTCTATGGAGGATAGGTTATCTCACTTGAATTATCTTCTTCCCCTTCCCAAATGAGCAGGCTGATCAATCATCTCTAAGCATTATGAGAAAAGCCCCTCATAAGTATATGTAAGCCCATTTTTTAAATTGTCATCTTAATGTATGTAATTATTAAGTTCATGTTCATCTTTATATCATTTCTAAATTATTACTACAGTTGAGTAAGCTCCATTCTGTTTGTTATACTGTACACATGTCTTATATTATTTCTTACTTTTATTGTGCATAATCTTTGCTTCCTTCTTGGTAATCACAAAAATAAAATTGTTATCTCTTCATAATTTTATGCTTCTATTTATGATTACTTTTGCTATTTGATGAAATGCTATGTATAGCTATGTCACCAAATAACACATTTTCATCAAATTATAGTTTTCTGAGAAAACTGGAATTCTAAAAGTAAAAATTTGAGTAAGAAAAATTTTTATGTCTTCAAGTTATTCCAGTCTCGGGGAGGCCTAGTATTGAAATTTTTATGTTTAATTTATTTATTCATCTTCCTACTTTGTCTCCCAAAAGATTTAAGTGACCATGTGGCTTTATAAATGACTTAGTGCTTTATGCCCTACTGGGAGGTCTACCTCCACCTAGCAAAAATTTAGCATTTGGAGGGACATTGAATTTTGACCTGATGGAGTTAGGGATCTCTTATTCATTGTGGAGTTAACATTCCATGTGGCTAACATTCAAAGTACTAACCAAAATTTACAAGAGGTGCACAGATGTGTGTACAGATGTGTTAACAAGACAGACATGACTCCTATGACAAAGGAGGATGGGCACCAATTCAAGCCACACAGGTTTTTATTTTCACCATTTATAATGATAAGTAGTGAATTATAGCACATTATGGATGATCTTAGAGCATAAATTTTTAAAATGTCCTAAATTTTACAATTAGTATAGATAATGAGATACACAAAGTCACTTAAAGATGGATACATAAGTGAATTAATCTAGAGTAAAATGTTAATCTAGAGTAAAAACTTATCCAGCTTGACAGAGGTTTGAGTTTATGCAGCAAGGCAGCTGCAGAATTGGAAGACTCTGACAAAGGTATTTCTGGGAATTTCTAGTCATTCATAAATATCTGAAAAGGATTTGATTGAAAATTTTAATTATTACTATCATTATTGTTTATTGTAATATCTTTTTAAGTCTGCTTCTTTTTTAACTGAACTGTCTGTGGTAGACATATTTTCATTTTGAGAGAAGGGATTTAATTGATTATTTTAAATGAACTTTTTAAATTTTGGAATTGTTTTAGAGTTACAAAAACATTTCAAAGATACTACAGAGTTCCTGCATACCTCATACTCTGTTTCCTCTATTAATATTTTATATTATTTAAATATTATATTTGAATATAAATATAAGAACATAATAATTATATTCTTAATATTTTATATTAGTCTGGATCATTAGTCATAATTAAAAAGCACTACTGATACATTATCATTAACTAAAGTCCATACTTTATTCAGATTTCATTAGTTTTTACTTACTGATTTTTTGTCTATTCCAGAATCCCATCCAGGATACCACATTACATTTCATCATCATGTCCCCTTAGACTCCTCTTGGCTATGACAGTTTTAGTGACTTGCCTTGTTTTTGATGACCTTGACAGTTGTCAGGAGTGCTGGTCTGATATTTTGCAGAATGTTCTTCAGATGGAATTTGTCTTCTACTACTAGACTGGTATTGAGGCTTTTGTGAGGAAGACAACAGATCAAGTACGATTCTCATCGTATCTTATCAAGGATAACTCATACTCACATGACTTATCACGATTGATGTCAACTTTGATCATCTGGCTGAAGTAGTGCTTGTTAGTCTTCTCCAATGTAAAGTTATTCTTTTCTACTCTTTTCAGACTGCAGCCTTTGGAAGGAAGTACACAGCACACATGTCAAGAGTGGATAATTTTCCTCCCCTTCTTGAGAGTGAAGCATCTGGTAATGTACCTATATAAATTATTTTTAATTACTCTGCACGGTGATTTGTCTGTTTCCCCCCATTTACCTAGCCAATCATTTATACCTATATGGACTTATGGATATTTATTTTATACTTTGGGTTATAATCCAATACAATTTTACTTACCAGTTGCTTAAAGGCTCACCCTGTGTATTTTCTGCCCCAGTCTTAAAATCAGCCATTTCTCCAAGGAGAAATTTTCTTTATTTGAGACTAGTATCAGAAACCAAGATGTGGATACTAGATTTGCTTATTGCTAGTGAGATGTCATTTCTTTTAGGTCCTCTTAGCTGACAGGGCAGAATATGTGTGCATATACTAACCTGTGTGTATACTATTAAAAAAAAAAAATCAACTGAGTAAGTTTGAGGATCTAATTGGTTTTATTCAGCAATTGATGAATTGAGCAGCATCCTATCTAGCAAATAGAAGGAGCTCAGACGAGTTGCACAAAAGAAAAGGTTTATAGGCAGGAGGATAGGACAAGGAAGTTAAAAGAGTGGATTATTTCAGGGAAAGTTAGCTTCCTTTAAGGAAAGGCAGGGGGTTTTATCATGTAGATTTCCTCACTAGTACTGGTCAAGAAATTCCAGACTAATTGTTTTAAAATTCTATTATTGAGAAAGGCTGAAAGTGAAGTTAGGTTAGGTATTAAGTCTTGGTGGGGCTTAGCAAAAGTGACTCCATTTTAGACCTGTTGTTTCTTTTTAAGGAGACATGTTCATAAATATTGTTATATGTAAGAATGTGTATCTATAGCAAGCTAACCATGAATTCATATTGATGTTGAGAACTTTAATTCATTACCATGTGAATCAATATAGTATTCTCCCATTGCCTCCTCCTACTCCAGCCATGAGAAACCTGGCTCCCACTATTGCCATTCATTTTCTTAAGTGTTCATTTCCATTATATGTGTACTGTGATTTCAGAATTATTAACATACCCCTATGGGAAAAATTTGAACTCAAGTACAGTGCTTGGGTACAATTCCTTTGTCTTTAGCCCTATGAGTGATAAATATTTAGTTGAAAAGGTTTGTAAGCAAATTGCTGAACTTATCGCCTGGTTTCTCTTTAATGCTTATAGTAAAGTGTGAGAGGAGAGCAAGAAATTGAAAGAACTGCTAAGTAAAAAGTAACCAGAATTGAAGATTTGGAAAATTCTCAGTCTATGCATATGGCAAAAAATGAGAAAGTATGTTCTGGAGAGAACATCACTGTCCAGTGTGCCTGGGCAATCACCTCATAAAGAAATTGTGCATAATTAAAAAAAAAATTTTAACATTTCTTTATTTTTGAGGGACAGAGAGAGACAGAGCATGAGTGGGGTAAAAGCAGAGAGAGAGGGAGACACAGAATCTAAAGCAGGCTCCAGGCTCTGAGCTGTCAGCAAAGAGCCTGATGCGGGGCTTTAACCCACAAAATGTGAGATCATGACCTGAGCCAGTCGGATGCCTAACTGACTGAGCCACATAATTTTAATCAACAATCTCAGCAGAAGCCAGAAATAAAGATGTGATTACACCAATACGGATGCTACTAGTTTGCATTGAAAGGGACAGAGATCAGTTGAAATAAAGGAAGGCTTTTAGACTTCAGGGGTTTCACACATAGAACAATAGAGTTATCCAGCTGTGAGCATGCCATATCCTGTAGGAAAGGGAGAAAATGACCTATATAAAGACATTTCAGAGATAATCAAGGCTGCCACTCACATCCACAAGCCCATGTGTACGAGGCTTCTTTCTTCTTAGTTTCATAGGGTGGGCCCACTTCCTTGGCGTCAGTAGCCAGGCTGTGCTGCAGAGATGAGGTGAGGTGGGGCCAGCGTCTCAAAGCCATGCGGGTGAGACTGCCGCCCCAGTGGGCCTGGAGGACAAACCACTGAGCCAAAGATGATTATTCTCGAGTCTTAAGATCTATTGGGGAAAAAAAATCTACTGGAATTTGTCTTGCTGGGTTGTGGGCTTTCTTGAGACACATCCCCCCTTTTTAGTTTCCTATTTCTCTTATTTGCAATGAGGATGTCTATCCTGTGCTTGTCCCAGCACTGTGTTTTGGAAGTACCTAATATGTCTGGTTTCATGAGTTCACAGTTGGAGAGGTATTGTGTCTCAGGATAAAGCACAATTTAAGTCTTACCCATACATGATTTAGAGGAGATGTAGATGATGTTTTGAGTTAGTATTGATGCCGGGTTGTATGAAGACTTTTTGGAGCTATTGGTTCACGGTGAATGTATTCTGCATGTGAGAAGTACATGAATTTGTTGGTGGTGGGAGGGTTGGCGGAAAAATGTTATGGCATGAAATTATGTTCCCCTAAAACTTATACGTTAAAGTTTTAACCTCCTGTCTGACTCTATTTGGAAAGAGGGCCTTTAAGGAGGTCATTAATGTTAAGGAGGTCATAAGGGTAGGGCCCTAATCTATAGGACTGATGTTTTTATAAGAGGAGGAAGAGGCATGGGAGAGTTTCTTTTTCTCTCAGCACATACACAGAAGAAGGGTCATGTTAAGACATAACAAGAAGGTGACTATCTTCAAGTCAGAAAGAGAGCGCTTGTCAGAAAATATTTTTTTTTATGATTTCTATCTTTATGTTGAACTTTGTGTATTATTTTTCAGGTTTCAGTGAGTTGTCTGCATTCTTTGGAAGCTCACTAAACTTCTTTAAAATAATTATTTTTGAATTATTTGTCAGGCAATTCATAGATTTCCACATTCAGGAGTTTGTTAGTGAAATTTTATTGTCTTCCTTCTGGGTTGTCTTTCTTCCCAACTTTTTGTGTTCTTTGTAGCCTTGATTGGTGTCTGCTCACTAGAAGAAGCAGTGACTTCCTCATAGCCTTTACATACCGGATTCAGTAGGGAAGGAGTTTTATCTGTGGGTGGGCATGAGGCTGCCGTCTAGGATGGGGTGTGCAGTGGCACCCATCCAGGAGGCACCCAGGTCCAGTGAGTGCTGGATTTAGGAGAATGTATGGGTACCAGTTCTGGGAGGTGGGGCATGGTAACACCTGGTTCCAGAAGCATATGTGGGCACGTGGGCAATTGGATTTGGGGCTTCCAAGTCCAGGGGTATGTGGTGGTACTAAGGGTACTTAGCAGTGTCAGCTGAGAGGTGGTGCCCGGTGGTGGCAGTTAGGGAGGGCATGCAATATCTGCAGCTCTGGAGAGATGTGGCAGTTTGAGCTCCTAGTGGCTCCAGAAGCTGGGGCTCTTACTGGTGAAGACTGTGGGGTTCCTTAGCAGCAAAGAATCTGGTCCCTGGCAGTGGGAGGACTGCTGGTGTCTTCCTATACTGCTTTTCCCCAAGGGGGAAATCAAAGCTGAAAGGATTCTTCTTACTACTGAGCTGTGCCTGGGGGAAGGGATAACGTGAAACTATTTTTTCCCACTCTCTTGTATACAGTTATCCTTAGTTCTTTTGCCCCACTGGTTTGTTGCAATTTCTAAGCTGGACTGTGAAACTTTTCCAGAGTTCTTTTTATTCTAGAAGTGGTTAGGTCATAGTTTTTAGTGGAGAACAAGGTCTGGGACCTCCTAGTTGGCTATCTTGCTCTGCCTCTTTTTTGTCTATAGCCGGTAATCCTACGGGCAAGACACATTGCTGTACATCCTTCACCATAAAATTATTTCCTTGGTCAGAAGTTCTATTATATGAGAAGCTGTAATGATGAATAAGGAATGCCACAAATTCCAGTTGTAGCAGAGACATTTTGAGCACAGAAAATAAATTTGTATGAGGAATATATTTCCATTCCTGTGACAAAAATGGTTGCTTCCTCCCTGATTGAAAGAGCCAATCTCACCCTTCTGGTAACCTTGGGAAAGGTTCTACATCAGAGGCTCAATTTTAATCTTTGCTGTTGGCAGTTTGGCCTCTCCCTTTGAGCCATAGCCACTTTGTATATGTGCCCATTAAGCAATGACCAGGGTGGTTGTTCTATGAAGGAATTTGAGTCTCATTAATTTCCTGGAAGTGGTGAGTGATTGGAGGGGTTGCTGAGGAGAAATGGCCTCCCTTGTGAAGCAGTTTACAAAGAGAACATTCTTTAAAGTTTATGAGCCCTTTGTAGAACATTTGGAAAATACCAAAAAGCATATGGAAGAAACAAATTAAGAGTGGTTCTAGAAAGGCAAAGCATTCATCTATACATTGTTAGATAGATTTTTGTTAATCATAAAAAGAAACCCTGGATTTTGAAAATAGTTATTTCCCAAAGCTACTATTTTACCTACATTTTAAATCTATGGCCTTGACTGCTAAAAAGATGGTTCACATAATTATATCTATGAATGCAGGCATGAGCATCTGCTGAGCACGGCTTGGAAATTGACAATTAGCAGTAAATCAAAGGATTCAGACAGCCTAATGTTAACATCATCATTAAAATGAACAAGAAGATTACATTGATCAAATATGAAAAGAGTACTTAAAACATTGAATCTATGGGCTTTCCTGCAAATTATTACCTCAGAAGGCTATGTGATCATCTCTCCTTTTCAACTAATTGCCTGCACTCAGATGATTTTATTGATGCATTATAATTCAAGATTCAATTTTAAAGTATTAAAATAGCAGCTTGTTTAAAAGGAACTATGCTTTTTCTCTATCCAGTTTTGTTCATTTTGATCTTAGACTTTAAGAGTTTGGAGTATTCTGGAATACACTCCTCAAAAAGAACTTGAGCAACACATCTTGGGAAACACTGGTGTACTTCAAATGGCCTTTCACATAGGCCTTTAAAAACCCAGGGTCTCCTTCTTCCACCCTCACTGTTGTTTAACATTGTTCTTTTAGTTCTGGCCAAGGCAATATGCTCTAAAAAAGAAATAAAACATAATTAAATGAAGAAAGAAATTAAAAAAATTATCACTGCTTTCTGAAACGTTCTGATTTCACAAATGAGGGAATTGAGCACAAAGGGATCAATTGACAAGACCAAGGTTTAATAGCTCATTAATGAAAAAGCTAAGATAATAGAGCTAAGGTTTAGAAAAGTGGTAGAGATAGACTTTTTGTGCATGGTTTATAATCTACAGAGATAAGGTGCAGAAGACATAATTTTAAGACTAATCTTTAGACATGGGGTCATTTATTTTACATTCAGTAAATTTCTCTGAGAGTGCCTACTTACACAGGGAGACACTGTGCTGGGCTCTGGGGAGGAAAACACGGCCAAGGCAGATGCCATGCATCCCTGCTCATAAATTGCTTTCATTCTAGCAGGGTTGCAGATGTTTCAAATGTTTGGCCAAAATTAATTACTATTGTAATAAATACTTCCAGACAGTAAGACACAGTGCTACTAGCCCACAAGAGAGAGGGATCTGATTTTCTTGGGCAAATCAGAGTAGAAAAAACAAAAAACAAAAAACAAACAAACAAAAAAAAAAACAAAGCACAATCCCTTAAGCATTTTGGTAATCCAGGTTTTCTTTTTAATTTTTTTAACTTATTCTTTTAAAACATAGGAAATGATACAATGCTACATTTAGAAACATTGGTGGTAATGAAAAAATCATGCAATAAAGTGATCACTGGGTAAAAACATGATATAAGAAAAGTGAGATTAAAAGTCCAGATTGGGGCACCTGGGTGGCTCAGTTGTTTAAGTATCCAGCTTCAGCTCAGGTCATGATCTCATGGCTCATTAGTTTGAGCCCCATGTCAGACTGTGCTGACAGCTCAGAGCCTGAAGCCTGTTTGGGTATCCTGTGTCTCCAACTCTCTCTGTCCCCGAACCCCCATTCATGCTCTGTCTCTGTCTCTCTCTCTCTGTCTCTCTGCCTCTCTCTCTCTCTCTCTCTCTCTTTCTCTCAAAAATAAATAAACATTTGAAAAAAAAGTAGACTCCTCACCAAACTCCACACCCGAAAAACAAATAACCCAGTGAAGAAATGGGCAGAAAACATGAATAGACACTTCTCTAAAGAAGACATCCGGATGGCCAACAGGCACATGAAAAGATGCTCAACATCGCTCCTCATCAGGGAAATACAAATCAAAACCACACTCAGATATCACCTCATGCCAGTCAGAGTGGCCAAAATGAACAAATCAGGAGACTATAGATGCTGGAGAGGATGTGGAGAAACGGGAACTCTCTTGGCACTGTTGGTGGGAATGCAAACTGGTGCAGCCACTCTGGAAAACAGTGTGGAGGTTCCTCAAAAAATTAAAAATAGACCTACCCTATGACCCAGCAATAGCACTGCTAGGAATTTACCCAAGGGATACAGGAGTACTGATGCATAGGGGCACTTGTACCCCAATGTTTATAGCAGCACTCTCAACAATAGCCAAATTATGGAAAGAGCCGAAATGTCCATCAACTGATGAATGGATAAAGAAATTGTGGTTTATATACACAATGGAGTACTACGTGGCAATGAGAAAGAATGAAATATGGTCCTTTGTAGCAACATGGATGGAACTGGAGAGTGTAATGCTAAGTGAAATAAGCCATATAGAGAAGGACAGATACCATATGGTTTCACTCTTATGTGGATCCTGAGAAACTTAACAGAAACCCATGGGGGAAGGGAAGGAAAATAAAAAAAGAGGTTAGAGTGGAAGAGAGCCAAAGCATAAAAGACTCTTAAAAACTGAGAACAAACTGAGGGTTGATGGGGGGTGGGAGGGAGGGGGGGTTGGATGATGGGTATTGAGGAGGGCACCTTTTGGGATGAGCACTGGGTGTTGTATGGAAACCAATTTGACAATAAACTTCATATATTGAAAAAAAAAAAAAAGTAGACTCCAGATGAGGCAAACAGATGTTTGCTTTTCTCATTAGTAGCTCTCTCAGGAATCTTTTCCTAAGCCACATGCCTTAAGTAACATGTAGGCTGCAAGCCCCACATCACAGGCTGAATCCTGGTATAATTATGTAAGCCATTGATGACACATTAACCTTAGATGGCACTTCACATGACATGGTACAAAGCCCCACTCCATTTCTTAGGTCAGGGCTCCTTAGGCAAGAGGAGGACGTGTCAGAGAAATCAGGATGCAGCGCTGTTTGTTCAGATTCCAGCTGCTTGATCACTGTCATTGGGGGTCAAGACATACTGGCAATGTGTGAATAAATCCAGAATAATTCTACCTGTGATCCACAATAATTTCTCTCTTGAGGCAGAAAAAGAAATGCTACTAATATGGATATCAAGATTTAAGTACCTGCCAGAAATAGTTAAGACAGTGCAAAATTAATAATAATATTAATAATAAAATAATGCTATAATGCTGCAAAGCAGCTAGGCAACAAGGTATTAGTAGTATGTTATTTTTAAAACTATTTTCAATAGTAGCTTTCTCTCACACACACAAAATTCATGTAAATGAGAGACAAATGTCACTTTTGGAAAAATGGGATATTTATGCATTGATTTGTTTAAATATCTGGATAGCTAAATTTCTTTGGAGTTAGCTGATTGGTTTATGGAAGTCACTAGATGGCAGTCCCAACTAGTTAGTATGATACTACAGATCAGATTCAGATGCTTTTTAAATAGCAAAACCCAAAAGGAAGTTAGGAAACTAGGTTCATTCAGTGGTAACTCTGGGTGAGTGTTTATCTTGACATGGGGAGACAAGCTTCTAAAGGCAATACTGAAACTGTGAGAAGAGCCCAGAGTTATAGAAATTTCCAGATTTTCTACAAAGTAAGTCTCTGCAGATAGAATAATACCTTGTGTTTGTTTGGGGTGTTATGGTTTTTAAGGAACTTTCAGAAACATTTTTCTGATTTAATTCTCACAAAAGCCTTGGGTTTTAGGTATGGTTGGTATGATTATCCTCATTTTACAAAAAAGCTAGAGTCTCTTCAGGCCAGTAGTTTTAAAACACTAAGGCTCTTGGTAACACATAAAGAGCTCGGGCGCACTGCCTCTGTACCTTTTTGATAAAAATCTCACTGTTCTATCGTTTCCTTCTCTATTACATCTGTTGTGTCATTTTAATTTCATTGTAGAAGGAACTATTTAAATATTTTGTGACCTAGAAAAATAATTTGTCATTAGCTTTCAAAATTGTAGCCCTCTTTTATTTTTTTTATTTTTTTTTTTATATATGAAATTTATTGACAAATTGGTTTCCATACAACACCCAGTGCTCATCCCAAAAGGTGCCCTCCTGTAGCCCTCTTTTAATTGACGGATTCCTATCAAAATAAGGTGGCTCCTTCTATTTTCTTGTAAGCCAGCTCAACTGAACTCAATATGCTGTTACTGAGTGCCCTACTGTGAGCCAGGTAGCATTTTAGGTGCTAGTGGTAATAACATGAATGAGAGATCTTTGAGCAGCTCACGATCGTGCCAAGAAAAGAAGCAGGAAAAATCTGACAGTAATACAATGTGATAAGTGCAATATTAACAGTTTGAGCAAAATGCTAGGGAGCACAGAAGCCTGAACGATTAATTCTGCCTGGGGAGGAAGCTTCACTGAACTGGCAACAGAAAAGAGATGGAAAAAAAAAAAATGAGTGCTCTGATTTAAGCCTTTTATTCTGTCTTCAGGAAATGTGGGGAAAGGCAACATTCAGAAAACAAATACTCTAAGATTCTTAAAAAAGATGTCTAATGACTTATAGAGTAAGAATCACCTAGTTTAGAAGTTGCCCCAAGGTAATTAAATACACACTGAAAATCTTGAAAATCTTAGTAGCCTCTCAAAGAGATGTCTACATCACATTTATCATAGTGAGCCAAACAATAGATGCTATCTGTGCCCTTAGTGCCAGATCTACAAGCCTAGACTAGTGGTATGCTGGTGAATATTTAATAACTGGCTCTCTTATAAACAAAATCCTTGATTTGTAGCATTTGTTGGTTTTTGTGGCATAAATATACCCATCATGGTCAATTTTAAATTTTCAATATAATGTCACCAAATGAAGAGTTGAGAAGTATTGCTCACAGTTGGCCCTCATGAACCAGCATGAGACATTTTGAGCAGGTAAGAGGTCCAGAACTCAGTGCCTAGACTCATACTCATGGCATAACAGAAAACACTCAGTTAGCAATTCCACTTCTGGCATGGTCACTAAAAAGCTGTGAACTCAGGTGATCACCTACACTCTGACATTAATTTGCTTACAATCTGTTGAGCACCTTGTGCTAGGTGGTATGTCAGCTACTTTACAGACATGTTTTGGAGACTCTGTACAGTTCTGAAAGGTAGGCATGATTATGCCCATTTTTCAGATGAGAAACTGAAGCTAACAGACATTAAGTGATTTCTTTCCTGATGCAATAATGAGTACAAGCAATACGAACCACTATGGAACTTGAAATACTATTATATTGTTAGAACAAATTAAAACGCCCATGCTATGTTCCAGCAATTTGAGCTATTAGAAGATTTGTTTTAGGAAAGATATTCGTTTTTAAAATGTACATAGCACTTTTTATTTATTTTGAGAGGGAGGGGGCAGACAGAGAGAGAGAGAGAGAGAGGGAGAGACAGACTCCCAAGCAAGCTCTATGCTGGTAGTGCAGAACCCAACACAGGGCTTGATCTCACCAGCCCTGAAATCATGACTTGAGCCAAAATCAAGAGTTGGATACTTAACCCACTAAGCCACCCAAGTGCCCCATACATAGCACTCTAATTCTAGATCCATCCTCATTTGCTCTGTCAGTTCTGCCATTTCTTGGGAATCCAGGAAGAGTTGCCTAAAGACTAGTTTGTTGAAATGTTTGCCTTTATTTAAAACGTTCTGAAAAGTTTTATAGTGTTATTGCTCATAAAATACTCATACTAAGACTGCAGAATTTTTTTATAATGTTAACACTTATTCACTTAAAAATACAGTAGGTACAAAGAGTAAAACGAAATAGGAAAATATCATTTTCCCATTAGATAACACTTGCTGTTGTTAAAAAGCTACAAAAGTATAGAAATAGAATTTTTAAGTTGTACAGAGAGATACAAAACACACTATGACAGCTATTCCCCTCTCAACACGTCTTTTCCCCCATAGGTAGTTACTATTCTGGGAAAGATAATTCTTAGAATCTCTCTCCCCCTCTCTCTCTTTCATATCATGAGAAAATAGAGCATATAGTTTATGCATGATGATCTTTACCCCTATTTTTGGCATGATTTTTGTATGATTTTTAGATAATTTTAGAAAGTACTTTTTTCTGTTCACAAAGTGCAAGTCATTTTTATGGCTGTGTGTGGCATGTCCCCATATCATATGATCATCAATAGCAGAATCATTTAATATCCATAACTAAGAGATTTTATAAAAGTTACAATAGCTCTTCAATATTTCTTCCTAAGCTGTTACTTTTATTATGAATTAATTTGTAATAATCCATTACAACCGTAATAATAATAATTACTGTGTTTGGTTGCAATAATTTTACCGAGGTAATTGTCAGTATTATTCATGGCTTCCATAAATGGTGAATACTAGTTCTTCTGTATCTTAACAACATGGCCTACATGCCCTGGAAGTTCTAGCCCCAGATACCTTTCTGGTCCCTTCTCCTACTATTTCCTGCTCCTTCTTTTCTTTTCCAACAACATTGGTCTTGTTTTTCCTCAAAAAATGCCAGATACACTCAAGCTTCAGAGGATTTGCTTTCATTTTTCCCTATGTTGAGAATGTTTTCCCTCCGGATATCAGAATGCATGGCTCTCTCACCCCCTTCAGGTCTTCACTCCAATGCAACCTCAGCGAGTCCTTTCCTGCATATTTCACTTAAAATTCTAATCTACCCACTACATTGCTTATTCTGTTTATGGTTACTGCATACTTTTCTCTTAACCATTCACTTAGCAAGCCTCTTGGTCCTCTGTCCCAGGGCTGACCCCTGGGGTGACATGAGAGCTAGATCACCCTGTCCTGCATGAGGAGCTGGATACTCCATAGGTGAGAAATCAGGAAAAAATATTTCTCTGCTAATGAAGTAAGAAAATTTCCTCCCCCCTTCTCCCCTCCCTCTCCCCCTCCTCCTATTCCTCCAAAAATAAATGGGATTGAATCCTAACTCCAACCTTTGGTGTATAAATAAAAATCTCTCCAAGAGTCAGTCCTTATGTCTCTGCTTTTCCAATGTAAGGATATTTTCATATTTTGGGGCCTCATTCCTCCTTGAAATCTAAATACTTAGAGGGATAGCCTTCAGTTTTCCTTGTACCCTGGGGCTTAATATAGGGACCTCCTCTAGGCTGTATCAGAGCATTTAACTAGACAGATGGCTAGAGATATAATTCTTATATCCTACGAAAACTATCAAGAGGCTAGGTTTCTTTACAAGAATATTGAGAAATTCAGGGAAGTTTTCTCTCACTGTGGAACTGCTAGTGAATACTGGCTTTCAACAACTCAAAGGTTGTTACTGCACTTCATTGATTCATTGCACACGTGCAAATCTTACCCAGGGTGTCAAGGAAAATGTAAATAAAAACTTGTTTCCTTGTCATATTAAAATTACTGTTTATAATTTTATAGCATAAATGCAGAACCAGGTCTTCTCTAGAACAATAATCACAACAATCCTAGAATGTGATCTCTCCAAATATTGATTGCAATCCTGCCTTACACATTATGCCACCAATGGGGGAACACAGGAAAAGGGTCTATGGATTGAACAAGAACTGTCACTCGAGAAATGTTTATCCTTTCTCTGGTATAGCTTAAAGCTGACTGGGGAGAGCACATATCACCACATTGATTATAAGCAAGAAACGATATCAGTCTGAAGGTTGATTGGCCTTGTAGGGTAATTGTCTTGAAAGATGGGGGCAGGCAAACTTGAAGGATAGCCTGATATGTGGCAAGAAGCCTGCAAAGAGGATGAGACATCTGCCCTGGGTACCAGAATTAGGGAGCTCTTGGTAAAGGAAATCTACTGCTACCACCACTGTCCTTGGGTGCTGTAAACTGGAGAAGGAGGCTGCGGTCAACAATAGTTGAAGTAGAATAATGAGAGCTAACCCTTGGGCCTACATATATGGCTCAAGTGCAAAGATCATAGTGGTCCTTTAGTAGCTGTGAGCCCTAGTTGTTCAATGTGTGCTGTGAGTGAGATTCACTCAATATAGGCAATTTAGTGCTATTCCAACAGCCTAATCTTGTGTGACAGCATGAAAGAAATCCAATGCTGACTAGTGAGAGTTATCTTATCACCAGGTCACCCTTCCAAAATTAGGCCCCAGGGTCTTTGGATGACTATATGGTCAACCTCACACATTATGGTGGTGGTGGTAGAGTTGGACAATACCCTGACAATAGCCTGAAGAACAATGGACCTACAGGAATCCTGGGCTAAATTAAGCATTCCATCCTGAGGCTACTGTGGGCCCTGGCTCATCCCAGGCACTGGAGACTTTTTCATGTTGAGGAAGTTCCCTTTTATTCCTAGTTTGTTGATTGCTTTTATCATGAGAGGGTGTTGAATTTTGTCAAATGCTTTTTCCATGTCTATTGAGAAGACCATGTGGTTTTTGTCCTTCATTCTATTGCTATGGTTTATTAATTGATTTTTGATTGTTAAACCAAGCTTGGATAAATTGTTGGGTTTAGTTTGCTAGTATTTTGTGGAGGATTTTTACACCTATATTCATAAGAAGTGCAGATTTCTCCCGCTTTCTGAAAGTAGAGCATCCCTAAGAAATCTTTCAGAAGCTGAAATGGCATAAAGCAGATATGCAATTAATTTATGTAGAAAAAATTTTGAGCATTCTTGGACCTGAAAAGTAACCTTTGTTAGGCTTTTCTGATACCTTAGGAAACATTTTGGTAACTGATACACACAATAAATTGAGATAAAGCACAGATAGATGCTCACAGACACAGTCAAGAACTATAACAGCTTTACTCTAAGATGCTGAGTGTAGTTCTAGGGTGGGAGCTTGGTTATGGAACGCTTACTGCTCTGTGTGCATGCTGCCTCCATAAGGAATGGCTTGCTGCAAAACAAAAGCTGAATGCTATTTTTGCTTTTCACCTTTTTTTTTCATAAAAGCAAAATTCTTCTTTGGATTTCTTTCAGTTAGCAAAAATAGGCACAAATTTAGGTCTTTTGCAAAAGCAAAATTACATAATAAGAACTTGAAAAAAGTTGGGGATACCTGTTTTGGTCTATAGTTTTCTTGTGATGCCTTTGGTATTGGTATTGGCATTGGCATCAGGGTAATACTGGCATCATAGAATGAGTTGAGAAGTGTTCCCTTTTCTATTGTTTGGAACAGTTTGAAAAGAATTTTTCTTTAAATATTTGGTAAAATTTATCAGCCGTGTCATCTAGATTTGAATTTCTTTTCATGGAAAGTCTTATTACTAATTCACTTTTTACTTATTATGGATCTTATCAGATTTTTATAATTTCTTAAATCATTTTTGATAGTTCATGACTTTCTAAGAATTTAGATGGTAGATTGAGTCTATTAGAAACGAATTTTCTCAGTTTTTGTTTATAGGGAAACGACTTTATTTTGCCTTTATTTCTGAATGATAGTTTTGCTAGATACAAGATACTTGGATGATAGTTTTATTTATTTATTTTTATTTCAGCTCTTTGAATGTGTTATCCCATTGCTTTCTGACCTCCATTGTTTCTGATGTGAAGCCTCAGCTTTTAATTTACAGGGGCTCCCTTGTATGGGATGAGTCTTTTTCTCTTATTGCTTTCAGGATTTTTTCTTTCTCTCTGCTTTTGAACATTATCACTATGATATGTCTGGATGTAAATCTTTTGCATTAGGTCATTGAGTGTTTGGATGTGTAGGTTAATGTTTTTCCTTAAACTTGTGAAATTTTCAGCCATTATTTCTTTAAATATTTTCTGCTTCTGTCATTCTCTTCTCTCTCCCAATACTCTTATTGCACAAACAGTGGTACACTTGAGACTGTCCTCTAACTTTCTCAGACTGTTAAATTTTTTTTTTTTATTATTTTTTCCTCTATTCTTCAAGTTTGGTTCTTCAACTTTGCTGATTCTTTTCTGTCAGCCCTTTCAAGTTCTAATAAAACTTTCATTTTAGTTACTTACTTGTCATTATACCTTCCTTTACTTATTTAAGCATTGTTTCCTTTAGCTCTTTTTTAAATTTTTTTAATGTTTTTTATTTATTTTTGAGACAGAGAGAGACAGAGCATGAATGGGGGAGGGTCAGAGAGAGAGGGAGACACAGAACCTGAAGCAGGCTCCAGGCTCTGAGCTGTGAGCACAGAGCCCGACACGGGGCTCGAACTCACGGACTGTGAGATCATGACCTGAGCCGAAGTTGGACCCTCAACCGACTGAGCCACCCAGGCGCCCCTAGTTCTTTGAACATATGAGTAATAGCTACTCAAAAGTCTTTGGTTGCTAAGTTGGACATCTGGACCCTGTCAAAGGCAGATGTTGACTGCTTTTCCCCCTACTTATAGATCATTCTTTCCTGTTCCTTCGCATGTCTTTTATTTTTTTGTTGTTGTTGAAAAGTGAAATTTTTAGATAATATAACAATTCTGGAAACTGATACCTTTTTTCTGAGGCCTTTTGTTATTTGCTTGCTTAATATTTTACTGATTTGGCTGAACCATTGTAGTGAGGTCTGTTTCCCCTCAAGTATTCAGCTTGGAGAATGCAGTCTTGGGTACGCTCCCAATCATCCAGGGATGACCATGATTTGGCCTCTTTTTTACTGTCTCTTCCCTTGATATTGTTGTTAAGGTCTTTGTCCCTGTTGGTATCACAACCAGCTGTTAGCCTCTACCAATTTCATGCTATTTGCTCTATTGTTCTTGACAATGTTCCTGGGAGGAATTACTCTACACTCTGATCTATTTAAACTCAGTCCCCTTTACAGGATAGTCTTTGAGGCCAGTCTATGTGGTTTATTCTAACCCTGGGGTGGGGTGGGGCTCTCCTTAACAATTTTTATCCTAGTTATCTCTGGAAAACTTCCATTGGTCTACAGTTTAATTCATTGCTCTCATGGAGCTACCAGCCTCCTCTTAATTGTTTATCATCAAAATCTTCATTAATCTTGATGATATATTTAGATTTGAACTTCTTCATACTCTGTTCCAAATAAACTGAGTTCCCATCGGGACAGCTTCAGAACTCTCTGCTTTTATATTCTGCCTTGCCCCTCAGCAAAATCCCTACACCATTATTCTGGATGTGGAAGCAGGGTCAGTGGCCACTTCTCTTAGAGTGGTGTGCCTGCTTTATGAGCAGGGTATTAAGTGGGGATTTCTTACAGTGAAATCTCTGCCCTACATGTTTGCTGGAGCAAGATCAATGGGGTCCCAGTATTCTCAGCCTTCTGCATCTGGGATAGAGCCTCTGACCTACAAGTGAGGGCTGAGTAGCAGAAAGCGATCCTTGACCTCTTTTCTGCACTTGCCTGGATTCAGCCTTTAAAACACAGAGCTGGGGGCACCTGGGTGGTTCGGTCAGTTACCCACCCCCCCACCTCTCTCCTGCTTGTGCTCTGTCTGTCTGCCTCTGTCTCAAAAATGAACAAACATTAAAAAATAAAATGAAATAATACAGAGAGCTGGAGGGGATAAATGCTGGCAGCCTGACCCCCTCTGGGAGACACCACAACCTGGACTGGGAGTTGGGGGGAAGGAATTTCCATTTCTTGGCCACAGCCATGTAAGTGGAACTTCCATTTTGAAGTTGACGTCATGGCTGAAATGTACACGTTCTGACTGTTCTTACAGAGATCTAATAGATTTTTTTTAACTGAATGTTTTCATTTTCTATATGCCCTTAGGATAATTTAGAGACTTCAAATCGTATTTAAACATTTTATTTTCAGCAGTTATGGTTGTATTTGCAATGAAGAGTTTCCATAGAATTCATATCATCATTTTCATATTTCATATGATACTCAAATAGTAATAGAAGTTAAAATTTGTTGAACAGTTAGTATTGCCAGAGAGAAGCTTCAGAATTTTACATGTTTTAACTCATTGAATTTTCACCTCAAATTTATGAAGTAGCTAATATTATGGCTCCCATTTTATAGATAAAGAAACTGAGGGACACAAAGTTTAAGTAGTTTAACACAAGCTGTTAGTGGAGAGCAGATTTTGAATCCGAGCAGTCTGGTCCCTGAGTTCATGCACTCAAACATTTTGCTATTTTCACCATTTGTCAAATAATTCAAAGCCTCCAATTTGCTGACACCTACACATAATCACACCAAACCCCCTTCATATTATAATTAAATATTTGCTCCCACATAATAAAAGTCTTTCAAACTACTTTTACTCAGAAATTAGAATTTTAAAATATGTACAAAAAGGGTCTTCTTTCTAAGTCAAAGGGTCAATTTTGGTTCCTTCTTTAGCATCTATACCTAGACCACCTTCCACTTGTTGGTGAAGCTTGAGTCACTTCTAATGGTAGATAAAACTAATTCTAAATGTTTAATGAATCTTAAGTTTAAAATTCTAGGGGCACCTGGTGGCTCAGTCGGTTAAGCATCCTGCTCCAGCTCAGGTCATGATCTCATGCTTTGTGAGTTTGAGACTCACATTGGGCTCTCTGCTGTCATCACAGAGCCTGCTTCAGTTCATCTGTTCCCCTCTCCTCCCCTCCCTCTCCGTATCTCAAAAATAAATAAACTTAAAATTCTACAGGGTCAAGAGGTTACCACACAACTCAGAACCAGATTTTTCTACGTAGCTTACTTAACTACCACTTCCTTAAGAAAATAGCATTGTCAAAGCTGAAGTGATATTCCCAAAGTCTAAAAACATTTTAATAAAACTCATATTGAGTGTTATGGACTAGATTGTGTTCATTCCCTCAAAATTCATATGTTGAGCCCTAATCCCATATTTGACTATATACTGAAGATCGGGACTTTAGGGAGGTAATGAAGGTTAATTAAGGTCATAAGGATGGGCTCCAAGTCCAATAAGACTGATGCATTTTTTCAGTAAGATTTTATTTTTTAAGTAATCTGTACATCTTGCGTGGGGCTCAAACTCATGACCTCAACATCAGGAATTGGGTGCTCTAGAACTGAGCCCACCAGGCACCTCAGGACTGATGTCTTTATAAGAAAAGGAAGAGACATAAGAGATTGCTCTTTCTCCCCATGCCACATACAGAGAAGAGACCATGTGAGGACACAGACAGAAGGTGGGTTTCTCCAAGTCAGGAAAAGTGAAGTGTCCTCACCGAAACAAACCTTGACGACATCTTGATCTTGGACTTCCAGAGTCTAGAACTGGAAGAAAATAGATTCTTGTTGTTTAAGCCGCCCAGTCTGTAGCATTTTTGTTATGGCAGCTATAGCTAACTAATACATTAAGCTTAACCCATATTATTTAGAAAGCAGCTATACTCATCACTAGACCACCAATGCTTGCTGCCCATATTAGTTGAAGAAATGAGTAAATAGAAAGAGAACTGAAAGAAAAGTCAAAGCTTTGTTATTTTAGCTTCATCAGGACATTCAATTTTTGCCATTTATTTGGAGTCTACTACCTATAAACTTAAACCTTATTTGGTCAAACCCATCATTGAGTTGTACACATATTTAGAGAAGAGATTTGAAAGTCAATTCTCATATAACTGGGCTTCTTTGGAAAGCAGCATCCAAGCATTACCACCTTGTGGAAAAAATTGAAGTATTTATGGCAGTATATACTCCAATATCTAAGTTTTCCTGAAGGTTAAATTTTCTCTTTAGCCATCTACATATGGAGGCTCTACTTAGGGCATAGCTTATGCACTCAACTACATGTCTTTTGTGGGGAACAAATAAAAAAAAAGCCAAGTTCTTGGCTTTTCTTTTATTTTGAAATTGCCATGTCGTGTTCTTCTCTTATTATTTTTCTAACTCCAAATGAATTTTAAAGCCACTCTAGAAAACAGTATGGAGGTTCCTCAAAAAATTAAAAATAGAGCTACCCTAAAACCCACTAATTGCACCACTAGGTATTTACCCAAAGGATACAGGAGTACCGTTTTGAAGGGACACACACAATGTTTATAGTAGCACTATTGACAATAGCCAAAGTATGGAAAGAGCCCAAATGTCAATCAATTAATGAATGGATAAAGAAGATGTGGTATACACACACACACACACACACACATTTACACACACAATGGAATATTACTTGACAATCAAAAAGAATGAAATCTTGCCATTTGCAACAACGTGGATGGAACTAGAGTGTATTATGCTAAGTGAAACAAATCAGAGAAAGACAAATATCATATGACTTCACTCATATGTGGAATTTAAGATACAAAACAGATGAACATAAGGGAAGGGAAGAAAAAATAAAAACAGGGAGGGAGATAAACCATAAGAGACTCTTAAATACAGAGAACAAACTGAGGGTGGCTGGAGGGGTTTTGGGTGGGGGGATGGGCTAAATGGTCAAGGGGCATTAAGGAGGACACTTTGTTGGGATGAACACTAGGTGTTATATGTAACTGATGAATCATTAAATTCTATTCCTGAAATCATTATTACACTATATGTTAACTAACTTGTATTTAAATTTAAAAAGGAAGGAAGGAAGGAAGGAAGGAAGGAAGGAAGGAAGGAAGGAAGGAAGGAAGGAAGGAAGGAAGGAAAGAAAGGGAGGGAGGGAGGGAGGAAGGAAGGAAGGAAGGAAGAAAGAAAGAGGAAGAAAATCCTAAGGGGGGAAAAAACATTTAACATAAATAAATTATAACTTCCCTCTCCCATTTTCCTCTTTTGCAAGGATATGTATTAAACCAAGCAAAAAGCAGAGAAAGATTAAAGATGCAAAAGTTATGGTTGAGCTAGGCAGCCTAATGCTAAAAATTTCCTCTAGAGGAGGAAACAAGGGTGAAGAGGTGTTGCTACTTCTAAAGACGATGATTTACAAGTAGTTTAAATCTAATATGTTGTTTAAACTTATTATTTGAAAATTAAGGGTCTCTGATATTTAAAATGAATATTATTTTACAGACATTTTCATTCTTCCTCCAATAAAATCATTTTAGGGTATTGCAATCACAAAAAAACTAACTAACTAACTAACTAACTAACTAAAGCCTTTTATCCTGTGTCTATTGACATGTCTGAAGCCTGAACCTTCAGATAGCAAAGGAGGTGCATTGACTTATGCCATGGGCTTTTATCAAAAACCTTGCTCTTTCTCTCTTAGTCTCCCATGATGTCAGCTCACACCTCACTGTGGCTACCTGTCCTTTGCCATGATATGACCCAAGTGACCCTCTGACCTTGGTTCTCAGCTCTGGATAAAACTAAAATATGAAGGGAAAACCATTGGGTCTGCATCAAGGAAACTGTTCTGCCCTCTAACAACCAACACAACCACCAGCCTAAAATCTGCCTGTGACCTTAGAACTCCCTTTCCCCATCAAAACCAGATCTAACTCACTCCATGCAGATTGTAGCCCGTGAAGATCATGCCACACTAGCATTCTGAGGTGCAAACTCTGTCCGTCTCTACCTCTGCCAAGACTAATGAAGTAAGGTAATTTCCAAAACGATGATTTACATTTTTCTTTCTGTATTTCCTTATTTCCATAACCTGCCTTCAAACAACTAGCAGACACCATGGCTCCCTTGTGTGAGGGGAGGTCTGTGGCATGGAAGAAAACAGAATGTACATGCAAGAATGAAGGGCACATCATATCGTGGCTTTTAATTTTTGGAGTCTAAGCCCTCTGAGGAGGTTGTGGTAGGCTTCTGAAGGTGAGAAGAGAAGGGCATATTAAAGCAAAACTCAAAAGAAGGAGAATCTCCTTCAGGAAAAGAGTGAGCCTCTGAGACTGGAGATGGCAAAATCTCCTTTTCAGTACCTGTAAGTGTGGGGTAGATCCTGAGTAAGGAATGGCTGTATGGTTTCCCAAAGATTCATTTGTTCTTCACAAGGATGAGAGCCACAGACCTGCAGAGGGTGGACAACAATGGCACAATGGGAGTTTCTGAGGTAACTAGCACAGATGCTTTATGGTTGGAGTCTTTGGAATGCCTTGCTAACAGATAAAACCATCAGGGTCATTATAGTAAAGTGGTTGAAGTTAAATTTTAAACCAGTCTGGCCAGGTGAGGATTCGGGTTTGAAATCAACATATTGGACTCATTCAGATTTTAAACTAAGATTTCTGTGCACTCCATGGAAAGGTACCCATACATGCAACTGTCCCTACAGTTTGGCATTCCTAAACAATAGACTTAGAGATTCAACAATAGAGATTCAGACTTAGAAAGGAATCTCAATCCTTATCAGTATGAGACACTGACTTCCTCCACAAGAAACACCATCAAATCCCTTGCAGATGCAGGTGTCACCTCTAGAGGCCCTCCAAAGAAGAAGCTTCACTCAGGGAGATTTGGTCTCCGAAAGCCTGGATCACTGAACATATACTTACTTCGGACAGATGAGATAGAACAGTGGTGTTGATTGGTTGGGAAAGGTAAAAGAAAGAAAAAAAAAAAGGTGGAGGTGGAGAAATAAAATAAAAATATGAATAAGAACATAAGAACCCACATTAAACTTTAGTTTTAAACAAAGGACGTCACAGACTGTTTTATACCCATGGTACCCAGGATTTCTTAACATATTTGCCTTTGTTCTTGCCATCTTTGGGGAGAGTTAGAGGTATTCTGAGTGCCCAAATACCAAAAGTATTTGACTCTTTCCTTTAGCAGACTTTAAACAAATGTGACCTGAAGTCAGGTGTTTTGTTTTTTGTTTTTTTTCATAGACATATTATCAGTGTCTATTCCAGACATATAATAGATACCAAGAATTTTGTTGAGTGAATATATGGGCCATATTTTCAGCCTTAGAGAGTGACAATGAGGGGGGACAAGATTAAGAAGATGAATTAAAATCAATTAATTAATTATGAAGATGAATAATTTAAATGAACATTGATAAGAAATAACCTAATACAGTTTTCTCAAGCACCAAGAAAATTATTTCAATTATATGCCTTTTCTCCACATTTTCTTATGGACTTTGGTGGAGAGTATGGATCTCCTGGTTTTGTTTTTTTTTTAATTTTTTTTTTCAACGTTTATTTATTTTTGGGACAGTGAGAGACAGAGCATGAACGGGGGAGGGGCAGAGAGAGAGGGAGACACAGAATCGGAAACAGGCTCCAGGCTCCGAGCCATCAGCCCAGAGCCTGACGCGGGGCTCAAACTCACGGACCGCGAGATCGTGACCTGGCTGAAGTCGGACGCTTAACCGACTGCGCCACCCAGGCGCCCCTGGATCTCCTGGTTTTAAGCATTGATCTTGTACTTATGAACTTTGTGACTCAGTGCTCTCTGGATCTGAGTTTCTTCTGTAATAAACTAGTTATAATAGCATTGTTGTTAAAAACTAGATAAAATAGTACCTGTAAAAATATATTATAAACTAAAAAATATTGTATAGTGCTAGGGTGATATTATCACAAATATCACAATGCTGCCTTCTCTCCTGTTGAGATAAAAGACCTGATAAAACAAATTCATTTTCTGAGGATCTAAATATCTGATTGTATTGCACTTACACACATGCACACACACACACACACACACACACAATCACAAACACAAATCCTACCACACCCCACACACACATCACTGCTCTGAAAACATTAAATTAAATTTTTTTCCATATGGCTCAGAACATCTGGTGATTAACAGTTAAATAAAATTAACAAGGCCTTCCATTTTTATTAGGCACATAGTCATCCATTGGAAGCAATAGCTATTTCCAAAAGATCTCTGTTTTCTAGTTCCCGTAAGTTCCAAGTTTCCCTGGCTGACCTGGCTTTGAACCTTGCTCCCTTGTAGATAAAGGGAAAGTCTTTGGCTTACTATGAAGGAGCCAACCTTTCTCCATGCATCTCATTGTGAGACTTCCATGCATCCCTGCTGTGCTTGCTATAAATCAGAGGACCTTCAGCTTTGATGTTTACTGCTTTTTATTTTTTTTATTTCTTTTTGTCTGCACTACCAAATATCCTAATTGTGTGTGTGTGTGTGCGCGTGTGTGTCTGTGTGTATTATGTGTGACAAGCTTGTTCTATAGTGCATGTTAATGACTTTTTTAGCCATGGGCATTTTATTGTAGTAGCATCATGTTCAAACTGAGAAATAATTTATATTCCACCATGCCCTGGCAACATTCATTGCTACTAATATGGAAATAGTGTGGAAATGGACATTTTCTTGTGACATATTGCTTAATAAATTATAAACATTATCCTATCAGAACTGACACTGGTACATAAATGACAACGTAAATGACCATTTGCAATATCAGGTGGCTTATGGTTCAGCATGAATATTTATTATGATTTAATATGAATACTTAATATCCAGTATAAAAGGTTGTATATGCCATTACCAGTAAAATTAAAGGTGCTTTGGTGATTTTAACATTTAAAAGTCATAGAGTTTAATAGCCTCACTAGGATCTTCATATTCTAAATGATTGATTTTAAAGCTCCATAGGCTTCAAGAGGTGACTAGAGAACTCATTTCAATTGCATTAAACTACAAAGAAAATGTATCTTTAGACACCATCTGGCTACTTATCAAAACAGATATGTAAGAACATTTTCACACTTACCGTTTCAAATGAAATGAATGCAGAGTAAAAATTATTTCCTTAATAGAGTAGGTAAAAATATATGCTGACTATTTTTCTGACTTTTAAAATTCTTCCTTTGCCATTTAACCACAAGTGTTATTTTACAGTTACTAGCACCCAAGGAGCTATTTTATTTATTTATTTATTTATTTTTTTTTTATTTTTTTTTCAACGTTTCTTTATTTTTGGGACAGAGAGAGACAGAGCATGAACGGGGGAGGGGCAGAGAGAGAGGGAGACACAGAATCGGAAACAGGCTCCAGGCTCTGAGCCATCAGCCCAGAGCCCGACGCGGGGCTCGAACTCACGGACCGCAAGATCGTGACCTGGCTGAAGTCGGACGCTTAACCGACTGCGCCACCCAGGCGCCCCGCAAGGAGCTATTTTAAAGTTCTCTAACTCATTTACCCATTTTCTAGATGAGGAAACTGGCCTTTGAAGACAAGCAACTTGCCCCTGGTTTTGTTAGCTAGGTGGTAGCTTCCAGAAAATGCAGCTTTCTGCAGTTTTCACATATCGTGTTACACTTCCACTGTGCTGAGAGAACAGACAGATTTGGCAATGTCACAAGTCTCTTAGACCTAGGAATCTGACCATTTCTTAAGTGATTTGTATGTGTTCATGGGTGGCTCGATATAATAAAACAACAACCACAACAACAACTACAATGTGTAAAGTACTTTATAGAGGACTTTTCACATTCAATATATTCCTGAATTCTTAGAACTGATGATCTTTCCACTGCACTGTTTTTGTCTTCTTAATCCAGAGCCATTAATAATTTCGGTGTTTATAATTACTTTGGGAGACTAAAGCTTCTTGTGGTTGCATTGAAAAGAGTCCCTATGTTTATGTGAAAAAAGTAAAACCCTGAGCCTCTTTCTTTGCGTTCTGGATTTTTGAGTTATGCCTGCTAATCAGGAGTTGTAGTGAGTACAGTCATCTACAATAGTTTATCCTGGCTTGGGGGAAGGTGTGTACCTTGACCAAAGCTATAGAAAAGAGCAGAAAGAATTGTGAGGAAGCTATGTTCAGCGATTGTCCAAGTTTGCTTTCTTAAACTATAAAGACTGAACACACTAGTTAAAAGAGCTGTGTAGACTTCAAATGGCAACTAGGCCTTTTAACAATAACACCGTCAGGCAGAAGAAGGTCTAGAGAGGGGGTGAGTATTGAGATTTCCATCTTATGGCAGGGATGGAGGTAGAAAAATACTCGTACCTCTAAAGAGAAAATAATAATTCTGCATCTGCATTATTGTCCACAAGTTCTGGATTAGGTCATGAGCCAAGAAGGAGATGGCTTGAAGGATGGTGTTTTAGTAATCTATTTCTAGATTTAGAGGCTTAAAATTATAATGCTTATTATTTCAAAGCTTGTGTGGGGCAAGAATCCTGGTGCAGCTTAGCTGAATGATCTGGTTCAGGATCTCTAATGAGGTTGTAGTCAGGATGTTGAGTGGAGCTGAAGTCATCGCAAGGCTTGACTGGGGAGAGAAGATCTTCCAACATGGCTCACTCACATGGCTGTTGGCTGGAGGGCTCAGTTCCTTACCATAAGGGCTTTTTCATAGGTCTGCATAAGTTTTTTTTATGACATGGCAGCAGGCTTGCCCCAGAATGAATGATCTGAGAGAGAGTGCCCGTTGAAGGCTATAATGCCTTTTATGACATAATCTGGGAGGTCAGCCATTCACTATCACCAATTTCTATTCATTAGAAGTCAGTCACTAAGTCATATTCAAGGGGAGGGGAATTAGGCTCCAGCATTTGGGAGATGAACTATAAAAGGATTTGTGGACATATTGGATGTCCACAGATGAGTTCATGAGTGTGTATGTAATTTAATGCTTAGAATTAGACTCATTCTGTGCTCCCAGTACCCAGCATGGTGTCTAGCTTCATGATAGGCACAATGATATGTAATAACAATGACATCATTGTTTTATGGAATTATTGAGTGCATTTGCCGTTTAAAAAAAATACTTGACATTAATCTGGCACTTAAAGAACAGGCAAGTTTGTTTTTCATAGAACTATCTATTGTGTGATTACAGGTTCCGCTTTACAACTTCCTAGCCAGACTATACTTTTAAAAATTTATTGGAGATACAATTGACATACAGCATTGTGTAAGTTGACTTACACATGACTGCCACTGTAGCATTATCTAACACTTCTTTCATGTCACATGATTATCATTTCTTCTAGGGTGGAAACAATTAAGTTCTAATCTCTAAGCAATTTTATGTTTATAATACAATTTTGTTGTCTATCAGACTACATTTTTAAATGGTTTAAGACAAATTCTCAAATAGAAATCAAACAGTAGTTTTTAAATTTTATTTTATTAATTGGATTCACTGTTTGTGGCACCTCTTTCTCAGTTGAAAGTGACATAGAAAGCAGGCATCTGACAATTTCTTACAGTTGACCTCTCTTGTGTAATTGTGAAACACAAAACATACTGGAGAAGAACATAGCACTACTCTTGACCACCACTAGATGTCCTCTGTTGGCTATTCTTGTCTGTAATAATTTTTTGCTTGATTTCTGTCCTTTTGTTTAGTTCTGTAAAATTTTATAAGCACATATATCTTAATGATTTTTTATAATAGCCATTGGAAAAGGCTGATAAAGACACAGTTAAACACTGTGAGCTAGTCTGAATTAACTGAACAGGTATGTGGAGTCCGTGAGAGATTTTCGAACTCGGTAGAGAAGTTTTTTTGACTTATTTAAACTTTTTTTAGCTACAATAGTTTTCCCAGCAATTTCCCCAAATTACTTTTTCCTTCACCCCCTTATAGTGAGTCTCTTTCCTCCCCATATTTGTATATTTCTTCATCTATAGAGATGAAGGAAAAAAAAAAGGCCACCTCCATTTAAACTGAACTGTGTCTATTTCATGTTCTTGGCTTTGAAAATTGTCTTTCATGCTATGTGCTTTTCCAGATATAGAAATAATTGGATACTGCTGTAAGTTCAAATAAAAGTATGTCTAAGTATTTCATAAGAGCAAAGGATGATAAATTGTACTAAGAGCTGGCTGCTCATGGGCAAGTGATGCTCAATAAGCACCTCAAAGTTTTAAGTTCTTCACATTTCATTTTAATTAATGGATTTGGGATAGGATCCCTCCCCTTTTTAAAAGAATCTTACTTAGACACATTTACTATGATTTCATAACCTCATAGACTATCTTTGACATAAACTATTTTGTAACTCCCTCTTTTTTTTTAATTTTTTAATGTTTATTTATTCTTGAGAGAAACAGAGTGCAAGTGGGGGAGTGGCAGAGAGAGGAGACACAGAATCCAAAGCAGGCTCCAGGCTCTGAGCTGTCAGCATAGAGCCTGCCACGGGCTCAAACTCATGGTCATGAGATCATGACCTGAGTCAAAGTCAGACTCTCAACCAACTGAGCCACCCAGGTGCTCCTATAAATCCCTCCCTTTATTCAAGCTTCAACCCTAGAGTCTAATAGAAGCATTTTAATTTTTTTCTTTTGATAATTAAATTTTATTTTATTTTTTTTCAATATATGAAGCATTTTAATTTTTATTAAATCCAGAACTTCCTCAACTTTTTTTCCCTTTTTATTCACACCTTACATCTTTAGGATATTATCTCTTTGGATATGATCTTCCCTCCTGATGGGAAATGTCTACATAAAATTCTTTTCTTCTTCTAATTCACCAGTTTTCTAACACCTGGGATGTATTCCATTAAATCACAGCTTATAGAGCAACATAAGGCATAAAATTGTATTTTTCATTATCCCTTAATGAATTAAGTGAATTTAATGGGCCATTACTAACAATATTAGTAATAATATTAATCCAAGTGTTAGGAAATTAAAAGCATGACTATACTGGAATAAAGGAGTTGGTACAGATTGGTTCCAAAGAAGTATGTCATGTGCATAATTGATCAAGTAGAGTCACTATTTACTTAGTAGATAGAGACTATGAAAGGGTTGCTAGAGAGTATAGTACTGGGATTGTAGAAGAACAACAATTTGGAAATTGCTAACCATACAGTTAAGGTGATACTTTAAAAAGAAATGAAGAAGAAAAACTCCCAGGAAGCAACAGGTCAAATGTAATACAATGTGGTTTCTGCACTTAGGTCCAACCTCTCAAAAACCCTTCTTGGAGGATTCAGTCATAAGAAACCAAAGTAGGTACAGAAATGAGAGAACGTGAAAAGATAAAAAAGGGGTATTATAAGGAAGAGATTGAGAGAGACAGAGACAGACATGCACATATGGAGAATGATTATCCATTATAAAACTCAGAACAACTTAGACAACATTCAAAGGGAAAGATTGGACAAGGGTATTGGAGGTCACATTTTTCTTTTTGGCCTACACCTTCCTCAGAGAAAGACATTACAAATTTGGGGATGAAGGGGGCTAATGTTGAAAGGAACAAAGATAATTTTCAAGAAGCTAATAAGGATATTTTTGGAGGAAATTTTGGGAGACCGTATGTGTTGCCCAATGTTGTCTTTGCAATGAGAATTTACTTTGATTCTGAAAAGCTAAGTAAGAAAGGGAGGTTTCCAAAAGAATAATTAGGAAGATTAACAGCATGGTTTTACTTCTGTGAATTTGAGCTCAGATTTTAGGCATTGAAAATAAAAAATGAAGAAAATATTAAGATATGAAGCCCTTTTCATGATTACAGATATGTGTTTCCTATAATATACACTGTGGCCAGATATTCAGAAATGACCTTCAATGGTGTGGGACAGTATGAAAGCCAAAAACAAGGAGGGATCCACCAAAAAACAAAAGCAAGTCCTGGCCAACTTGCTTTTAAGCATTTTTTTTTTTTTTTTGAGATATGGAACACAAACAGGAGGAGCAGAGAGAAGAATGAGATATATATGCTGTAATCTCGTATGGATCATCTGATCTAAACTCCAGTACTTGTAAAAAGGATATGAGTTCACCCAACCAGCCTTTGAAATAAATAACCACATGTGTAAATCAGTAAGCAGAACTCACAAAATTTCACAAAAGTGAAAAGGAAATCAGCGATAATCTGGTGTAACTTTCTTTTTATCTTCTAATGAAATCCTTTTATTGCATTCTTGATAATGAAAACCATATTTCCATTGGAACTTTTTTTTTAATTGAGTGAACTCCCTGTTTCCCCAAAATACCAGTGAATTTTCATTCATAGACTCTTCCTTGTCTCTAGGTGCTTCAGATTCACTTAGTTGAATGCAATATCCATGTCAAGGGGAATGAAAAACATGAGTCTACTGCTGAGGTGGGAGACAACATTACAGAGAAAAATAAGAATATAATCATATTCATTATGAGAAAATTTGTCTAGAAATTCAATGTGACAGCTAGATGGTAGCTTTATCATGTAAAATTACAGCTGGTATAGGTAGCAAGCCACATTATAAATGATGAAGCAAGAGTTAGGGAGGTGGAGATTCAATCTGGCAGATCTGCAACCAGAGGTAGAGGTTCAAGAACACACAGAGAGGGCCAGGGAAATGAGCAAGTACTATTGACAACCAGACTGAGGAGAGAGGCAATCTGCAACAAAGCGTACCTATAGGCCATCGGTAAATCAGTTTAGATTTACTGACTACTTTTTAAAAAAATGGTGTGGGAGCAATTTGTACAGAACAGATATGGAAAATGATTTTAATAATCACCGACATTCCTTTTTCACAAGGTAAATGTTTTATATATTATGTAACTTATATAAACATTTAATGAGTCAAAATTTAAAAAAACTAAACAGATATAGTAAAAATTACCAGAAATCACCCTACTATGAGAAAACCCTATTTACCACTTAGCGATCTTTTCCTTTAGCGCATCTTTCTATGCCCACGCATGTGCACACACAGAAATATACACACAAAATATATTATTTTGTATTAGCACTTATCTTTTCAAGTTAGTTTTTTTTTCCCCTAAACTTCTCTCTTCCTTTCCTTTTCTTTTCTAGCCTTTTGTGCCACCTCTAGGTGATCCATGTTATAAACTTCATGTGTAACTTTCCATGGGCATCTTCATGCTCAAAATAATACATGCATACAGGGTTCCCTTTAGTCACAGTTTGTTTTACGAAAGTGGGATCATATTAGATAAGTTGTTTCTGCAACTTGATGTTTTTCTTGAAGTATTTATACTTTATTTGGTGGCTCTCTAGCGCTCCCCCAAATATGGCAGTAGAGTACCCTATGATAGAAATGTGTCATGATCTATGTTGCTCATAAATGGCTTATCTTTGTCTCAGCTTTTTGCCATGATAAATGTGAAATAATCATCCTTGTGTATATAATCTTATTCACCGATGCTCTTATTTCTATGGGGTAATTTCCCAGGAGTGGGATTGCTGGGTTTACAGACATGTACCTTGTAAATTTTTAATTGACACTGCCAGATGGCTTTCCAAAAAGCCCACAACTATTCACATTTCCACCTTTTTCCCTACATCCCTGCCAGTAGTGAGATGATTACATTTATTTCATTTCTAGCAGTCTGATGGGTGAGCTGTGATTGCTGTTATTATTGTAATCTGCATTTTCTCAACTACTAGTAACTGCTTGTTCACAGGTTTGGTCATTTTTTAATTATATGCCTGAGATTAGAGTGTAAATAAAATTTTAATACATTTTTTACATCATCAGGAATAAATACAAGAGGTGAAAGAAGATAAAACTGTTAAGTATACTCCTTGTAATAGCAAGCATTCCATGAACCTCTATGGTATCACTAAATCCTGACGCAATTAGAGAGTCCACCAACATCCCAGGAGAATGGGTGAGCAGCCTTAAGAGAATTCATTCACTGGTAGAGAGCTGAAGCTCAGATAGTATCTGTTCTATGGGATATACATAATTTTTAAATTAATAAGTGGTTGGGCTAGAGGATTTAAAGATAAAAGGAAGCAATTACATGGGTGGTAGGTAAATGTGGTTGGACTCAGCATATCAATAAAAAAATGTCTAAATCCTGAGGGGTAAAGTGAAAAAGGGAGAGATGCATTGAACATTCTAGAGTCCTGGTTGGCATGAAAAGCCATAACACGGAAGCTAAGGCAAGAATGTACGTGTTCTGATGTAGAGAGTGCATATCTGGGTGAGAGGCCATGTTTGAAGGTCTTGCTCCTAGTTATCTCTAATTCTACTTCAGCCAACATCTCTCGGTATGTCTCTTGACAGCATGAGACCTGGGTAACCATCTGACTTCTCAGCTTCAAGGCCAGTAGTTTTTTCCATTACTTTGCCCATGATCATTTGTAAAATAACTAGGACTTGTTTTAGGCCAAATGCTAGGCTGGATTATTTTTTATTCTGAACCCTTTATAAGTTTACATATCTACTTTAAACTCTTATAGATTAATATATCCATATATTTCGAGGCAATCTAAAGGTGAATTTTTCAAAATCAGTTTGGCCATCTGTCTTCCACAACAGTGATAAAACATCTTTGACACCATTGATGAGAGCACGCAGGATTCCTCGAACTTCAATAATTCAAATGTGTCTAAAGGTATTGATTTTATGTTCAGTATAACAGAATTTTAAGCAGGGAGATAAAAATAAAGCAACACTAAAAATAGGTTGAATGGATTATATATATACAAAAAAAAAATTCCTTACATTACAGGTTTTGACTGAAGTTCCAAAGCATGTCTTTACATACAGATCCCCTTCACAAAGGGTAGGAAATATAGCAGCAAGGCATTTAAGAAAATTTTCTGATTGATCATTGGTTGACCACTAAGTTACACTGATACAAGGACACCCCCTAGGAAAACAAGCTTAAAAATAAAAACACAATATGCCAGACATGCCACGAGATTTCATTATGTACAATGAGTTCTCTCAGCATCAGCTTATACAAGGGTAGAAATGGATCTGTTGAGAGAGAAGCTTTTTCAACAATAACAAATAAGGAGAGTGAGGAAGACATTTGTCTTTACCTTAAGCCAAGTGAAGACTCTACCCAGAAAGGTCATCCAGAGGGGCAAAGTAATATAGCACTCCAGGGGCTAAGTCAATATCTGTAAGCCAGACCAAAAAAATTGCTGAGAATCCCAACGCCAGAAAACAATATGCAAAACAAACTTGAATTCACTCTTCTTCTAGGACAACTGAGTGGAAATGGTGGCTAATAAATGGGGCTGAAGCTGGCAGGGTAAAGAGAGAAGTTCTTCCTATGGGAAATCCCCAGTCTTACACTTCCAGCTTATAAGCCTGAAGGAATAATAAGCTAAGGAAACAGATAACTAAATGGAATAAGAATTTGGTGTTACCAGCGGTGAAGCCAAAGTGGAGGTTAAGGTGATTAAGGAACAGTTCTTTAGATGGGCAAGTCTACTCTAGACTCCGGCAGCAACCGTAAGGAGTTAATTTACCTGCAAAATCAGAGGGAACTCCTCACAAGACTGTTTTCACTTCTAACACCAGCTGCAATTTCAAGGGTCCCCAGGGCCACCCTCACTTCCAACCAGCTGGCTACAAATGGGGAGGTCCTCATGGACTCCCCAAGGTTTAATAATTTATTAGAACAATTCACAAAACGCAGGAAAGTACCATACATAAGATTATAGTTTTATTATAACAAAAGAATACAAATTAGAACCAGCCAAAGAAGAAATGCAAAGGGAAGACATGGAACTGAAAGTTACAAACTTGAAATGGTCACGTCTACGGGGCATGTTATTCTCTTGGCATTAGTGATGTGTGGTAATAAGCATATAGAGTATTGAAATCCAGGAGGCTCACTTGACTTTGGTGTCCAGAGACCTTATTAAAGGTTCATTGTTTAGGCAGGATTGATTGAATCATGGCCTGCATGGTTGAACTGGATCTCTAGCTTCATCCCTCTTGGAAGTCATCTGGCTAAAAGTTCCAACCTTTTCATCACATGGTTGTTTTTCTGGTGTGGCCAGACCTCATTTTAAGACTATTGATATTGCCCAACCCACACTGAGTCATCGCATTAACATAAATTATAAGGTGTGGTCCAAGGACCCACCATGAATGTTAAAGACACTCCTACCCTCTGAGAAATTCCAAAGGTTTAGAATTTACCTCCCACGAGCCAGCAGAAAAGGCCATACTTCTCTCTGCATAAGATTAATTCTTCACTACAGAAGTGTTTTCATTATTTCAAGGATTGCGTGTTCATATTAAAATGACACTACTTTTGTGAAATATAACTAAAAGAGACTAAAATCCAAAGACAGGGAAAGAACTAGCCCAATAAAAGGATTTGAAGCATAGGTGGGAGAATGGATAGTTGCTTATGAGTACATACTCTTGAGTTCACTTCTCAATACATCTGTTAGCTGACACAGGCTTATTTTGAAACTGCATTTGTATAAAATCAAAGTCTAAGCTCTTCCCATTATACCATGTGGTCATATTTTACATTTCTCAACAGAAATGAAGTTATAGTTTTAATTTGAAGAATGAATACAATTTTATCTGCTTAATTTTTCTTATTCAGAATAGGAAGCTTGTACCCATATATTCAAGATGTTTCATTGTATATAATCTTTAATTCATTATAGGACAACACTATGATGGAAGCTGTATGGATAATTCAGAGGACTTTCTCATGTTGAAAATTAAACTAGTGAGGAAGTTGGATTAACAATATGTTTCAATATAAACTACTTTAAAAGCCATTTTACAAAAATAAATTTAAAAAAAGATAATACTGCAGTGGAGATGTGATCCAGCTTTTGTCACTCTGCTTCACATACTCTGAATATCAACATTAATGTAAAAAACAGTTGAGTTGGTCAGAAAACCAATTTATGAAAGAGTGCTAATGAGATATAAGTCAATTCATTTCATTGTATAATAAAATGGTCATGGACTGCTCCCATATGAAAAGAATACATTGTCTTCATATGGGTAAATGGAGTTGAAAATGGAAAAGATTGCTTCCAGGGTACTTGGGTGGCTCAGTCAGTTAAGTGGCTGACTCTTGACTTTGGCTTAGGTCATGATCTCACAGTTCCTGGGATCAAGCCCCAAATCAGGCTCTGTATTGACAGTGCAGAGCCTGCTTGGGATTCTCTCTCTCCCTCTCTTTCTCTGCCCCTCCCCCATGTGTGCAAGCACATGTGTGGTGCACTCTCTCTCTTAAATAAATAAACATTTTTTAAAAATTGCTTTCATTGAACTTTTTCATATTTTGTTTAGGAAAACTTATGAGATATTATTTTTCATATAATTTGGAATTATTTTAATGATTTTTTAATTAAACAACTTAATAAGTAATTACCAAATGTCATGCTTTCTCTTTCTCCCTTTAAGATTTTAATATTCAAAGCAGAATTCATTTCAAGTATGAATTCTGTATTCCAAAACAAAACAATGGATTGGAATTCTATAAGTCCTTTTTTTTTTTTTTGACTTGTCCAAGAATGGGATACCAAGTGGTGAGGTTATGTATTTAATTGTTCCATGAAAAGTATGTATTCCAAAGAAAACCCTAAGGTTGATTTTAACCTTCCACCTTCCTGCCATGTTTCATCTGCTGCCTCCTATTCTCATCTCCTATATCTTTATTTATCTTCTACTTTTACTTCAAGTCCATGACTTCTGTCTATCCAGGCCAATCCTCTTCTGAATGTCCTGTTCAGGAGTTGACATTCTTTGGACACTTCCTGTCTCCGCTCTTTCCTACTTAAGACATTTGCCTCTTCTCAGAGCATAGGTTCATTGGTTAAGATGAATTAAACTATTATCCATTCCAGGTACCTTGTTTGAGTTTTAAGGACTTATTCTCTAAAAATAGTGGACTTAATCTAAATGCTAGAGCAGAATTCCTGGAACAAAATCACTTTTCCTACTTGGAACATACTTGATTTCCTACTCATAGAAGCAGATTTATGAGGCAGAAGAGGCAGGCTTTGAAAAGTTGGGCACTGAGTTTGCATCTCTATCACTTAATAGCTATAAGACCTAATGAAGTTAGCTAAGCTTAATATGCTTAATGAGGTTACCTACCTCATAGGTTTGTGGTGAGGATGAAATGAGATAATGTATGTAAAGTACTTCCCTCATGGTAAATGCTCTAAGGAGTGTTAGCTATTATTATTCCTATTTATCTATCATCTTAAAACACTTGGGAATATTTATGAATAGAACAGAATTCATTCTAATTTTCCAAGTTCAAGAGATACCTTAACTAACAAATGTTAAATAATTACTAGATTGATGCCACCTAAAAAAGCATGTGTTCCTTTTGGGTAGCTGGGGGTTTGGCTGCAGGTTTTTCTTATTAGCTGCAGCAACTTGTGCTCTCCACAATCAGATGGGGCCAATTGCTGATTTGAATGCTTGGTGTGTGCTTACCAATGTGAAGGGAATATAGTACTGTTTTCTGGGTGACGAAAAGTAAAATTAGCTTTTGTATTGGATTTTGCAATATAAAGAAGAATACGACTGTTCACCCTGCCTCTTATTCCTGGCATGTGTTAAATGGGTGGTTAAATATCTCTGGTATTAGTCCCAGTGCAATTTTTAATGGCTTTTTTTTGCCCTGTTCAAGCTGATGTGAGTCATACATTTATCTTAATATGTAAACGGTGATTAACTATCTTCAGGTAAATGTATGTAATTTGATGACATAAATACAATAAGTGCAAATACCATGAACTATTATTTTGTTGCTGGATATTCATTCTATTCTCTATCTCATGGTGGCAAAATGTCTAAAGTCCCAGCTTTCTTGCTTCCCTTTATGGAACCAGTGTATAGTATTCCTGGAAAGGTACTTATAAGAATATCTTTCTTGCTATTTAATTTTCCTATAAAGTTGATAGTGGCTGCCTTGAAAAATCAACTTAGAAACATATAAAGAAAAGAGAAAACCTTTCAGAAAGTTTCATACTTTTCTGGCAGGGGCTTTACCATTACAAGTATAAATGAGCAATTTTATAACTAAATATGAGATTATTGAGCCATTTTGTAGCACTGTTGCCTAACAGGAGATGCTGTTCATAGTGAGCCAAGTTAAATATATATATATATATATATATATATATATATATATACACACACACACATATATACATATATATATATACACATATATTATGACTGTTGCTTATGATGATGCCTTATCATTCAATAGCTATTTTGAAGTTGGTTGATTGATATTGCTCTGACACTGATGAAATTCCTTAGCAATAGAGACCAGAGCACGGTCTTTCTCTTGGGAGTTGTGGTTATTAGGAACAGCAGCTTTCATCAGATCAGTTGCTAAATATTTCATCTACTTTCAGATAATTGGACGAAAACACAATTTACTGTTCTTCAAATAGTGCAGGCTCCTACAGGCCTTCACGAATGCCAAACCACTGCTCCTGATGGGACCACAGCATTCCAAAGGGATATTAAAATGTAACATGTTATTATATGGCAGGAATGGGAACGCTTCTCTTATTTCTGCCTTAAACAAGAAGAGTATAAACAGAGGAGAAAATAGAAGTAAACCAATAAAAGTAAAATTTTGTTTCTGTTAGAATATTCCTAATAAGATTCAGGATTATATTCACATATAATAAAACACATAAGATTAATGTTTTGACATCATGGGTAACTGGTTTAGTTGTGAAAAACCTAATTGTAGTAGGAACCTAATGAAATATATTTTTAATCCCAGGTAAACAAAACCATTGAGATTTATGCAATTTTCTCACACTTATTCAGCAGAAGAAAAATTTGTAACTCTTCTGGGTGACTCTGATTCCATTCTAGCACTAGGTAGAGACTATTATTTATAATTGCCATGCAATCCTAATTTTTTTTCTTCAAAATTTATGCTTACTTTTCTTTAAATTAGCACCTGGGGCTGAGAACCCAAGAAGTGGGTTGCATTTTATTCTTAAACTCTCTTTTCTCCACCATCATGTTAAAATTAGGAAGTAAAATGCAGGTATCTGGTATCCTTCTTAAGAGTACAAAGGACTAAAATGACATTATTTTTCATCTAAAGAACTGTGCAAGTCAATTTTGGTTGTAAGAAAAATTAGGCAAAGATAGTTCTATTTTTAATGTTTTGAGGAAGTTCCATACTGTTTTCCACAATGGTTGCACCAATTGACATTTCTACCAACCGTGCATGGGAGTTCCTATTTCTCTACATCCTCACCAGCACTTGTCATTTTTGTCTTTTTGATAGTACTTAATATGACAGGTATGTGGTGAT
Source organism: Lynx canadensis (assembly GCF_007474595.2). Taxonomy (NCBI): domain Eukaryota; kingdom Metazoa; phylum Chordata; class Mammalia; order Carnivora; family Felidae; genus Lynx; species Lynx canadensis. The sequence continues at coordinate 131,830,474 of NC_044306.2, read as the reverse complement.
ATTGATTTTGATTGCATTTCCCTGATGATCAGTGATGTTGAGCATCTTTCCATATGCCCATTGGCCATCTGTATGTCTTCTTTGGAAAAGTCTATTTAAGTCCTCCGCCCATTTTTAAATCCAATATTTGTTTTTTTGATATTAAGTTGTGTTAAGTTCTTTTATATTTTATCTTTCTATTAGCTTTTTATTGGATATATGATTTGCAGAAATCTTCTCCCATTCAGTTGATTGCCTATTTGTTTTGTTGATGGTTTCCTTTGCTGTGCAGAAGTTTTTGTTTGATATAGTTCTACTTATTTAACTTTTGTTGCTCTTGTCTGAGAAGTGTGGTCCAAAAAAGATATTGCTAGGTCCAATGTCAAGAGTTTACTGTCGATGTTTTCTTCTAGGGGTTTTATGGCTTCAAGTCTTACATTGAAGTCTTTAATCCATTTTGAATTTATTTTTATATGCTGTATGCTTATATGCTGTAAGATAGTGGTCCAGTTTAATTATTTTGCATGTAGCTATTCAGTTTTTGCAACACTATTGGTTGAGGAGACTGTCTTTTCTCCATTGTATATTGTTGCCTCTTTTGTCATAGATTAATTGACCATATATGTATGGACTTATTTCTAGACTCTATATTCCATTCCACTGATCTGTGTCTGTTTTTGTGCCAGTACCATACTGTTTTTATCACTACAGCTTTGTAATATAGTTTGAAATCAAAGAACAGAACCTCCAGCTCTGTTCTTATTTCTCAAGATTGCTTTGGCTGTTCAGGGTCTTTTGTGGTTTCCTGTAAATTTTAGGATTCTTTGTTCTAGTTCTTTGAAAATTAATTGGTGTTTTGATGGGGATTATGTTGAATCCATAGACTGTTTTGGGTAATTGTAGACATTTTAACAATATTGATTTTTTTTAATCCATAAACATAGATATCTTTATATTTATTTGTGTCATCTTCTATTTCTTTCCTTGATGACTTATAGTTTTCATAGTACAGTCTTTCATCTATTTAAGTTTATTTCTAGGTATTTTATTCTTTTTGATGCAATTGTAAATGAAATTATTTTCTTAATTTCTCTGATAGCTCATTATTGTGTATACAAGTGAAACTGATTTCTGTTGATGTTGTATCCTGCAACTTTACTGAATTCATTTATTCTAATGGTTTTCTGGTGGAGTCTTTAGGATTTTCTATATTTATTAGCATGCCATCTGCAAATAGTGACAGTTTTACTTCATCCTTTCTGATTTACGTGACTTTATTTCCTTTTCTTGCCTAATTTCTCTGTCTAGGACTTCCAATACTATGTTGAATAAAAGTAGTGAGAGTAGGCATCCTTGCCTTGTTCCTGATCTTAGTGGAAAATGTTTCAGCTTTTTACTGTTATGAGACCAAGTGTAGGTTTCTCATATATGGCCTTTATTATGTTGATGCACATTTCTTCTATATCCACTTTGTTGAAAGTTTTTGCATAAATAGATGTTGAACTTTGTCAAATGTTTTTCCTGCATCTATTGAGATGATCACAGGATTTTTATCCTTTGTTTTGTTAACATGGTGTATCACATTGGTGGATTTGCCAATGTTGAACCATTTTGCATCCCTCTCACTTGATTGTGATGCATAACACTTTTAATATACTGTTGAATTTGGTTTACTAATATTTTGTTGAGAATTATTGCATGTATATTTATCAGGGATATAGGCCTGCAATTTTTCTTTCTTTTTTTTCTTTTTTTCTTTTTTTTTTTTTTTTTTTGGTGGTATCCTTTTCTGGTTTTGGTATCAGAGTAATGCTGGTCTTGTAAAAATGAATCTGGAAGCTTTCCTTCTCCCTTTTTTTGAATAATTGGAGAAGAATGAGTACTCACTATCCTTTAAATGTTTGGTAGAATTCAGCTATGAAGCCATCTGGTGCTGGGCTTTTGTTTTTAAGGAGTTTTTAAATTACTGATTCAATTTCATTATTTGTGATTGTCATTATTTTCATTCACTTAGATCTACTTCTTTATGATTCAGTCTTGGAAGTGTGTGTTTCCTGGAATGTATCCTTTTTTTTAGGTTGTCCAATTTTTTGGTGGATAATTTTTCATACTAGTCTTTTAGAATCCTTTACATTTCTGTTGTATCAGTTGTAACTTCTCTTACATTTCTGATTTTATTTATTTGGGAACACACACACTCCCTCTCTCTTTTTGAAAAGTCTGGCTAGAGGAAAACACTTGTAATTATGTACATATAAGGAATTCACACAAACGTGAGAGATTCCAAAGACAGTCTGACAAAATGAGATATCTATGTCATCCTGAACTAAGGAGAACAGGGTAAGGGTGACAGACTTCAAAGGGAAGGAAATCAATTCACGGGAATCAATTCACAATTCAAAGGAAGATAAAAAAATATTTGCTGGACCATACAGAAACAATGGGACATAGAAATGAATTTTAATAAACAGAACTTGCTAAGTTCTAATGTAGTTTTCTATAATAATAGCTCCCATCCTGGAGCTTAATATTTTCAGACAGAGGGAAGGTCAAAAGTCCTTGTGCCTTCCGTTTCTTAAAAATAATCAACCTAGGCATGGCCTGGGTGGCTCATTTTGTTGAACATCTGAGTATTGATTTTGGCTCAGGTCATGATCCTGGGGCTGTGGGATCGAGCCCCATGTAGAGCTCTGTGCTGTGTATAGAGCCTGCTAAGATTCTTTCTGTCTCACTCTCTGCCCTTCTTCTCTGCATGTGCTCTCCCTCTCTCTCTCAAAAAAAAAAAAATACAAAACAAAACAAAAAAACAACAAAAACAAAACAAAAACAAAAACATAAAAACCAACCTAAAATAATCCACATGCTAAAGAGAAATAATTTGGGGTGGGAAATTTTGTTCCTCTATCCTCTGTTCTGGGTTTTCTGCCTGAGCTTTCTTTAAACTATTGGTTTTCATTATTTAAAAGGTCAAAGAGATGCCTCTTCTCATCACTGCCAGAAAAGCTTCTGTTCTGTTTTCCAAGCTTTCATTTCTTTGAAGCCTCTGAGTACTGTTTCCACTTGACCAACACCACAGGGAGTTCAATTATCAAAGAATGACTCTCTTCTGAGAATTCTTAAAGAAAAACACTCCCATTCTGAGATAAGATAGCAGATGCAATAAGTTTCCCATTCACCCCATAGGATATTAAACAATGTCAAATTGAATTCTCTGTAGTGCAAGGTTTGGAGTGGATTTTTTCAGCTACAGAATGGTCAAGGCGCATCCACATAATGCCAATGGACGCAATTTTGCAAATCCATTCTTGTTTTATATCTGGACACTTTTGAACGCCAGACTGACTTCTCTTTCTGTCTAGGACTTTTCTGAGCCATTCTTCATGGCTCAACATCCAAAACACACTCTAATTAATTTTCTGTCAACAGGACTAATGTTTAATTAAAAAGTATTGGGGGTAGGATAATTCTTGTGATGAACCATATCATTTGTTAAAATAAACATTTATTGAAATAAATGTGCTACAAAATGGTGCTTGGGAATCTTCTTTGCTAATATAGAGATTTATATTCCTATAGAATTTTGAAAAGCAAATAGTAAAAATACTCTGATTTGTTTAGGGTGCATGATAAGTCAAGTGTTTGTTATCTCACTTAATCATCACCACACTCCTGTAAGATAGATGTCTGTGATACACACTTTACTGAGGAGAAAGGGCTCCAGTGCACTAAAGAACTTGCATGATGTCACACACTAGAAATAAAGAATCAGTGCATAATCCCAGGTTTCCTGGATTCCTTGCTCTGTGCTCATTTTAATGACCTCTTCACTAATGCTCACATCAGTTGAAGGGTAAGAAGATAAATCTATCCATAAAAACTTGGACATTATGAAACCAGATTCTTGGTCATTGCCTGCATATCTGAAAATATAAGAACACAAAACCCATATTGGTGATTAGTGTCCATTCTTCTGTGAAGAACAAAATTAAAATTGAGGACATAGATCAAAGAGTAAAGTTGATTTTGTTACTAGGATATTTCAATGTAAATTAAGCTAAATAATGAATGAGAATCAACTCTTTGGTATTTTCTTAAGAAATATGACCATCTGTTTAATGTTCTAATGCTGTGGTTACAGTGAGAGTATACACACCCCCCCACCACACACACACACACACACACACACACACACACACACACACACTTTAAAAGGGTACATCACATAGAATGTGAAATTCCAATATTTCAAACTCCTATTCACAGGGAGTTATACACTTGAAGTCCTAAGTTTGACTATCTGGATCAGGTCTTGGTGGCAACATTTACTTTATGAACGACTTTGGGAAAATCATGTAGGCATCTTAGCATGGTTTTTCCTCTTATATAGAGATAATAATATATAACTCCCAGAAAATGTATGTGTATCAAATAGAATGCATGTGTTTTCAAGCAACAGAAATCCCAACTCACAAGGGAATTTATACTCATGGAACTGAATATTCCAAGAGCAAATCTGGCTTGAGTTACGACTTCATCCAGATTTCAAACAAGATCATCAAGATCCATCTTTAGGATCTGGTTTGTTTTTATTTTGGTTCCAAACATAGGCATGGAGTAGGCTTCTGGAAAATGTTGATTTAGTTTTAAGCTCCAAATTCATATACCCAGTGGAAAATATGTGAATTCATGCACCAGAATTCCCAGAACAGGTCCTACAGTTCATTTATTGATAGTTTATTTTGCATCCTTACCCCTAAATCAATTACTGTAGCCAGTTGATGAGATACTGCGTTTGTTTCAGCCGTTAAATTCTTAAGAAATAACTGGGCTGAAGATATACATTTTGGAGTTGTCTACCTATGGAGGATTTAAACTCATTGGATTGGGTACAACCACAAGGGAGTATAGATAGAGGAGAGAGGAGGCCCAGGATTTGAGCACTGAAGTGCTTTAATATTAAGTGAGTGAGAAGGAAGAATCAAAACAGGATACCAGTATGGACCAATCAAGAGAATGTGTTATTCTAAAAGCCAAGTTAATAATCTTTATTTTTTCTGAAAGGAGATAATGATTAACTGACTCAAGTTTTACTGGTAAATTAGGTGAGAACAACACCAATAACTGAGAAACAATGAAGAAGTCATTAATGACGTTGATAATGGTGATTTTAGTGACATGGTGAGAGTAAAAGCCTGATTAGAGTGAGTTTGTAAGAAAAGCAGATATGAAAAATTGGGAATAGAAATAATAGACAAGTATTTCAAGGAATTTTCTGCAAAAAAGAGCCGAGAAATCAGAGTGGTAACTGGCAAAGAAAGTGGAGTCATGAAAAGATTTCTCTAATATGGAAGAAATAACACTGTATCTGAATGATGATAAAAATGATTTAGTAAAAATGAAAAGTTAATGAGGAATGAGACAGGGGAGAATTGCTAAAGTTATGTTCTAAAGCAAATGAGAAGAGACAGAGTCTACCAGAGGGATTGGCTTTGGATAGGACCATGGAAAACAACTCTAGTTACTAGACAGAAAAAAAGGACAGTAGCAGGTAGGTGGTTAGATGTAGTGGCAGAAATCTATGGAAGATTCCCTCTGTTTCAGTTTCTTGGTGAAGTAAGAAGAAAGATCATAAGCTGAGAATGAGAATGGGGAAGGAGGTGTTGAGAGTTTGAAGAAAGGGAAGAAAGAAGAAAAAAAAGTTTTTTTTCCTTAGGACAATGAGAGGGTGAAGGGACCTGAAAGATAAAGAATGTGATTTCTAGGCAGCATTTTAATAGCCTATTGGCAGCTTTTTTCATGAATTTAAAAGGAGAGTAGTTAGCTTAGATGTATATTTATCCCCAGTCACATTTAATGTCTTAGGTACAGGTATGGAGTTGACAAAGAATTAGATTTAGCCGGTATTGTAGTATTAATGCTATAGATGAGTAGAAAACAGGCAAGAGAACCAAGGGAGTGTTTGGTTTAAATGACCATCTTCTCTTACTTATCGCAATAATCTCCTAAATGACATCCTTGCCTTAATCCCGCTTCCCTCAAATTCCTTCTCTGCACTATAACCAGAGTAAGTTTTCTGACGAGCAAATTTGAGATCACTGTCTTATTTAAATCCCTTTAATGGATACCCACTGCCTTAAGGATAAAATCCAATATTCTTAACATGATTTTTATGGATCTTAATATTCTGGCATTGCTCACTTTCTTAGGCGCCTTTTCTTTCCACTCCCTCTTTACACTCTTGAATTCAACCAGAGTTAATGGATTTCAATTCTATGCTCTATCTAGCTTTTGGAACAATCTTCTCTCATTTTCAAACTCTTCTCCTGGTTAACTTCCATTTGTCCTTCAGGACTCAGATAAAACAATGATTTATGCAGGTGGTCTTCTTTGAAACACTATGGAAGTTTGTGGTTTTGCAACACGAAGGCTGTGGTTTTCTGCTCTTACCTGTTTACTCATAAGATTTCATATGCAGAATGTTTTTACCCTACTTAAAAAAAAAAGAAAAAAAGAAAACACACACACATTAACATGTCACTAACCTAGGCTGATTCTTTCATTTTATAGGTGGAGAAACTGAGAGTCAGCTTTATAGATACTTAGTGAGAAAGACAAACTCAGGAATCTCAGTTCCTTTCCTTTTTACTCCAGCATTCTTTCCACTGTGTCTGTGAATGTCTCTCTGACTACAAAGTTCCTTTATTTTCAAACACTCACTGCTTACAGAGCACAAGGTTCTATACCTAGACCTCTGAGAAGCAGGACCTCATACCAGCCCTCAATAAACTTTTAATCTCAGGGGCAGACAGACACTAACAGATAATTTTTAGATCATAGTGTAACTGAACCCAAGTCTATCTGCCTGATACACAGCAAAGCCAATCTAAGATATCAAGTTTGTAGCAGAGAAGTTTATTCGAGGGGCAGCCAAATGAAGAGATGGGAGGCAAGCCTAAAATCTGCCTCCCCCCAAGGGAGAGAGAATAAGTTTTTTTATAATAATAGGAGTTGAGATTACATGCATATTGCTGAAAAGCACAGGGGTACTTATGACTATTCATGAGGGCAGATGGAGCATGCATATTAAGCAAACATATATGTAACATACATCCCATGTTCACTTTGGAGTGAAGACTTAACATCAAAAAGATGTTCAGCCCCCGACAGGAGGATCTTATCTGAGGACAAGGAGAAGGAGCTATAGGCATGCTCTGAGAGCTGAGCCAGTACAAACTCAATGAGGTCTTAAAATGCAGGGCCTTGCTTCTTCATAGGTTGAAACCATATCAGTTGACTTTGAGTTCAAGCTTCTGTAGAGACAGCTAATGGATTTGAAAATACACAATTAGATTTGAAGGAAACAGTTCTCTGGGAACAAGCTTTAAACTTTCTACTAGTTTCAACCTCATTAACTCTATGGGGCATTGTTTCAATGAGGAGGTGAAATAGTAGAGCTATAAAGTATTCATAAATTATAATTCTAGTTCATTGTCTATTGTTTTCATGTGTATTGATTGTATTGACCAAACTGCAATGTAAACTCTATGCACATAGAGTGCTTATTTGGTTTCTTTTGTGTTTTCTCTCCTTTCTACTTACTGTCAAATACAGGGTCTGTCTCTTACCAGGACCTTACTGATTGAATGGGGCTAATCCACTGCTTTCTATTTCATGTAAAACAATAAACACATGGCTGTACCAAGCAGGAAATGCAAAGAACTTTCTGAGTCAAAATATCTCTATTAGAAATTATAAAAACTAAGTTGGAAGGAAATTCTTAGACTTGAAGGTGGACGTGATATAATACTTAACGCTAAGTCATGTGCTCCCAAAGTACTTTATCTATACTTCTAATTTAATGATCACAGTCACCCAATTCTGTCATTATAATTTTTCAGACAGGAAACTAAAGTATACAGACTTTTAAAAATCTTTCAAAATCATACAGTCAAAAAATTATAGAGCTGGTATTTTAACCCAGACAGTCTTACTTAGATGCACACACTTAACCAAATTACTACTATCTTTCACCAATCTTCAGGTCCCAGCTAACAGACCAAAACATCTTTTCAGGCCCTATTTTTTCCCCCAAATATACTTTCTCTGGGGCAAGAGGGTTATTTCTGATTAGGAACAGAGACATTTCCTTATATTGTGGGTAGCACTCATATTTTTGCCACCTACTGATATTACAATACAGATCTTCCTCTACTTATGATGAGGTTGCTTCCTGTTTAGGCCTATCATAAGTTGAAAATATCATAAGTCAAAATGCATTCAATATACCTAACTTACAGAACATTACAGCTTAGCCTAGCCTACCTTAAACCACTTAGAACACTTATACTAGTCTACATTTGGGCAATGGCATTCAATACAAAGCCAATTTCATAATGAAGTGTTGAATATCTCATGTGATTTATTTAAAACTGTAGTGAAATTGAAAAGTGAAAGTGAAAGTGAAACAGATTGGTTGTGTGGATACAGAATGGTTCTGACTGTATCAATGTTTACTCTCATGACCGTGTGGCTGAACGGGAGCTGCGGTTGGTTCCCTGCTGTTGCCCAGCATCATGATAGAGTATCCACCACATATCACCAGCCCAGGGAAAGATAAAAATTCAAAGTATGGTTTCTACTGCGTGCATATGTCTCATACACCATCGTCAAGTTGAAAAATCATAAGTCAAACCATCGTAAGTGGGGGACCATCTGTAACTACAGTCCACGCAATCATTCACATTTTCTCAAACTTCCAATAAAATCAAAAGATTTAAAAACCAGATTCTTCTGGAAAAATTGAAAAGGATCATTTAATCAGATTTGAAAACTTGATTAATATGGATGAAATGCAATTGTGTATTTCCCTCAAATACAACTATCACTAATTTAAAATCCTTTCTGCATTCTGAGGTCAGTCTGTTATGTCGTGATTAATGGATAGGGCAATTTGTTTTTCATCAGACAGAAGCTAATATTAGATAACCTCTAATCCTAAGCAGACAGGCTACTTTAAGCTTTCCTTTTAGAACTGGGCCAGGTCTCCAGAGAACCCAGGCTTCCTTATTTGGAGATGGATCTATAAAATGACTGATACTCACACACACCACAAAGGCTTTTGGGAAATCTTTGAGACGGTTGATCTTCTCACATGCCACTCACCAAAAGATAATGAAGGAAGACAAGATATTTACTTTCTTGGATGAAAGTATAAGTTCATGCTTATATGTATAGGATCTTTCTCTACTTACAGTATACTATTCTCTGTTAAAATAAAAAGCAAAGACCAGTCTTGAGAATTACTCAAGTAGACAAAACCAGTTTAGGTGTACAAATAAAACTCAACTTAGTTTACTTTGCACAACTAACTTAACCTGGATTATTTCTTACTTATGCCTCTGGACATTATAAACAAAACTTGAACTGGTTATCTAAAACTGATAGGAGGTAACCACTAAACAATTCCCTATCATTTAAGAAAATTCTGATATTATAACCAATCCCTGTGAAGAATAAACTGTCACTGCTTTCTCACTGTATCAACTGCTTAATAATAATAAACCACTGAACTTTATTCCATGTTATGGCTTAAGTGGTCCCAACTTGCAAATTGTCTTTTGGTGTATGTGATGCAGGCTAGCTGCAGAGGGGCGTCCTGCAGGATCAGCCATGAGGGTCATTAGCTTCGAGGAGGATGGAAATCAAACATGAGCTGGAAGGAAGTGAAAACAGTTAATTGAAGATCTAGAGAGGGGAGATACCAACAGAGTATCTGGAAGACTCAGAAAGGAAAGGAGAATGGGTTTCATCTTTCATTGGAGTCTGGTGTACATGTCCTCTCAGGCATCCAGCAACTGGTTGAAACAAGACTGACTGCTCAGGTGTCCTCCAAAAGCTACCCTGGAGCCATGGGTCTTAGTGTCAAGGTGTCTGGAGTCAGTGGTCTTGGAAAACATACATGAAGGACTTGCCTGATCACTCCTTAGGTGTATTCTATTGTGCTGGAGAACTCCAAAGAAATCATTAACTCCTTGACCTTTACAAGGGGAACATACCTCCTTACTAACTATAAGCCATGTGTACAGGGCAGGGTTGTGTTCCAAGCAAGAAAAGAAGTAGGAAAAGGAAGAAAAAAAAAAAACAGTTTTTTTATGGAATCCCTTTAGTTTCCCTGCAAGTTATGTATAATAATTTACTAATTACTACTTCGGTGATTCATTTGTTTCACTTCTATTATTTATGAACTTTTCAACTTATATGTATGATCTTCCTCTATATCTTGTACTTACAGTATACTATACTATACTATACTATACTCCTGAATTTAGACTTAGGATTCATGGTTGTGCTGTTAGGAAGCTCTACACTACACATTTTCCTTATAATATTTACAGTATCTTAGAGATTTTTCATAATATAGTTTCACATATCCAAGGAGACAGCCACTCTGGCCTTTCAGCTAAAGGGCGAATAGAAAGCTCCATTGCCTCTGAAAGGAAAAAGACTGAGAATGTACAAATGATAAAGGTTTTTAAAGAACAAATGGCAACTTAACAAGACAAGAAATGGTCAAATGTGCAAAAAAATCAGTAAAAAGCTATTGCCTTTTGAAACATCAGAGGAGTTTCTGCTTTAAAGTCTTAATCTTGTTAAGATAAGAATTTGTCAATGAGCTCAGTGGGAAAATTGGATTATACTTTGACCCTTATTTGGATGAGTTGCAGAATATCTTTCCTGACAAATAATTAAATAAAAAATAAATTCAATTCTTCTTTGATGTGGGACATAAATATTCCCTAGCCACCATCTTCTTTCTTTCTACTAAAAAAGATAACATGCTACTTAAATAGAGAGTTCTAGGGAACTATCCAGGAAAAACATTTTTTCCCCCTACCCAATTATTACTTGAAATCTTGCTACTTTTGCTAGTGTTTTATTTTCTCAAGCATAGTCCTTTACATTTTCATGGTCTTTTAGATTTTCAGTCACTCACACAGACATTGTCTACTTAATAGCTATTTTTCCCTCTTCTTACTGATGGAACTCTTCCCCCCCTCCACGCTCCCCCCCACCCCGGGGCTCCCAGTTGTCACTATTCCTGCATGTGAAGGCTTGTTTCAGGGAAGACTGGCCCCTGCCCATGCCGAAATCTTGATAACACAATTATGTTTATTGGATAATTATGTATTGATTAAGCCAGTTTTGGTAATCCCATTGCCTATTGACAATGATTGATTAAGGAGTACCATGTAACCTAATGCAGGTCAATGGGACATGAGGAGAAGATAGCTGGCAATTCTGAAAAAGATTTTTTTAGATCTTCAAAAGGCACACAAAGATTTGATCCCCTTTCTCCTTTGTCCCACCTCTGGACATTGCTGTTTATGCACAGTAGTTTGGTACTGGCATACCCATCCTGAGACAACAATAAGAACTACCTGACAAAATGAGAAGAGAAGAAAGGAAATAAGGCTTTCAGTGCTGATTTGTTTTTTCAAAAGAAATTGCAACACTTCATCAAGATAATTTGAAATAAAAGTATGGAGAAATAAAGCCAACATCTGTTAATAGATATAGAAAAGGAATTTTCAAGGGTTTTAAAGATTAAAAGAAACTGTACAATGGCAGAACAATTCAAGTTGGGAAATTTCCTCATTATTTCTGGCACATAGTAGGTTCTCAATATTTCAATAACTATTTGGATTATTGTCCATCCTTTTTGTTTAATATGTTGCTGTATATGAATTCCTGTAAATGGGTGAAGCTCCTCTTCCATCAACAAGTTTCCTGACTTGGATGTCTACTGCTTAACTTTAGTAAAAAAATTACTCGTAAGTCAGGTATACTCCTAAAAGCACCTTCCTATCTCTTTATCTTCATCTTCTATGACTCCTCATGCTTATTTTCATCTTTAGCTACATGTAACCTGTGTATTTCTTTGACACTACATGTAACCAGTGTATTTCATGTACGCTCTCATGCATCAGCACCATTGTATATGTATATAATATAACCCTAACTTACCTCTGTCAGAGCTACTGTCAGAGCTTTTGGAGCCTCTAAATGGTGATCATGAGAACTGTGGAGTGCGGTGCAATAGAAAGTCTCTTTTCAACTCTGATTGCAAGAATATAATGACCCTTCCTGTTTTAGACAGCAAACAATTTACAGAACGGGTGGATTAGAAGAGAGAGTAAAAGATGGGAGCAAGGAAGTCTCTGTAGAAATTATTTGGTTAAGATTTATTTCTTGGGGGAAAAAAAAAAGATTTATTTCTTGAAAAAAACTAAACAATGAGATTAGCAGAGACTCAACAATAAGACCTCCAACACGATAAAGTGACACTCCCTTATAGCGTGCATTTGGCACTGGGCACACACCAACAGAGAAAGAACCCAAAGGATAAGAATTCTCACAATTTTCTTGTGGCGATTTCAGTCATTTTCAAAAAATTCTTGCTGTGTTTACAAAAATCTCCCCAGGTATTTTGAAATATAAGTACTTTTACCCAGTAGCTTGTTCCTATTGTTTCTAATAAGTACTCTACATTAGGAAAACAAAGCAAGTAGAACTCTATTGGTCAGAGTCCGATCAGGAAATGAAACAAAATACATATTGAAATTGAAGTTGTTTGAGGAACATTGAATAAAGAGACCATTTATAGGAATATTGGCGATATGGAGGGAAATCACAAGATTTCCTTTGGGCTAGTAACAGGATGCTGTTACCACCCCTAGGTTTAAAGGGACAAAAGAAACAGAGCAGTCAATAGACCCCAAAGAGAGAGGGCCTCCTAGATGTAGCCAACCTGCATAAAGGAAAACAAAAACAAAAACAAAAACGAGTAAATAAATATGTTGACCTCACTCTCTTTCTTTACTCTGATGTTCTACTGGTGCTTCCATTGACTAAACCCAACCAGAAGCCTGAAGGCAAAGGAACTTGTTGATCCAGGTCGTAGAGGTCAGCCTTCTGTGACACAGTGCAAGATGGAGAATTGGGGAGAGTAGACATACCACTGCAATCCCTTATAGGATGCTTTCTTGGCAAGCCTCAGTGATTTGAGTCTAAGTGTACTTACAGTACATTTGAACAGCGTTTATTTTGCCTAAAATGCGTCTCTATATCTCCATAGTTACAACAACCTGCCTACCCCTAATACAAACTCTACTTGGCTAAAAATCTAGTTCAAGACACAAACCAAGTGTTAGAATCAAGGTAGAAACTATTTGTGTTTATTCCTGATAACCAGATGAATCAGAGTTAGAATCAGCTGAATAAAGCAGAAAACCCAATAAAATAGTAGCTTAAACATTATAGAAGTGTATTTCTTATACATGTAAATTGGATCTACTTAGGAAAACTCACAAATCTCTAGAAACTGTCCTGCAGTAAATGGGTGGACTTGTCCTTGTACTAGGAGACTCAGTCCAATGAGAAGTGGTCTACAAAGTTTATAATAGTCAGCTTACAACTTTAAGATAGACACTAATTTATACAGCTTTGTAGTAATGCCTGAAGAATCATTAGAAAACATTGAACTACAGTGCACCATTTTATATTTTAAAATGAAAAAAAAAAGAATAAGAACAATGATGGGAATAAAAGACTTGAGACATACTGCAAACACATTTTCTTTCAAGAAACGCAGTGAAGGAGGAATCTAGCCATGCAACCTCTAGGAAAATAGTTTTCCCGGTAATTTCATCCCCAGTAAGGATAATAATTGCCTATCTATATGGTTCTCCAATTGCAAATGCATTTCGGGACTATGAAATGCACATAGGACTATGTGGCACAGAGGACTATGAGGAGTTCTGCTAATGATGGCCAATGTTTTTAAACTATGTGAAAGCTGGGATAATAGTTGGACGGAGACCCATTTTTACTCACTTCTCCTGAGTAATCACTCTAACTGCCAAGTACATAGGGAGGCTGTACACATCTGCAACTAGATATTGCAAACAGGAAAATCAGCTCCTGTTCTTTGTTCTAGTAACATCAGACCTCATTTAAAAAAGAGATAACATTAAGAGCAACATTCCAGCCATCTATTATTACCACCGTGGATTTTATTAAATAATATTGGTGGCTTGATTCCAGTATTAACTTTAAGAAAGTAACATCCCAAGGACTGAGAGAGAGCTATGTCACATGTTTCTTCTCAATTCTTGAAAAGATGATTTTGAAGCAAGTCAAACTGCTTTTTAAAAATTCAGATTATTGAAAATCATTTTAGTGGGACTAATTTTGTTCATTAGTATAAAGGTGGTGGTGGCCACTTAAACGTTGTGATTGTGCTCTGAGATGTGGTTGGGATTTTGTCAGTGACCTAAATGTCCCTATTGGAACTTTTATGATCTCTTTCTCAGTCTCTGTCTATTTCTCCCTCCCTGTCTCTATCTTTCTGTCTCAGTCTAGTTCTTGTTCTTGCTTCTACTCTCATTCTTTTTTCCTCTCCTCTTCCCCCACCTTCCATAAATGTCTCTTAACCTCATATTAAATATTGTACAACATTTTTGGAAAATTTTATAGAGAAATCATCTAAACATAGCTTCTGGAAGTATATAATTTTTTTTTAATTTTTTTTAACGTTTATTTATTTTTGAGACAGAGAGAGACAGAATATGAATGGGGGAGGGACAGAGAGACAGGGAGACACAGAATGGGAAGCAGGCTCCAGGCTCTGAGCCATCAGCCCAGAGCCCGACGCGGGGCTGGAACTCACGGACCGCGAGATCGTGACCTGAGCTGAAGTCGGACGCTTAACCGACTGAGCCACCCAGGCGCCCCTGGAAGAATATAATTTGAACTACTGAGGGAGGAAAGGGGGTTAAATATTTAGACATTGTTCACACTTTCACATCAATATTACTAGCTAATAAAAATCCAAGAAAGAAGAGGAAAGGAAGTAGGATAGAAGGAAGGGGGTGAGGAAGGAGATGATTGGAGTTAGAGAAGGAAGGGATAGGGGAGGGAAGGAAGACTAACCCTTCAAATTACAGGAGATGTGTTTGTGAAAGACTAAAAGGAATATACGAGTTCTGATGAGTCCTATGGCATTTGAGATTCTATAATAAGCATTTAACTTTTTTTTAAAGAATTTTAAAAATTGGTAAAACAGTAATTCAAAGAGAAATGTAATATTGTCTCATTCATTTGGAAATGTATTTGGTAAAATTCTGAGCAATTTTTCTCAATTGGCAGAGACTCAACACATTAAACCAATCCATTAAGTCTAAAGAGAAGAAATGAGAATAAAATTTTAACTATACTTTTTTACTGCTTTTGGTGTCAAAATAAGAAAATATATCTCTCCACTTTGATTCATACATTGTTCTCCAGTTGGCTTTATAGAACTGAATTTAAATTAGGCTTCGCTATACAGGAGTTTGCTACAGGTGTTCTGGAAATAAATTGTCTTTCTGGTTTAAATGTTAACTCTCAAATAAAAAAGCCCCAGGTTTGCTTTCATATGTCATGGTAAAAATCAGCTAGAAACAGTTTTGTATGTCCATAAAAAAATATTTTAAAATTGGTTCTAAAGTTTCATCTTCCAGATGGGCAGCCTTAAGCGGGCTCTGCTGAGATGGCATATTAAAGGCCTAAATATGCCTTCAGTCTACACATGAATTCTCAGGTTGACAATAAATATTTAAAGAGTTGCTGGTGTGTCACAAAAACAAAACTGCACCTTGTGTCTGTGTAGGAAGGTTTATAAATAAATCTGTTTTCCACTTTTTTCTTGCCTTTTTTTATTTAAAGAGGCCAAACCAGCTGCATTTTTAAGCGCTCACCACTACACTCAGCTACATGGCTGAGTTGCATTGTCATCAGAAACTACAAAGTAGATGCCATTTGAAACCATCCATATGTTCTATGAATGCTACCAATATAGAAATTCATGTTTTTAGTAGAAAATATTGCTCGCCCTCAGAGATCCACATGACACTACTTGAGCAGCAGTAAGACTACATACATTCATTCAGTCACATGCAAACATTGTTCTGGACCTTTTTAAGTTCTGTGGCTATAAAAATAATGGCAATCATGATAATATTGACATTAACAACTAAGCAACCGATGCCATTCATTGAACAACTATTTTATGAGCATAGCATTTTATATCATTTAGTTCTCTCCAAAATTCTTTGAGATGGATATAATCCATTTTTATAGATGTGAAATCTTAAGCCCAAAGGCAATGTTTTTGTTGTCACACCAGGGTAAACCACAGAACTAATGTATAGTCTTCAAACTGGGACTTACTGTGTTTGTCTATTTACTTTAAGTCACTAAGATTGGCTATACAGAAAGCCACCTGCAACTAAGATGAGTTGACATCATATTGGATGGTGACAAACTGATCCAAAGAGGCCCTATCTTATAGGGGAAAGATGTGTGCTAGGTGCAAAAAATAGAAGGCCAACGAGAAAGGGCAAGAGGGTACTTCAGCTCTAAGTCCATAATGAAAGATACATAATAATATGGTCCCACTTCTCCATTGGATATTTATGAAAGCTGTGAGCTCCAGAATTACAAAACCTTTTTTTGTCAAAGATATTCAAGAAAGCAAGGGAAGATTTGCTGCTCTTTATTGAGTGCTAGTTCTGAATTAGAAACTGCGCTAAGTGCTTACATAGTTTATTCGATTCAGTTCTACCTGCAAGGCAATATAGTTGCTCCCATTGATTATTGAGGTTTGGTGAGATGAGGTGGATTCCTGAGGTTCATGTAGTTCAGAGCATAGCTAATCTGACAGGTATGAAGTGATGTCTCTTTATGGTTTTGATTTGCATTTCTGTAATGATTAATGATGGTAAACATGTTTTTATGTGTCTGTCAACCATCTGTATGTCTTTTTGGGAAAAATGTCTCTTCAAGCATTCTGCTCATTTTTTAATAGGGCTGTTTTTGTTTGTTTGTTTGTTTTTAAGCTGTGTAAGCTGTTTGTATATTTTGGATATTAACTTCTTATGGGATATATGATTTGCAGATATGTTCTCTCATTTAGTAGGTCACCTTTTCATTTTGCTGATGGTTTCCTTCACTGTGCAGAAGGTTTTTAGTTTGATGTAGTCCTACTTGTTGATGTTTGCTTTAGTTGCCTTTGCTTTTGGTGTCAGATCCAAAAACATTCATCACCAAGACTGATGTCAAGGAAGTTATGGCCTATGTTTTCTTCTACTATTTCATCGTTTAAGATCTTACATTCAAGACTTTAATCCATTTTGTGTTAATTTTTGAGTGTTGTATAAGATAGTGGTCCAGTTTCATTCTTTTGCATGTGGCTGGGCAGTTTTCCCATCACCATTTATTGAAGGGACTGTTCCCTCCCCATTATATATTCTTGGCTCCTTTGTCATAAATTAATTGACCGTATATAGGTGGGTTTATTTCTAGAATCTCTATTTTGTTCAGTTGATCTATGTATCTGTTTTTGTGCCAGTACTATGTTGTTTTGATTACCATAGATTTGTAAAATAGTTTGGAATCAGGGAGTGTGATGCCTATTATTCTACTTTTGACTTTATCTCCATTCCCCTGAGATGACAGCTCTAGACATTTCAGATAGAAATCAAGTACAGAAAAAATTTTATCCACCCCATTATAATGACAAATATTTATTGAGCACTTACTGCATGACAGTAAGTTTTATTTAATCCTGACCAAAGTCCATAATGTAATTATTTTTATTTTTTCTTACTTTACAGATGGGAAACATGGACATATTAATTTATTTCACAAATGCATTTATATCTATTTCAGTGTAACAAATTAGCACAAAGTTAGCAGCTTAGAACAACACATTTAATTATCTCAGTTTCAGAAATCCAGACATGATTTAGCAGAGTCCTTTGATTTAAAATCTTACAACGTTGTGGGATGCCTTAAGTGTATGACTCTTGATTTTGGCTCAGGTCATGATCTCATGATTCCTGAGTTTGAGCCCCTTGTCAGGTTCTGTGCTGACAGCACGGAGCCTGGAGCCTGTCTGTTTCAGATTCAGTCTCTCTCTCTCTCTCTCTCTCTCTGCCCCTCCCCCACTCATGCTTTGTCTCTCTCTCTTTCTCTCTCAAAAGTAAACATTAAAATAAATTTAAAAAATACTAGTAGTGGGGCACCTGGGTGGCTCAGTCGGTTAAGCGTCCGACTTCGGCTCAGGTCATGATCTCGGGGTCTGTGAGTTCGAGCCCCGTGTCGGGCTCTGTGCTGACAGCTCAGAGCCTGGAGCCTGTTTCAGATTCTGTGTCTCCCTCTCTCTCTGACCCTCCCCTGTTCATTCTCTGTCTCTCTCTGTCTCAAAAATAAATAAACGTTAAAAAAAATTTTTTTTTAATTAAAAAAATAAAAAATACTAGTAGTAATAACAATGATGTATAATAATAAACTTGCTTTTTATTTAACAATATTTCATAATATTTAATATCAATAAATATAAAACTGTATCATCAGGCTTTTTTTCTATGTTCCTAATATTCTAATATATCACGAATAGTTAACTAACCCATACTTTTAGCTGTTTTCTTTCCCCAAATTTTCCAGATGATAGCTAATACTGTAGCAAAAAAATATAAATTTAGCATAGTGTTCTAGAAGTGAAATTTCTAAATCAGATACAATGCCAATTCAGGCAGAATAATACATATCAAAATGTCTACCAGAAAAGTGGTATCAAGTTACATTACTTCCAACAGGATATGAAAATATGAGTATTCTCACATCCTTACTAAGGCCTAATATTACCAGGGTTTTAAAAATTTTCCAAACTGAGAAAATATCGTATATTTTTATTTAAAATTTTCATTTTTTCAGTTGGTAATGAATTGAAGGTATTTTATGAACCAGGTATTTTATGAACTAGCATTTCATATATATGTTCAGTGTTTATTTTTTGTTAAATTATTTGCGGTATATATTCTAAAACATACTGTAGTTTGTCATTTACATTTATATTTTATGGTAATTTTGTTTTTATAAAAAAGAGTTAAATTTGCATAATCAAATTTATGCTTCTAATCAATAAAAGGTCCATCTTAAACTGCTTAAACTCATAAATGAGATCATGTGTGATCAACTGTGCTTGGGACTCAAGTTTGAGACTCCTTAAAACATTTTCTATTCATAGATTTTTCCACCAAGAGCATTAAGAGAACTTTGCTAACATTTCTTAATATTTTCTAGGCTCAGTTATTAGGACTACAAAAACAATTTCATAATGTCAAGTTGAAACTTCAGGGGTAAATGAAATAACATTGATGTAGTTATAAGTATACCATCTTGTTATATTAACTTGGTGCACTTACTTCACTAGAGGCCTGGTTAATAAGCCCACTCCTGTATACTTGTAATCTTTAGATTCCCCTTTTGCTCGTTGGAATCATATTGTTATACACTATTATGACCGTTAAATACTTTAGGGATCACTTACTTCCTTTATTTCTCAAATGACATTAACAACTTACATAAGTTGAGTGTCTGAATTAAGATTGCTCTGTAGTAAGACTAAAAACTAGGTCTTTTGATTTTCAGACTATATTATGTTTCCCCTTCATTAATCACCATAGAGATATTTACTGATTTTACTTTCACCCAATTCTTTGATTTCTGACAAAACAAATGTAAAATTCTGTGGGGTAATTGAAAAGTTAAGTGATAATTCTAAAAGGGACTCATTCTGTTGCTGATCAGAATTCAGAAGAAGGATTCTCAGTTGCTTTATTGCCACTCCTAACCCCGGAATCCCTGTTTTAATTAACAATGCCTAGGAGAAGAGAGTCTCTACATGGGAAAGCAGCAAGAGCTAAATTCTCATTTATAGGAGATTCTTCATTAAAAAAAAAAAAAATAGAGGTATTATAAAATAATCCAAACTCCTGAACTCTGTGAACAGCCCTAGGACTCAGTATTATAGTCCAGGTAACTCAAGATATTCCAGAGATAAGGGCAGGTGTACAGAATATAGCTGATGGGGGCAAATGAAAGTATGAGTCAGGTACAAAAGCAGGGGTGGAAGGCAGATCAATTTGGATAGAAATTGGCAGGGAAGTAAAAGGTAGATCAGAAAGCTAAACTAAATAAGAAATTCTGTAAGAAAGTATTTGATTACTTGGACTGATTCTCTGACCTTTCTGGCTTTCTTTTAACATGGTGAGGGGCTGGATGCCTTGGGGCGATTCTTGGTTCCTGGCAGTCCCAAGCCTTTCATTTGGGATCAACATAGTTCCCAGTTACCAGTTAGTTAATCCTACTCTCACTTCATGGCTGTTGCATGGGCTTTGAGGTAAGAAAAACTCAAAATCCAAGCCTCAGATTCACTATTAACTATGTGACTTCGGTATATATGTGGCTTAGCTTCTAAATGCCACAGAGTGCCCAATAAATGATATGTACTTAGACTGTGACTCTTTCTATCGTAACTACTTTATTAAACCTTTATATTGTTTTTAAATCTTTTCATTAATACTAAGTGGTCCAGTTAGATTTCTCTTTAACTTTGGGGATGTAAGTTAAAAATAAAATCACATAAAGGTAATAAAAATAAATAAACTGTTTTGCCATAAAGTTTCTTGCTCAGTGTTTACTTTGATACATTGAATGAAAACAGATAAGGCATTAATTCTGATTAAAAAATGAACTGGAATCTTTAAAAAAAAAAAACAAAGAAAACCTCACAATTTCTTAACAAATTAAAAGTCTCAAGAGAAATGAATCAATGACAACACAGTCTTACACCATGTACATATCCTTTTTATTATTTCTGTTAATAATTTCTCTAATTTGTACAAATGGCCAGCATCTCCCTAGGGCTTGAGTCATCCAGCAGCCTGACAACAAAATATTTGCAATCCTGTAATTCAAGATAAATACCCATTGCAAATACAGGAGAGTTACATCAGTCCTTCCCTTAAATTTAGATATCACAATTACAAACATTCAAAAAAATAAGTAAATTTATTAAAGTCAGACACAGTATAAAATTCAATGTGATAAGGGAATAAATTCACTTAAGGCACAAAATTTTGTATTAGTAGTTGCTTAGTATAAAATTTCTAAACTCTCTTGAAATTCAAATATCACGTTTAACATTTGTTTCCTAATCTATTATATTCAGGTATTATTATGAAAATTCTTCTATTTAAAAACTTACTATCTTTTCAGCTTTGCCTACTCAACAATTTGTGGAATTTCTTTGAAAAATAAAGTTAAGAATAATTAAATTATTAACATTATTATATTTCACATGTCTGTCCTTTTATCTTTAAAATAACAGTGTCCTGATAAATGGTATTTTTTATATGTATGTATAAAAAATCTTTGTATCTCTCACTTTCTCACTGACTCACACCCACGTGGTAAACCAGTAAATATCCCCGATTTGGGTTAGTAGCTCCAAGCCATAGCAACATTTTTCTTGACTCAAAAGGGTTTTCTAAGAGAAATCTGTTTTTAGTGTTAACATAATTATAAAAATAGAGGCTATTACTACATGGTCATGCGTTCCCTTTTCAGGATCAGTCACAAGAATCTTGTTTTCAAAGATAGAGTCAATTAGGAAACATGAAATTCAACTTTACAGTTACAATTAAATCCACTGAAATGGGTCTTACTGCTTGGGAAAGTAAATGCAAAATGGGACCAACTTTCTGGAGGGCAATTGGAAACTCTCCGTTTTTCTCCTTAAATTTTTATATATTTTGTTAAATTAACTTCACTGCTAGAAATGTAGTTAATAGGGGAAAATCAGAAATGTATGCAGATATTTATGAAAAAGACAGTAAAAACAACAATATTTTACTGTAACAAATGAAATGCCTAAAATATCTAGTAGTATGGAATTAAATAATTCTAAGATCTGTCTATATAATACAATATAGCATTTAACTGTTTTTATTTCATTTTTTACATGTTTGTGTAGTTAGAGACAGAGAGTGAGTGGGGGAGAGGCAGAAAGAGAGAGAGAGAGAGAGAGAGAGAGAGAGAGAGAGAATCCCAAGCAGACTCCATGCTCAGCTCAGAGACTGACACAGGGCGTGATCCCATACCTGAGACCTGAGCCGAAATCAAGAGTCAAATAAATGCTCAGCTGACTGTACCACCCAGACAACCCCATTTAACTATTTTTAAATTAATAGGTAAGGGCATGGAAATATGCTTATCATATAAAGTGAAGAAAGAATAAACATTATAACTCCAATTTTGGGAGGACATAAGCCTAAATTATCCCTGTAATTATTAACAGATGGTAGGATTAGGAGGAACTTTTATTTTTTATTGCATACATTTTGTTTTCCATAATGAATATATATGACTTATATAATCAAAATAAAATGACAAGTCATGCAAATGGTATATAAAATTTGTATCTATAGCTATAGTCTCTTATGAGCACAGGGGCTTCATTGACACATGGCTGCTGAATATTGGACAATTTGTTATTTTCTTGAATAGCTCAAGCTCCACATATACCTCCAATTTGCTACTCTTGCATCATTTCATAACTCTATTTTACTATTATCTGTTTAGTCACCAGAAATATAAATTCACACTGATCTTCTTTCATTGTTCAAAAATAATTAGTACCAAAGTTTGTGTCATTATTTCTCCTAAATGCTTCTTGACTGTGTATTTTTTCCCTAAATCAAGGGCACCTATAGAAAAAAGCCCTAAAGTTGTAAACATATATATAAAGTTCACAAAAACATATTGAGCTTAATTTTTTGGAGAGTCCAACTCAGCCATATGTTGTAGCCACACTAAACCCTTCACCATTTCCTAAGCAAGAAATGTTATTCCCTTTAAAACTTCCACTTGCTATATAAAACAGCAAAAATGCCTCTTCTCTGAATTCTCTGAGTATTTTGGGGACAGTTAACTGAGCCATTTTTTTTTTACTCCTCAAATTCTCAGCACGACCTACTTTTGAAGAACTCAGCTAACTGAGTTGTAATTATTTGCTTTCGATAAGTTCTCTTTACTAGATTGTGGTGTACTTTTTAAAAAGGGCCAAACTTTAAATCTTAGATTTGAATCTTTTTTTCCCCTGTCCCCTATATTAATGGAGGGTGAAATATATGGTAGGCATTTAGTTCTTTTTAACTGTATAACATTATTTTGAATGTTACTCAGTGTTATACTTCTAAATTCAAAGTGCAGATTTCTACTGATCAGTTGATAAATGTATCTATTTCACTTTAATCTCTGTTCATACAATACTTAGAATTTACATTGATGTCATTTAATAGTCAGGAAAGCAGCACATCTTTAAGAAAGATACTTTATATTATCAAGGTAATTATAGTGACTTTGGCAAGAAAACCTATCTTTGCTGAAAATCTAAGTTCCGGGATTTTGCCAGATATGTTAAATGTATAATTTTGATTGATCCCTTACTTAAAAATGAAGAAACTGAAGCCCAGGGTATTTAAATAATTTTGATAAGGTCTGAAAGCCAATAACTATTGGATTATTTTTTTTTCTGAGCTCCACCAAAAAATTGTTAAGAAGCAAAAGATAATAGTACTATGACATTTAAATTATCTTAATATTTTTAAGAAATGTTACCCAATTAGTAAATGTGTGGCTTGCTCTTGTTTCCCTTGTGTATCTGCAATTGATGAGATATTTCACAAGGTATCTCAAGATATCCTTAGGGATATACCAAGAAACACAGGCTAGATATTAATGTAATTAAGGAGAAAATAAAGTGCTTGTGACACTTAGATTGATCCCAGTCTGTTACATTTTATTCTTTGAATAAAGAATTAGGATACTTATCACATTTGCAGATAAAATTGTGGATGTAAAACATTATACTGGAGGAGAGAAGCTGCGTGAAATAATAAGGAGAAAGATTAGAAGATGGGCCTAAAGCCTTAAAATTGCATTTAAAAGCAATCAATATAAATTCTGGGTTTGGGTTCCAAAGGTAAAGATAACTAAATAGCAAACAGAGGTAAAGAAAATAGAACAAAAAGAAAGATTTGTTGTTTTCTTTAATTATCAGCTCAAGGCAAATCAATAGGTAATGCGGCTCCCTCAGACAAAAAAAAAAGGGGGGGGGAGGAGATAAGTAATGCGTGACTGAACTAACAGTTTGTAAGGAAATCATTTCCACTAATGCATGCAGAATCTTTCAGATTTTAGCAGCTAGTAACAAATGAGGGTCTCCACATGGGGAAGGGCATCTGATAAAACAGACCTTATAAACTTGTCAGTACATTTTGCCTTTTTGTCAGAATTCAGCCACTTAATATGGTGTCCATCATAAAGTTGAATGCTAGTGTGTGTTGCTCTCCTCCAGTACTAGCAAAGACAAAAATGTTTTGCATGTGCATTACAAAATTGAGCCTGGTTGGAATTTTCAGAGATTGTACTGAACACTAAAACACAAGAGAAATTATCAGAGACTTCAAGAAATATAGAAACAGTTTCACTCACAAGATTTCAGCCAAGGCCCAAACTCTGCCTCAGTTTACAGGTTGTCCCAAAGCTAAAAAGAGCTTTCTATCCTGAATGAGTTCATAGCGCTTTGTACGTACAGAGCCAAAGTTTCCTCATGGAGAATTAAAGTCACCTCTAGCTCTTAACTTGTCTGCACTTGGAGAATGCCATCTTTTGACTCATTTTCCCAGAACCAACTGCCCAATATCATACTCTGTTGACAAATCCTAGACTTCTATTCAGTTCAGCATTTAGGACTAAAAAATAGGAATCTTCCATGATAATTAGTCAGATTTGTGTTGCATGACTAACTTGAGTTTCACATTTCAGATGGCTGTGTACCTCCTATAATTTTTCATGCTCCAAAGAGTAACAATATTCCAATTCAAAATATGCACTGCAAGACACGCTGTTAAAAGGGATCTGGTGTCAAAAATGTTTGGGAAACACTACGCCATGTTCATCCCTAAGGGAGTCATCAGGCACAGTAGCACGTTAAAATTACTGATGTGTTCTACTATTTAAAAGCCTTTTAGATTTAAATTTGCCGGCACTTGAGTTAACCGGAAGTTTTCCAAGCTAATCTGATCAAAGAACAAATTATGTATACGTGTTGTGTATGTGTACAGCACCTGTTAACTTCACGTGGAAGATAGCTTTTCTTCCCGAATGTTGCCGTAACTAAAAAAGTATACAGTCAGATTTTACATGTGAACATGTAACCAGCAGATCATTCCCTTTAGGAAATAAAGTTTCTAGAACTACAGGGGTCTGGCTTTATGTGTTCAAACACATAGTATTTCACTTTTGAGAACCATTTTTCCAAGTCATCTGGACCTACATAATTTCTTTTAATGGAGAAAAACCAAGAGGTTCTATAAAATTATTAAAACCATGCCCCATGATTTCAGTTTGGGATAATTGGGGATGAGATACTTACTTAACATGTAGAAGAGGGATATAGGGTAGGGAAATGTCATTGACTGCCTCAATAATTGCATATGAAATAACCCATGTCCAATGAGTTTAGGGATTTGCGTATTGTCTCAAGAAAACAAAAATAATAACAAAAACAAGGTCTCTAAGTAAATCCTACAGGTAGAGACAATTCAGCTCGTTATAACAACACTTTATAATGATTAGAATTATCAAATATTTAATAGGGTGATTCCCAAAGATATATATAATTTTTGTTACTGGGAGAAGTTCTTTGATTCACCTGCATTCAAGGTACTTATACAACTCCTAAATATACAAGGTGACTTCTAGAAATGCACACCTAACAAGAAGCACACACACAAAGGTATAAAAGCATTTTCTATAGCCCACATAGAGACCTTTTAGAAGTCTGTAATTTACAAAGAAGGGAATGATTAGATCTAAGTAGAGAGATTAAACTTGTTTTATTGATGGTGCTTCAGCCTACTCAAAAAAGTACCTTAGCCGAAACAGTGAAGAGACGAGTGTAGCTTTTGTTTTGTAGTTGGATTCTATGAATTTGAGAGCTTGTCAATATCTATTTATTATCAAATTCCACTGATTATGATTAAATTATATTATTATTTTTTTAGTTTATTTATTTATTTTGAGAGAAAGAGAGAGAAACAGACAGACAGAGCATGAGCAGGGGAGTGGAAGAGAGGGGGAGGGAGAGCTAGAGAATTCCAAGCAGTTTCTGCACTGCCAGATGCGGGGCACACTCGAGAACCGTGAGATCATGACCTGAGCAGAAACCAAGAGTCAGACACTTAACCAACTGAGCCACCCAGGTGTCCCTCTATTTATTCTTTTTTAAACTACATCAAGCTTAGTAAGTTGATTTTACCATTCATTTGATTTCTTAAATTCTTTTTTTCTCTTACTGAATTCAGTCAGATTAGAATAATTAAACAGAAAGCATTTAATTTGAATGATATATAACAATTAAAACCAACGTAAATCAATCCAGGCTAATTATTTTATTGTTCAGTACTTAAGATTTTTCTATAAAGTATTTTCTTCTGCTGTTGTTTTCAAATGCCATTTTAATGAATACTATTCCTAAAGTATACGTGTAAAGAAGAGGCTAGACAATTAGAGATTTTCAGAATTGGAAGAATAAAAATAATCTTAAATAACCCTAGAAATAGTTGTACTACTTAAAGCTTTGACTGAAATGAAAAATAAATTGATACACAAAGTTGTACAAATCTCTGTAAATTCTCTCTGGCTAAAAAACCTCAAATCCCACAGGCAGGTAATAAATCACAGAGGGAATACAAAGTTCATTCAAAATTATGGATTTCCATTGAAACTAAGATATCTCAGAACCAATCAATTTCTGGGTGTTTGGGCAGAAATTAAGGGGAACACATTACCTTAAAAATGTACAGAGCTTGCCCCTCTCAGTGTGGTAATTGTACCTGGCCTTCTATCACTAGATACTGATACAGAGAACATAATTACAGCTTGGTTAAAAAAAAAAGTCATTAGGAAGTAGATTAGGTGTGATATCCATAATGAGAGTAGACATTAAATTTTAGCCTCTGAGGACAAAACAAGACAAAACAAGATGGCTCTCTTGTGAACCTCTTACATCTATCTCTATGTTCGTTAATAGACCTTAACTTCAGAAGAAACAATGCTAGAAACTGAACTTGAAAGAAGAGAAATAACCATGTTCCTCTTAATATAAAATATTTAAGAAAAACATGAATATTAATTCATAATTGATTTTATGGCAGCAGAGGTTGATTGAGTATATTATTAAAGTCCAAATATAAACTAAATTGTTCCTGTATATGAATATGTTTATGTTTATGCAAATGTGATATATTTCATCTTAATCATACAGAACAATAGAAAATACTCACAAGATCAAATATCTATCCAGCTTTTTCTAGGTCAGTTTGGTACCAAGTGCTGAGAATGGAGCCTGCTTAAGATTCTCTCTCTCTGCCCCTCTTTCTCCCTTTGCCCCTCTCCCCCAATTATACTCACTCTCACTCTAAAATATGAAAAGAAAATTTGTCATT
This sequence comes from Lynx canadensis, assembly GCF_007474595.2. Classification (NCBI taxonomy): domain Eukaryota; kingdom Metazoa; phylum Chordata; class Mammalia; order Carnivora; family Felidae; genus Lynx; species Lynx canadensis. The sequence continues at coordinate 131,803,037 of NC_044306.2, read as the reverse complement.
TTCCCCATTCAGGGCAGCAGTGTGAAGAGATACTCATATAAAAATATATAAATTTTCCAGACAATTTAGTAAACAAATACAGAGATGTATTTTTTAACAGTGTAAAAGAATTATTCACAAAAAGTAAAAATACCCTGAAGAATTAAAACAAGTATCCCCTCAGCATTTTAGAATTTTTATCTACATAACCCCAAAAGAGTGAACGTGTTTGTGTGTGTATATGTGCATGTACATGTGAATTATACTTATGGGGAAAAAAACCTAAAATTATATACTATGTTTTTGTAGGAATGTAGGAATATGCTGTATTTTTTAAAAATTCTTCTGAATTTCCAATTATTCTATATTTTGTCATAGTTAAAAACTATTTTCCCCAAAGATAATTATATATATATCTGTGTATGTATATATATATATATATATATATATATACTTATATATATATGCATGTGTACACATATATGCATACACACACACATATGTGATGCACACACTTTAACAAAGAGGTCAAATGTCTAAGTGTCAAAAATCAGTGTTTGGCCAAAGCAGTCTATTGTCTTCTAGAATGAACATATAGAATAAAAGAATAATTCTGAAATTTTAATATATAGGTCAATTATTTTAATAACTAATTGTTTGGCTTAATAGTACAGAAACAAGAATATCTCATCACCATGAAGTCCAAGACTGTTTCTTCCAGTTCCCACACCACACTTGGGGTACAAATTGATGTAAAGAATATTTTCGTTCATTTTCCTTAGATTCCTGCTTATGATACTGTTGCCACCTGTCACATGTGATAAACAAAGGAGGCCAAGTTGGTATCCCATGTGTTAAATCATCTTTTCTAAGACTACAGGACTACCAAATAGAACTTTTTATTGAAACACTATGGTTAAAATGAGAATTAAATAATTGAACATTAAATACAGTTCTTAGAGGTTGTTTTATTTAGTGTTACATATACTAGTCCCCAAACACTTCTACAAAGATAGAAACATACTATGATCTTGTCTTTATTTTTTATTTATTGGTAATTAAATTACTTAGAGCAGTTTGTTGGCTCCAAAAGAACACAGCGCTCTTCCTAAAATTTATCTTTGGAATACATTTTCTGTTAACATTCATAAAGGTCAATCTATTAAATCTATTTCCCTATTTATTTCACAGTTGAAAGTTGTTAAAAAGCTTTATATAAATATAATTCACAGCTTGCACAACCATCACTAATTATTACTCTATTTTATTACTGTAATAATATATATTCATACTTTAAATTAACCAATAGAACTTTATTATAAATATATTTTCACTCCAAGTTACCTATATTTGCAAGTGAATAATGAGACATTAACGATGCATCAGAAGTGTATGTCCTTGTTTCTTGTTCATATCATGATGTTACTTGCTTAGATATAGATGGTAATCTATTTGATCATACACCTACTGACTATTCCAGAAATAACACTGCAGCAGACATTTGTCTGTTTGGGCTTTCAAAAGATAAGACCAAAGATGAATCTTAAAGTTAGAGTTGGGCCAAATCCAGAGGCCAGAACCAAACTTGGACACATCCCTAAATTACGTTCATCTTCTGGTGGTTGTCCCCCTAATCACCATGAGAACTGAGTGGTACTGTTGCAAGGCAGAATAACGAAAAATCACTTGGACAAGTAGCACTCCTTGAAATAACACTAGGAACTTGAAAATATTTGTTGATTGACTCATTAAACAATGAATATACATCTATATATGTACCCTGAGGCCAATGTATATTACCTGAATGTTTCATCCCTTTTAGTTTACTTACTATGTACTATTTTTTTCTTTTGAAGTCATTTTAAGGTTTTTAAAAAGTATTACAGTAAACTATAAAGTTGTAGAATTAACCTACTATAACTTCAATAATGAGAAATTTAAGCTTTTTTAAAAATTCTGAACAACATCATTACATTTTCATTCTGAAAGGGAAAAAAATAATTATTTTCAGTTCTCAAGTAGTATTTTTAAAACCTTTTACTATCAATTCTCGTGGAACCATTATTTGGACAATTTATTAAATTCACTGACAGTCATGTTTTAAACACAATTCTAAGTAATTACTGTTTGACACTTGCTTTTTTGGAGTAGCTTGACCATGGAATATTTAAAAAGGTGATATTCACTCTGATCATTGACCAGAACTGTTTTCAATGCTATCTTGACACGGATCAGTATGTTAGCAATGCTTGGTGGTCATTGCTTCACAGGCAGAACAATGTACTTTGCGAAGGCTCAATCCAGAGTGAGTGGAACCACTTCTCTGTACATGGCTTTAGGCTCATCTGGTGCAAATCCATTAGAAACCCTGAATTTGTGCTCCAGATCTTGCCCTCTGACCTACTCATAGTCACGTGAGAATGTGACTTCCACTCTAATAGGATAATAACATGTTTAAATGAATCTATAAACATTTAAAATTAAGTCCTAAAATAAAAATAATTTAACAGTCTAAACACCATCTAGTCTTAGTTTATATCTTGTGTCATATTTATTTGGCCAAGGCCAGACCTCTCCATTGTCCACAATACTTAGGTTCTCTTGATACACTGCTTAAGTACTGAAATGAAGACAAGGACTTAGCATCTTTAATGTGTCTGTAATTAGCTTGCTAGTAAGAAATGCAAGTGATGTGTTCCAGGTCCTTGCTTATTCCAGCACAACCATAAAATCAGTCAGAAAGGAAGAGATAATAAGACAATGGGAGAAAGATCCAAAAGTAAATGAAAAAAATATTACCTAATGAAATATCTGGAAAGCAATTGTTACATTGGTATTAGACATTCATTATCAACAGAATCTATTCTAGAAAACAACCTCTCCCCAACACAACAAACAAACAAACAAACAAAAAACAAACAATATACCTGGGTGGCTCAGTCAATTAAGCTAAGCATCCTACTTTGGACTTTGGATGAGGTCATGAACCTGAGGTATGTGAGTTCCAGCCCTGCAACTGGGCTCTGTACTGATAGTGTGGAGCCTGCTTGGGATTCTCCCTCTTCCTCTCTCTCTCTGACCCTGTCTCTCTCTCTCTCAAAATAAATCAAAATAGACTTAAAACAAAAAAGAAACACCACAACTTGTAAATTCCAGGTATTTTTTTTAGCTTTGAATGTATGTATTATCATTATTTCATCACAAATATCTAAACGTTTAACTATTTTACACAGTTATATTTATAAAACTCATGAATTTTTCTCTAAAAAAATAATTTCCAAATAAACTACCACAACCAGACATTGTAGAACATTTTCTCTTTAAGTATTATTTATTTTCCTGAATAGTTTTGGAATAAAAGAAATAGTTGATCTTTTCGTGTGTGTGCTTTTGTCTTAGTTCTAATCATCAATATAAAATAAAAAATTTTAGCGGTAGGATTATTGGTCTCAATTTTATACCCTTCTATGGTGATAGAATTTTAAAAACACCTCCTCTCTTTTTAGAAATCTTGATAACTGAGTACAACCAAAAATATCCAAAAATGAATATTATTTTCAAAATTTGAAATAAAATAGTGTTCACTGTCATTCTATATGATATTATATATGATATATATAATAATATGGATTTCATATATGTTATATATGAAAACACTTAGTAGACAACTTTTTTCCTCAAATGGCAGTTTTGAAACAAGAATACATACATGTTCAAAAGTAAAAAGTAAAAATACAGGCCATTAAGAAATTAAATACTCTTCCTGGAATACAACTGGTTTGTATTTGGATTTCCACATCATTTTGTTTAAAAACATACAGAGCAGTTGGATGTGTTTCTCATAAGATTGTGGTCATGTGGGATAAGAAAGCTAATAGGGCCCTGTAGGAATCAGACTTCTACATTTGGGTCCATTAACTTTTATTTTTCATTTCAGTTGAAGAAAAATTGGAAAGCCATCAATTAAGAGATTTCTCATTGGTTTTCCATAGCTGACACATTGGTACATATTACTTGAGGAAAGGCTTACCTCTTTACCATTTCACATTTATAATTTCAACGTTAGTGTTTGTGATTATTACATTTATCTCCAGAAGCTGTGGTGCTTCCATTCTGTTGGCCAAAGTGCTCCATCGCCATATGGAAAATGTTTGATTTTAATGAAGAATCTGGACAATCATGCTGATTGTTTATCTTGACTAGTGACAGCAACAGCTTATACCACTTGAGTTAATGTTTTTCTGGACAAACGTTTTACTTCAAGTGTCTGTGGGGGCTCCCTGGCTTAGGTAGCAAATATCTGGGCACAAACTGTAGGTGTATGAGGCTCAGTCAGATGCCATCTCCAAGTTCCTGCAAAATTCTGTGGTGTTGATCATCCAGCCTCAGTCTCTAATACTCGGGAGATTTTCTCTCTTGGATGAGAAAATCAAGTCTGATTGTTCTGACCCTCATTTTCTATCTCTTCGAGCAACTCATAAGTTATGGTTTTGGTTTTGTTTTAGCTGATCTTGGACTAAGAAAGCTTTTTAATTTTTTCTTTAAAATTAGTATATAATTTTGCTGTCTTAAATAATTTTGAAAATAAAATTAGGATTTGCCTTATTAGAAATATGAGATTTAAAACACTTAGCTTAAAAAAATTGGGTCTTCAAAATTCTCTAATTAGATTTATTTTGCTGATTGCTAATCAATCTTATGGTTATGACTCTAGGTAGCTGATTATATCTGGAGATTGTAATAAGGGATATATTGACTAAAAATTATATTATCAATGAACTAAAATATTAAGGTCTCCCATAATCTTAGGATTTAGTAAACAGTGATAACTGTCTTTAGAGGCTACAGATCCCTGTAATTATCAAGAGGTGGGATTTGAGTCTCCTGGCTTAAATAAAATTCAAGTGAGTGGGGCGCCTGGGTGGCGCAGTCGGTTAAGCGTCCGACTTCAGCCAGGTCACGATCTCGCGGTCCGTGAGTTCGAGCCCCACGTCGGGCTCTGGGCTGATGGCTCGGAGCCTGGAGCCTGTTTCCGATTCTGTGTCTCCCTCTCTCTCTGCCCCTCCCCCGTTCATGCTCTGTCTCTCTCTGTCCCAAAAATAAATAAAAAATTTAAAAAAAAATAAAAAAAAAAAATAAAATTCAAGTGAGAAATAATAAACCTATTTTGTAAATAACTATTTACTGACATAAATTTTATAGGAAATTATCATTGTATTTTAAAACTCTGACACATTAACCTATATACCAAGATTTTGTTTGGGATATGTCATTGCCATCTAACTTAGTTGTTTTCTTTGTATTAGTATTTATCATTTCCTGCTTTGATCCCTGCTACCTGCTGCCTCCCTCTCACTTACAGCTAGCCTCAAGTTGACACAGACACCGAGCAGCCTGACTGACCCCCAGCCTTTGAGAAGGGGCAAGTCATTTTATCATGAATATGCTAAACATACCAATCATTCTATCTTGCCACCTTATTCCAGAAGCTAAAGTGTTTCTTCTTTTCTTTTTGAGAGAGAGAGCTGGAGCAGAGGAGGAGCAGAGGGAGAGGGAGGGAGAGAATCCCAAGTAGGCTCTGGCACTGTAAAGTGCCAGCCAGATGTGAGGTTCAATCCCATGATCCTGGGATCATGACCTGAGCCAAAATCAAGAGTCTGCCACTAGGTAGACTGAGCCACCCAGGTGCCCCCTTATGCTGAAATAATACTAAAGACTACTCAGTATATTTAATTTATTACATTTCAAAATATATTTTTTTTCACTAAAGAAAATAATTTTTAAAGAATTAGAGAAAGCTAATGTGCTATGAAAAATTCTTGTTTACCTGTTCAAATATGGCTACTTCCAAGTTCCCATAGTCTCAGTCATTAGAAAGACGGTGCCATTATTGAACTGAAACAACTAAGTGTTTTAGATCAGAGTTCTATTTCTAGCTCTTCACTGAGCCATTATATGAAGGTGAAAGCAAGGAATCAGATTAGGTGCGATGTGAGTTCCTGTCAACCCTCGTTTTACTTGAGTGTATCTAATGACAGAACTTCAGCCAGTAGATGGCACTATTTATTTCAGTGAGTAAAACTTTCATTCTCATGAAAATAAGCAATTAGTTGCTGAATATGAAAATGAGTGGACTCCTTCACATTTTATTGTGAGTGTCCCCCAATTGATTTGCGTTCAAATATCACAAAAAGACATAAAATAAACAGAGATTTCCTCATTTAAGAATGGACAAACACACTTCTGGGACTTGGTATATTTTTCAAATAATGATGTAAGGACATGAGAAATTTAAAAATATTAATTTGAAGATTTTTTCAAATGTAAATTATCATTTTTTAATGTTTATTTACCCATTTTGAGAGAGAGAGAGAGACAGAGACAGAGATTGTGAGCAGGGGAGGAGCAGGTTGAGAGGGAGAGAGAGAATCCCAAACAGGCTCCATACCCTCAGCACAGAGCCTGTTGCTGTCCTCGATACCACAATCCATGAGATCATGGCCCTAGCCAAAATTAAGTCAGTCGCCTATTATGGCTTAGCTATTTTCAGAAGCATGACAAGTATTTTTGTTGACCAGAAATGAAACTGAAACACAAAGTGATAAATAAGGTAGAACTTGCAGGCCCACAAGGCTTTGGGGCCAGAAGCAAGCTGATGCTTTAGGAAATTTGACACTTTGGGATAATGGAAACTAAATGCACATCCTGTAGATGGAGGACAGAACTCTGTTCACTGCCTGAAACCAAAGATTTCCATTCAAATGGAAGAAATTTCAACAAAGCTGTGGCTTGCCCCTGCAGCTGTGGCCTGAGGAGAAGGAAGGAGGAAGCCTCCTTGTCAAGACATGGGTCTCCTGGCTCAATGGCTACTCTGAGGTGTGGTCCACATCACAGTGCCACACACACTCACATTCACCAGTATTGTACGGGTTACTGGGTATAAAATCTCTAGGCAGGAGGGGTGGGGCTGAAATGGAGAATTACGGTCAATATTACCTGCAAATCAATATTCCTAACCATGTGAGAAAAAATTTTAAAGACAGCCATTGCATTTAATTTCAGTAATAAAACATTTATTTTGGTTTTAGAAAGAGGGAAAAAAAGTATTCAAAATTATAATATTTCAGATTTTAATAAAACTAAGAGACTTAATCTTGGCAGTTAACTTTGAGTGCTAAGCAAGAAAATTAAAAATGTATCTACAGCTAGATACATTCTATTGAAACTAGGATAATCAAAAATAAAGAAAAAAACACTTGAAATCTACCACAGAAGAAAGACAGATTCCCATACAAGAACCATAATCAGACTACAGGTAGACTTCTCAAGAGCAGAAAAGCAAGCCAGAAGACAGTAATACTTTACCACTAAAGAGCTGAGGTAAGCTAATTGTTCACCTAGGATATATTCAAAAGAGAAGGGATAATATAATTTCAGACACAGAAAGCAAAATAAATAAATAAATAAGTAAAAATAAATAAAAATTGCTAATCATCTTTTTCCAGAAAGAACTATTCAGATGTACTGTAGAAAGAAGAATAAATCCAGAAAAATAAAAAAAAAAAAAGAATAGGAAGCATGAAAAAAACAGGAAGCATGAAAATTGGTAAAATATGTTGACAAATTTATTTAACTATTGATTACAATAAATATATAGGGGCTAAAAAGATGAAACTAAAATATTTGTCAATAAGAACAGATCGTTTGGGTGGGAGGAGGCAGGTAAAGCCAAGATCCTTGTTTGATTTAGGAGGAAGATAAGGAATAACTTTGCACATCACAGGAAAAACAGGCAAAAAATGGATAAACAGGGAAAATAAAACCATACAAATGCATAGTAAGAAAAATTGGAAATGGAAGGAAATGACTCTCTCAGAATAGTGACTGTCTCTAGGTAGGGAGGGTATCAGAAAGCAAGAAGTGAAATAGGGGTTTTGCATTATATCTTAACCTTTTGTGCATTAAATGACAAAAAGGGGGCTCCTGGGTGGCTCAGTGAGTTAAGTGTCTAACTTCGGCTCAGGTCATGATCTCACAGCTCATGAGTTCAAGCCCCATGTCAGGCTCTGTACTGACAGCTCAGAACCTGGAGACTGCTTGGGATTCTGTGTCTTTGTCTCTCTCTGCCCCTCTCCTGCATGCTCATGCTCTCTCTCTCCAAAATAAATAAACATTTTTAAAAAGACAAAAAGATATGAAGTAAATACGCTAGAATGTTAACATTTGTTGAATGTGGGTGGTTGGTACATAGATAGTCCTTATATTATTCTTTGTATTTTCTGAATGACTAGAGTATCACAAAATGTAAAATGATACTAAAGAAAAACAAAGATAAAAAGTATCATCTCACTACAAATTTATTAATTCCTTTTGTTCTTAGGCTCTGCTTCTGAAGTTTTAAGAGATATCAAGCATTTACCTAGAGCTCATATATTGGAGATCCGTGAAAAACTGTTTTCTTTAAAAAATATATCAAACAAAATGGAATAACAATGAAAAAAAATCTGCTCATATTCTTGTGTATATTGCTTGCTTCTTTTTACTTTTGAAATCCTTAGTCTCATGTTCATTTTACGTTTGTTTTAGTTGACTCCTGATAATTAAGCAGAGTATCATAGATTAAAAACCATCAGTGCCCTGACTCATAATGACCGACTGAACACACACATTCACTCCGTATGCTGCTGGCAATTCTATTGATGTAACAAAAAGAAAATATATTTATGAAGCACAAACCTGTAAAACAAGAATGGCTTTTGACAATAGGTTAGATATTACCTATGCTGTACCTTTTGTTCTCATGACTTATTCATTTCATAATTAGAAGCCTGTATCTCCCACTACCCTTCACCCATCTTACTCATCCCCCTACCCCCTTCCCTCTGGCAATGGTCAGTAATTCTCTGTGTTTATAGGTTTGATTCTGTTTTTTGGATTATTTGTTTTCTTTTAAAAATTTTTTTATTGGGGCGCCTGGGTGGCGCAGTCGGTTAAGCGTCCGACTTCAGCCAGGTCACGATCTTGCGGTCCGTGAGTTCGAGCCCCGCGTCGGGCTCTGGGCTGATGGCTCAGAGCCTGGAGCCTGTTTCTGATTCTGTGTCTCCCTCTCTCTCTGCCCCTCCCCCGTTCATGCTCTGTCTCTCTCTGTCCCAAAAATAAATAAACGTTGAAAAAAAAAATTTAAAAAAAAAATAAAAATTTTTTTATTAATTATTAATTAATTAACTAATTAATTAATTAATTGTTTTTTGGTGTTGAGTTGTATAAGTTCTTTTTATATGTTCTGGATATTAACCCTTTATAAAATGTATTATTGGAAAATATCTTCCCCCATTAAGTAGATTGCTTTCTTGTTTTGTTGATGGTTTTGTTTGCTGTACAAAAGCATTTTATTTTGATGAAGTCCCAATAGTTTATTTTTGCTTTTGTTTCCCTTGCCTCAGGAGATATGTCTAGAAAAATGTTGCTGTGGCCGATGTCATAGAAATTATTGCATATGTTCTTGTCTATGATTTTTATGGTTCAGATCTTGTCTTTAGGTCTTCAATCCATTTTGAATTACTTTTGTGTATTGTGTAAGAAAGGGATCCAGTTTCATTCTTTTGCATGCCTCGGCACCATTTGTTGAAGAGACTGTCTTTTTCTCATTGCATATTCTTGCCTCCTTTGTCAAAGAGTAATTGGCCATATAATTCTGGGTTTATTTCTGGGTTCTCTATTCTGTTCTATTAATTGATGTTCTACTTTACCATACTGTTAACAGTACCATACTGTTTTGATTACTACAGCTTTGTAGTGTTTCTTGAAATACAGGATTGTAATACCTCTAGCTTTGGTCTTCTTATTTAAAATTGCTTTGGCTGTTAGGGGTCTTTTGTGGTTCCATGCAAATTTTAGTATTATTTGTCTTAGCTCTGTGAAAAATGCTGTTGGTATTTTGCTAGGGATTGCATTAAATCTGTTGATTTCTTTGGGTAGTATGGACATTTAAAAAATATTCTTCTAATTCATGAGTATGGTATGTCTTTCCATTTCTGTTATCCTCAGTTTCTTTCATCAGTATTTCATAGTTTTTAGAGTACAGGTCTTGTCTTTCACCTCTTCAGTTGAGTTTATTCCTAGGTATTTTAATTCTTTTGGTGGGCAATGATAAATGGAATTATTTTCTTAATTTTTCTTTCTGCTACTTTGTTGCTAGTATACAGAAATGCTACCATTTTGGAGGTGTTAATTTTATACCTTGCAACTTGACTAAAAGTAATAAATACATTTTTTTTTGGTGGAGTCTTTAGGGTTTTATATGTATGATATCATGCCATCTGCAAATAATGAGGTTAATTTCTTCCTTACTGATATGGATGTCTCCTATTTCTGTTTCTTATATGATTGCTATGGTTAGAACATCCCTTACTATGTTGAATAAAAGTGATAAGAGTGGACATCCTTGTCTTCTTCCTGATCTTAGAAGAAAAGCTTTCAGTTTTTCTTCAATGAGTGTAAACTGTAGGTTTTTTATATATGGCCTTTATTATGTTGACATATGCTCCTGAAGACCAGAAGTCTTAAACCAAAGTATCAGCCAAGACTTGTTCTGTTTAAAGGCTGCAGGAGAGGATTTTTCCTTGCCTTTTCCTAGTTTCTTGTGATTGATGGCAATCAATCCATAGCATTATTTGGCAGGTAGACACATCACTGTAATCTCTGCCTCTGTCATCACAGGGTATTCTCCCTGTATCTGTCTGTGTCCAAATTTATCTCCTATTATGAGGAAGTCAGTAATTGGATTAGGGCCCACCCTTAATGCTTTATGACCTCATCTTAACTTGACGACATCTACAAAAACCCTATTTCCCAAAAAGGTCACATTCACAGATACTAGGGGTTAGGATTTAAACATATATTTTGGGGAGATATAATTCAAATTCAAACCAAAACATCTAATAATAATAATAATAATAATAATAATAATGATGATAAGGAATCAAAACCTTCCAGATGACCATTACTATCAACAAACAGACAAGTTACTTACAAGGAAACAAAAATAGCAATGGTCTACTCCTCAACAACACTGTGTGGGAGAAATAAAATAAAATAATATCTTCAAAGTATTGAAAAGATATAATTTGAAGCTAAATACTATAACCCCTCTCCCCAAAAAAATATCAAATTGAAGACAAAAAATTTTTTGTTCAATCATATAAGTTTTCTAAAAGTTAGCCTTTTAGATCAAATGTTTTTTGGTGAACCCATCCCTTCTTTTACATCCGCTTTTCCCATAGCCTAATTACAGCTAAGTTTGCTCACATTATAGAATTCTGGCTAATGATAAGGGATTTTGTCATGGGGTTCATGAAAAAGGTTGTTTTATTATTTTTTAAAATTTCTTGATGAAAATTCCATTGTTTTCTTTTTCTGTCTTTCCTACTAGAAGGTTTGCATTGAGGCCTGAGGCAGTAACTTTTCTATAACCACGAGGTAAAGAAAGTGGTAGAGCTGTTGATCTATTATTATATAGCCCTGTACGAAGCTATCAGCCACCTATATCCAGTATTCTAGTTACAAAACACAAATAAATCCCTATTTGTCTAAGCTGTTGTTACATATGTATCTTACTAGCAGACAAAGACAGTCCTCATTAACACATTACCATTAGATCCTTTTTGAAACTATTATTTGAGGATTTATTCCAGAAAAAGGAAGAAATTCTAGGAAAGATGAGATGGAAGACAAGAAACAGTGATAATAAAAGAAATCAACAACAATATTCAAGTCTTAATGGAATTATGAACAAATTAGTAATGTTTTCAAATTTAAATTCAAAATGCCTTCAGGTAGTACTTTGGGAACATAGTGAAGGAAAGTACAGATAGAATAAGGCTTCTGATATAGTTGGAGCCAATATTAATTGTACATTTATTAATGGCATTTTTTTTTTTATTAAGAATTAAAATGATGGGCACCTGAGTGGCTCAGTCAGGTAAGTGTCTGACTTGGTTTTAGCTCAGGTCGTGATCTCACAGTTCATGGGTTTGAGCCCCACAATGGGCTCTGCACTGATGGTATAGACCCTGCTTGGGATTCTCTCTCTTTCCCTCTCTCTCTGCCACTTCCCTATTCACACTCACTCTCTCTCTCTCTCAAGATAAATAAATAAACATTAAAAAAAGAATTAAAATGGTCACAAAAAAGAATACAAAATAGATTAGTTTATAAACTGATAGAAAAACACGACCGCAAAAACACAATTATTCCAATAAGCTGTACAGATAGTAAGACAAAGAAATGGCAAAAAACATGGTGAATAAAAAAATTCGTAAAAATTTATAAAATAAAAAATAAAATGCAGAAATAATTCTAAATGTATCACTTCCCATAATAAGTGTTCAACAAATTACTCCATTAAAAGGAGAGGGTTAATCACATTTGGTAGGAGATAAAATATACAACCACAAGGTGTTTGCAGGAGACATACCAAATACAAAAAGAATTAAAAGGCTGAAAATAAAGAGATGAAATAGAAATCTCAGAATCAGCAAAGGCAGCAAGAACAGTAGAAGTAGTGGTATAAGTAACATACAAAAGAATGTATGACATCTTTGACAGCAAATATAAAAGTCTTTGACACCAAATAATATATCATCAAGACAAATTAAGAAAAATATAATATAAATGTAAAGATAATTCAATAAATTCTCAGTTTTAATGGAGAACATAAACATATTTTTCTCAGAAATCAACAAGTTAAATACATAAAAATAAATTTAAAAATTAAAGATTGAATAAAGAAATCATAAAGGTTTATTTATAGCCATATCTTAAACTTTATACCCAACCAAGAGAACCTTTCCTTTTAAAGTATCCAAGGGATATTTGTAAAATTGACCATACGTTAATTCACTAAGAAATTCTCCAAAGCAGAAATTATATCAGTATTTTCTGTTAATACAATATATTAAACTAAAAATTAAAAAGAAAAAGAAAGAGAATAATTGTAAAATAAAATTATAAAGAAACTTGTCTACATTAGGATCAAAATTTAATAAAATATGTACAATACTTACACACAGAAAATACAAAACATTGCCGAAAGAAATGGAAACCTAAACAAGGGGATAGATAGACCATGTTCATGGATTGGAAGATTCAATGTTATTAAGATGTAAAAATACACTAGCCAAAAATACACTTATTAATAAAAATGTTTAACATTAAATGAGCCAATGAGTTAAAAGAGTACATTAAACTCACATAATGTAAGAAGAAAGAAATTGATAGGTATACAAGGAAAACAAACTAAACCAAAAATGGTCTGATCAATAAAAAACAATGCTAATTACCTTAAAGATAAAGTAGACAACCATTGGATAATGTGATAAAAAAAAAAAGGAAAATGGATCAAACATTAGGAATAAGGAAGAGGGTATAACTATTGATACATATTCACGTTTTTTCGTACAAAGGAACTGACATAATTTTTAGTGATTAGTTTGACAATCTAAATGAAATGGATAAAACTTCAGGAAAATATAAACTACCAATATGACTGAAGAGATTGAAAATGTTACTCATACAACAACTGTAGGTAATAATTGTTATTAGTTATGTGTTATCATTATTTTTAATAACATTATGATATCAGTATTATTTCCATTTTAGAAATTAGTATTCTAAGACATAGAGAAGTCAAGTAACTTGATTAGGTAACATAACCATTAAAAGGTAGAAATCTTGGGGGCACCTGGGTGGCTCAGTTGGTTGAGCGTCCGACTTCAGCCAGGTCACGATCTCGCGGTCCGTGAGTTCGAGCCCCACGTCGGGCTCTGTGCTGTCAGTTCAGAGCCTGGAGCCTGCTTCGGATTCTGTGTCTCCTTCCCTCTCTGCCCCTCCCCCACTCATGCTCTGTGTCTCTCTCTGTCAAAAATAAACATTAAAAAAAATTAAAAAAAAAAGGTAGAAGTCTGTCTACAAAATCCATAATATTATACACTACATTATGCCATTTAAATAGAATTTTTGTTTCTTTCCTTCCATAAGAAAGATTTTATGCTTTAGCTTAGGAAATAACCCTTCATATTATACATAAAAAAGAAAAAAATTCCTTTATTTATGCAAGTATAATTGGCATAATATGATACATTTACTTTCAATCATCCCAGAAGGTATTAAATAATATATTCATCAATTTAACAAATGCTTATTAAACATCTATTTACCCATTAGGGAAAATGGACACTGGAAATCCGAAAGTGATTAAATCACAATTCTTCTCCTTAAGAACTCTCAGTTTAAGGTAGAATTGAGTTATATTCTCATATTAATACTTTAATAGTATAGTGTTGTAGGAATGGCAATAATAATAATAATGTGAACAAAGTTCAATAAGTGAACAAAGAAAGGAATGAATAACTCTGTGTGGAAATCAGGAAACATCCATAATTTTCTAGACATCTACTGAGTTCTAGATGAAGTAATATGATATGATAAAAACTTACCGGAAATGTGTAAAAATATCTAAAAAATATAATGTATGCGTAACATCCCCTACACTGCAAAAGAAACCTGTCATTGATGAAAGGCAGTGACTGGAAATTATTTTTCTTCATTTAAGAGCTAATTTGTCTTGAAGACTGGACTGTCAACTATTTAGCTGAGGTTGCTTTATATATGTTAATGTATTAATCTCCACAACACTGTTATGAGATAGGCATTTTTACCCATTTTACAAATGAGATAACTGAAGCCCAGAGACACTAATTATCATTCTCTAAAAAATATAACTACGGCAAACAGAAGAGTAAGAACTAAACTGTAGGTTACTCTTCTTGTGTCTGTTATATAATAATGGTGGGGGCAGAGCAGGCAGATGATATTGTTTTAGGTTGATGATCCTGGAGAAAGATATGGGAATTACAGAAAGGGAGCTCCTTTAGAGTGACAACCAAACTGGACCAAATGGAATATGATAAACAGACTAACAGGTGGAAAAGGTCTGGGAGAAATTTACAGATTCTGGGGTGTCAAAGAGGAAGAAATGCAGTATTTTCTGTTCCAACGTACACACTGTATGTGAAGGAAGTTGAGATTTTCATGAGTATTTGACATATGAAAGAGAAAAGCTGGCTGGAAGGCAGGTAAACAGGGAAGAGCGACCAGGGACAAACCTGGAAGATGAGCTTTGCAGACATGACTACTTTGCCTAGGGTTTGTTTTGCTTATCCTCACCTGGGTGGGGACAAAGCAAGCTGTATTTAAGGAAACTGTCATGTTCAGCTGTGAGTGGCAGCTCTGCTTAGAATAAGACTTTATTATAAAAGTAGCTTTTATCCAGGAGATGTGGTTGCTTGAGATAGTTATTTAAACCAGGGATCTTTACATTTTTTTGGCGGGGGTGGGGGGAGTCAGAGACTCCTTACTAAAAAGGCACTTCCTGGAGGGCAGAGAATGGGAGACTCTGGAGAGGAAGCAGGAATACGATGAGAAGGACTGGCTGTGAGGTTGGTGGGTTTCCTGGTTTCTCTCTTAAGTATGCACCCATCAGCAGATCACTTGGTCAGGAATAAAAGTTGGTTAGAACAGGTGAAAGACCTATAGGCAAAGAAGGGGTTTCTGCATCCAGTGGTCTTAGACTCCTCCTCCTCCTTAAAGTGTCAGGAAGTCTGAGATTAGACTTGAAATATTAATAAGCCCATTCCTCTTGAGGTCCTTGAAGCAGCATTATTACATCTTCTTATTATATAATCCAAATTTTAAGTTTTTTCTACATTCAGGACAGAGGCCAGATACAATGATAAGATAGAAAAAGTTTGATTTGGGCTTTGCTTTTTCAACCCATACAACTTCCTTTCTCAGACCCACTCTGCCAAGTTCCTAGAATACTCATGCTGCCATTCACACATATACTTAGCCTCCTGTCATCACAATTGCTTGTCTTTTGTGTATTATTTTAGTAATCCCATTGAGGGAAAATCTTTACAGGTGTTGGAGGATAATAGTCATTGTATTATGCCTAGTGGGGCTGTTTGCATTTTAACTAAAGATCCTTATGATGTGCAAGTAATCTTTAAAAGAGGAATTTCAGGTACCCTAGAAGCCTATGGTAAAAAGATTTGTGAAGCTGAAAAACAATTTTTTCTTGGAAGGTTTTTTTTTTTTTTTTTTTAAATCCACAAAAACTGAGGGAAATGGACCTGAATTTCTTCACAGGCCCTATGGGAACTAATGCTATTTTGATCTGCATTATATAGTATTGGGAAAATACATTCCTTCCAGTTGTACCCTTAATTTTAATACAGAGGATTACTACTACTACAAAGCTGCATACCTCATCTGTGCATAAGACTAGCTCTAGCTAGTGCCACCAGATGCATAATGCAGACAATGCCAACAACTCATTTTACCCCTCTCTACCTTAAGGTCATGAGAGGCCATATGATCCTCCATTATAGAGTTTTCAGGAGAGACATGAGAACATAATTCAACAGACTGTATTGCTTTCCTTTATTACATTGGAATAGCTTTAATTTGGGAGGAAATCCAGAAAGGTGATAGCTGTGACAACTCACCCGGTAAATTAAAATGGCCATCTGTTTAAAAATAAATAAATAAAAAGCATTTTCAGAGGATCAGGCAGAAATATAGCAATCACAGCCAGGATTGATATTTTTAGTAATTGTCATTCTTACTAGAATAATTTATTCCTGTCACTCTTCAAAGCACAGTACATTTGGGTTTTTTTCCTTCATAAGCATACACATTCTTATTGAACCTTTCATAAAACATGACATATTTCTATCCAACTGCCTCCCTTTCCACTCCCAAATTAACCTTTGACGACCTCACTGTTACCAATAATTTAAAGATAATTCCTTGATTGACATTCTTCTTACCAAAATGATAATTTCCCAGTGACAGATGGTATCCCAATCCTAACATCAATTATTAACTGGGAAAAGTTTTTTTCTTTCTTTCTTTTAATGGAATAAGGCAAATCAACTAGTTAGTGAGATTCTACCATGTGTTTACCTTTGGATGACAAAAGACAAGATAAAAGTAATTCATAGTTTTGGAGTATCTGCTATGGTTTTAGCATTTAAACATAAATAACCTTACTTGAAGTTCAGAGTAGCTAAGCAAGCTTCCCAAAGTTATATACCTACATAGCTTTGAAGTAATAGATTCAGGGTTCAACCTCAACTCTGGGTAATTTGAGGACTGAGAAAAAACTCAGCAAAATATCCTGCTTCCAGGTATAGAAAAATCTCTTAGAGTGCAGAAAGTTAGGGGTATGACTAAATAGCATAGTAAAGCCTCAGCAGCCCAAAACATTTCAGATGAATGTGTAAAAGAAAGAGTGTGTCCCACTTGCCAAAAATTATGTGACTGGAAATGCGGTGGAGCTTGGTTTTCTTGAAGCAGGGAGCAGAGGAAAGGACCTTCTATGGATCCAGGTCCTGGAGGCTGGAGGAATACTGGAAGAATGGTTTTAGTGTTGGGGGTTGAGGTGGCCTTGACATTGAAGACAAGCCACAGTGAGCAACACTGCCACCAAGTCTCTGGGCTACCTCCTGACACCCCCATGGTGAAAATCCTAGGTCATGTCTAACTTCCAGCATCATAAAATAATTAGTGAGATTGATTCTTTGGACATTAGAAAAGTAGCACCTTCTCCCTGAGATAATAGGAAAAGGATGTTTCTGAGCACAGCATGTGGATGGCATAGACCATCGAACATCTCCATCACTATCCACCTGCATAAAGAAACTGGATGTCTATGTGGAAGAGAACAAAAAATGCTGTATCTGTGACATGCTCTAACACAGAGAGCTCATGGTTTGGGTGGCATGGAGTTACCGTTGCTTACTGGAACTCTGGGGAGGAGAAGCATTTTCACTATCACCCTAAAAAGAGAAACCACTGCCAGACCAGCAGAGGTAGTTTCTGCCTCATTCAGTCACTGTGCTTATCAGTCAACCACCCTTGTCTCACAGCAATATCACACATCCTTGAGAACATAACACAAACAAGCTAAGAATTCTTCCCTTCAGGCAAATGGCCGATCAGATCCTTTGCAGCTGTTAGTGGGATGATGCTAACAAGGACAAATACCTTGGATAAAGTAAATGCTGCATCCTGTTATTTTTAGGCAATTGTAGACAAGATAAATGAGATAGCACTACTGACGGAAAGTTCAGAGTCATTTAGTTTTTACATATTAAAAACAACAGTTTGTATCTCAAGCTAGTATGTGGAACAAATCAGTTATAGTAGCTACCTTCTTCTAGCACTTTCCTATTCAAATACTATATAAACTTAACTAGAATAGTAGCTTTTAAATATTTCTGGACCTTGTACATAAAATAAGAAACGGGTGCGTGTGGGCTCAGTCAGTTAAGCGTCTGACTTTAGCTCAGGTCATGATCTCCAGGTTCGTGGGTTCAGGCCCCGCCTTGGGCTCTGTGTTGACAGCTCAGAGCCTGGAGCCTGCTTAGGATTCTGTGTGTCCCTCTCTCTCTGCCCCTCCCCCACTCGCACTCTGTCTCTCTCTCTCAAGAATAAATAAACATTAAAAAAATTTTAAAAAAGTAATGTATCTTACACCGTGAAGCAGAAAACATATATACATATATATGTATGTATATATATAAAATGGAAATACAAGCTTCACAAAACAATACTATCCTTGATCACATGCAGTACACTCCAGTATTTTCTCCTGTTTTCTTTTATTGAAAAAATTGTGAAATAGATTAGAAACTACTACTAGAAAATGGCCTAGATTAAAGAGAAATTCAAATTGGCTGGATGTGCTTTGACTGACGGAATGAACATACATTGGTTTCATGGAATCACCCATTTCTAAAATGCTCAAAAGCATCTTTATAATACACCATTTTAAAATTTGTTTGGGACAATTTACATTATACTTATAATTAAGTTATTGTTTTCCTACTTTAAACATCCAATCTCTAGCCCATCTCTACCTTCCTAAATATTTTGTATTTATATATTTCTTCAGATTTCACTAACTCTGGTTCTATGATGTCTCAGGCTTCTTTAATGTCCTGTTTTGTCTATGCATTTATCTATTAATCTAGACTCTATCTCATTCAAAGAAGATAGTTGCTCAGTTAAAATTTTTTAATATACATAATTTTAAAGCAATTTCAAGTTTACAGAAAAACTGGGAGGAAGATAGAGAGGTTCCTCATATGCTCCCTGCCTTGCAAAGTCCTTTCCCATTATCAAAATTCCTCCCACCAGAGTGGTACACTTATTGCCATCAATGAACCTACATTGATATTACCAAAAGTCCATAGTTTTACAGAGTTCACTCTTAGTGTTATACATTCTATGGTTTTGGACAAATCCACAATGACATATATCCACCATTACAGTATCAAGAATATTTTCACTTCCCTAAAAATCCTCTGTTCTCTGCTCTTTCATTCTTCCTCTCCCCCAAAGCCCTGGCAATCATGGACATTTTTATTTTCTTCGTAGATTTGGCTTTTCTAGAATGGTTGGAATCATACATTATGAATTCTTTTCAGATTGGCTTTCTTCACTTAGGAATATGCATTTAAGATTTCTCCCTGTCTTTTCATGACTTGATAGCTCATTTCTTTTTAAGCACTAAATAATATTCCATTGTCTAGATATACCAGAGTTTATTTATCCATTAACCTATTAAGGAGTATCTTGGTTGATTCCAAGTTTTGGCAACTTTATTTTTTTATTTCTTTTTTAAATGTTTATTTATTTTTGAGAGAGAGAGAGAGAGACAGAGCATGAGCAGAGGATGGGTCAGAGAGAGAGGGAGACACAGAATCCAAAGCAGGCTCCAGGCTTCAAGTTGTCAGCAGCACAGAGCCCGATGTGGGGCTCGAACTCACAAACTGGGAGATCATGACCCGAGCCGAAGTCGGATGCTTAACCAACTGAGTCACCCAGGTGCCCCACCAAGTTTTGGCAACTTTAAATATAGTTGCTAAAAACATCCATGTGGAGGTTTTTGTGTGGACATGTTTTCAACTTTGGTAAATACCAAAGAGGGCAATTGCTGGATTACATGGTAAAAACATGTTCAGTTTGGTAAGAAACTGCCAAACTGTCTTCCAAAATGGCTGTAACTTTTTGCATTCCCACTAGCAATGAATGAAAGTTCCTGCTGCATCACATCTTCAATGATATTTGCTGTGTCAGGGTTCACAGTTTTGGCCATTCTGATACTTGTGTAGTGATATCTAATTGTTGTTTTAACTTGCATTTCTCTGATGATATGTGATGTAAAGTATCTTTTGGATGCTTATTTGTTACGTGTGTATTTCTCTGGTGAGGTGTATGTTGCTGTCTTTGCCTTTTAAATTAGGTTGTTTTGTTATTGTTGATTTTTAAAGTCTTTTTATATATTTTAAGTCACAGTATTTTACCGTTTTTTTTTTTTTGCAAACATTTTCTCCCAATCTGTGGCTTATCTTTTTATTCTCTTAACTGTCTTTTGAAGAGCAGAAAATTTTAATTTTAATTAATCCCAGCTCATTGATCCTTGCTTTTATGGATCATGCCTTTTGTGTTGTATCTAAAAGTCATTTCCACTCTGTAGGTTATCTACATTTTTTCTTATGTTATCCCGTAGGAGTTTTATAGTTTTATTTATATTTCAGATTTGTTTTGTTTTGAGTTAATATTTTTGGAAATGGTGTAAACTCTGTGTTGAAATGGTCCTCCTCTTTCTCGTTCTGAATGTAGTTGTCCACTTGATCCAGCACCATTTGTTAAAAAGACTATTTTTGCTTCATTGTACTGCCTTTGCTCCTTTGGCAAAGATCAGTTGACTATATTTATGTAGTTCTATCTTTAGGCTCTCTATTCTGTTCCATTGATTTATTTGTCTATTCTTTTTGCCAATACCACTGTCTTGATTAATATAGCTATATAGTAGGTCTTGAAGTCTGATAGTGTTAGTTCTTGAATTTTGTTCTCTTTCAGTATTGTGTTGGCTATTTTGATTTTTGCCTCTTCATATGAAATTTGAAATCAGTTTGTTGATATCCACAAAATAACATGCTAGGAATTTAATTGGGAACAAATTGAACCGATATATCAGGTGGGGAAGAACTGACATATTGACAATATTGATTCTTCTTATCCATAAGCACAAAACATCTCTACATTTATTTATATCTTTGATTTGATCAAATATGCAGTATTTTCCTCATATAGATCATGTACATAATTTAATTTATACCTAAGTATTTCTTTTTTTGATGCTAATATAAATGGTATTACTTTTTAATTTCAAATTTCACTTGTTTATCAATAGTGTATAGGATGATATGGGTGTGTATTCGTCAGTTCTATCCAGTTTTCCACATAAATGATCATGTAATCTGTAATGACAGTTTTGTTTCTTTCTTCCTAATCTGTATACTTTTGATTTAATTTTCTTTTTTCTTTTTTTGTACTAACCATAACATTCAGAAAGATATTGAAAAGCAGTGGTGAGAGAGGACATCTCTGCCTTTTTCCTACTCTGTGTGGGTAAGCTTCAAGTTTCTCACCATTAAGTTGTTTTATTGGTTTGTTGGCTTGTTTGTTTGTAGATATTCTCTATCAAGTTGAGGACCTTTCCTTCTACTCCTAATTTACTGAGAGTTTTTATCATGAATGGGTTTTAGATTTTGTCATCTTTTTTCTGCACTTAGTGATATGATCATGTCGACTATTCTTCTTTAGCTTATAAATATAATGGATTATATTAACTGGTTTTCAAATATTGAACCAGCCTTATATACATAAAATAAATGTTACTTGGACATGGTGGATAAGTTTTTTATATATTGTTGGATCCAATTTGCTAATATTTTATTGAGGTTTGCACCTATGTTCATGAGACATATTGGTCTGTAATTTCCTTTTCTTGTAATGGCTTTGTCTGGTTTGGATATTAGGGTAATGGTAGCCTTATAGAATGAGCTAGGAAGTATTCCTTTATCTTCTATCTTCTGAAAGAGATTATAGAGAATTGATATAATTTCTTCCTTAAATGTTTGGTAGAATACATCAATGAGCCCATCCAGGCCTGGTGCTTTTTGTTTTGGAAGGTTATTAATGATTAAATCAATTTTAAATAGATATAGGCCTATTAGATTGCTTAGTTCTTATTGTGTGAGTATTGGAAGATTATGCCATTCAAGGAACTGGCCCATTTTGTCCAGGTTATCATATCTATGGGTTGTTCTTGGTATTCCTTTATTCTCCTTTTAATGTCCATGGGATCTGTAGTGATATTTCCTCTTTCATTTTTGCTATTAGTAATTTGTATTCTTTTTCTTTTTTCCTTAGTTAGCCTTGTTACTCTAAAGTTTGCAATATGCATTTACTACTAATCCAAGTCTACCTCAGATCACACTATACTACTTCATGGGTGGCGCAAGTACATAATAATAACAACATAATCCTAATTCCTCCCTCCCATCTCTCATATCATTGATGTCATTAATTTACTTCTGTATAAATATACATTAGACTGTGCATGACACACATGCACACACACATATACATATGCATACATAATCAAATATATTGTTGCTATTATTATTTTGAGGAAAGTATTATCTGTTGGATTGATTGAGAATAAGAAAAATAAAAGGTTTCATTTTAATTTCACTTCTCCAGTGCTTTTCCTTTATTTTTATATATTCAAGTTTCTGACATATCATTTTGTTTCTTTCTAAGGAATTTTTTTTTAACCATTTCCTAAAAGGTCTGCTGGCAACAAATTCTCTCAAGTTTTGTTTTCTGATAAAATCTTTATTTTTCCTTTACTTTTGAAGGATAATTTTTCAGAGTAAAGAATTATAAATTGAAGTTTTTTTCTCTCAACACTTTAAATTTTTACTCTATTCTCTTCTTGAGTGTATAGTTTCTGAGACATCCAGTGTTATTCTTATCTTTGTTCCCTTACAGATAAGATGCTTTCTTTTGGTATCTTTCAGGATTTTTTCTTTATCTTTATTTTTCTCAAGGTTGAAAACTGATATTTTTATCCCTCTGAGTTGCCATTCATTTAATTAAGTTGGTAACTGCTGCTTTCCAACTATTCATAAATATTTATTTAATTTTTGTCACTTAAAAATTGTGTATCAATGGTGATAATATTCCTAATAACTTAAAATTTTCAGAAAAAGGAATTGATATAATGACATTTAGTATCGCATTTTTAGAAACTTTGAAAAATTAAGTTTGTTAATTTATTTGTATCTGTTTTAAAATAAGTTTATAAATTATAAGCTTTCAATTAATTTTTATTTTTAAATTTTATTTTTTATCATTGACTAAAATTTATAAGTTACAGTAAATGCACAATTTTTTAAGTGTTCACCTTTGGCAATTGTGTACACCACCCAAAGTGAGAAATAGATCATTTCTTTCACACAGAAAGTTACCTTGTGCTTCTTTCCACTTAAATGTTTTCCTTCCTGAAGGCAACCACTTTCTGATTTCTGTGTTAAGAACTGAAAAGTGTATGTAACTTCAGTCTTCTTGAAAATTAGTAAGTTATCCTGCCAAAGTTTCACAGATTCTACATTTTTTTTTAGGTTTATTTATTTATTTTAGAGAGACAGAGAGAGTGAGAAGGAGAGGGTCATAGAGAGATGGGGAGAGAGAATCCCAAGCAGGCTCCACACTGTCAGCGTGAAACCCGATGTGGGGTTCGAACTCACGAACCATGAGATCATGACCTGAGCTGAAATCAAGAGTCGGATGCTTAACCGACTGAGCCACCCAGGCGCCCCGTCAATTGCTTTTTAAACTGTGAATGTTCAGGTGACACAGTCCTGACCTGTAATACATAACAGGAAGTCAGTGGGTGGAGCTTTCTTGAAGTTTTTTAAAAGGATCTGATTTAGCTCATTTGTTCAAATGGAATTATACTCATAGAATAGTTTCACTATCAGAAATTAATTTAAAAATGCCAAAGTCTCTCCTGAAGAAAAAAAAAAATCAGCATTTAACCTGAAAATCTAATGATGAATTAGGAAGAGACAGAAAAGAGCCTGGGGTGGGGGGAAGGCAAGAAATGAATTTGTGGGCACTTATTAGGGCAGAGGTGAATCCATCAGACTTGAGGAAGTACATGGCAAAAAATTTTTCTGCACAGAAATTCTTTTAGATGAAGATTGTTAATTCTGTTTTTCATATCTTATTTCATTATTTTTGTCTGCTTTCTACTTAGGCTCTTGCTACTGAGATTTAAGTTCACAGAGTCCATTTTTTGGCAGAATGTATCAGGATGGTTCTCCTACCCTTCCCCAAGTTGTAGCCACGACAACAATTATATTCAGGTCTGAGGACTGTGTTGAAGTGACTTCCCTCCCTACTCAGTATTGCCAAATTAGCTGAGCCCTCGCTCTGGTGTTTGATTTATGAATTCTTTCTTCAGTTTGAATTCTTCCTTCAATTGTGTGTGAAGGATTTTAGCCTCCTTTTTCACAGAAGAGATGATTCAATCAAGCAAAGGTTAGCTGTTACAATGATTAACTTTGGAGATTTGGTCCTCATGGCCTCAGCGGCTTTGGCAGTAATAGTTCTGCTCTAACAGCAACTCTGCTCTATGGGGATGGACTCCCTCTACCGCCACTGGGGTGACTTCTTGACAGCCACCTGCATGTAGAGTCATGGTCTAGTGAGGAGACACTGTGGGGCAATAACAAGTTGTTTTTTGTTTTTGTTGTTGTTGTTGTTTGTTTTTTTATAATTTGTGGTACCTAAAAGAGAATTGCTTCTTCTTCCAATTAAAAGCCAACTTATAATTTGAGATGAAATCGGGAACTTTTTTTTTTTTCATTTGCCAGTAAAAAAAAAAGACTACCTAACAGCTGCCATGTACCAATCAATCCCCACAGAGGCTTACAACAACAACTATTCATTCAGCTCACATATCTTCAGATTAACAATTTGGGCTGTGATCAACTGCGTGGTTTTTCTAGGCTAATTATGTGTGAATGGTCTGCTGCTGGGCTGATCGGGGGCTGGTTGTCCAGGATTGACTCAGCTGGGACAGTTTCTGTCTTCATTTGGACGTCTCTCACCTTCAGCAGACTTTAGCCTGGACTTGCACACACGGTAGTGGCAGAGTTCTGAAATATATGGTTACATGCAAAGCCTCAGGAGATGTCGGCTTGGAAACGGCACACCGTCACTCCTACTAGGCCAGGGCAGGTATACAGATGAGAAAATAGCCTCTACCTTTTAAGGGGAAGAGCTGAAAATCACACTGAAAAGGGCACGGATACAGAAAGTAGCGAGGATTGTGATCACTTTTGCAAAGTGCCATGTTTGCCGTTGGCCAGGAAGATTGATTGCAGATCAACACTGGAAAAACTGATCTTGATCGAGGGCGGCAATTTAGCTAATATTGCATTCAGGTAAGGGATCGCTTATATGGTGTGGTGTGGGGCAGGTGTGAGGCAGAGAAGTATATACACATTAATCTCTGCTTTGTCAGCAGATTGTACTTCTAAATCGTGTATTGTTTTTGTTGTTTGTTTTATTGAGAAAAAAAAGAAGATATTTCTAAAATGTAGCAGCATGCAATTGTATGCTTCAGGCAGCATTTAATAAAAATTTCCTTGAGACAAGAGAAAGAGATGAGAAAGACCTACAGACAATCAAGACTGTTCTACTAGATTAGCTTCTTCATGTTGAAAATCTGTCAAATCTGTGATTCATTCAGATAGCACTTGTTTTTGGTATAATAATGAAATTGTTGCTTTAGTCTACTGCATTCTCCTCTATTATTTTGTTCAAGCAAGATACTGTGCTGAATTGAACCATGAAATGAACTGTATTGAACAACATCAACAACAAAAATGTTCTGAGGTGACATCTGAATTTTCATTTGCTTGTTCAATTCCTTTTACAGTTATTACCTTGTTAATAATGTAATGTTTTTTTATGAGATATCAAATCAGAGAAGAAAACAACAAAGGTGAGTTAAGTTAGCATAGTTTAATATAATAAAGGAGTCAATAGCATCAGTAAAAGCAGTGGGCACTACACAGAACTCTCAGTTCCGCTCTTTTACAATGTAGTGATGTTCACTGTTCTAATCACATAGCTCTAATAACCAAGGATCACTCTTCAGCCTGAAAATATGATATTTTGAAGCAGATGAGGATATCAGGGGAAGAGAATCTGAGCTGTTAGAAAGGTCAAGTTAGGAGAGATTCATGTCCTCTAGGAACAGCCAGCTGATTACTGTGGCTGGAGAAATTTGAGTTGCGGGGGAGAAAGGAGAAGAATAGGTCAAAGAGGCAAAGGGCAGGGAAGGAGCAGGTCATAAAGAAGTTGTAGGCTACAATAATGAGTTTGACTTTTATTCTGAGATATGAGAAGCCAATTACAGAATTGTGAGCAGCAGACTGAAATGATTTGTTTTTATTTATAATAGGATCACTTTGCCTACTCTGTTGGAATAGAACATGTGTGTTGGAGAGTGGTAGTGGATAGATAGCTATATAATGGAAGCTGGGGGCCAAATCAGGAAGTATGTTCTTTTTTTTCAAATCCATTCCTGGTACCTCCTCTGATCAGATTTATATATTAGAAGTTTAATCCTTGAGAAGTAGACTTCCCAGGTTACGTTGCTAACAGGTTTCAAAGCTGAATTTGAATAAAGAGAAACACTGTCATGAATTTAAAGGCAGAAAGAAAGAAGAACTAGGGTATTGCTCCCTCTCTTAATTGGTTCTGGTTTGCGCTTCTAATGTCTGTTGCACATATTCCTTTGTCTAGTCCTTGCTGGGCAGACCGCTCTGGTAGCCACTTTATTTGGGTAGTCTTGGATCTTGGGTTCCAATAAAACTAACTTTAGGGGTGGGGTAGCAGCTGTCTGTAATAACTATCACCTGGATTAATTAAACTCTTTTGTTTGTTCTTTCAGATATTCTAAGATTTTTTGTAACTAATTGGCTTCTATTAATACCCCAAAGTAGGTTTTCTTATTCCACTGGACCTTGACTAATAGAGTGGACTATTACAGTACTCAAGACTAAAGATGATGGTGGTTTGAAAGAGAATGGTAGTAATGGAAGTGACAAAAATCATTACATTCAAGATATGTTTTGTAGGTAGGGTGAACAACATTCCCGATAGGTTCTACAAATGTTATGAGAGAAATAAAAATGATTCCTGTTTTTCCTGATAAATTAAAAATAGTATAATATCCAATGACTAAAGTGAGAACTATGTAAGTAAGACTATAATGGAGGAAATCAGGAATTCAGTTTTGGGCATGCTATGCCCAAACAAATGAGCATATGTAAAAAAATAGAAGACTACAGGAAGTGAATGAGAGTTCCATTTACCACAACTTCGATTATTTAAATTTGTATAAATCAATGCTGTCCAAAGCAACTTTCTGCAATGATAGAAATATTTTTCTGTCTGCACTATCTGATATGGAAGCTGTGTTGGTCTTATATTTCTACCATAACAACTTAACCTCAAATTTGGTGGCTTAGCCAACACAGACTTAGTATCCTGAAGTTCTGTAGGTCAGAAGTCCAGCACAGTTTTAAGAGTCACATTTAAATGACACATGATGTTAAAAATTGAGCAGAGCAATCAGAAGCTAGACAATAGATGCATGGAATAGAATTTTGAATCCACAATGCCTGTGGAACTCAAAAAAGTTCAACCCAAAATTTAATTTAAAGAGGTGCCCAATTAGCAGTTCCCAAGATGGCAGAAACAAATACAAATCGTTTTATTGGGGGGTGAGGTGAGGGTCAGTGTGCCTGGCTTAGAGCTGCCCATGAGTGTTCTAAAACAAAAACCTAAAATTCATAAGCCTTCCTTATGCAGTCCAGAGATTGTATTTTTTTTTATTTTTTAAGAAGACCCATAAAGAAACATATGTACATAAGGACCATAAAACCCTCTGCCAACATCAATATTAATCATATTAGTTCTTCCTTTATAATGAAGAAAAAGAAACAATCACCAAAACTTTGCAAAAACTCAATTGCCCAAAAGAGAAACACAACCAATTATAATTTATAGTCAAAGGTCTCTAAAAGACTGGATACTTTTGAGGATATGTTGCAAAAAAGATATTTTTTTGTTAACAACAAAAAGGAGGATAATTAAAAAATACCAGGAAAAACTCAAAGGCTGCACAAAAAATGGTCTTAATATTAAACAAAGTCAAAACGTGGCATGATTTTGAGACGTCAAAGAAATATAAGAGTAAAGAATCTATTTGAACTTGATGTTTCAGAGTCACAGGGGTCCATGCATTATGCCTATCAAAAATAAAGGGTAAATCTAATACAGTACTTGATTGAGGAGTGACCAATACATAGACATAATAATGAAACTGCAGTTTGTTAGTTTTGAACACTTTGATCAAACTTATGACTAAGCACAGAGAAATTAAATGTAATATTATTATCCTTTTGACATAATAATGAAAGTGTCTACGTGGAACCTTGAAACAAGAAGAAAATTAAGCTGTAGGGTCAATAATATCCTCCCATTACATAGTGGGTGCTTGAGCTCCCACTATGTGGTCTAAAGTCATATATTGTCATAACAAACATAAGCTTAGAGGTATTATTTAAGGAACGCCAGAGTGGATAATTGGCCGAGTGTCTGACTTTGATTTCTGCTCAGGTCATGATCCCAAGGTTGTGGGATTGAGTCCTGTGTTGGGTTCCACACTGGGAGTGGAGCCTGCTTGGGATTCTCCCTCCCTCTCTCTCTCTCTCTCTTTCTCTCTCTCTCTATCAAAAAAAAAAAAAAAATTACTAAGGTAACCACAGAGGAGTTAAAAATAAAATATCTAGTGTAAAATGACAAAGATAAAAAAGATATGACAAGTAATGTGAGCAAATCCTGATCTTTTGAAAGGAGACAATAGACAATGTCTAAAATTGTTAATCCACAAAATAGAGATATAAATAGTTTATTCACAGTTAAGGAGATAGCCATCAGCATAGCACAAAATTGAAGTGGAAAAAGCAGTTGCCTCTGGGAAATGTGATTATGGATGTTATAATATTGTACTGTCAAAATCTGCTTTTAAGAAAGAGGAGGTATAAAAAGAAAGGTTTTGTTTGAAATTTGTATCCTTAGAGAATTTCAACAAATTAATGTATCCAAAAAAGAATAGTAGCTATTTGAAAAGATAAAATGTCATATCTTTGAAAATCTTTTTTTTTTTCAGTTTTGATTTTGTCTTTAACCTACAAGTTATTTAGAAAAGTGCTTGTTTGTTTGTTTCAAATTAAGTAGGTTTATTTTACTACTTTCTCTGTCTTTTTTCCCCATTAAACTAGAGATTTATTGTGCTCAGAAAATGTAATGCATTGAAATTCTACTTAGGATAATTTTTAGAGATTTTCTTCGTAGTCGAAAAGATTTTTGTAATTGTTCTATAAGACTGTAAATTATAATTTTTGTCAGATGTAAAGATTTCTTTTTTTAAGTTAGATTTTTTTAATGTTTTATTTTTGAGAGACAGAGTGCAAGTAGGGGAGGAGCAGAGAGAGAGGGGGGGACAGAGGATCTGACAGTGCAAGTTGGGAGGAGCAGAGAAAGAGGGGGACAGAGGATCTGAAGTGAGCTCCCTGCTGACAGCAGTGAGCCTGATGTGGGACTCAAACTTTTGAACCTGGAGATCATGACCTGAGCTAAAGTTGGATGCTTAACTGATTGAGCCACTCAGGCGTCCCAGGATGTAAAGATTTCTGAAACCTAGTTATAATATTAAACTACAATACTATATAAAGTTAGGCTATGTATAATTATTTCTGAGAGTAGTATGTTAAAGCCTTGACCGTTATAGCTTTATTTCTCCCTCTACATCTTTCGATTTCAAAAGCATGTTTTTTGCAACACAAACACCATAATTACTTCATATGTCATCAAAATAAAACACCTATTTTAGCCATTAATATTTTTTCATACTTAAAGACTTTTTGTTATCAGCTTTAGATTCACAGCAAAATTGAGACAAAGTTCAGAAAGTTCCCATGTACTCCTTGCCTCCGCACTTACAAAGCCTCCCCATCATCAATATCCCCACCAGAGAGATACATTTGTGATAATTGATGAACCTATATTGACACATAATTGTCATCCTAAAGCCATGGTCTACATCAGGGTTCACTCTTGGTTGTACCTCCCATGAGTTTGACCAAATGTAGAATGGTATGTATACATCATTATAGTATCATACAGAGTATTTTCACTTCTCTAAAAATCCTCCATGGTCTACCCATTCATCCCTCCTCCTTCCCAAACTCTAGCAACCACTGACATTTTTACTATCTCCCTAGTTTTGTCTTTTCCAACATGTCACATAGTTAGAATCACACCATATGTAGATTTTTCAGATTGGTTTCTTTCACTTGGTAATATGCATTTAAGGTACTTCCCTGTCTTTTCATGGCTTGATAGCTCTTTCCCTCCCTCCCCACCCTTCCTTCCTTCCTTCCTTTTTTTAAATACTGAATAGTATTTTATTGTCTAGATGTACATCTTTATCATTTACCATTGGAGGGTACCTGGGTTGTTTCCAAGTTACAAAACTAAACATAAAGATGCTATAAATACTTGTGTGTAGATTTTTGTATGGACATAAGTTTTCAGCTCCTTTGACTAAACACCAACAAGCACAATTACAGGATTACATTATAAAAATATGATATTTTATAAGAAATGACCAAATTATCTTCCAAAGTGGCTGTATTATTTTGCGTTCCCACCAGCAATAAATGAGAGTTCCTGTTGCTCCATATCTTCATCAGAATTTGGTGGTGTCAGCAATCAGGATTTTAGTCATTCTAACAGGTGTGTTGTGGTATCTCATTTTAATTTACATTTCCTTGATTGATGATACATGATGTGGAGCACTTTTTCAGATGCATACTTGCTATCTGCATATTTTCTTTAGTGAAGTATCTATTAGGGTCTTTGGCTCATTATTTATTTTGTTGTTTGTTTACTTATTTTTGAGTTTTAAGAGTTCTTTGTATATTTGGATATCAGTCCTATATTAAATATGTCTTTGGCAACTATTTTCTCCCAGTCTGTAGCTTATCTTTTCATTCTCTTGACAACATCCTTCACAGAGCAGAAATTTTTTATTTTAATGAAATCTAGCTCATCAGTGATTTTTTTTTTTATGGATCATACCTTTGATATTGTATCTGAATTCCATAAACATCATCTAAGTTTTCTCCTATTTATGTTCTACAGGTTTTACAGTTTTGTGTTTAACAACATTTACGTCATAATCCATTTTAAGTTTATTTTTGTGAAAGGTGTAAGGTCTGTGTCTGGATTTGTTTTTTAGCACATGGATGTCCAGTTGGTGCCATTAATGTTTTCACCTTGAATTTTATTTTGTTGAATATAAACACTGTCTAGTATACATATTTCCATTATTATTGTGTGTATATATTATATATAATATAATATACACAATATTATAATATTATATTATAATATCAGTTGGTTAAGGGCTCAGATGGTTAAGCATCTGAATTCAGCTCAGGTCATAATCTTGCAGTTTGTGGGTTTGAGCCCTGTATCACGCTTCATGCTGACAGCTTGGAGCCTGGAGCCTGCCTGGGATTCTTTATCTGCCTCTCTTTCTGCCCCTCTCCCACTCACCCTCTGTCTGTCTGTCTCTCTCTCTCAAAAATAAATATGTAAAAAAAAAGTTTAAAATGAAAGGAAGAGGGAGACACATTGACAGAATGGTGAAGTAAAGCCCTCCAAGACCATTCCTTCATAAAAGAAGTAGAAACAACGGGAAAAATTATCAAAATTAATTTTTTTTAGAAACCTGGAAGCTAACTAAAAACATTCAACATTTAGAAGAAATTTACTTAAAAAAATTTTATTGTTTATTTTTGAGAGAGAAAGAGAGACATAGTGCGAGCAGGGGAGGGGCAGAGAGAGAGGGAGACACAGAGGTAACCACAGAGGAGTTAAGAATAATTGAAGCAGGCTCCAGGCTCTGAGCTGTCAGCACAGAGCCAGACATGGGGCTCGAACTCACAACCTGAGCTGAAGTCGGACGCTTAACCTACTGAGCCACCCAGGCGCCCCGGAAGTTTATTTTAGAAAAACCATTGAATCTTGGTAAAAAGTGTGAACTTTATGATATTTTACATGTCTTATTCTCATTCCCATCTCACCATTTCTGTGGTAGCATTAAAAGCAAACAGACTTGCAACTGCAACCATGGTAGCTGTGAAACCACTAGCGTAGAAGTCATTGGAGGGGGGAACAGGGGCTCAGAACTTTCTTTACAGAAGCTGTCTGAAAAACTCCATACTCTGTGCTAATCTAGCCATATCCACAGGGTATGTGTCTAAAACAATCATTGACAGTTATTTCAAATCACGACTTCCTGAGATGAAGATATGGAGCTCATAGAAAGTTGACAAAGAAATTTATTTGTTTTAAATTCCAGGGTAGTTAACATACAGTGTTAGATTAATTTTAGGTATACAATATAGTGATTCAACAGTTTCATATATTACTCAGTTCTCATCAAGATAAGTGTGCTTTTAATTCTATTTCATCCATCCTCCCTCCTCCTCCCCTCTGGTAACCATCTATTTATTCTCTATAGTTAAGAGTCTGATTTTTGATTTGTCTCTTTTTTTTCTTTGTTTGTTTGGTTTCTTAAATTCCACATATGAGTGAAACTATATGGCATTTATCTTTCTTTGAGTGGCTTATTTCTCTTGTCATTGTAAATGGCAAGATTTCATTTTTCTTTATGGTTGAATAGTATTCCATTGTATGTATACCACATCTTCTTTATCCATTCATCTATCAATAGACAATTGGGCTGCTTCTATAGTTTGGCTATTGTAAAAAATGCTGCAATAAACATAAAGGTGCATATACCCTTCAAATAGTACTCGGTTTTTGTATTCACTGGGTAGAGACCCAGTAGTATGATGCCTGGGTTGCAGGGTAGTTCTATTTTTAATTTTTTGAGGAGGCTCCATACCATCTTCGACAGTGGCTGCACCATAGCATACCCACCAGCAGTGCATTTGCCAACATTTGTTGTTTCTTCACAACATTTTTTTGAGTTTTTGAGTTTTTAATTTTAGCTATTCTTACAGGTACAAAGTGATATCTCATTGTGGTTTTGATTTGATTTTCTTGATGATGAGTGATGTTGAGCATCTTTTCATGTTTCTGTTGGCCATTTGTGTGTCTTTTTTGGAGAAATGTCTGCTCTTGTCTTCTGCCCCTTTTTAAATTAGATTATTTGTTGATTGGTGTTGAGTCTTATAAGTTCCTTATATATTTTGGATACTAATCCTTTATTGGATATGTCATTTGTAAATATCTTCTCTCATTTAGTATGTTGTCTTTTCCTTGTGTTGATTGTTTCCTCTGCTGTGCAGAAGCATTCTATTTTGATGTAGTTCCAAGAGTTTATATTTGCTTTTGTTTCTCTTGCCTAAAGAGACATATCTAGAAGGATGTTGCTATGACCAGTGTCAAAAATCCCTGCCTGTGCTCTTTTCTAGGATTTTTATGGTATCAGCTCTCACATTTACATCCTTAATCCATTTTGTGTTGATTTTTGTGTATGTTGTAAGAAAATGGTCCAATTTCATTCTTTTGCGTGTAGCTGTCCAGTTTTCCCAACACCATTTGTTGAAGACACTATATTTTTCCCATTGCATATTCTTGCCTCCTTTGTCAAAGATTAATTGACCATATAATTCTGGGTTTATTTCTGGGCTCTCTATTCTGTTCTGTCGATCTATGTGTCTATTTTTGTGCAAGTACCATACTCTTTTGATTACTACAGCTTTGTGATATAATTGAAGTCTGGAATTGTGGTACCTGCGGTTTTGTTTTTCTTTTTCAGGATTACTTTGGCTATTTGGAGTCTTTTGTGATTCCATACAAACTTTAGGATAATTTGTTATAGTCCTGTGAAAAATGCTGTTGGCATTTTGATAGGGATTACGTTAAATCTGTAGATTCCTTTGGCTGGCATAGACATTTTAATGATCTTTGTTCTTCTAATCTATGAGCACGGAGTGTCTTTCCATTTCGTTGTGTTGTCTTCAAGTTCTTTCATCAGTGCTTTATAGTTTTCAGAGTACCGGTCTTTCACCTCTTTGGTTAGATTTATTCCTAGATATTTGATTATTTTTGGTCCAATTGTAAATGAAACTGTTTTCTTAATTTCTCTTTCTGCTGCTTCATTATTAGTGTTTAGAAATTCGAGAGATTTCTGTACATTGATTTTGTATCCTCCTGCTTTACTGAATTTATCAGTTCTACTAGTTTTTGGTGGAGTCTTTAGGGTTTTCTCTATATAGTATCATGTTATCTGCAAATAGTGAAAGATTTCTTCCTTACCAATTTGGATGCCTTTTATTTCTTTTTGTTGTCTGATTGCTGGAGCTAGGGCTTCCAGTGCTATGTTGAATAAAAGTGGTGTGGGTGGACATCCTTGTCTTGTTCCTGACTTTAGGGCAAAAGCTCTGTTTTTCCCCACTGAGGACGATGTTAGTGGTGGATGTTTCATATAATGCCTTTATTATGGAGGTATGTTCTCTCTAAACGTGCTTTGTTGAGGGCTTTATCATGAGTGGACATTGTACTTTGTCAAATGCTATTTCTGAATGTATTGAAATGAGCATACAGTTTGTATCCTTTCTCTTATTGATGTGATATATCACCTTGATTGATTGGCAATTATTGAATCACCTTTGTATTCCCAGGTATAAACCCCACTTGATATTGCTGAATGAATTTTTTAATGCATTGCTAGATTCAGGTTGCTAATATTTTATTGAGGATTTTTACATCTGTGTTCATCAGAGATATTGGCCAGTAGTTTTCCTTTCTTGTAGTGTCTTTATCTGGTTTTGATATCAGGGTAAAGCTGGATTCATAGAATGAATTTTGAAGTTTTCCTTCCCCTTCTATTTTTTTTTTTTTTTTTTTTTGGAAAATTTTGAGAAGAACAGGTATTAACTCTTCTTTAAATGTTAGCTAGAATTCCCCTGTGAAGTTGACTAGGCCTACACTTTTGTTTGTTGGGAGGTTTTATTTTTTTTCTTACTGATTCAATTTCATTGTTGGTAATCAGTCTGTTCAAATTTTCTGTTTCTTCCTGCTTCAATTTTGGTAGTCTATACGTTTCGAGGAATTTATGCATTTCTTCTAAGTTGTCCAATTTGTTGGCATATAGGTTTTCACAATATTCTGCTACAGTTGTTGTTTGTTATTTATCCTCTTTTGTTCATGATTTTGTTTAGTTGGGCCTTCTCGCTCTCCCTCTCCCTCTCCCTCTCGCTCTCTCTCTCTCTCTCTCACTGTTGGTATGTCTGGCTAGAGGTTCAATTTTGTTGATCTTTTCAAAGAACCAGTTCCTGGTTTCATTGATTTGTTCTATTGCTTTTTACTTTCTATATCATTTACTTCTTGTCTAATCTTTATTATTTCCTTCCTTCTGCTGTTTTTGTGTATTGTTTGTTGTTGTTCTAGCTCCTTTAAGTGTAAGGTGAGACTGAGATTTTTCTTGTTTCTTGAGGTAGCTCTGTATTGTTATAAACTTCTCTTAGAACCACTTTTGTTGCATTGCAAAGATTTTGGACCATTGTATTTTTATTTTCATTTATTTCCTTAAAGTTTTCTATTTTTTCTTTGATTTCTTGGTTGACCTATTTATTGTTTAGTAAGATGTTGTTTAGCTTCCATGTATTTGTGCTCTTTTCATATATTTTTCTTATGGTTGATTTCTGGTTTCATAGTGTATTATGGTTGGAAAAGATGCATGGTATGACTTTCATCTTTTTAAATTTGTTGAGACTTGTTTCATGACCTGATATGTGGTCTTTTCTGAAGAATGTTCCTTGTACACTTGAAAAGTATGTTTATTCTGTTATCTTAGGATGGAATTTCCTGAATGTATCTGTTAAATCCAGCAGTCCAGTGTGTCATTCAAAGCCATTGTACCCTTGTTGATTTTCTGTTTGGATGATCTGTCCATTGATATAAGTGTGGTGTTAAAGTCTCCTACTATTTATTATTCTATTATTATAGCTTAGTTCCTTTTTGTTATGATCCTTTTTTTATGTATTTGGGTGCTTTCATGTTGGGGGCATAAATATTTATAATTTTTATATCTTCTTCTTGGATTATCCCCGTTATTATTATACAGTGTCCTTCTTTGTCTCTTGTTACATTCTTTGTTTTAAAGCCTTGGGGGCCCTAAGTGGTTAAGCATCAGATTCTTGATTTCAGCTTCAGTCATGATCTCACAGTGGTGAGACTGAGCCGTGTGTTGGGCTCTGTGATGGGCATGGAGCCTGCTTAAGATTCTCTCTCTCCCTCGCCTCTACCCCTCCCCCACTCATGTGCACGCACACACTCTCTCAAAAAAAATCTGTTTTGTCTGATTTAAGTATTGCTACTCTGGCTTTCTTTTGACATCCATTTTCACGATAAATGTTTCTCCATCTCCTCACTTTCAATCTGCATGTGTCTTTAGGGCTGAAATGAGTCTCTTGTAGGCAGCATATAGATGGATTTTGTATTTTTATCCATTACATCACCCTATGTCTTTTGATTGGAGCATTTAGTCCATTTACATTCAAAGTAATTATTGATAAACATGTATTTATTGCCATTTTGGTATTTGTTTTGTGGTTGCTTCTGTAGTTCTTCTCCATTCCTTTCTTCTCTTCCTCTCTTTCAGTTTGCTGGCTTTCTTTAGAAATACATTTGGGTTTCTTTCTCTTTGTTTTTTGCATATCCATTACTGGTTTTTTGATTTGTGGTTACCATTAGCTTTGTACATAACATCTACTGCATATGGCAGTATGTATTAAATAGATGGTGACTTAAGTTTGAACTATTCTTTATTCTTTGCCTCCTCCATAGTTTAGGTATATGGTGTCATATTTTACATTTTTTTCATTTTGTGGATCCCTTGACTGCTTTTTTAAGATAAATTTATTTTTACTGCTTTCCTGTTTCCTACTTTCCTCACTCTTACTTATGGTCTTTCCTTTCCACTCAAAGAGTCACCTTTAACAGTTCTTGCAGGGATGGTTTCATGGCCATGAACTCCATCAGCTTTTGTTTGTCTGAGAAACTCTTTATCTCTCCTTCTAAACTGAATGATAGCCTTGCTGGATGGAGAATTCTTGGCTGAAGATTTTTCCCTCCCATTCTGCACTTTGAATATATCATTCCATCCCCTTCTGACCTGCTAAGTTTATGCTGAAAAATCCACTGATAGCCTTATGAGGCTTACCTTGCATATAACTGTGTTTTTTTCTCTTGCTGCTTTTAAAATTCTCTTTCTGCCAATTTTATTTACTATGCATCTTGGTGTGGACCTCCTTGGGTTGATTTCATTTAGGTATTTCTTTCCTCTTGGATCTGGATATCTGTTTTATTCTGCAGATTAGAAAAGTTTTCAGCTATTATTTCTTTAAATAAATTTCCTGACCCCCTTTTCCCTTTTATTCTTCTGGGATACCTATCATGCAAATGTTATTACGCTTGATGGAACTGCTGAGTTCCCTATTCCCATTTTGCATAATGTTTTTCTCACATCTGCTCAGCTTAATTACTTTACATTTCTCTGTCCTTGAGGTCAGTGATTCATTCTTCTGCTTCCTTTAGCCTGCTATTTATTTAGTGCATTTTTAATTTTAATTATTGTGTTCTTCATCTCTGATTGCTTCTTTTTTTTATCTCTTTGTTAAGGGTCTCACTGTTGTGCTCCATTCTTTTCTCAAGTCCAGTGAGCATCTTTATGATCATTAATTTAAATTCTCTATCAGGCATCTTACTTATATCCATTTTGCTTAGGTCTCTTGCTATGGTTTTGTTCTTTTATTTGGGACACATTCCTGTGTCCAACTCTCTGTGTCTGTTTCTGTGTGTTAGGAAAGTTAGCTATATCTCCTGATAATTTAAAAGGCTAGATGCATGTGCAGGACTGTGATCACATCTAAGAAACAGCTGAGAGGGCTGTTTCTCACCTATGGTTGACTTTGAGTCTGCATAAACAATAATTGAAGGTTAGGGCAGAGTTGTAAATTGTCTGCTTGCGTGTTGAAGATGTGCCAAAACATTAACACAAAGAGCCTTACAAAGTCTGTGAGACTTAGTTGTCCAAAACATTTAAGAAAATCTGTCTAATCATTAGCTTATGACTAAACTAACAAAACAAGTACTTAAGTGGCTGCATATAACAGGGATTAACTAATTCAGATTAACTGAATTAGTTCAGGAAAGTCACAAACAAAAGGAAAGCCACATAAATATAACCAACCAATAACAAACAACAATACCAACAACCTTGGAAAGTGAAAGACATGTAATTTTCATCTGATTTCCAGAGTTGCTAAAATTAGTTATTTTAAATGTCTGTCTTTGCAATAAAGTATCCACTGTATATACAGAGGAAACAAGTCAATAGAACTGCCCCTGAAGAAGAGCCAGACATGAGACTTAGTAGACAAAGATTATAAATCAGCGTTACAAATATCTTTAAGAACTAAAGGTTAGCATATATAAAGAATTAGAGGAAAGTATGAGAATTATATCTCAAACTAAGAATAGAAATAGAAATAAGCGAAAAGAAGAATTAAGTAGAAATATTTCACTCAATAACTGATAAAAAATTTACTGGAAGGACTCAATGAAAGATTTGAAATGGCAGAAGAAAGAATAAGTGGAATTTAAGACAGATCTTTTGAGATGATCTATTCTAAAAACAGAAAAGAAATAAAATAAGTGAGTAGAAACAGAGACATGTGAGACACCATATACAAATTGGGATTCCCAGAGGGAGACGAGTGAGAAAAAAAGACAAAATGAGAAAATAAGTTAGTAGAATATAATTTTAATGAAATTACCAAAAATACTCATAGTTAAATGAAGTGACAAGATACAAAATAAATATACAAAACACAATAGTCATATATGCAAGTCATTACCAGTGAGATACTATACTGGAAAAGAAAATGTGTAATTCATGATAGTACCTACTGTGCAAACTATATGTGAATAAATAAAAACTTGGAACAAAGATTTATAATCTATATAGTAGACTAAATGTTAATAAATATCCAATAGAAATAAACATACAATAGAAATATTACTTACAAATCATGATGAGGACAATATAATAGAAAAATAGCACAGTATACAAAATTTATCAGATAAATAATTTAAAGCGACAAACCACTTTAAAAGTGTGAAAGATGGTCAACTTTGTGAACAAACAAGAAAGTTCAAATTAAATCAGATCTCATCTCATATTGAACAGTGTATAACCACACTGTTCAATATGTAGACACTAGGTACATGTGGCTTTTTAAATTTAAAAATAATTTAAATGAAACTTAAGATTTGATTCCTTAATTTTGGTGCTAAATTTTAAGTGTTTAACTGTGATGTGTAACTAATGGCTACTGTATTAGCATGGATATAAGACATGTCCATAATTGTAGAACATTCTAATGTCCATAATTACAGAAGATTCTATTGGGCAGAGGTGGTCTATAAGATTTAAACTGAGGTGGAAGGAAATGGATCTTCATTGACTACTGATGGGAGTGTAAATGTTTTCTAGCCTCTTTGGAGAGAGATATGGCAATATCTAAAAAGTTAAAAATGAATTAAGTGCATTATTCTTTTAGGAAACTCTACCATAATCATATTTTTACATATATACAAAAATATGTAAAAGGATACTCATCCCATTATGTTTTTAATAGCAATTGGAAATACCCTAAATATCACCGGTAACAATTTATCTAATGTGTATAGACTGTTGGGTAAAAAAGCAAGTCACAAAATAATGTGAATAGTATGCTATAGTGTGTGTGTGTGTGTGTGTGTGTGTGTGTGCGCGCGCGCACGTGCACGCTTGCATGTAAGATCTGTGGGTATTGTAGACTTTTAAGAATACCCAGTAAACTTTTATAATGATTTAATGGTCAACCTTAGATGGAATTAAAGGTCAACAAAGACTATCATGTTTTGCTTTTTTTCTGTAGCATTAGAGGTTTAATCCATTTATGATTTAAAAAAAAAAAAAAAAAAGGTTTATAGAAACCAAGTAGTGCTGAAAGCAATGCCCTAAGTATTTTTTCACCATGGTAGAGATTTCCTCCATATCAGAGAAATATATTAGGTAAACATTGCCACATATGCTAAGATATTATGAGTGTCATGCATCATTTGTCCTCACACATTGTTTCATTTAGATGTGGCATTCTCAATAATAAGGAATTGTATATACTTGAAAGAAAATGTTAAAGAATGCTTTCATGTTTTCTAATGCAGTGCCAAAGACAGTAAATTCAAATAGAATTCAAGCAATGGCTTGATTGTAGCTATACCAAAATGGCAGCAGAATGAACTACTATGTAGTTTTTCATATCAGACTGATTTATGCTGTTTGCTTTAAGCCTGATTCTTCTCTTGAGGGCTCAGGGTGACATACCCACTTATGTAGGGCTATTCTAATAGATAGCCAAAATAACAGAAAAGAAATTTGAATAATTGTTTTTGTAGAATTGAAGAGTATACTTATATTATTCTAGCTGGAACCTTAAGTCAAGTAGTGGAAAAAAAGAGATTTCATTATAACATCAGAGCTTACAGTGCATTAAAAAAATATAGCCAATTCTCTTTTAATAATACAAATAATTTTTATGGGAAGACATTTATATCCTGTACCTCCCCATCCCATCACTTTAATGTTAATTTTAATAATTTTAGTAACCAATTGGTTCCAGATGTAACCAATAGGAATAAAAACAATGACAATATTAAAGACAGCCAAAGAAATAGGGCCTTTTGAGAGGGGGGATGTCTGGGGTACGCTAAGACATACTACCCAAAGCCCTTCTTAGCCCTAAATGATGTTTCAAGTTAAGTGTTTAAATTAGTACATCCAATGTGTTCTATTTGTAATGTTGAGTTTTTCCCATTCATTATATTTCAACAAATAAGAGAATGGATATGTTACTGGCTATAGCATTATTCTTGTCCTGTAGACGGTAAGACTCAATGCATATAACCGCTGAAAGGCATTTCTGTCTAAAAGCAGCAACAGAAAGTGGACAACAGAAATCTTATTAAACAAGTTATTCAAAGTTGTTTCCGAGATTTCAAGGTTATTTGCCAAAAGATTCTTTCCTAATGTATAACATAAAGTGATTTCGTGAAATTCTATATTAAGAATCACAAAGATTGTTCATAAAAAATACTCATCTCTATAAAAGTCTATAGATACAAATACAGCAACCCCAGAGTTAGAACAATAAAGCATACTTAGATGTCAAGGACTCCTCTTCAAAAATCTACTTATATTTGGGTAATAAAACCAACTGGGAACTAGGACACAACATTTTTTTCTGACTTGATCAATAACTAGCTACATGTTGCCCGTCACTTAACAGCATTGTGCTTCTTTACACTTACACTTGTGGAATGACTCATTTATATAATTTGTAAAATAATGGTGAGTAAAAAATTGAATTTTTTTTTGTTATTTATTTTTGAGAGAGACAGACACAGCACGAGCAGGGGAGGGGCAGAGAGAGAGGGAGACACAGAATCCGAAGCAGGCTCTAGGCTCTGAGCTGTCAGCACAGAGCCTGAGTGGGGCTCAAACTCATGAACCACCAGTCCATGACCTGAACCTAAGTAGGACGCTTAATTAACTGAGCCACCCAGGCTCCCCCCCAAAATTGAATTTTTTAAAGATTCTATCAGCTGAGGCACTGTATGAACTGAGGTTCTCCTTCTCACTAGACTTTTTAAAATTAAACTTTTTGTTTTAAAATAATAGATTCACATGAACTGTAAGCAACACAGAGCCATCCCATTTCCTCTTTACTTAGTTTCGTCCAAAGGTAACAACTTGTGAAAATATAGTACAATATTACAGCCAGAATATTTATATTGATTCAGTTAAGATACATACAGCTTGTTATACATTTGATTCTTTAATATTTATCAGACAAAAGGATTAAAATTTTTGAGAGCTTAATGTATATTGTGTTTTATATGCATTATTTCATTTAATTCTAATTTCATTAGGCCCCTTTGGAAATGAGGCCCAGCTAAGCAGTAAAAGAGTCCGGTTCAGGTTCTGTTGACATCACAGCCCTTTTTCTTTCTACTATAACATGCTGCCCCTGGGAAAGATCTCCAAGGTCTTTATCACTACTTTGCATGGCATTAAGTTGCACCACACATATAGCTGCCTATATATGTGCATCTGTTTCCATCAGGAAGCCTTGGCTTTTCCAGCTTTGCAGAGCCACATATGTAGGAAATTTTGAAACCTATCCAGGTCTAGGTCACCCAGCCCATCATCCATTTAGTTACAATTAAATTTGTCTTCTGGACTCCCTCCTTTTTTTTTTTTTTTTCATCTTTTATACCATAGCTTCATTCTCTGAATGATAAATGATGTTAGAGCACAGCAGAGGAAGAAGCAAGGTCATTTTAAAAGAAGTCATTTGTATGTTCCAAAGGAAGAAGAGTTTACAATAGAATCTGCTCAGATGAGGTACTTCTTTATGTAACAAACAAACATACATACGCTAACTAAAATAGGAATGCAAAATGGAAAATTGGGCTGTTCAGTCTTCTACCATTACCCTTTCAATGTCCTAGGGCAACAAACACAATCGTCTTTCTGAG
Source organism: Lynx canadensis (assembly GCF_007474595.2). NCBI lineage: Eukaryota > Metazoa > Chordata > Mammalia > Carnivora > Felidae > Lynx > Lynx canadensis. The sequence continues at coordinate 131,760,302 of NC_044306.2, read as the reverse complement.
CATCTAGGAATTCTCAGAACATTGGTGCCTCAGCTCCTGAGAAGTAATATTGGAGTAATTGGAATAACAATTGATTTACATAACAAATATGTACTGAATGTCTCCTAAGTATTTGAATTACAACACTAGGGACACAGGGCAAACCAAAAAGGACCCCTCCTGACCTCTTTACGGGTGGGGAGCACAGAATTTTTAATGAATAACTATAGAAATAGATCTATGCTTATATTCCATATACATCATGGAAGGAATCCACAAAGTATTATGATAATGTATAAAAGGGCAATTTAATTAAATATGAGAGTTCAAAAAAACCTCTGTGAGGGAATAACATTTAATTAGAGAACTGAAAGATGAGAAGATAGGTTTTACACTCAGAGAAGAGCCTTGTAGCCTGGGGACTGGTATCATCTGAGTGTGTGCCCATTTATTTACCTGTCAGCCTTGTCATATATACTCCTTAACTGGGATTAGCAGCTGGAACACTTACACTTGGCATCTCCTTATAGCCTGGGAATCCTCACAACAATAGTGGCTAGGTTTCAAGGATGGGGAAGGAGAAGGAGTTAATGCACGATAAAACCTACTTGTAAATCTGTCCTTTAATCACTTCCTTCCTAGAGATCTAAATATAAATGATATTTGACAAATAAAGTTCATGGATATTGATGTATGAAAAAAATGCATCTATGTGGCAAATGTTCCATTTTTTATTGAACATAAAATCTAGAATTGAAATTTAGGTTTTGTATCTATGGTACCAAAATAGACTTGCATGTTTTTACAACTTGGCTAAAAGTATTCAAGGTGGCATCTGACCTGTGCTCTATTTTATAGGTTTGAAGTATGATAGTTAATTGTTCTCTACTTCCTGTCCTTCCAAACAAAAAATTGTTTGTCTTCTAAATGAATTGGCTCAATTCACAGTAACCAGTTATCTTCTTTTGGTTACCTCTGTCTTGCAATTTTATTTATTTCTACGTGAGCAAACATAATATTTGACTGCACTAGACACATTCACCTGTCCTAACAGAGAGATTCCCAAGTGAAAATGGAAATAAACAGTGAAAGGAAAAACACAGTGCAACATGGTTAGTGGTTGCAGTGCACAGGCTCTGAGGTCACCCACCTGAGTTTGAAATCAAGTTGCACAATTTACCATTTATGTGATTTGTTTATTTAACCTCCTTGTCCCTTGGTTTCCTTTATATGACAATAAGGTTAATAATAGGACCAAACAAATCTTTAAGTATAGAAGAAGATAAAGCTTAAAAAAAAAAAACACAGACTAGCGTTTGACATATTTTAAGCTTTCAGAAAATGTTAGCTCTTATGGCATAATTACTTTTACTAATAAGAAAAATGCCACCCAGTTTCTTTACAATGAGGGTGGACACATGGGGAAATAGGGTTGAGAGTGTTAGTATATGCTCCATCCTCAGACATGGAATCTTCTAGCAGAATGGGCTTCAGGGAGACCTAGGAGAATAATCTAGTATCATTGAGAATACAGCATGAGGGCAACTGACGTTGGCCTCTCTATGCACCTTTGTGTGACCTCTCAAGCCTCCCCAAGAATCTCTTTGGGTTAGTTTCATTATCATCTGCACTGGCCTCTGCAGTTTCACCTAAATATAGTTACTTTAGCAATGTGTCTAGTCAATTGAGGTTTGTTTGCTTTTCTCACGCTGGCTCAAGACAATCACTTGTTCTTAAAAGAGAACTGTGGGCCTGGCAGTCTTCTAGAGTTTCATTAATTCTTTCTGAAAACAGTCAGGTTGGGAAAAAGAATACCCAGCTGGGTTCCTATCCATCTCAGGGAGAAGAGGAATGCCTGCCTCCAATGTTCTTGTCACTGCTGTCAGTCGCTGGCCATTTAAAAATTGCCCCATTCTGTTGTGAGGCTGTTAATGCTCAGCCTTGCATTCTGGTGACTGTTAAGTCCCAAGCTGACTGTATTAGTTAGGGTTCTCCAGAGGAACAGAGCTGATAGGATATATATAGTTAATATAAAATACTTTTTGTGGATATTATGAGAGGGGATTATTTATTATCTCCATTAGGGAGAATGAGAAGTCCCATGGTCTGCCATTAGCAAGCTGGAGGACCGGGAAAGCTGGTGGTGTAATTCTGACCGAGTTCACTGGCCAGAGAACCAGAGTACTCAATGGTGTAAATTCCCTGTCTGAGGCCAGAGGCCTGAAAGCTAGAGGGCTGCTGGTGTGAGTCCCAGAGTCTGAAGGTCAGAGAACCAGTATCTTCAATGTCTGAAGACAGGAAAAGATGGATGTTTCAGCTCAAAAAAAAAGAACAAGAATTTACTCTTCCTTGGCCTTTTTTATTCTTTTTTGGGTCCTCAAAGAATTGGATAATGCCAGACACTTTAGGGAAGGTGAATCTTCTTTACTCAGTCTGATTCAAATGCTAATCTCTTCTGGAAACACTCTCATAAACACTCCCAGAAATAATGTTTTACCAGCTATCTGGACATCCCTTCAGTCAGGCAAGATGACACGTAAAATGAACCATCTCATTGACCAAATGCCTGTCATTCATTATCATGCACTGATCTTTGGGACCTAAGATCAATCTGCTTCCCATTCTTATTTTTTCAACCATTATTTAAGTGTAGATTCTTGGGTAAGTGGTGCTCTGTCTTATCTCCTATCAATACCACTGTATGTTTCTGTTTCTTGACCCATACACCCTCTTCTATTCCTCCTACACTCCTTCTTCCCTGAGTCTCCAATTCCATTAGTAATGGACTCCAGATCCCAAAACTCTTTACAAAATATTTTGTGCATAATTTGGATTTAAATAAATTTTGTTTTCCCTAGAAGACCTTGATTAACCTCTTCTTCTTTCAAGCAGAGCTATATGTTCTCTTATCTCTCGGGGTTGAGAGGCAGCATTGCCCACTCTGTGCTCTTCACTGGAACTTTAGACTTAGTCTTCTGTTTCCTTACTACAATTTTATGATCTTTCGTGGCTCATGCCAGCCAGCTACACAATCTGCATCTCTGTTGGGGCTAAAAACCAACCCAGAAGCTGTGTGTGTGTGTGTGTGTGTGTGTGTGTGTGTGTGTGTGTGTGTTTTGTTTTTAATGGTGTTTAATTCTCTGCTGTAGGTAGGTAGTATTCTCTAGTTCCAAAATCTTTAGGATTTATGCTGTGAAATTCCAACTAGGACTTGCCAGAAATTGCATAAAACATATTTTTTTCCACCCCAAATGATGGGTCACATTTTTAAGTCTGAAACTGTGAAGGATCTGAGATGTTATTCTACTGTGAAGTTAATGAGTTAGCTGGTCTTTCTTCTACCAATCTAGCTACTAACAAAAACTGCAGGCCTCTGGATAAGACAGTTTATTCACCGAGCATTTTAGCAGGGCCCTAATTCCCCTATGAGCCACACAGTGAGGGACAGATATTACTTGGCACATACAGAGGTTGCGATATAGAAGAGGAACTCTGAAATCATGACACATCTGCCTTCTTCCTCTCCAGAAGAGACTTTTGCTCTGGGATATAAACAAACCTTCTCCAGGGAGGAGAAGAAATCATCTCTAGGTTTTTTTCTACACCACTTTGGAATATAAACAAATGGCTCCAGGGGATATCTGTCTTTAGAGTTGTTATTCAACCATCTTTAAACCATCCTTTACTTTAACCTGGACCATGCAGAAATGTGAAAATAGTAGTTTCACATGACAATGGCCCTAGTTGTAGAACTGCTTTCATATCAGCTTGGACTTGCTGCAGGGTACCTTTCTTCCCTGGATTCCACTCCAGTTTGGCAGCTTCGTGCCATCTACTAAAGGTCAGGGCACTATTCCCACCAGTGGGATATTCTGCCATAGACTCAAAAGTGCTATCTTCTTAGCTTGCATGACACCAAAATCCTCTTAGGTGTGAGATGCAATAGTTTTGTAGGGGACATCCAGCATGACCCAGGTCATTGAGCCCCTTAAAACTTTACCAATGTATTGGACCCTGATTCTTCATAAGGTCTGTCTCCTATCCTCTGTAGTTTGTGCATTTAATCAAAACTTCTCACATATTTGTGACTTCTCGCTCAGCCAGTTCCATTAACATATTACCCACAAAGTATACTCACATGTGCTATTCTATAAATATTCAGACAGTCCAGATCACTTCCAAATATATTATAAAAGATGGTAGAAGGGTTAATGTAGCCCTAGAGCAAGACCATAAAAGTATATTTCTGTCTGTTCCATATTACTACAACTTTGTTTTTTATCCTCCTTCTTAATAGGAATAGAAATGAAAACATTTGTTAGATCAATGGCCACACACCATGTATCTGAGCCCATGTTAATTATCCATATCCTACACAGCAAACAGAATTCATCTACTGGACTAGTGAATTCATCTGGAATATAATGGGGGCCATCATTCCTGTCCTTTGAACCTTTAAATGTGGCACTAATCACTGCCATTCCCTCCAACATGCAACATTGTTTTTGATTTACCGACTTGACCAATGGGGTTGGGGTGCGATGATGTCAGTTTTAGATGCTTCCATGTGGCCTTTCTCACAACAACATAATCTATGAATTAGGAGAAGGAATTTATGTGGGAATCCTAAGAACAACCATTTATTCAGGACCAGGTTCCAGAGAACTAAACATTGGATGGTCTAGGAACCCAGTGAATTCCCTATAAACTGAACCTCAGAGAGTATTACCTTTATTATATTCTTCACATTACTGATGATCACATTAACTCAGGCCCCGTGACTAACCTTCTTTGAAATATTTTTGTATTCCCTTTTCCTCATTATTATATGGTTACTTGAGTAAATGTCTATCTCTCTGAGGTCTGTAGGGGTAATTTTTCTACATATTCTCCCAATTTTAGAGTCTTGCATGGCCCTTTCTCCTGAGGACTTTAGTCAATATTTCAGATCTGCAAAATGGCTTAGATCTGAAACCTGAGCAAGCATTTGAAATATTTTATTGGGCCTGGTGCCCTTAATCTCCTTTCTTGATTTCTTTTGATTATATGGATTGAACAATACTCTTGTTGGTTGCCCATCTAGATTACCCTTAGGGAAACTGTGTTTTATCAACCGTTTCCATGGTACCTTGTGGTTCAGGTCCCCTGTTTGCCATACCAACCTTGCAGCTCATTACATTCATTCTAACAGCCTAATGTTGAGTTTATTTTATTTCTGACAGTTAAGTGCCACTACCTGGCATCTATTATTCTGGGATTCTAAAATTCCCAGTTCTACGATTGAGCCCAATTATAACAGAATCTCCTACTCTTTTCTTCTAGAGGAAAAGTAACCACTGATAGTGGTTTTAATGCTCCCCTCTCACTGGCATAATTTATCATTTTGGTAGAAGTATCCTCCAACTCCACCGATGAAACATGGTCAGATTTTCTAACTCCTGTAGATACCGATCTAGCATTCCTGCTTTCACTATCTGCTACTGCAGTTACTCCATTTCTATTTTACATACTGTGGGTCAGTGTTCTCTCCAAACTTCTAAGTGTCAACCAAGTTAGAATTAGAACCCTCTAATTAGTATACTGAAAAATCAGTATACCAGCACCACCTTCTGAGGTCCTTGCCAGATTAGGAGATCCTGTACTATGGGAGGATATTGCTGTCAGTAAACTCTTAATTATACAACCTTCTGTTTCATCCACACCCCCACCTCCCTTCCCCACTTGCAACTCCATGGTCTGCCACCTTCAGAATCCAGCCCCATACATAATTTCTAGGCTTCTGCTAGCACATGTTGCCTAAATCATGCAGCTTTTTCAGGATATAGCCATTTCTTCTCCTCTAGTCCCAGCACTTGACTGGCCATGCTCTGCTGTGGCTTGATGCTACATCTTGATTTGGTGGCTAGGAGGGGATGTGGGATTAGGTTCTTTTGGCAGCATGGAGTACAATCTAGAGGATGATGCATTGTCTTTATGCAAGGGGAAACTAGAACCCTTTGATTCTTCCTCTAACAGAGAGGGGCAGAAAATTCCTATAGACCCAGGGTGTTGAAGGGGATCTGAGGCTTTGATATTCTCTACTTACATGGCCTTCTCATGTCTCAGAGTTCCAACTCTATCCAACTAAAGCCTTGACTTTATGTAGTTGAGATTTCAACCCTTGGAGATCTGCTATTGGCTGGGATCCTCTACTTTCTCTGTTGTAGACTGTAAATGATAAGAGTTACTTTATATGCAGCCTTAGAGGCTGAATTTCACATTGTGCTTTTGATTTGTGAAATTTCCTTTAGGCATTCAGTGTCTTTCTCCAATGCATCAATTATGCTCAGCAAGAGCTATCTGATTCCATTGTCCTTATAATTAGTACTTCCACTGAACCTTCCAAAAGCCTGATATGTTGTACCAGTCTGTACATTTCCCTTTTCTGGCATTTCATCCATTTCAACTGAATAAAGTTTAATAACAACCAATTGCATCAAACTTCATTCTATCTTTTTACTTGATGCCTTTTCCAGTAAACAAAATTCAAACTGAGTTACAAGCCCCTACTTCAGCAAAGAGCAATTACTCTATTAAATATGTAAATATTAGATGTTTTTGGACCTGTGTGAGGATTTTCACTAAGTCCAATCACTTATTAGTTTTTAATATATTGCAAATAGAATAAGGCTAATTTTAATAGCTTGTATTGGAATTTGATTTTATCTACTGGAATGCCTCTGATTCACAATAAGACATAGATTGCAACTAAGCTAGTGGTTTCCACTGATCTAAAACTGGCCTAGCCAGGACAACTTGATATGTTGGGGTATGATCCAGAGAGCTCTAGGCCATAGCTGTTGCTCAAGCTTATTAGAAGTAGGCACTAGGATTCTTGACAGACCTAGTAATAGTTCTAGGTTAATTTTAGAATCAACTGTGTCAAAATTCTAGTAAAGCTGCCTTAACCTGTGGAACGTAATGGAATCTGTTTTCACACCCTCCCTCATCTATATTGCCAGAAATCTTTGCTATTCATTCCCAGTGCAATTCCTTTCCAGGCGGCTTGGCATGCTCTCACAGAGGCAATGCCATTCTTGCCAATTTGCATCCTTGAGGGTGAAGGTCAAGGGCTCCCAATTTAATTGATTTCCTTCTTTGATGAAAGGCAGGACAAGAAAGATGGAACTTCGTGAAAAATCCCTGGTGTTCCCATGCATGTCATTTGCCAGTGCGCAAAACAGCAAGGCTTTCATCTCCTCACAGACATCCATGCTTGGTTCCTGTCGTCCGTTCACTGCTAGTATCTGGCCCTGAATCTAACATGCCACTGAATGTACAAAGGAGTCTGTTGTATTTTTTTTGTCATTTCTGTTTTGGCTTGAGCCCCCCCGATGTTGCTCTGGCCCAGCAGTCAGCTGCTCAGACAAAGAGAGTCTGTCTCTTCATCTTGCAATTTCCTGCTTTCCATTCTTCACTCTCATGATCCAACAAAAGGATTTCATTAAAGGAGTTAAGTGCTTGGTTATTATCAGAGGGGAGAAAACAAATCCAGCTATTTTTGACCATGGAAGTCTTTCACAAGCCACTGAAATCAGCTTTCTTCACCTATAGTAATCATAAGGAATCACCCATGATTTCTATTGGTCATCTCATTATCCCACTGTAGAATGGGCAGATTTGTGTTGTTTAAAAACCAAGGGCAGATTATGTAACTATTCAAAGAACTCAGTGTTTTTGTTGCTGGGTTGGTTGTTGTTGTTCATTGCTTATTTATGTGCTACTTGTATAGCCACTGAAGTTTTTGGTAAATTCTGAATGCTAAAGCACATAAGACTGAGGTATTATTATTTCTTGGAAAGCAAGTAACAAAACAAAACAAAAACAACTTCTTCACTAACTCCATCAAGTACAGTCAGTAATAGAGTAACATCCTTTAATCTAAGAGCAATCAGAAACTCTAGTATCTTGTAATGTTTAAAAGGGAACCCTAGCTTTTTCTTTTTTTTTTTTTTTTTTTTTTTTTCTTGCTTGCTTGCTGGCTTATTTATTAATTTATTGAGAGAGTGAGTGAGCAAGCATGCGAGCAGGAGAGGAGCAGAGAAGAGAGAGAGAGGTAGAGAGAGAATCCCAAGAAGGCTCTGCGCTGCCAGCAGAGAGCTGGTTGTGGGGCTCAGTCTCACAAACTGTAAAATCACAACCTGAGTTGAAATCAAGAGTCAGACACTTAACCAACTGAGCCATCCAGGCACTGCCCCTCCCCCCCCCCACCACAGCTCATTTCTTAAAAGTTAGCACACCAACATATTACTTTATATACGCATTAGTGTATAAAAAAGTCACCATATTCTTTTTTCATACCATTAGGTTTTCAACTTTCTATAAAATTTAATAGAGTTGAATGATTGCATTTCACATCTAAGATTTTGGAAGGCACAAAGAGAAAAATTAAAGCTTATTGAGCTGGGTTTTAAAAATCTGAGTGTTTACTTATATGAATAAAATTGAATTCATTTTATACTGTATCTCTCTCTGTACTACAAAGGAAGACTGAACACACATTTTAGTTGTGTTGCTGAACTAGGAAATATTCTGCCCATAACTGGTGAACAGATATTCTTAAAAGTATAATCATCAACTTTAATTATCATTAAAATTGAATTTGGTAAACTGTCACACTCTTTTCTTTTTGGTTTTAAGAAACATCTTTTGGCTTAATGTCTAGATGACAACTATTCTCTACCTTTGGAAACTGATACAGAAGGGGATCTCCACCAGTCATGGCTATTCTATAGGCCTGCTGTGGTTGATTGGGTCTGAGGTGGCCACCTCATGTAACCAGTGACCGTTGCCTGATCCCAGTGATTAGGAAGCTGGAATGAGAGACACAGAGACTAGGAGCTTCTAGTAGTTGAGTTTTATTGATGGCAATACCCTAAGGCCTATGAAGTCCCACAGAAAGAACCTGCTCAGATATTCTGAAAGAATATCTGCTTTACCTGAGACCGACTTCAGCTCTAGCTTAGCTTGTGTGAGATATGGCAGTATCTTCCTAAAAGTATGTTTATTTGTTTAATCTACCTCTGTTTGGTGTCTGTTACTTGCAAACAAATATATCTCAAGTAATATATTTAAACTGTATTTATCATGTGTTGGCATCTATTTTTGCATTGTAAATATTAATGTCCCCCTTTACATTTCTCCTACCTCCTAACAAATGTATGACAGATACTTCTCTCCAAAATTTTGTACTCAAATTAGAATGCTTACATTAACAACAATGAAACAAAATTCCAAGGATATCCATACTACAAAGTCCACATTTAATATTACAGTTTACTGCAATAAAATTGTTGACAGAATATGCCCTTAATCTAGGTATACAGAAAGTATTCAGTCAGTATCTAATGAATTTAAATCAATTCATTTAGTATATTTTTGGACAACTATATTCTTACCTCATTTCAGTACATTTCTAATATACCACATAAATGTTTTTGTAATTCAATATCCCATCTAATAACAGCAGTATAAAGATTGCTATTAAAGGACACAGTGTAATAATAATCAGCTCAGCATTTTAAATAATATTATATGTGTAACATACAGCTTTTTAACAATGAAGATTTTCTAAAAATATTTGTAATTATTTTTTAAATGTAAAGCTGCTTGCCATTTTACAAATGAGAAGTAATAGCTTCCAAAGCAAACCTTAGGTAATATCAAAATAGCCTTTTATGAATGAGAAATCAAGGAAGTGAATCCCTATCTCATTACTGCACACACAAAAAAGCCACTTATCAAAAAATTCATCTTACTCTTGTTGGATAAAGTAGCAGCTATTTTTGTCCTTTGCTCTCTTGTAAGATCGTTAGCTTTGTGAGTCTTGAAACAAATTTTCCCAAATGGATATTCAGTCTCGTGCTCATCATGGGTGCTCCATAAATATTGTTGTGTAAAAACTTACCGCCCTGGGAGGCTAATGAAGAACAGATGCAGGCAAAAACAAGATGGTGCAACTAGAGGAGAACATGGAAGCTTAAAAACATTAGGATGAGCAGAGGGAATAAAAGAAAAATGCCAGTTGTCAGCTTAAATGGAGTTTGTGGATATAATTGAACAGCTCATAAAAATAGGTAGGAAAAAAGGATGATCTGCACTCTTATTTTCTTTCTTTAGGTTACAGCTGTGATTCTTGTAGAAGTAAAATGTGTTTCCAACTCATTCACAAGGGACATCAGTCCTATAGGTCTTTGTAACACTAGAAGCAGTTACACAGAATGTTTGAGTCTTAGGAAGTATGACAATGTAGATCCACTCCTCTTCAAGTTTAATCAGCAGAGTTTTTCTTTCGGTTTGGTTTGTTTTTGACATAGGTTTCCAATGGACTAAACTTCAAATTCTGGTAATTCTGTAGCAAAAAATATAGCTCTTGGCTATACTTATCACATTTTAAATTTCCCCAATGACTCTAACATGTGCAGCTTGCTGATAAAAAGGTCTTTTTGTTTGTTTGTTTCTTTTGTTTTTTTCTGCACTGTCTTTAGCTCTTCTGATGTGTTGGATTTTTGTTGTTGTTGTTGTTTTTCCTGTTCACCTAGTGACCAGTTAGGGAGGAAGAAGTAAGGATCCAGTGATGACAGAGCCAGGCAATATACTTTTCAAAGGTCATTTGCCCAGATAATTAAAGAATATGCAAAGAATTACTCATCAATTGGGACCTAGCAGTCAGCTTACCCAGTTGTGCAAAACTATGGTTATTTGCTTGTTGGAAAATAAGCATGATGTCAAAGGCACAGTTGCTATCTTTCTCACTAAAACTTGGTTGATTTGAATTGTATTATAAAATTTTTCCTTGATTATCTATCACTGAATATTTGGGCAGGAAGTGCATTTTTATTATTTTTGTTTGTTTGTTTTGAGTGGGGAGGGGCTGAGGGAGAGGAGATAGAGAATCTTAAGCAGACTTCATGCCCAGCGTGGAGCTCAACACAGGGCTCAACCTCACAACTGTGAGATCATGACCTGAGCCAAAATCAATCATCGGACTCAACAGAATGAGCTACCCAGGCATCCTTATTTAATTTCTTAACCTCTCCTGAGTCACATCCACTTTAGAAGTAGACGGTCATAAATATTTTTATCCAGAAAAAGCTACACATATATGTGTATATTAAATTTTATATAAAATTCAAATTTTGGCATATATTTAACGGTGATTGTTAAAACCTACCATTGGTACTTGAACCTCTTGGTTCACTCACAAATTAAACCTCCCTTTTGGAACTGCTACTATGAAGATTAGTCAGCTCTTGATAACTGAAGTTTTGCAGTTTTACTCCTGCCCTTTACGTAATATAATGTGTGCCTTTGCCCTTGTCACTGCCCTTATGAATCACCTGCAGATGGAAAGATAGAGGCATTTATCAGAGAACCAAGAACAAGAAAGCCAAGCATTATTTCCACCCCCCTTGTATATATTCTGAAATACAGTATTTAGAATACAAAATTTTAAATGTATTTCTTTAGTGGATAAAGTTTAAAGATATATTAGAATTTCCTTACTGAATTTATATTACTGATACTCACAAGCATAATATTTAGTCAGTTTAACAGCTTGTAAAACATTTCTGTGCTCTATTACAGCCAAAAGTACAAAATGCATGCTATATTTGGGTAGTGTGCAGTCTATTTCAAATGTATGTCTAAGGATGGAGTATTTATAGTTTTCTGTCATTTTTCTTTTTCCTCTACATAAGTTAGGATGATGTAAGTAAACAATAAGATTTTACTTTGCAATTTAATTTAAGTTTCTTTGTTTATGTGTTTCTTACTGAATCAAAAGGCTTTTTGGAAATTACCCAGTTCTCTCCAACATAATGTATAGAAAAGTAATTTTACACTGATAACAAAGTTGGAATGTATGTAAAACATTTTTCTTTCTGTTTCTTTTGCCCTGAGCTCTTATTGTTCAAAGTGTTTTTCCCCCTCTTTATAATATTCACCATAGTAATGTAAGGAATTACTACGCATTAAACCCAAACAGATATATTTATTTGTAATTCATATTTATTTGAATAATATCTATAACATTTTAATTATATTCCATCTTTTAAAATTTTGACTCATAACACTGAAGATGAGAAAATGAAAATGAAGAAATACTAGATGTTAAGAGTAATTAATTATAGTAGATTTTGTTTAATCTTTACAACAAAGTATGTGAGTTCCATTATTTCCAATTTACATGTTATTTTCAGAGGGACTAAGATGTTTCCTAGGATGTCATAGCTAGAATGTGGTAGAGGTAAGACTTGAACCCAAAGATTCTGATTTAAAAATAGTCAATATGTTTTCATTTTTTGGACAATTTCAAAATAACTGATAGAACAAGTATCTGGGATGAACTTTTCAAAATAAATAAGAATTTGCCTTTAGAGAAGCATTTGCCTAAGGTTAAAAGTACAGTAATTGAGTTAGTTTACATAGTAGTTAGGAATAAGTTTCCTCTTTTTACTTTGGTATCTCTTACCTCTGTTTTCCCATGCTTATTGTCTCTGTACTAGGATCGAGATCCATGGCATGTCATAAAAAAATTTATAAATTTTAATGCATTACACACACATACACGCACTATTTGATATATTTTCTAGTCTATCCACTGTCTTTGATATCCTTTGATATCTTTTCTAGTCCTCAATTGTCAAAGGCCTTAAGTGACTGGCCTAGTTTAGAATCTTATCTCTTGTATATTTGCTGAGTTCACACCTGCTGCTATTCCATCTGCTACAATTTTAGATCACTAAGACCTTCTTGAAATATGTGGAAAATGTCAAACATAGTCCCAAAAAAGTGCTGCCTCCTTTTAAGCTGATGGTGTCCTGAAATGACTGAGTTTTTCTTTTCCTAAAGATAAGCACTTACCTTTTTTTTTTTTTCAGTGACCTAAAGTCCCTTTATTTAAAGGATCAAGGTAACTTGGTCATGGTTTAAAGGACAGAGAAGTAGCATTTCAAAAGTAAATGTCACTCTACTTGATGGTAGGCACTTGAAAGTTTATCCATGCCATACTTATATTAATTTTACACCTGAATGAAATAACAAATTTTAATCATGTTTTCACATTTAGTGAATGTACAAAAGAGTTTCTTTCTATCTCAATCTTAATATATCCAGGACAAGATATTTTATGTTTAGGAATAACATCTAATAGCTTGATTCATTCATTCAGATATTTACTGTCTGCAAGATTCAACCTGGAACTGGACTATAAGGGCCTGAGAATATGTTCAGTAAAGAACCTGATAAGATAACATTTGTATGAGTATATGGGTCATTCTTTACGTATATATTTAGTTCTTATTTTTGTGTTTAAAATTCAGACATAAAAATTTATGTTTATTTTCTTGTATATTTGTATATAAATTTACTATACTTTTTTTTAACGTTTATTTATTTTTGAGACAGAGAGAGACAGAGCATGAACGGGGGAGGGTCAGAGAGAGGGAGACACAGAATCTGAAACAGGCTCCAGGCTCTGAGCTGTCAGCACAGATCCCCACGCGGGGCTCAAACTCACAGACCGCGACATCATGACCTGAGCCGAAGTCGGCCGCTTAACCGACTGAGCCACCCAGGCGCCCCAAATTTGCTATACTTTTTAAAGAAATTACTTAAGGATTACATTTTTTCCTCTTAAGCAATAAGGAAAGTATGGGGGTAGGAATGGATACAGCGGCTCCAAGGACCAGGAAATAGTAAATCCAGAATCTGTTGTACGAATAATTATCACCATATGGGAGCATTATTATGCTTCCAGTGTATGTTGGAGGATTTTTAGTGTTAATATTTTTATGCCTTCTAGAAATTATGTTTTAGAGTATTGTTATGAATTAGGGTAGAATTCACCTTTATTAGCTTTCACTGCAATATTTTATTGGTTGAAAGTTTAATTCTGTCCAAAATGGCAAGACCATACAATCTTGGGTGTTTGCTTCTTTATATAAAATAAAGGAATTGGACAATTACAAAATTAGATAGTTTTCTGAGCCTTAGCCCATAACTTTGTGGTCATGGTGGGCAGGGCTTCTCTACCACTGGGAGGGGCTAATGGGGGAGGAAAGGTAGAATTAATCTTCCGTGAAAAGCTGTCAGCCCTCATTGATAGACTGACGTTCAGAGCTATGGAGATTGATTTCTCTTCCTACATCTGCATTGGATTCTAAATCTTGAGCTGGTCTCACTCCTTGTTTTTTGTACCTTTTAACAATCTAGACTGTTTTTGAACAGTTCTTTCTCTTTGCTGTCATGTGGGGGAATTTCACTACAATAAACCTAATCACAACTCCTGTATGAACTTAACAAGATGAAGGCATCCACCAAAAAGGAAACTAACTAGATAACCACAGGAAACACAAATGCCATCAAGGTTCTAGCCAGGAATTTAAACTTTTTCAAATGTGTACTTTGAGGATTTTCAGAAAGCACAATGCCAATTAATCTGCTCCTTGGAATTTATATGTCGGGGGCTTTGATTCTTCCCTGCAAGAAAACAAAACAAAAAATGAACTAAAATATGCATTGTATCATAGAGATTGTAGGCCCAAATACATGGGAAAATGATATTTTTCATACTTCTGCTTTACCTCAGCCTAAGATATATATGACATCATTTGCTTCTACATAAGATTCTCAACACTAATTCTTAAAATTTTAAATTTTTTCTGAGTATCGAAACCATGGTAAGAACTTTGCTTAGTATTTTGCCAAGTGCCTCTCAGTCAAGGCTGACATTTTGGGCTATCTAGGCTGATAAGGCACTTTAAGTAGAGCTTTTTGTTAATCTATTCAAAACCCTGGTCTTTTGGTCTGTAGCCTGATCCTAATATTGCCAATGTACCGAAAGCTCTGGAATTCTACTGCTAGATTCCTGGCTTGGGGTGGACGGAATGCAGCTGCCTGCTGTCAGACTTTCCTTTTGCTGTCTGGACAAACAGTTCTTGTTCCTATATTCTTAGTATTGTATCTCACATGCATGTTCCTGGCTTCTTGTCATTTGTTGTATAGTTATCTCCCTATTGCCTCTCTATCTAGACTTCTTCCCAGCATTTCCTTCTTTCTGTACATGAGTAAATTTCACAATGTTGTTCCTCCCAATAATGTCCTATACTACAAGTATCTGAGCCTGTTATACCTGAATATCATGAGATGCCTTCCTAATTTGTATGGATCACCTCACAGGGCCTTCTCCTCGAGGAAAAGTAATGCTTTTAATTCTGTCACTGAGTAGGCAGTGCTTGGGACTTTGGCTCACTGCTTTTAGAAACCTAGAAGAGATGATAAACTGAAACATCTGTCCCTGTCTGTTCTGCCCATAATGTGGGCCTGCTTTGAAGAGGAGGACAGTATAATTTTCCCAGCCACCCATCCTTAGGATGGCCTAGGACTTTCACTATTTCTTCTTCAGCAATGATTCTGGTTATGTCTCTGACTACCAGGAGTTATGATTTTGAAGGGTTCCATTTGCTGTGTTTTGTTTTTAAAATAGTTGTTTGGGGATAAATTTCTACTGGATATAAAAACAGGAAAAATTAAAAGGACTTTTCTATTCCTCTGCAAAATAACGATACTAACCACCTCCATCAGCAAAATATCTTCCTTTTTCAGACACTGAAAATTATACAGTCTTTGTGTTTCCCATTCAGATAGTGCTACCAACAAACTTAGATGTCAGTGTAGGGCTTAAATATATTATTCCACACCATATTCTCAGTAGATTTATTTATCAACTCTCTATAAAAAATTTGTCACTTAAAAAATATCAGCCTTATTTTACAATTCACTGTGATGGGTTTTTTGTTCATTGGTTTGGTGATTTGTTTGTTTGTTGTAATTCTTCTCTGACTTTGTTGAAGGTATATTTGATATAAATGATAAATGCATTCAGAGTCAGAAACATTATACAGATATTAAGTGTTAAAGATTACAACATCAACACCTTCATATTGAATGTATTCCACAGTTAAATATGCAACATTATAGATTGGTCTGTATTAAACTGGTGATGGGTGTTGTGTGGGAGTAAGGATGGGAAGGTTTGTCAGTAAAGAAACAGCTCGAGGAATTCAAGTCAATTACAAACTGTCAATATGAGTTATCATCTATAAAAAGGTGTCTATTATGTGAAAATCCGTTTTATTCCAGAAAGAATTACTTTGAACGAACTACTTCTAGTGCATCCAGGAATTGTTGGCATGAAAACGATGACTGAAAGCTATGTCTAATGGCCTGGAACTCAGGCTGATAGTGAAAAGCCAACAGAGTGTAGCATTAGAATGTCTATCCTCCCCATGGGCGGTAACAAAACAGCCAGATCAAAACTCCTTAATATTGATTTCCAGAGCTGTTCTTGGACATAACTTTGAGTTGTGCCAAACTTCTTATTAGAATGGCAGTGAGTATCTACTGTATTTCATATCTAAACATTGCTGTGATAATTAGAGCTCAGAATCAGTTATTAACAATACATAATTTACAATTGCTTTAAATCAGGTATTTTCTTCTGGTTCAGATGAGATTTTAAAATTTATGAAAAAGGTCTTTATCTCAGTTTTACACTGTTGCTCATAATTTTCAGGCAAATGTCCTAGCTAAAAGTTTGGTATAAGCCACCAAGGGTACCCATGGCTTATTGCTGGGGACGTTTGCCAAAACAACTTGCCAGACTTCTCATCATTCAACATGGCACTTCATCTTCAACGGTAGGAGTCGGTCCTGCTGAATTACAAATGTTTGGCAGCCTCTCAAAACTTGTCTTAACCATTTCCATAGAGATTAGGGGGAGGTCTCGCATCACAAATAGTATGTTCTAGATGCTCATCTGTCTGGATTTAGTCTTCGGTTATTTTTACCACAACGGTTGATTTTTGTTGGGAAATACAGTACTGAATAATACTTTTCTGCTACTATAGTTTAGTTTCCTAGTCTGTGCCAAACAGTCCCGAGGGTAAAAGGACAAGCGTGCATGGTCCTACTGATTGACGTTTAGTATTTGCTACAGAGGATGATCCGACAATATTTTACCAGCTCACTTGCTCTTTTGCAGCAATGATATCCAGGGACTCACTAAAGACATAAAGAGAAACAGTACTTTTCCTGGAACCATTTGATTGCTGGTATTTCTGTTGCTTCTAGTGTAATACAGAAGTTGTCATGTAAAATGTTGCCTCTTTTGGGCCCAAGATGAGCCTACCAAATGGCAGGTGTTTGGGGAAAGATATTAGGGAATGGATAAGATTTGGGAAATGGATGGGGATTCAATTGCCGTTTTTCCCCTTGTGGTCGATGATAACCTGTTTTGGACCAGTGTGTTTTAATTTTATATATGCTTCTCCTTTTTTCTGGTGATCAGAACCAAAATCAGTGAACATATTGTATAAATTGAACAGCAAAATATATCACTTCAATACGAAGATACTGTGGCTTGGTGAGTATAGCTGAATCTAAAGATAGTTGTGTTCCGTAAAGCTAGTATTTATGGTTTTGGTGCATATTTACCTCTTACTTGCCCGATGTATTTTGGTGCTAGTTACTAGTCTACTAGTATCCATACTGGTTATTAAACCATTAAAATGCTCCCGTAGCTATTAGTAAATAGCCTCTGTTCAAGTCTCCTAAGTGTTTCTACATCATCCTAATCTTGATTAATACAAATATAAATTTATTTGTGGGATATAATTAACACATAACATTAGTTTCAGGGGTACAACATAATGATTTAATATTTGCATATATTGCAAAATGATTACAATAGACCTAGTTAATATCCATTACCACACATAGTTACAGATTTTATTTCTTGTGATGAAAATTTTTAAGATCTACTCTTTTAGTAATTTTCAAATATAATATTATTCACTATAGTCACCATAGTGTATATTACATCTTTATTCATGACTTACTCATTTTATAGCTGGAAGTTTATATTTTTTGACTACCTTTTCCACCTTTACACCCTCCCCCTCCACTCACCTATTTTCTGCATCTATAAATTCCACTATTTTAGATTCTATGTTTAAATGAGATCATACAATATTTATCTTTATCTGTCTTATTTCACTTAGCATAATACCCAGTTATCTCAAATGGCAAGATTTACTTCTTTTTTGTGGCTGAATAATATTCCACTATATATACATATCACACCACATTTTCTGTATCCATTCATCCATTCAGGGACATGTAGGTTGCTTCCATACCTTGGCTATTGTAAATAATCTTGCAATGAACATGGAATGCTTATATCTTTTTAAGATAGTGTTTTTAATTCCTTCAGATAAATACTTAGAAGTGGAATTGCTGGATCATATGGTAGTTCTATTTTTAATTTTTTGAGGAAACGTCACATTATTTTCCTAAGTGACCACACCAATTTACATCCCCCCAACGGTGCACAAGGATTTTCGTTTCTCCCCATCTTCTCCAATGTTTGTTATCTCTTGTATTTTTGATAATAGCCATTGTCACAGGTGTGAGGTGATATATCATTGTGGCTGATTTCCCTGATAATTAGTGATGTGGAACACTTTTTCATGTAGCTGTTGGCCATCTGTATGTCTTCTTTATAAAAATGTCTATTCAGATCCTCTGCCCAGTTTTAAATCATATTGTTTTTGAATTGTGTGAGTTCTTTATATATTTTGGATATTAACCCTTTATCAGATACAGGATTTGCAAACGTTTTCTCCCATTCATTAGGTTGCCTTTTCATTTTGTTAATGGTTTCCTTTGCTGTACAGAAACGTTTTAGTTTTATGCAGCCCCACTTGTTTATTTTTGCATATGTTACCTTTGCTTTTGGTGTCAGATCCAAAAAAATCATTGTCAAGACTGATGTCAAACAGTGTATAGCATATGTTTCCTTCTAGAAGTCTTATGGTTTCCAGTTTTACACTTAAGTCTTTAATATATTTTGAGTTCATTTTTATGTATAGTGTAAGGTATTGGTCCAGTTTCATTCTTTTGCATGTGGCTGTTGAAAAAGCTGTCCTTTCCCCAGTTTATTTTCTTAACTCCTTTATTGCAAATTAGTTGACCATATGTAGGCATGGGTTTATTTCTGGGCTCTCTATTCTGTTCCGTTGATCTATGTTGTTTTAATGCAATATCATACTGATTGGATTGCTGTAGTTTGTAATACAATTTGAAATCAGGAAGTGTGATGCCTCCAGCTTTGTTCTCCTTTCTTGAGATTACTTTGGCTATTACTTTGGCTAAATATTTCTTACTAACTGTATCTGAATATTTTAAATATTTCTTATTTCTATACCCTACTACTGCTACCATACTACTGGTATTACTACTCCTAATAGCATCACTAAGTCATTGATCTTGGGCTAGGCATATTTCTAAGTATTCTACTTATATTAACTCATTTAATCCATATGACAGTGCTCTGAGGCAGTATTATTATGTTTTTTACAGACAAGGAGATAGAGGCACTGCGAGATTAAGTAACTTGCTCGAAGTAGAAAAGGTAGGAAGTGACATAACTGAAAGTCAGCCTGCCTAGAATGGTTTTAAATCCAATATTCTTCCTACTACTCCTGCCAGCTTAATTAAGCAAACATCCTCGACTATTCTAGGTAAAAAGTATTATATTCTTTTCTAAGGTAAACACATAGACTTGCTACTATTATTTGTTTAGATCTGACTTTACTGGAGCCAAGCTTAGCTTTGACATTTGCAGACATGGGTTAGCTTTCATCTCACTGCAAGATATAGGGCAACCTGGTATTTAGTTTACCTACAAAAGGCAGTTAGGAAGCCCTAGAGGAACCTAATTAAAATGCAGCACATTTCCAAGGCACCACATCTTGCTGTGTTGCCATAGAAACAGTGGGAATTTCTGGTCATTGACCTTTAATGGAAATTGAGGATAAATTTTCATAGGGTTCATAAGAGAAGCAATCCCAGTATATTAACTTCTAGTTGCAGGACAACTTTGGAAATCCCCTATGCAATCCCACCTGACTTGAGAAGTATATTATATCAGCAAAAACTTATTAGAGGCTCAAACTCCCACTTTTTAAAGAAACATTTTTTTAACTACTTCCAATACACCATCTGTGCTATTGGACTTAAAATAATCAAAGATAGTGTTGTAGCAACAAAGAAACATTAAAGGAAATCTTAGATAATTATACAAGAAACATCAGAACTAATATTATATTTTGAAATAGTTTGCATTACATCTATTCTATTCCTTTTGGATTATGTAAATCTAGGCTTACTCAAATATTAAATGCAATATTACTGTATCAAAAAAATATACCTAGAAACTCAAAGTATTCTGAAATGTTAAGGTGTCCACATTTAAAAATACAAATTCTTGGGCGCCTGGGTGGCGCAGTCGGTTAAGCGTCCGACTTCAGCCAGGTCACGATCTCGCAGTCCGTGAGTTCGAGCCCCGCGTCGGGCTCTGGGCTGATGGCTCAGAGCCTGGAGCCTGTTTCCGGTTCTGTGTCTCCCTCTCTCTCTGCCCCTCCCCCATTCATGCTCTGTCTCTCTCTGTCCAAAAATAAATAAACGTTGAAAAACTCTTTAAAAAAAAATACAAATTCTTAATGCTTGCCCTTTCTAGTTTATTTATAAATTCAGGCATTATATTCCTAAGTATGTATCATTGAAAATACTACTTACATGATATATATGTATACTTTGTGTGTGGCATATGTATATGCCATTTGACAGAAGATAAGGGCCTGTGATTCAACAGAAAAAATGACAAAGTGTACCTTACTGAGGACTGCTTTTTACTATATTAACATTTTTATTTTCTACTAAAATAAATAACTTAGTTCTATCGTCAGGATATGCACACTTAATTACAAGGAAATGTCAATCAGGGAAATCAGGGTCTCACTACTTTCTCTTAGAAGTATATCTATATCTATCTCTCTCTCTCTCTCTCTCTATATATATATATATATGAGTATCACTTATTCTGGACATAGACATCTGAAGAAAAATAGGAATATTCTAATAATTATATGTAGAAAAGCAAGGCCACTACCCCAGTCCCTAAACTTCTCTCACACAGCTGGGTTCTCTCACACAGCTCTATGTTCTTACTCTCAGAGACAATATGGGCTAGGGGCTGAGAACACAGACTCTGGCCCTATAATAACTGGGATTCCTGGCTTTGTGACTTATTAGCCATGTGGCTATGAGAAAGTTACTTAGCCTGCAGGAACCTCAATTTGCTCATGTAGAAAATGAGGATAATAATGGAACTTCTTAGGGTTGTTTTGAGAATTAAATGAGCTAATATTGATAAATGACTTAAATTTATATTTGACACAGTAATAAAAAAATATTTCCTCTTCCAATGCCAGGGCAGAGCTCACAGGGAAATGCCACCCCCATTGCCCTCCTGCCCAAGACAAAGAATACAGTGAGATGACATCCTGGATAAAACAGAGTAATGTCAGTACAATGGACAGAGGAGTCTTTAGCGTTTGCTGTTAGAAAAGTGTGCTTTTCTTCCTCAGTACGGATGTAGACAGCACTATCTCTGAAAATTGATGGTTGTCCATGAGATATGTGTGTGTTTAATCCAATAGTTGCCTACACCATGAGCCAGAAAGATGAGAAAACATATTTTGCATCTCATACTAAGGGGGAGATTTTGATAACAATCCAACTTATAAGGCCAAACCATATATTAGATTGTCATGTTGTCATTTGGGTGCCAAAGCCCACCCTGACTTGTTTTGTTAAAGTCCCCATAGAGTCCCCATATAAGGCTGAATAACTCAAACTTGAGGGAATGGTATCTGCAAAATAAACCTAGAACCAGTCTAACGTTCAGACCACTTCTCAGATGGATGCCTCAGCAGTGGCTAGGAGATAAGCTTTCTGAAAAGACTTGTGTGTCTTATACAACTTTTTACTTAAGTGCTTGGTATAAGATAACCACCACTGGTGTATATTAGTACTAGAATGCTTTTTGAACAAAGATATTTTAATTTTTCATGTTGTTCTAATTAAAAATACTCATTAATGTGTTGAAATCAAACACGAGACATCACTTCTTTCCAATTTAAGACCACATAGGCGGTTTAACATTCACAGAGGTCCCTTTCCAATTAGGCAAAAATGGAAGTTTCTATGGTGATCATGCTTAGAGTCATTACAGTCATTCCTTTCTCTTTCCTTGCCAATGCCCAATATACATCAAATTACTCACAATCACATAAAAACTGCCTAGCACCTCTAGAATCTTCTTACTTAAAAATATACTTTGTACTGGTGACTTTAAAAAGTAACTGCTATTTTTCTCCTGAATAACTAAAAAGGTAAACCAAATAGTTTTTCAACTAATTCGTATAGGGTTTTCATAGTCAAATTTACTATCGGCACCCCTAGGGAGTTAATGAATCTTTCCTAAATAGAAAACCTTTGCTTAAAAAAGTATCCTGAGACTCATATATGTAGCAGAATTCAAAAGTCATAAGATTTTTATACACCTAGAGAATCAATATTTTTCTCATTAATTATATCTCTTATGCTGTACTTTTAATCTGCATGACTCGTCTGGTAACTGAAAGTTTGTACCTCATAATCTCCTTTACCTACTTCACCCATTCTCTTACCCACCTCGCCTCAGGCAACCACCAGTTTGTTTTCTGTATTTAAGAGTCTGGTTTTTGTTTTTGTTGTTGTTTCTTCATTTGTTTTGTTTTTTAGATTCCACATATAAGTAAAATCAGATCATATTTGTTTTTCTCTGACTTATTTCACTTAGCATAACACCCTCTAGGTCCATCAGTGTTGACACAAAAAGATCTCATCTTTTTATAACTAATATCCCATATACCACATCTTATCTATTCATCTATCAAAGGAGACTTGGAAAGCTTGCATATCTTGGACATTGTAAATAATGCTATAATAAACATAGAAGTGCATATATCTTTTTGAATTGGAGGTTTTCTTTTTTCTCCCCCCCCCCCCTTTGGGTAAATACCCAGTAGTGGAATTACTAAATCATATCGTACTTCCATTTTTAATTTCGTGAGGAAACTCTATACTGTTTTCCAGACTGGCTGTACTAATTTTCATTCCCACCAACAGTGCACAAGTGTTCATTTTTCTCAACATCCTTGCCAACACTTATTTCTTGTCTTTTTTATTGTTAACCATTGACAGGAGTCAGGTAATATCTCACTGTGCTTTTGATTTACATTTCCTTGATGATGAGTGATGTTGAACATCTTTTCATTTGTCTGTTGGCCATCTGTATGTCTTCTTTGGAAAATGTTTATTCAGGTACTCTGCCCGTTTTCTTATTGGACTTTTTTTTTTTTTATTGAAGAAGTTCTTTATATATTTTGGGTATTAGCCCCTTATCAGATATATCATTTGCAAGTATCTTCTCCCATTCACTAGGCTGCCTTTTTATTTTGTTGATGGTTTCCTTCACTGTGCAAAAGCTTTTTATTTTTGTGTAGTCCCAATAGTTTATTTTTGCTTTTCTTGCCCTTGTGTGAGGAAAGTGACCCAAAAATATATTGCTAAGATCAGTGTCAGGGAAGTTACCGCCTACGTTTACTTCTAGAACTTTCATGGTTTCAGGTCTTATATTAAGTCTTTAGTTCATTTTGAATTTCTCTTTGTATATGTTTAAGATCGTGGTCTAGTTTTCTTGACACTATTTAGTAAAGAGACAGTCTTTTCCCCATTGTATATTTTTGCCTCCTTTCTCTTAGGTTAATTGACCATATAGTCATACGTTTATTTCTGGGCTCTCTATTCTAGTCCACTGGTCTGTTTTTGTGCCATATCACTGTTATTATTATAGTTTTGTAATGTGGCTTGAAGTCAGGGAGCATTGTACCTTCAGCATTTTTCTTATTTCTCAGGATTGCTTTGGCTATTAAGGATCATTTGTGTTCCATAAACATTTTAGGATTCTTTGTTCTAGTTCTGCGAAAAATGCCATTGGCATTTTGATAGGAATTAAATCTGTAGATGGCTTTGGATGGTATGGAAATTTTAAAAATATTAATTCTTTCAATTCATGAGCACAATATATCTTTCCATTTATTTGTGCAGTGTTTAATTTTATTTGTATAGTGTTTAATTTTTTTTCCTCCAGTGACTTAAAGTTTTCAGATTACAGTCTTTCATCTCTTCAGTTAAATTTATTTCTAGGTATTTTATTCTTTTTGGTACAACTGTAAATTGAGAAATGAGTAATGCTGGCCTTCCAGAATGATCTGAGAAGATTTCCTTTCTCTTCTATTTTTTGGAATACTTTGAGAAGAACAGTTATTAGCTTTTCGTTAAATATTTGATAGAATTCCGGGGCGCCTGGGTGGCGCAGTCGGTTAAGCGTCTGACTTCAGCCAGGTCACGATCTTGCGGTCCGTGAGTTCGAGGCCCGCGTCAGGCTCTGGGCTGATGGCTCAGAACCTGGAGCCTGTTTCCGATTCTGTGTCTCTCTCTCTCTCTGCCCCTCCCCCGTTCATGCTCTGTCTCTCTCTGTCGCAAAAAATAAATAAACGTTGAAAAAAAAAATTAAAAAAAAAATATTTGATAGAATTCCCCTGTGATGCTATCTGGTCCCATACTTTTGTTTATTGGGAGTTCTTTGATTTTTAATTCAATTTCATTGCTAGTAATCTTTTTTTTTCTTCAAATTTTCTACTTCCTCCTGATTTAGTTTTGAAAGATATCATTTCTAGGAATTTATCCACTTAAATGGACATTTCTTAAGGTAATGGTCTGGTAGTTCCCAGAAATGTTTAAAGGCATTTCCTAGGGTGAGTGATAGGAAGGTTTGATTTTAGAAATAATAAAAATAAAATGCTGGGTTAAACAAAGTTAACCAGATTCTCTCAGAGTCTTAATGTACTAATATGTTTTATTAATATCTGAAGCAGACAGTCAAAATTATTTCTTAAAATCACTGTTCGGTGGAACCCATTTTTTCTGTATAGCTTCTCAAGAAACCACTGCACATCAGAACATACTTTGGGTAGTGTTGCTTCAGTGAATTCCCAGAGTAGGGTTAATGTTCCATCTTGTCTGCTTAACTCTTCCAAAATTCCTTCTCCTTCAAATGGCTGTCAAGAACTTTAATTGTGGGAGTTCTCAGTTCACATTGTTATAAGCATGATTTTATTATTTAAAATGAGATGGGATTAAAAATAAGATCTTTGTAATGAGACATTTTAATTTTCACCATTTATATATAAACACAAGTTAATAAAACACATCACAAAACAGTAAAATTTTATAGTTAATATTTATAGGTGCATAGTTTCATGCTCACATATTTTTAAGTATTGTATATATTAACAAATTTCACAATACATCATTATTTTTAGACAGAATCATTAAAAGACACCTAGAAATCTTATAATATATGACAATAAATCACAACTTCTCAAGAACAGCAACAAAAAAATAGTGAAGATTTAGAAATAAGTGGTAGTCACTTAGGTGTTTTAATTTAACTTTTAGATTTGAAGCCACAATATCCACACAGCACACAAAGACCCTGCTACCATATATTCACTTCAGTGAGAGGGAAGCACTGAAATGCTGAGTAAGGGCAGGTACAGATAATTTCAATCACTGCTGATGGAAGAGTTTAAAATACACTGTAAAAACTTTGAGAAAAATATCATGACTGGGCACGTTGGAACTGAGTACTTGTACAGGATGGAACATCTCTCAGTAGATCTCAAGAAACTGCGAGTAAAAGTATTTCTTATGCTTCGGGTTCATAGTCTTGATACCCTTCCTAATATGAAGAAAACCAAAAAGAAAACATGCAGTGTTAATATTAGTCATCAGGAATCAAGGATTTAGGGTGAATGAGATAGGACATGGATCACCACCTTGAATAAAGGTTCTGCAACTATTCAGTTATACACAATATGATCTTATTCTGTAACAGTTTTGTCTTCCTGTCAAATATAAAAGTGAATTTTGCTGTTCAGAGTTAGGGTATCCAGATGCTATTTAACAATCATATGGTCTTTTTTTTTTTTTAATGCTTATTTATTTTTGAGAGAGACACAGACAAAGTGTGAGGGGGGGGAAGGCAGAGTGAGAAGGAATCCGAAGCAGGCTCTAGGCTCTGAGCTGTCAGCACAAAGCCGGATGCAGGGCTCAAACCTGCAACCTGTGGGATCATGACCTGAGCCAAAGTCAGATGCTCAGCCAACTGAGCCACCCAGGCGCCCCAATAATCATATGTTCTAATCGTATAGAACAAGTTAGGTGGTCTGTCTTGCTCCCAGTTTCCTCAACTGTAAGTTATGAGAGCCAAATCAAGTGGCCTAAAATCCTCTTCCAGGGCTAAAAATGTTCTAATTCTTAAAGGGAGACAAAGACATTAAGGCAAGTGATGTTTTGAAAATCTTTTCTTCATCCTTGGCTTCAGTTATTACTTCTATTCTAAATCCCCCTCTCCCCAAACAATATGTAGATAACATCCACAATAAAAATATTAAAGGCCTTAAATAAAGTGCTCAGAATAGTCCTCCTAAAGAATAACTTGAATCAAGATCCTGCTTTAAAACAAATAAATGTACCTTCAATAATTCAAGTTGCTTTCTGAATACAGTACATACTTAAATGCGAAGGTTCTTCTAGTATTCTACAATTTGTCGTTGACTCATCTCTGCAGTCTTAATCTGTCACAATTCTCTCTGTTCCCTAAACTGAAATCCTGTTTAATTATTCACTGTTCCTCAAACATATCCTTATGCATGCTCAGACATGCCTTGCTTCCAATATTACCTGTTCTAGAATATCTTCCTTTCATTTTGGCCATCATTATCTCCCATCCCCTACCACACCAATCAACACCAACTCTTGTATAAAACTCCCGATGACTCTAAACAGATTCTGTAAAATATTATACTTTTTTGTGTATCTTGCATATTTTGCCTCTGTGATGCCTGATATATAGAAGACAGTCAATGTCTGTTAAAGGAATCATCATGAATAAATGAAACAGTAAATTTGTATTTGTTTTTATCAAACTTATTAGGATGGACTACTTGTGTCCTGGTACTATCAATTAACCTTCTTGTATTTTCTATAGTGTTTAGCATTGTGCTGAACTTAAAAACACTCAAAATTATTGGTAAAAATCTAAGCAAAAAAACCAAGTTAATTTCAGTTTCTATAAATGGGATTATCAGTATGTCTTTTACAAATGCCAATATCTAACCTAACTACTACTAGTTTTAACTTAATTTTTAATGAATACTACATGTTTTTTGCTTATGATGTCTGGTTTTGGCATCAGTGTAGTATTGCCCTTATGGAATTAATTTGGGAGTATTGCTTCCTCTTTTTTTTTTTTCTGGAAGAGAAATTAATTGGTATTAATTATAATTAATACTTATTAATTAAATGTTTGATAGAATTCACCAGTGAAGCTATATGGTCCTGGGATTTTTGTGGGTGTGTGTGTGTGTGTGGGTAGATTTTCTTTTTCCTTTCTAAAAGAAAAATATTTTAATGTTTATTTTTAAAAGAGAAAAAGAGACAGAGCATAAGCAGGGGGGGGGTATGGAAAGAAGGAGACACAGAATCTGAAGCAGGCTCCAGACTCTGAACTGTCAGCACAGTGCCTGACATGGGGCTTGAACCCACAAACATGACATGAGATCATGACTTGAGCCAAATTCAGTCGTTCAACTGACTGAGCCACCAGGTGCCCCTGTGAGTAGATTTTCTTAACAATAATTCAGGGGCGCCTGGGTGGCGCAGTCGGTTAAGCGTCCGACTTCAGCCAGGTCACGATCTCGCGGTCCGGGAGTTCGAGCCCTGCATCAGGCTCTGGGCGGATGGCTCGGAGCCTGGAGCCTGTTTCCGATTCTGTGTCTCCCTCTCTCTCTGCCCCTCCCCCGTTCATGCTCTGTCTCTCTCTGTCCCAAAAATAAATAAACGTTGAAAAAAAAAAAAAATAATTCAGTCTCTTTACTTTGTTATAGGTCTATTCAGATT
The DNA here is from genome assembly GCF_007474595.2 of Lynx canadensis. Classification (NCBI taxonomy): domain Eukaryota; kingdom Metazoa; phylum Chordata; class Mammalia; order Carnivora; family Felidae; genus Lynx; species Lynx canadensis. The sequence continues at coordinate 131,732,309 of NC_044306.2, read as the reverse complement.
TTCTATTTCTTCTTGTGTCAGCTTCATTAATCTAAAAGTATTTTTCAATTTTCCTTGTGATACATTTTCTATTAAAAAAAAACATATTTCCAAATTAACATAGGTAAATTAGCTGTTTAAAATGCTAAATTGAAATACGTCAATGTTGCAAACCATGCATTTCTCATATTTTTACTCTATAATTTTTGTGGGCAACTTTTATTTTACTATGAAAATATCTTTCTGGAAATGTATGGCAATAATAATTACTTTCCTTAGGCATTCAGTTGATTTATACAAAGTTCCATCTGGGGATTTATTTTAGAAAGTAAGTTTTTGAAGGGAGTTAAGATGGCAGAAGCTTGTCTTATCCTTTGAACACAGCTAGATAATTATCAAATCATTCATAACACCCAAGAAATCAATCAGAGGTGTGAGAGAACAAAAATGGCAAGTCTACAAGTAAAAAAGCAACCACCTTCCAGAAGGTGGGAGATGCAAGGTGTTGACTTGGGGGAGACAAAGCTGTGAGTATGGCGGCTGGGAGGAAACCTGCTTATGGAGGGTACTGCAAAGTATTATAGCAGTGGGGTACAAAATCTGAACTTTTAGAAGTCCCTCACAGTGGGGCATGTGCATGGCTTAAAGGTGCTTGCACGGCCAATTGGGGCAGAATCCAAGGAGTGGCAGTGTGGTCTGAGAATCCCATGGATCCCATGGTCTGAGGATCCCATGGGTCTGAGAGGCACCAATATGTTGAGCTGTGTCCAGGCATAGGAGCTGGGACTTGGGCTGAGGGCATCAAGCAGGGGTGCCAGCTTTCTGCTCTTTGACATAAACTCTGAACTGCCATGGGGTCTTGTGACTGCTTTCCTAGCATGGGGTTGCAAAAAATGCAGCAAGACCCTCCCCCAGAAGAACAGAGCAGGTGTCGTGGGAGTCTTTACAATTTGGAGTTTTGAAACTCAGTTATGTGCCTGAGATAAAAAAGTTCAAACACAGCAGAGTGAACATAGGGTTCTGACAGAAACTGGGAACACAAGAAGAGTGATTGAATACCCTTCTGTGAGGGCTCCCTGAAGAGTGGGGGACTGATCTTTCAGTTCCAAGGCTAGAGAGTAGGATGTTGCTATATTCATCCCACCCATCAGCTCTGAAAGCCTTCAGGGAGAAAACAAGCACCACCTAGTGGAGGCTGGAGCCCTATCCTTCTGCCTCTTAGAGGCACATTTCTAGGAAAACAAGTCAGCCTGAGAATCAGTACAACAGGCCTCTCCCCCAGAAGAGCAGCATGGACTCTCTTGCACCAAGTCTACTAATCATAGAGTGCACCAAAGCTTCAGCTCTAGGGGAAATAGGATCTAGTTTCCTCTTTATTTTGATTCTTTATTTTTTAATTATTATTTTTTCATTTACTTTCTTATTTTTAATTCCTTTTTATTTTTATTTTCACATATATTACATATATATATATATATTTGGATCTAGATTCCTTTAATAAGCAGACAAAAATAAACCCAGGATCTAGGTTTGTTGTTTTTTTGTTTGTTTCTGGGGAATGTTTTGTTTCTGTTTTTGTTTTTATTTCTCTCTTCTTTTCTGGACAAAAGGATGAGACAGAGAAATTCACCCCAAAAGAAAGAACAGGATTTAGAACCCATGGCCTATTGATTTAATCAATACAGATATAAGTAAGATGTCTGAGCTAGAATTTAAAACGATGATAAAGATATTACCTGGGCTTGAAAAAGCATAGAAGTTACCAGAGAATCCCTTTCTGCAGAGCTAAAAGAACTAAAATCTAGTCAGACTGAAATTAAAATACTATAATCAAGATGTAAACCCAAATTGATGCCATGACAGCAAGGACAGATGAGGCAGAGGTATAAATTAGTGATATAGAAAATAAAATTATGGAAAATAATGAAGCTAAAAAGAAGAGGGAAACAAATGTCATGAATCATGAAGGCAGACTTAGGGAACTCAGTGACTTGTTAAAATGTAGTAACATTTGTATGAGAGGAGTCCCAGAAGTTGAAGAGAGAGAAAAAGGGGTAGAATGTCTATTCAAACAAATTATAGCTGAAAACTTTCCTAATTTGGGGAAAGACACAGATATCAAAATCCAAGAAGCACAGAGAACTCCATTAAACTTAACAAAAGCTACCATTGACAAGGTATATCATAGTCAAATTCACAAAATACACAAAGAAAGAATCCTGAAAGCAGCAAGGGAATAAAAGGCCTTAATGTTCAAGGGAAGACAGATCAGTTTCTCAGCAGATCTGTCCACTGAAACTTGGCAGGCCAGAAAGGAGTGGCAGGATATATTCAACTTGCTGAATGGCAAAAATATGCAACCATGAAGTCTTTATCCAGGAAGGCTGTCATTCAGAATAAGAAAAGAGATAAAGAGTTTCCCAGACAAACAAAAACTAAAGGAGTTCATGCCCACTAAACAAGCCCTGCAAGAAATTTTAAGGGGGACTCTCTGAGTGAAGAAAAAAAAAAAAAAAGACAAAACAAAGACTATAAAGGACCAGAGAGCATTACCAGAAACACAAACTCTACAGGTAACACAATGGCACTAAATTCATATCTTTCAATAATCACTCTGAATGTAAATGGACTAAATACCCCAGCCAAAAGATATAGGGTAGCAGAATGGATTAAAAAAACAAGATCCATCTATTTGCTGCCTATAAGAAACTCATTTTAGACCTAAGGATACCTGCAGATTGAAAGTGAGGGGATAGAGAACCATCTATCATGCTAATTGAGGTCAAAGGAAAGCTGAAGTAGCCATACTTATATTAGACAAACTAGATTTTAAAACAGAGACTATAATAAGAGATGAAGAGGGTATTATATCATAATTATGGGATCTATCCAACAATAAGATCTAACAGTAACTATTAATACCCCAAACTTGGAAAACCCAAATATATAAATCAATTAACACCATAAAGAAACTCACTGATAATCATACAATAATAGTAGGGGACTTTAACACCCCACTTACAACAATGGACAGGTCATTTAAGCAGAAAATCAACAAAGAGACATGGCTTTGAATGATACACAGGACTGGATGGACTTCACAGATATATTCAGAATATTTCATCCTAAAGCAGCAGAATACACATTCTTTTTGAGCGCACATGGGACATTCTCCAGAATAGATTGCATACTGGTCATGAATCAGCCCTCAACAAGTACAAAAAGATCAAAATTAAAGCATGCATATTTTCATATCACAGTGCTATGAAACTTGAAGTCAACCACAAAAAAAAAAAAAATTGGAAAGCACTCAAGTACACAGAGGTTAAAGAACATTCTATTGAAGAATGAATGGGTTAATCAGGAAATTAAAGAAGAAATTTTTAAAAAATACATGGAAGTAAATGAAAATGAAAACACAACAGTCCAAAACCTTTGTGATGCAGCAAAGACAGTCCTAAGAGGAAAGTATATTGCAATTCAGGTCTATCTCAAGAAGCAAGAAAGGTCTCAAATACACAATCTAATCTTATAACTAAAGGAGCTAGAAGAGGAAAGGCAAATAAAGCCCAGCCAGCAGAGGAAGGCAAATAATAGAGACTACAGCAGAAATAAATGATATAGAAACAAACAAACAAAAAGAACAGATCAATGAAACTAAGAGCTGATTCTTTGAAAGAATTGACAAAATTGATAACCCCCTATACAGACTTATCAAAAAGAAAAGAGAAAGGACCTAAATAGATAAAACCGTGAATGAAAGGGGAGAGATCACAACCATTACCACAGAAATACAAATAATTATAAGAGAATACTATGAAAAATTATATGCCAACAATCTGGGCAATCTGGAAGAAATAGACAAATTCCTAGAAATTCACAAACTACCAAAATTGAAACAGGAAGAAATTGAAAATTTGAAGAGTCTCATAACCAGCAAAGAAATTGATCAATAGTAAAAAAAAAAAAAAATCTCCCACACAAGAGTTCTGGCTCAAGTGGTTTCCCAGGGGAATTCTATCCAACATTTAAAAAAGAGTTAATACCAATTCTCCTCAAACTGTTCCAAAAAATAAAAATGGATGGAAAGCTTCCAAACTCATTCTATGAAGCCAGTATCACCTTGATTCCAAAACCAGATAAAGACCCCACTAAAAAGGAGAATTACAGGCCAATATCCCAGATGAACATGGATGCAAAAATTCTTAATAAAAGTACTAGCAAAATCAAATTCATCGGTGCATTAAAAGAATTATTCACCATGATCAATTAAAATTTATTCCCAGACTACAGGGCTGTTAAATATTCACAAATCAATCAACGTGATACACCACATTAATAAAATAAAAGATAAGAACCATATGACCCTGTCAATAGATGCAGAAAAAACATTTGACAAAATTCAGCATCCATTCTTGGTAAAAACCTTCAATAAAGTAGGGATAGATGGAACACACCTCAACATCATAAAGGCCATATATGAAAGACCTACACCTAATATCCTCAATAGGGAAAAACTAAGAGCCTCTCCCTTACTGTAAGAATCAAGACAAGGATGTCCACTCTCACCATTACTATCTAACATAGCACTGGAAGTCTTAGCCTCAGCAATTAGACAAAATAAAGAAAGAAAAGAAAGAAAGGCATCCAAATCAGCAAGGAAGAAGCAAAACTTTCATTATTTGCAGACAACATGATACTCTATGTGGAAAATTCAAAAGACTACACAAAAGTTTGCTAGAAGTAAGAGATGAATTCAGCAAAGTTTCAGGATATACAATCAACATGCAGAAATTGGTTGCATTTCTATACACTAATAACAAAGCAGCAGAAAAAGAAATCAAGGAATTGATCCCATTTGCAATGCATGAAAAACAATATGATACCTAGGAATAAATGTAACTAAAGAGGTGAAAGATTTGTACTCTGAAAACTATAGAACACTTATAATAGAAACTGCAGGGGAGACAAAGAAATGGAAAAGAATTCCATGCTCATTGATTAGAAGAACAAGCATTTTTAAAATGTCTATGCTACCTTAAGCAATCTACACATTTAATGCAATCCCTATCAAAATATACACTTTTCATAGAACTAAAACTAACAGTCATAAAATTTGTATGGAACCACAAAAGATCTCGAATAGCCAAAGCAATCCTGAAAAAGAAAAATGAAACTGGAGGCAACCCAATTCTGGATGTCAAGCTATATAAAAAGCTGTAGTCATCAAGACAGTATGCTACTGGCACAAGAACAGACACATGGATCAGTGGAACAAAACAGAAAAACACAGAAATGAACCCACAACTATATGGTCAACTAATCTTCAACAAAGCAAGAAAAAGTATCTAATGGAAAAAAAGACAGTCTCTTCAACAAATGGATTTGGAAAAACTGGACAGTGAAATGCCGAAGAATGAAACTGGACCACTTTCTTACACCATACGCAAAAATAAATTCAAAATGGATGAAAGATCTAAATGTGAGACAGGAAACCATCAAAATCTTAGAGAAGAACAGAGGCAGCAATTTTTTTTTTTTTAACGTTTATTCATTCTTGAGAGACAGGCAGAGACAGAGTGCAAGTGGGGTATGGGCAGAGAGACAGAGAGGGGAGACACAGAATCTGAAGCAGGCTCCAGGCTCCAAGCTCTCAGCACAGAGCCCAATGCTGGGCTGGAACTCACAAACCATGAGATCGTGACCTGAGGCAAAGTCCTATGCTTAACCGAGTGAGCCACCCAGGTGCCCTGAGGCAGCAATCTTTTTGACCTCAACCAGAATCACTTCTTAGTAAGAAGACATGTTGTTGAAAACAAGGGAAACAAAAGCAAAAATGAACTATTGGGACTTCATCAAGATAAAAAGCTTCTACACAGTGAAGGAAACAATCAACAAAACTAAAACTCAGCCTATAGAATGGGAAAAGATATTTACAAATGACATATCAGATAAAGGATTAGTATGCAAAATCTATAAAGAACTTATCAAACTCAATACCCAAAAAACAAATAACCCAGTTAAGAAAATGGGCAGAAGACATGAATAGACACTTTTTCAAAGAAGACATCCAGATGGCTAACAGGTACATGAAAAGATGCTCAACATCATGCATCATCAGGGAAATACAAATCAAAACCCCAATGAGATACCACCTCACACCTGTCAGAATGGTTAAAATTAACAACACAAGAAACAACAGGTGTTGGCAAGGATGTGGAGAAAGAGCAACCCTCTTGCACTGTTGTTAGGAATGCAAACTGATGCAGCCACTCTGGAGAAAAATATGGGGTTCCTCAAAAAAACTAAAATAGACCTACTCTAGGATCCATTGATAGCACTATTAGATATTTACCCAAAGGATACAAAACTACAGATTCAATGAGATACATGCACCCCAATGTTTACAGCAGCATTATCAATGATAGCCAAACTATGGATAGTGCTCAAATGTCCATTGACTGATGAATGGATAAAGAAGATTTGGTATATATACACAATGGAATATTAGCCATCAAAAAAATAAAATCCTGCCACTTGCAACTACATGGAGTTAGAATGTATTGTGATAAGCAAAATAAGTCAATCAGAGAAAGACAAATACCATATGATTTCACTCATATGTGGCAATTAAGATACAAAACAGATGAACTTCTAGAAAGAGGAGGACAAAAAAGAAAAGAGAGGGGAACAAACCACAAGAGACTCTTAATGATAGAGAACTGAGGGTTGATGAAGTGGAGATGTGGAGATGGGCTAGATAGGTGATGGGTATCAAGGAGGGCATTTGTTGTGATGAGCACTGGGTGTCGCATATAAGTGATGAATCACTGAATTCTATGCCTGAAACCAATATTGCACTGTATGTCAACTAACTAAAATTTAAATTAAAAAACACCATATTTAATAAAATAATTTTCCAATGCAGTGTTCACCAAACACTTTCTGTAGAGGTTAAGCAAGTACAAATATTAGTTTGTGTGGACAACATAGTGTCTCTGTAGCTTTTTCTTTTTTTTTTTAAACAATACTTTACAAATGTAAAAACCATTTCTAGTTTTCAAGTTGTCTTCACAAAACATTCTGGATTTGGCCAACTTATCCCTCTAGAGAGTAAATAGTTTTCAATAAAAACAAATGTAACGAAAATCTGGGAGGGACAGACTTTTGATACTGCTTATTAGAAAGACCCAACTTGAACTCCTGAAGTTTACTTTCAGAGTTGTATGTATATAAAGTTTTACCTCAGAAGGCATTTCGTATGCCTCATTGTCAGGATCAACAGGCATATCTTCCAGAATTCCTTCCTGTGGGCCTCCTTCTTCATTCTAAATGGGAAGCACAAGGGAATATGATGAGGTACCATTTTTTACTTTTTAAAAATTAAGCACACTTTGAAAATATCTTATATACCAAATGGTAAGAATGTTGTAAAAATGGCACTCCTTAATATTACTGCTGGCATTCTAAACTATGCAGTACCTTTGCAGAAACATTATGGTGGTGTATTATTAACCTAAAAATGTACAGAATTTTTTCCCAAGTAATTCACTACCCAGGAAATAGTCCAAAACTATAGTCCAAATATGTTTTTTTTTACTGGATCAATGACAGCAGTGAAAAAATGATAGTATATTCATGATATAATGTTTAGAAAGATACAAAATTGTATATATTATAGACATCACCAGTGTATAATTCAGATACAAAGCTAAAAAGATAAAGAAAACCCAACAAAATATTAAAAGTACGTTTTATCGGGTAGTTATGTTTTTACTTTTTTGTAAGTTAACTTATATAACCATTTGTAATGTGAAAATATACATATTTTATAATTTATTTTTAAGTGTTGGCAAAGAAATTGTTTTCTGAAGTTTCAAAACTGAAACCATACATACATATATATATATATACACACATACATATATACATACACACACACACACACACACACACACACACACACACCAAACACATGATCCTCAAATTTACCACATCTCTCTCTTTAGAAACAAGATGCCATAAAACTCAGCTTGAACTTATGTCTCTACTAGTATCCTTCATTAATACCTTTTGTTGTTTTGCATTGATTCCAGTAAAGTGATTATAAAAAGATAAAGTTCACTGAAAGTTGAAAAAGCAGAGGGGGCAATGGGAGCCTAAAACGGACTTACTCAAAGAGATCAAATAGTCCCTCAGCCAATGTAGGTTATGTTTAAAAATATGTCTTGTGCAAATAATAGTTCGTCCTATCTTTATCAGTGACTGACAGGAAGGCAGAAGGAAAAAAGAAATGGATGCCCACGAGAAAAGGTCAAACTATAGCTCATGCCTACATTAGCAGGGCTGAGGAGTTTATGTATCATCTTCTCCTGCCCTCCCTTTTTATACACCAAAAAGCCCATTTATTTTTTAAATGTGGAATAAAGATATTGTTTCTATAGTGTTTCACCTGTTAGCACAAACCAAGAATACAGGTTCTATTGAATAGTGGTTAGCTATGAGGTCTGTAGCATCACAAGCCTTGAGTTCAAATCTTAGCTTTTCTAGATTCTAGATTCTTTTATTGAAATATAATTAACATATAGTGTTATATTAGTTTCAGGTGTACAACATAATGATTCAACAATTCTATACATTATTCAGTGCTTACTATGACGAGTGTAATCATTTTCATTTTTTTCTGTTTATTTTTCCTCTTTGATCTTGGTAGGCCCATTCATCGTTTAGTAGCATGTTGTTTAGCCTCTGTGTGTTTGTGTTCTTTCCATAATTTTTCTTGTAATTGATTTCTAGTTTCATACCATTATAGTCAGAAAAGATAAATGAAATAATTCCTTTCTTCTTGAATTCATTGAGATGTTTTTTTGTGGTCTAACATGTGATCATAATGGAGAATGGTTCATGAGCACTTGAATGCGTTTTCTTCTGTTTTTAGATAGAATATATTTATATATATCTTGTCTAATCTGTTGCTCAAAATCACTTTTTCCTTGTTGACTATCTTTCTGGATGATCTATCCCCTGATGTAAATGAAATGTTAAAATCCCCTATTATTACTGCATTGCTGTCAATCTCTCCTTTTATGTCTGTTAATAGCTGCTTTATGTATGTAGGTGCTTCCATGTGGAGTGCATAGATATTTACAATTGTTTTATCCTCTTTCCTTTATATAGTGCCTTTCTTTGTCTCTTGCTAGTCTTTGTTTTAAAGTTTATTTTATTTGAGAAGTGTTACTGCCCCAGGTTTTGTTTTTTTTTTACATTTACATTTTCATGGTAAATGTTTTTCCATTCCTTGACCTTCAATTTTCATGTGTCTTTACTTCTGAAGTATCTTTTTTTTTTTTTTAATTTTTTTTTTTCAACGTTTATTTATTTTTGGGACAGAGAGAGACAGAGCATGAACGGGGGAGGGGCAGAGAGAGAGGGAGACACAGAATCGGAAACAGGCCCCAGGCTCTGAGCCATCAGCCCAGAGCCCGATGCGGGGCTCGAACTCACGGACCGCGAGATCGTGACCTGGCTGAAGTCGGACGCTTAACCGACTGCGCCACCCAGGCGCCCCTGAAGTAAGTATCTTATAGACAGCATATAGATGGGTCTTATTTTCTATCTATTCAGTCACCCTGTGTCGTTTCATTCGAGTATTTCGTCCATTTTCATTTAAAGTAATTATTGATAGGTGTGTACTTACCGCCATTTTGTAATTTGTTTTATGGTTGTTTTTGTCATCCTTCTCTGTTCCTTTCTTCTTCTCTTGCTCTCTTCCTTTTGGGTATGATGGCTTTCTTTAGTGTTATGCTTGGTTTCCTTTCTCTTTTGTGTTATGCCTGGTTTCCTTTCTCTTTTTTGTGTATTTATTATAAGTTCATTATTTGTGATTACCATTAAGTTCATATATAACATCTTATGTGTATAGTAGGCTATATTAAGTTGATGGTCAGCTAAGTTGAACTCATTCTAAAAGCACTACATTTTTACATCATGGACTCCCCAGTTTTTATGTATGTGATATATTTTATATCCTTTTGTTTGTGAATCCCTTGACTGATTTTTGTAAATATAATTGATTTAACTGTTTTGGTGTTTTAATCTCCATTCTGGTTTTATAAATAATCTACTACCTTTATTATATGTTTGCATTTACTTATGAATATTTTTCTTCCATAACTTTCATTTTTCAGTTATGGCTTTTTCTTTCCATTAAAAGAATTCCTTTTAATGTTTCTTAGAAGATTGGGTTAGTGATGATGAACTCCTTCAACTTTTTTGTCTGGGAATCTCTTTATCTCTTCTTCCATACTGAATGATAACCTTGCTAGATAGAGTATTATTAGTTGCATGTTTCTTTCTTTTAGTACTTTGGATATATCATGACACTCTTTTGGCCTACAAAATTTCTGCTGAAAAATCAGCTGATAGTCTTATGTAGGTTCTCTTGTATATAATTGTTTTCTCTTGCTGCTTTTAAAATTATCTGTTTATCACTATTTTCTTGTCATTTTAATATTTTGCCTCGGTGTGGACCTCCTTGGTGACGGTAGTCATTCTTTGTGTTCCTGGATCTAAATGTCTCTTTCCCAGATTAGGAAAGTTTTCAGCTATTATTTTCTCAAATAATTTTTATCCCCTTCTTTATTCTCCTTCTGATATCCCTATAATGCAAATGTTATTAGACTTGAAGTTGCTGAGTTTCCTCAACCTATTCTCATTTTTAATTTTTCTTTTTGCTGTTTAGCTTGCTTTCCCTTACCTTGTTTTCCAGATCACTGATTCATTTTTCTGTATCTTCTAATCTTCTATTGATTCCCTCTAGTGTATTTTTTAAATTTCAGTTATTGAGTTCTTCATCTCTACCTGTTCTTTTTTTATATTTCTGATTTGTTTGTTGTTTTTTTTTTTTGATGGTCTCAATGAGATTCTCTACTCTTTTTTCAAGTCCAGTGAGTTTCTTTATTATCATTACTTAGAATTCTCTATTAGGCATATTGCTTATCTCTATTTCATTTAGCTAGTTTGCTGTGCTTCTGTCTTGGTCTTTTGTGATATATCCCTCTGCTCATTTTGTCTCACTCTCTGTGTTTGTTTCAATGTATTAGGATGGTCAGCTATGTCTCTTGGTCTTGGAAGTAGTGGCCTTATGAAGAAGTCCTGTGATGCCCTGTAGCACAATGTCTCCTGGTCACCAGAACTAGGCATTTCAGGGGTGTCTCCTATGTGGGCTGCGTGTGTACTCTCCTGTCGTGGCTGAGCTGCATTTGCCTTCAGTCAAGTCAGCTGTAATGACCCAGTTTTCCCACTGTGGATGCAATAATCAGTATTTGGTTGCTGTGCTGTTGAAAGGTCTGTCTGAGGATGCTACAGGCTTTTAGGTAGGGCATGTCAGCAGGCAGGTTTGCTGTCTGCTCTCAGTCTGTCTGCCACAGGTGCACATGCACCAAACTGCAAAATGCTCTCCCTGTGGAGCCCCTGAGAGGCTTTCAATGGTGGGCAAGGTTGTCAGTCAAACCCAATGTCTGCATCCAGTATGTCTGCCAGGGCTGCAGATGAACCAAAAGGCAAAGCACTATCCCTGCACAGCCAGCTAAAAGACTCAGGTGCAGGAACTGTGAGTTTACGCGTATATATGTTTTTTTCTTCTCCTCATGCCAGGGAAAGAATCACTTTGCAATGGCAACAGCCTTTGGTGGGGCTGCTTACAGGGTGTGTTGGGGCAGGAGCTGCTTTGGAGGGATGCCCTGTTGACACAGGTGAGTTGCTTAGGGTGAATCTGCAGGGGAATGTGGGCACTTGGCACATGGTGCTAGCAAGAGAGGTGGGATGTGTTCGCATTGATTCTGCCAAGTGTCCAGCTATCTAGTCTTGCAAGGAGGAAGATAAGTGGTATCTTCTGGCACTTTTGTTCTTGGATAATTCTCCTGAAGATCCCTGTCCCTTCAGTACGTGTTCTGAGATTAGTAAATAACTCTCCTTCATAATATATAACAGTTTTTTGGTTTGTTGTCTGTTTGTTTTTTAACTGTGCTTCTATGTTTTTACTCCCATTGGTTATTTACCATGCTGGTTCTTTAAGGACAGGGACTCAGTATCTTATCACCCTCTAGCTCTCCCAGAACTATGTCTACTGATTTTAAAAGTGCCTGGAATTAAGCTCTGCTGATAGCAAAAGCTCACTAAGTTAAGCCCTGCTGGTTTTCAAAGCCAAATGTTATGAGGGACTCATCTTCTCAGTGCTGATCCCCCCATTCTTCTATCTGCAATGTCTCTCCCATTTGTGATTGGTCTCATTGGGGAGTTTGGTTCCCAATTATGTGTCTGCCTTCTACACTATTCCATGTGGCCTCCGCTTTATGATTAACTATGGAAGGTTTGTTGTACCAGATAACATATGTAGCTGTTATATTGGTGTGTCCATGGGACCAGGTGAATTTAGGAACTTACTACTCTGCCATATCTTCCTGATATCCCAGATTCTAGATCTTTTGTGATGTTGAGCAAGTTTCTTAAGTTTTTCTAAGCACCAAATAGACAGTGAAAAAATGGGGCAATAATACCTTTTTTAACAGGGAAGAGCAAATGACATCATTAATCCACTACTGGTATTTAGGTAACTTTTAGTGATAGTTAAGTATGAGGAAAATAAGGCAAACCTGTTGTTAAAAAGAAAACCACAGGCCCCAAGTAGAACCACTTATGTTAAGGACCCATGTCAGTAAACCAAGTCTTAATACCTAACCTAATTGCAGTTTTAGCACCTCCAAGAATATAAACGTTAACCATCCAAACTAATTTTGGTCAACACTAGAGGTAATCTGCTATTAGACCATTTCTGTTCCCTTTAAGAGGGTGATATTGCCTAAACAACGTTTTTTTTTTTTTTTTCTTCTCCTGCCATTCCCTCTCTGCCTTTAAAAAACTTTCCTTTTCTGCAGCTTACAGAACTCCTTTCTATTTGCCTAATTCATGAAACATTGAGTAAAGCCAGTTAGATCTCCAAATTTACTCAGTTGAATTTTGTTTTATAACAAATTTTGTGGCAGTATTGACAACTGACATAAACTTCTGACAACGTTCTGAGATAAGAAACAGAAGCCAAATGCCTCACCAACACTTTTGACTTCATTGTCTTTTTCACCATTTCTGAGGGCCATTGGTGATTCCTCTGAGTTTGATCTCTGTTCTTTTTGCATCTAGCTCCCAATCTAATTTCCTTTACAGTGTAGACCGACAGGAGGATTATTAACAGAACGCTAGTCTTTAGCTCTTGTTTCAGTCTGCAATTTCAGTTTGGAATCCTTTCCCAGTTACAGTCCACAGTCTCCATTAATGGAGTCTGCTGGTTTAGTCCACATTGGGAAATGCTGTTGATGTGTATAGGAACTTCTATTGGCAAGTTCACAGTAACTTCTGAAACCTGGCCCTGGGTTCTATCCTCAGATTCCACATTAAGAACTGCTGGTGGCAGTTACATTTGGAATTAGTCCAGAGTCCCCATTCTCTGAGGTCTGCTAGTTCAATCCTTTTTGCTTCCTGCTGGTGTCCACAGTTTTGTTTCCTTGGTAACTATTGGTTCCTGTTAATGTACACATGAGATAAAAACTAATTGCTAAAGGGAATCTTGGACACCAAAACCCTGCAAAAATTGGTGGGCATGGGTTGAACATTTAAGAGCTGTTAGTGTGCACACCACCTAATACAAAGACTACCACATTAGTATAAGTTGGTTACACAGTGGGTTAGATACTAGGTAAGCCATTGACTTTAAGAACGTTTCTGTGCAACAAGGTACACTGTAAAACATGCACGATTCCCAACCCACCTGCACATCCCTTTTAGATAACAGCTTGGCTCTGAGAAACCCAAAGACTTGGCATCCTTTTCTAAACAGTCAAGCACACCACCTTCTAGCACACCTGCTTATTTCTAAAAACTATGGTCCCAGAATGTGTGAATATCTACAGAAATGGCAAAATTTTATTTAAAACAATAAAATTACAATGGCCACTATGAGGAATGTTCCAATTAGATAAGATCATTTAAAAAGTGTACTTAAAAGTAAAACCTTCAAAATTCCAAAAATAGCTTCACTGAAAATTTCATAGCAAAAAACATAAAAGAATAAAAAGATGCAAAAAGTAATGCAAAAGACTGTAAGACTCAGACAATTCTTACTACTTCCCTCTATCCTCTTTTAGTTCAATACTCATCCTATTCCTCTCTCTAAATTGCCTTACATGAGCATAAACAGAAGTCTATCAAGTTAATGACCTTACAGGCACTCCCATATCTACCTTAGAATGAGGGCCCCCTGTGAGTTTTGCATTATCATACTCATCTCATGGCTAAACATTTTTAAACAATAAGGTTTCTGATTATATGTTTATGTGTTTCTATTATAGAATGTGATATTTTCTACCTCTGGATGGTACTACTAACATTTGTAAAGAGCTCTGTTTAATTGGCCTAAATATAAGTGCTTATAACTTAAGAATTTTTTAGAAAAATCTCAGAAATATAATAGAAACTAAAGGAACTGCTTGTCAATTTCACCAGACCTGGGAAAAGTTTTAGTATTAAAGGTAATTTCAGTTTGCTCATTGATTATAATAAACATATCTTAGACTTATCAACACTGACTATAATACATAGACTTTTTTATTCTGCCTAGGCTTACTATTCAAACAGGTTCACACTATGTTGCAAAATTTTTCAGAGGAAAAAAAAAATTAGAATAGAGCTGATTTGTCTAATGTTCCAAATCTAAACATAATTAAGAAGCAAACTGAATAGGCATAAATTAAATAAAAAAGTTTAGGTGACATTTTAAGATCATTTCCCTAAATCTTTTTGATAACCTTAAACTTTAAAGTTTTGCTAAGTGATGAGTTAAGTTAAATTCATTAAGTATCAAAATTATTTCCAAGTAAAATACTGACACATTAATCACTGAACATAGGCTTATTCACTTTTACAGAGGAATCAAAAATATTTGCACCTATTAGTAAACATGTTTTATACCACACTGATAAATTTTCTGTGAATAAAGCAGAAACCATAAAAAGTATAAGTTAATTTTTCTTAGGAAAAATTAGGAAAATTTTGGTCTGTTCAAATTTTCTATTTCTTCTGGATTCAGTTTTGGTAGGTTATATGTTTATAGGCATTTATCCATTTCTCTAGGATGTCCAATTTTTTGGCATATAATTTTTGATAACATACTTTTATAATACTTTGTATTTCTGTGGTATAGGTTGTTATTTCCCCTCTTTAATTTCTGGTTTGGTTTGAGTCCTCCCTGTTTTGTTTTTTTTTTCCCATGATAAGTCTTGCTAGAGGTTTATCTATTTTGTTGATCTTTTCAAAGAACCAGATCAAGGTTTCATTGATCTCTTCTATTTTTTAGTTTCTATTTGGTTCATTTCTGCTCTAATCTTTATTATTTTCTTTCTTCTATTGGTTTGGGGTTTTGTGTGTTCTTTCTCTAGCTCTTTTAGTTGTAAGAGTAGGAGACAGTAATTTGAACAGACCAATTACTAGCAATGAAATTGAATCAGTGATCAAAATACTTCCAACAAAGATCCAGGACCAGACAGCTTCACAGGCAAATTCTACCAAACATTTACAGAAGCCTTTTACCTATTCTTTTCTCAAAGTATTAAAAAAAATAGAAGATTAAAAAAAGCTTCCTAACTCATTTTATGAGACCAGCATTACTCTGATACCAAAACCAGATAAGGACACGCACAAAAAGAAAACTACAGGCCAATATATCTCACAACACTCCTCAACAAAATACTAGCAAGCTGAATCTAACAATACATTAAAAAATTATACACCACGATGAAGTAGGGTTTATTCCTGGAATGCAAGGGTGTTTCAATATTCACAAGTCAATCAACATGATGTATTATATGGTTTTTATCCTTTGTCTTGTTGATATAATCATTATAATAGCATCAGAAAAAACATGTGGCAAAGTACAACATCCATTCATTACAAAAACCCTCAACAAAGTAGGTTTAGAAGGAAGATAACATAATAAACGTCTATATGAAAAATCCACAGCTAACATCACCTTCAAAGGGGGAAAAGTCAGTGCTTTTCCCTTAAGGTCAAGAACAAGACAAGGATGTCCACTGTCATCACTTTTATTCACCATAGTACTAGAAGTCCTAGAGACAGCAATCAGACAACAAAAAGAAACAAAAAGCATCCAAATTGTAAGGAAAAAGTAAAACTTTCACTGCAGGTAACATAATACTCTATACAGAAAACCTAAAAGACTCCACCAAAAAACTGCTAGAACTAATAAATTAATTCAGTGAAGTCACAGGAAACAAAATCAATGTACAGAAATCTGTTGCATTTCTACACACCAATAATGAAGCGGCAGAAAAATTAAGAAAATAATCTCATTTACAATTGTACCAAAAATAATAATATACCTAAGAACAAACCTAACCAAAGAGGTAAAAGACCTGTACTCTGAAAACTATAAAACACTGATGGGGCACCTGGGTGGCTCAATCAGTAAAACATCCAACTCTTGATTTGGGCTCAGGTCACGATCTCATGGTTCGTGAGATTGAGCCCCATGTGGGCTCCACGCTGACAGAACACAGCCTGCTTGGGATTCTCTATCTCCCTCTCTCTCTGCCCCTCCCACACTTGCACTGGTTCAAAGTAAATAAAACAAACAAACAAACAAAAAACATTAATGAAAAAAATTGAAGATGACACAAAGAAATGGAAAGACACTCCATGCCCATGGGTTGGAAGAACAAATATTGTTAAAATGTCTATACTACCCAAAGTAATCTATGGATTTAATGCAATCCCTATCAAAATATCACCAGCATTTTTCACAAAACTAGAACAATCCTAAAATTTGTATAGAACCACAAAAGTCCTTACATAGCCAAAGCAATTTTGAAAAAGAAAAGTTGGAGGCATTGTATTTCTAGACTTCAAGTTATATTACAAAGCTGCAGTAATCAAAATAGTATGCTACTGGCACAAAAAATAGACACACAGATGCATACAACAGCAAACCCAGAAAGAATCTCACAACTAAATGATCAATTAATCATTGACAAAGCAGGGAAGAATATCCAGTGTGAAAAAGACAGTCACTTCAACAAATGGTGTTGGGAAAACTGGACAGCAACATGTAAAAGAATGAAACTGGGTCAATTTCTCTTACCATATTCAAAAATAAGCTCAAAATAGATTAAAGACCAGGCACGTGGGTGGCTCAGTCGGTTGAGCATCCCACTTCGGCTCAGGTCATGATCTCACGGTTCATGAGTTCGAGCCCTGCATTGGGCTCTGTGCCTGACAGCTCAGAGCCTGGAGCCTGCCTCAGATTCTGTTGTCTCCCTCTCTCTCTGCTCTTCCCCCTCTCATGTTCTCTGTCTCTCAAAAACAAATAAACATTAAAAAATTCAAAATAGATTAAAGACCTAAATGTGAGACCTGAAATCATAAAAATCCTAGAAGAGACACAGGCAGTAATTTCACTGACATCGTCCAGATCAGCTTTTTTTTCTAAATAATTCCCCTAAGACAAGGGAAACAAAAGCAAAAATAAACTATTGGGACTACATCAAAATAAAAAGCTTCTGCACAGCAAAGAAAACAATCAACAAAACTCAAAGGCAACCTACAGAAAAGGAGAAGATATTTGCAAAAGACGTATCTGATAAAGGGTTAGTATCCCAAATATATGAAGAATTTATACAACTCACTACCCAAAGAACAAATAATCCAATTGAAAAATGGGCAGAAGACATGAACAGACATTTCTCCAAAGAAGACATACAGATACATGAAAAGATGCTCATGATCAGTTATCATTAGGGAAATGCAAATCAAAGGTACAATGAAATATTGTCTTACACCTATCTGAATGGCTAAAATCGACAACACAAAAAACAACAGGTGTTGGCAAGGATGTGGAGAAAAAGGAACCCTTTCACTGATGGTGGGAATGTAAACTGGTGTAGCCACTGTGGAAAACGGTATAGAGGTCCCTCAAAAAGGTAAAAATGGACCTATCTTTTGATACAGCAATCACACTACTGGGTATTTACCCAAAGAATACAAGAACACTAATTCAAAGGGATACATGCATCCCTATGTCCATTGCAGCCTTATTTACAATAGCCAAGATATGGAAATAACCCAAGTGTCCATCAATAGATGATGAATGGATAAAGAATAAGTGATATATATATATATATATAATATAAATATATCAAATATATATGTATCTTATATATAAATATATACATGATACATATATATATGTATATATATCCACACACATACATACATAATGAATATTATTCAGCCACAAAAAAGAATGAAATCTTGCCATCTGCAAGGACATGGATGGAGCTAGAATATATTATGCTATGTGAAATAAGTCAGAGAAAGACAAATACCATATGATTTCACTCATATGTGGAATGTATGAAATAAATGAGCAAAGGGAAAAAAGAGAGAGAGAGAGACAAACAAAAAAACAGACTTAACTATAGAGAACAAACTGATGGTTACCAGACTGGAGGGTCCTGGGGGGGGAGGGGCGAATAGGTGATGGGGGTTATGGAATGAATTTGCTGATCTGAGAACTGGATGATTACAATAAAACCTTAAAAAAAAAATTCATGTTATCCCTTCTGGTCCAAATTTAGACCTATTAGGTTTTTATTCTCTCCCTCCCAGGCCTAAGTATTTTCTTTGTACTTTTCTCATTTTACATCTTAAGAAATGGTTTGAGTTTCTGCCTGCCTGGGACATTCAGATTGTCAGTTCTTTTTTTGGCTATCTATGGGAGTAATTCCAGATATCGAAAAATTGTATCTTTTACACCTTTTTTGAGGATTCCTCTTGGGTGCATGAAGTTGTTTGATATTGCCAGAAATATTTACTGTTTGTCCTAGCTAAAACCTGAGAAGATATTCGAAAAGACTTAACTGTATAATCAGAAATTTGGCCAAATTGGAAACTGATATTCAGAACCTGATATAAAACTTTTAGGCCTTCTCAGCTAAGCTCAAAGTACCCAGAGGAAAAGAAGACATTTTCATAGGTGGATGGGTGTGTCAGTCTTTTGATATCATTACACAGCAACCCAATTCTTTAAGGAATTAAAAAAAAAAAAGCTGTTCTTATTTTATGAATTTAGTCTTGGCAGGATCAGAAGTGATTACAGAAGCAATTCAAAGATCACCAATCTTTTTTGCCCATCCCACAACCTATTTATCTCAAAATATGTATAAATATTGTAAAAATCCTGGCCTTGAGAGAGTAAGTCATTCTAGAAAGTGGTTGCATTTTTTTTTTTCCTATGCTATTGAACTGTAAATGTTCAGTGTGCTGCCTGGTCTTTTCCAGGAAATTAGTCCATCTCTTTAAAATGCAAATTTCAGAGAGGTAATTTTTATCAAGAAAAAACAAGGGCTAAAGCCATTTAGAACTTGACTTGCCAAGGACAAATACAAATCTTTAAAAAATTTTTTTTAATGTTGATTTATTTTGACAGAGACAACACACACAAGCGTGAGTGGGGAAGGGCAGAGAGAGAGGGCGACAGAAGATCAGAAGCTGGCTCTGACAGCAGAGAGCCTGATGAGGGGCTCAAACTCATGAACCATGAGATCATGACCTGAGCCACAGTTGGACGCTTAACCTACTGAGCCACCCAGGTGTCCCCAAATACAAATCTTAATTGTCTCCTCCACAAATATTAAAGGAAACTTTAGCTATCTAGACCAATAACCTTAAATTCAGTACAAAAAAGTAGCTTTATTAGAGCATAGAAAACAAAACTCCCGGAGACTACTATGAAAGACTATGTGAAGCATACCGTGTATACACCAGAAAGTCAACAAGTGGTAAATACCTCCTCTGTGGCACAGGCTGCCCTAGATATCAGAAGCAAACTCCAGAAGTTGGAGGGCTTTGCCGGGATGATTATCACTCAGCTGATAGTGATCGCCAATAAAGTTTTTATGAACAGAGAAGCCGCAGCCGAAAGAGAAGTGAACAGAAGACTAAAAAAGAAGGCCACCCTTCTCGCAGCAGCACTAAAAGAAACAGACACTGCAAAGATGGGAAGACCCCAACCACAAAAATGGGGGAAGCCCAGAGCCCCCTTAGCAAAGGACCAATGTGCATAGTGCAAAGAGAAGGGACACTGGAAGAATGAATGTCAGAATTGGAAGGGGCCCTCAAAACCCAGCCGATATCAGGAGGAACGCTGAGAAGGGGACCTTACTGGTCTGGCCAAGAGAGAATCAGATTGAAGGGGACACTGACTCTCTCTCCCTGTTCCTCTGCCTCATAATGTGAAGGATTCTCCTTCCTTTCCCAGGTTAATAGCTATAATTGGGGCCAACTGTGGTTAGTCTGCCTCGGGATGGGGACTTTAAAGAATGTTCCCAAGCGGTTGCTGAAACTCCATTTGTTTCAGGGAAATTCCTGGTCTTCTTTGGCCTGATGTGGATATTCCACTTTGGTGGAAAAACATGGTGGCTGCTCCTCTGAGTTAAGGTTTTAAATTAGGTTTTCCTCCTCTGCCTTCCCCTCCCCCTGCTGTTTCTGCATCAACGTAGGTGTGGTCTACATAGCTGGTTCCTATACCCTCCTCAGTGCCTGAGTCACCATTGGCTCCTCCTCCCATCCTCAAGGTCAAGGAGTAAAGTACACCCCCCTTGGACAACTAGGTCTTTTCCAAATAGAATGAATTGCTAAAGCTTTGATTACTGAACATAGGTTTGTGTTTTTAACTTCTTACTGCAGAGAAATTAAGGCTATTTGGATCTATTGGAAAACATGCTTTGTACTTAATTGGTTCATGAATTTACCATCTAAAAAAATTCTGGTGTAAACACCTCTCAGTTGGTTACTAAGTCCTCAATTGGAGACTAAGGTTTCCTAAGAGTTAAAATTCTGCTAAGTGTATTTAAGACTGATGGAAATACGGAAAGCAACCCTGTATATAGGAAAGTAGGAAGTATGTAAGAAAGATATAAGGGATAGAATTTGTTTTTGTTGATGGTAGAAGAAAATAATTTTGTCCTAAATGAGACTGGTTATTTGGAGAGAAATGGCTTTGGGACAAAGTTTGAAGGCAACGGAAAGTTGTAGAAGGTTCATGAAGGGAAATCTTTGGAAAGGAATTTTATGTGTGCTCAGGATGGACTGAGGTTGAGATGAATGGAAGTTTAAAAGTACACTGGTATAAGGTTGAAATTCTGCTTTTCTCTCTGTTCAAATGACAAAGTTTTCTTGGACTGTTGATCTGCTCTTGATAAGACAATGCAAACAAAGGTTTGTCTTCTGGGAAAACCAAAGTTTTAGGTTTCATCTTTATCAGGTCTTTGATTATGTTAAAGGAGATAGGTTTTGGTAACAACTATATAATGCTATACATTCACCTTTAGGATCTTTTATTGCCACCTTGGTTGAATAAATAAAGTTTTAAGATTTGTAATGATCTGTAATCCTATTCAGGATATACTTATAACTTCCTAACGTTTTAACAAACTTCCCAGGATTTAAATGGTAAATTAAGTCTTTTTGGCCAATTAGGCCCTTTTATTTTGGGTGCTAAGTTACTTGGAAAAGCACTGTCATACAATGGTAAACCTTAGGTTGTATTGCACAGGTAAATGCTGTAACTGCCCATATATATATGCAATTCCTAAAGTTTTAGTGTTTTGGTATAATGTCATCACTTAATATTCTGATTACTTGAAGTGTTATGTGTCACAGAAATAACCGAACTTCTTTGTCGATTGCATCATAATGAACTCTCATCAGATCTTTAACAATGTCTATTTCTGAGATTTTGTCATTTATAATTGTTCTTATTCTCTCACAAAACGTGTCTCTTCTTCAAGGAGATTTATAAAAAGGACTTTGGGGACAAATACAGGTATTCAACATCTTTAAGGTTGATACTAAAATGGGTAAGAATTTCCAGAACTAAAAAGGTGCATTCAAATTGAACAAGAATTAGGAACATGGGATTAAATGAACTGAAGAAGATTATAGTTTTATGATTCTTGTTGAAAATATTGCTGGTTCTCTAATGTTTCCTCTTTCAGAATAAGGAAAGTTTCTTTTAAGATATCTATGATATACAGAAATGTCATAAAGCATTCATTTGAAAACTGAAGCATTTATCTTTTCTCTCTACATAACTTCCTAAAATTCAAAAACTCTCGGTGAGTATTCTTTGTTTCATGGCAATTGTTTGTGTAAGTTCAATAAGAATCTGTTCATTCTGTAACAGTTCACCGTTGGAAATACTGGTTATTTTACCAAGGCTTTGACTGGAATGTCATATTTCAGAGTGACATTCATAGACTCAGATATCACCAGATAGCTTTAAGGAACCAAGGTTGGCTTTATGAAACATGGAGCCATAAAGCCCCTTGGAAATGTTGGCCTGATACCTTGCTTACAGATTTCCCAGAAGCCTCACCAGATGAGTAATGAAGGTCACTTCCAGGCAGGTGCAGGAACCTCAGGATATTTTGGGGACCTCATGAAGAGGAATATGCCCAATTCTACAGGTATTGTAGGCCTGTCTGATGGCAAGTATTTGGCAAGTTTTTTTTAAAGGCTTCAAAGGGGGGGAATGTTGGAGAAATGAATAAAGTACTGCGCCAAAGATGGCCGAGGGGACTAAAACAAGCTCTGGTCTCTAGCTTAGAGACCCCTCTTCTGGGTTCTTCTTGCCCTGTTTGCCGCACATGAGAAAACCCACCACAGATATGGAAGCTGACAACTATAAATTACACTTCCCACTTGCATTCGGCGCTCAGATTTTTGGAGAAACGGTCTCCTCTGAGCCTGCTGGTGTTAAATAAATCTCCAATCCACCAAGATCTCCAAATTTTGCTTGGTTTTTCTGCCAGTGTTCCAGCCTGGTTCCATAACAATATAAATATCTAATTTCCAAATAAGACAAAATACTAAAATATTAATTAATAAACATAGGTTTTTCTACTTTTGGCTTGTTACAGAGAAACTAGAAGATATTTGGAAATGTTAATGCTACATTTGAAAACTTTAAGAGACATGCTTCTAGAAATTTTAAAATATATTCATAAATTTGAAAATTTAAAAAATGCTGATGTGACCCTTCACAATTGCTTATTCTTAGTTTTGACTAGAAATTAAGCTTTCTAAGGGTTAAAGTTCTAATTAATATTTGTAATTAAAACTACTAAAAATAGGGGAAATATCTCTGTATGCCAGGAAAGGATACATTTTCAGCATAAATAAATAAATAAATAAATAATAAAATAAATGAAAAATTAAGACGCATTTTTTTGTTGACGTGGAAAAAAAGTAATTTTGTCCTAAATAGAGGTTAGTTTAAGGATAAAAAGACAAAGGACAAAATCAGAATATAAAAAATAATTACAAGCAAACCTTTAGAAAATTAATATATGGTCAAGCTGGCTAAGATTAAAAAAATTATTTTTAAAATAGATTTAATATCAAAAGCTGGTGCAAAGTTAAAATTTGGTTTTGTCTTTTTTAAAAGGACAGTTTTCTTGGACTTTTAGTCTGGTTTTAGTAAAATTATTGTAGAAGATTTTTTACCTTTTAAATATTAAGTTTCATAATTATCTGTGATCCTATTTAGAATAAGTGCTTTATTTAAAAGCCCTTTTTTGGTATTTTTGACAAATTTCCAAAATCAAATTCTTTTTAAATTTAATTTAATTTTCTTAGTTTTATTAGTGTTTATTTATTTTTGAGAGTAAGAGAAAGAGACAGAGCATGAGCAGGGGAGGGCAGAGAGAGAGGGAGACACGGAATCTGATGCAGGCTCCAGGCTCTGAGCTGTCAGCACAGAGCCTGACAGGTGTCTTGAACTCATGGACTGTGAGATCATGACCTGAGCTGTAGTCAGATGCTAAATCAACTGAGCCACCCAGGTGCCCCCAAAATCAAATTCTTTTTTTTAAATGCCTTTTTAACTTGGAATATTCCAAAAGATTTGTTAAACAAATTGGGCATTTCATATGTAATTTACATGGAAGCACTGTCAAATAAATAATACTAAGCCTTTTTTATATTTATAGGATTGTGGTACATGTAGATGAAGTCCATTCTCCTGCAAAAATGGCCCCTCATTGCCAGACTTTTGCCATTTTAATGTCCTCTGACATGGCACCAGTTTGCTTCTGAATGAGAAAATTTCATATGGAGAAATAATGGTTGTAAATTCAACAAAACACCTGCAACTAGACTTCACTAAATTGCTACCTAGTATGGGTTATCAATATGTTCTTATTATTGTATATGCATTTTCTAGATGGATTAAAGTCTTTCCTTGCTCCAAGTCTGATGCCCTCACAGGAAAAGCAAAAAAACAAAAAACTTAAATGTGTTTCCCATTTATGTGTACTTTCCACTATCTCCAGTGATTAAGGCATCCACTTCACTGGCCTAATCC
The DNA here is from genome assembly GCF_007474595.2 of Lynx canadensis. Classification (NCBI taxonomy): domain Eukaryota; kingdom Metazoa; phylum Chordata; class Mammalia; order Carnivora; family Felidae; genus Lynx; species Lynx canadensis. The sequence goes on along the minus strand of NC_044306.2, from coordinate 131,707,840 downwards.
TAGAAGCCTTACCAAAAGCTTTATCAACTTGAAATTCTATCAGTATACAGCCTTTTGCTGATCCCTTGTTGTTTCATGCTAGTATAATCAGCTACTGTAAATCTCTAATGTTTTATGCTCAAGCCTGTCATCCATAGGATGTCATCCATAAAGAAGGTTTGCTAGATCCTAATTTAAAAGAACCTGTTGGTCACCCTCTACAGTGTGGTGGCTGGTCTAAAATGTCATCAGAGGAAGACAACCCTTGAGCCCCACTGAAAGGGACCTTAACAAGTGCCTCTGACCACTGACACTGCTGCAAAACTAAAAGATGGTCGAGAACTCTAAATCAAATTGACAAGGAAGAGAAGTAGCTGACATTGAGGTAGATGGCTTCCTGCCAAGGTTCCAGATTAAGACTTAATACATTAACTGAACATAAAACCCCTTCTTCCTCTCTTCCTTTCCTTTCCTTTCCTCTGGCATTGGCCTAGAAAGATAACACCCTCATCTGTATCTCTCAGGCCATTGCTAAGGCAGGGAATAACGTCTTTGATTTCAGGCAAAGAGAAAATCATGTGCCCCTAATTTTTCACAAGCAAAATAAGACATCTCATTAGTTGTTTCTCCTAAATTTACATTGTTGAGTTAAACAGGACTTCTCAGGAGGCTTTTGTGATTCAGGATTCACTCCTTTTGGCAGGTCTCTATTTCCCCAATTAGGGATAAATATAAATGAGGCTACAATCAAAAATGTCTCCCTACTTCTTGAAATCATTAAAAAATCTGCCAAAGTAATAGTAGCCCAACAAATGTCTTTAAACTCTCCAGCCATAGTTGTCCTTGATAACAGAAGAGCTCTTGATTATCTTTTAGCTGATCAAGGAGGTGTCTGTCCTTTGAACAACATCACCTGCCATGTATAGTTTGACAATTTTGAGGAAGCTAAAACTCAAAATAAGGACAAGCTGCTTGACTTTAAAAAGGTATGCCTTTCCATAGGGATTTTCTTTGACTTATTTGACTTTGATTGGTTTGAGTCTTGGGGACCATGGTTCCAAGTTATATTCTAAATTTGGGGAATTATCCTGCTTATAGTAATCATAATAATCTCCCTGGTCCATTATATTCTCTCAAAAAACTTTAAATGTATGTTTGCAGCTACTAACCACCAATTATCCCCCTGAGACTGGAACATCTAAGGAACAACAACAACAAAAATTATCAACTTAAAAAATGTCAACTGGAAAATGTGACCTATGAATATCACAGAGGTTAAGTAAAAATGTCATGGCCTATTGATGCCTCACAGAGGAGCAAAGTTGTAGGAACTTCAGTGAGATAGGTTAGAGAGAAGCCAGTGCCTTCAAGCTTGATAACATCTGTCAGTTAAGCTGAGAGTCTGCTCAAAAGTGAAGAATTGTTATAAAGAAAACCACAGGCCCAAAATGGTGTCACTTAGACTAAGTTCCTATAGCAGGGCTTGATACCTATTCTAATTTCAGCTTCAACGTCCCCCAGAAATGTAGTTTTCACCAGTCAGGAATACTGGTCAGTGCCAATCAGTCTGCCACCTGGGTCCTCTCCATCCCTCAAAGGAAGAGTAATATGCATGATAAAAAAAAATAAAGATAATAAAAACAAAAACAAACAAACAAAAAAACTGTGTTTTCCCCTAGAAAGTGGGCTTACCTGAAATAATTTTTTTTTTTTTTTTTTTTTGCTAATAACCTTCTTGCCTCACACTTTTTCTATGAAAACTTTTCATTTTGTGTATCTCCCTGGGCCCTCCCTCTACTTGCTAGGTGGGATGCTGCCCCATTCAGTAATTGTTTAATAAAGCCAATTAGATCTTTAAAATATACCCAGCTGAATCTTTGTTATCTAACAGAAAAAAGAGGGGAAAAGATAAAAGTAGGCAATCAAAAAGAATCCCAGGGTGTTCAACAACTATCAGCATGTAACAAGAACAGGTTTATACTTTCAGAAACCTTTAACTCATTAAAGGCATAAATATATTGTGTTCACAAGTCTGACTGCTGGACTTTATAAGTGTCGTTCTCTGGAGAATGAGATTATTGAATACATTAATATTTGAATACATTTTTAACTGACTAAAAATCTTAAATAACTCTTTTATATTACATAGAACAGGGACAGCTCACAGAACTATGGACCAACTATCCTCAACCACATCTTCCATAGGAAACTTGGTCTTAGAGAGGTTTAGTAATTTACTCAGAGTCAAATTGGCACAGGTGACTTATGCTCTAAGCCACTGTTCTGAAGTTCTCGGAGAGTTCTGGCATTCAAACGTTTTAATTGAAAAGTACAGATTTCAGTAACTGAGAAATTTGACTTTCTGTTATGTCCCTATGTCCAATTTATCCTTTTAAGACCTAGTTAAGAGTCTATTCTTGGTAAATGAAATTCTTGTAATTTGATTGCTGAACCCATCAAAGAATTTTATTCAGTAATATTATATATTCTATGGGGCCATTGAATCTTACATATTATAGAAGTCTACCCAGAAGGAAAAACAATATTAGTTAAAGCATAGGTGAAAATTGTCTCTATCAAACTACTCTAATGAATCACCTGTGTGTATAAAAATCTACCTCAAAGACATGCCTGGGAAATTAGTGAGGGTCAAGGAACTGGTAGGAATGAAGTGACAGTGTAAAAGGCCTACTCCCATGATGATTCTTGCTACATAAGTAAGCAAAATCCTTTAAGGACAAGGATAACTGTTAATTCAACATCCTGTTTTCTATGGAGTCCTGTGCTACAATATGATTTCACTGTCCCACCTTCCCCCCTCATAGCCTGGTGTTCCAAAATCTTCAGTAAAGTTTATTACACGGTAATCAGAATAGGATGCTGTGGGATGAGAAAGGCACAGAATAGGTGGGAGATAGATTATTTTATGGAAAAAATTAGTGTCAGAATTGACAAGGAGAAATGTAATCTCAGAAATCATCAGGAATGTATTTTCCTTTCCTGTACAAACTATACTTTAGGTTAAACAAATAGTTGGTGAGTACAAGCTTTTCTCTTTAGATATACTCTAAAGAAGATAAAATAGAGTATCATGCTTTTACATGGAATCTAGGCAATGATTGGCAATGGCTGCTAACAAGACTTGAAGAGATATAACCACAAGTTCTGTGTTCCTTATAAGATATGCTTGCCAAACATCTGAACTGGATTCACATCTATCATTAGATCTGACAATTTACAGCAATGCAAGGGGCTGAAGAATATGTTCACATTAGATGTAACTGGCAAATTTTCTGACTATGGGGAGTGATACAAGACAAATAATACAGATACTTCAACAAGTAAATTTCAAGGTAAACAACAGTTTTGAAGAAGCTATAGATTAAAGTAGATGAGAGCGTCAGAAAATTGCAACTTAAGAATGTTATTTTAGTCTTATTTGAATCTTGATTTAAGCAAATATGAAACAGGGAACTCTGAACACTGGGTAGAGAGTTACTTTTTAAGGATGATCATATATTGGGCTTTTGCATTAAAAAAAGTGTCTTTAACTATTAGAAATTAAATAATCAAATGTTTGCTTATTAAATAAGATACCTAGGTATTTGCTTTGAAATTATCCAGGTTTGGGTGGGGAGAAATGGATGGAGTATAGAAGAAACAGCATCTATCAGTTGATGATCAGTTGTGTATGTCCTTTTTCTTAACAAATTTAATAAAATTCATTTCGGTAGTCTCTAACACTAATATGTTTTTCAGAATATGACTATGTGATCTATATTTGCCAACTCCATGTATTAGTAGATTTTTAAGTATACTAAAACATTTAGCAGCTATTCCAAAGAGATTATCACAAGAAACACTTTAATTACCAGATATAATTTTATCTTTAACTTATATATTTGCCACTTTATCTCTTAATAAATTTCAATTTTAACTCCAATTTAGAACTGTGCCTAATTATGCTTTGAATGTTAAATAACATTAATATTTCATATTTATGGATAGTAAGGACTTGTTTTCAAAACATAATCCATATCGTAAAATATGAAGTTCAGCTTCTATTCATTTTTACCACACCAAAAACAAAAACAAAAACAAACAAACAACAACAACAAAAGTTATATAACAAATGTTGAACACTTTTGGAAACATTTTTGTTCCCAAGTTTTTATTATAGTGTATCAAGCCAGAATATATTACAGTAATAAGATACATGGGAAAAACACGCCTAGATTACGCATATACCTGCATGTTTAGGAAAAGAAGTTGCATGCAAAGTTCAATAGAGTGTATAGATGTAGTAAGAGAAACCTTTTACAGAGGAATTAAAGATAATTGGGTCTATTAGTAAAGATGCCACATTGGAAAATTTACTACAAGAAGAATATGCTTCTAGATAGTGTTAAATGGTTTATACATTCACCAATCCCACAGAATGCTGGTGTAACAACCCACAGTTGCTGACTTCTTAGTTTTCACTAGGAATGAAGAATTCTAAGAGTTAAGAATTCTAATCAATGTATGTTGTTAAAACTACTTAGAAATAATAAAGATCAAAGGAAACCACTATATATGAAAAGTTGCTAAGGAATGTAAAATAAGTGTTTCAGAATGAGAAAGAGGAAAACATCTGAATGGCTACATGAAAGTTGTAGAAGGTTTGTGGAAAATGAATATTGGAGAAGGAATTTTATGTGTGGTCATGATGGCTAAGATCAGAATGGATTTAATTTTTAAAAAAAAATAGTTTTAATATCAAAAGTATACTGGCACAAAACTGGAAGTTGGTTTTGTCTGTTAAAAGGAAAAAATTCCCTTAGATTATTGGTCTGCTCATAATAAGACATTTTAAACATAGGTTTCTCTTTACTTTTTAAGTCATCTGCTTGGTCAGCAAAGATCTTGTGTCTTACCAAAGTGACTTATTGTGCTTCACATTGACTTGATCAGGTTTTTGATTACTTAATAAGACCCAATCTTCTATTAAGAGAGCTAAGTTTTTGTCCATCACTATGTAGCCTGTGTATTTGCCTTTAACATCTTTTGTCACTTTTGTTAAATAGATAATTCTTATTTTACAATAGTTTGTAATCCTAATTAATCAAACCTTTTGACATTTTCTTAAAATCAAATTCTAACTTCAAACTAATTTTGAGAATTCCTAGAGGAACTCTGGAAAATCTCAATGAGGTTGTCTCTCACCTTGTATAAGAGAGATGATAAAACAATTAGGTTTATTTGGTATGTTAAATTATGTGTTAAGCATTATTAACTGATGATAAACCTTCTTATATTTATGGACATATGAATATATATACACACATATATATCTATATACATATATATCTATATATACATCTATATAGAGATAAATAGATGCATGTTATAAATATGTGTTCTCAAATTTGTACAAAATTCATAAAAATATGATATGTTCTGGTGTAGTGTTATCGGTCATAATTCCAGCTATTATCTTAAAATGTATGTCACAGAAATAATCAAGATTCCTCATCAATTCCATTATAATGAACTATCATCAGATCTTTATCTATGGGCATTTTAAAGTCTTTTGTTATTTATAGACCATCATTGTGTTACTCTAATGCTTTTGCAAAAATGAGATTCATGGAAAGAACCCTACCAAGGACTCTTGACCACTGACATTGCAGCCAAATTCCAAGCTATAAAAATGCAGGTGCATATCTCACACCTCCTATCTCTGTCATGTCAGACTCCCTAACACTAGAGGTCCATTTCCCTATCTCTAGTTAACAATCCCAATCCGGAGAACTTTGCAACCAGGCTCTATACAATGAGAGTGAGACAAGGCAAGGGTAAAGAAAATAAAACCACTTAAGTTGTCTATAGACCCTTACATTTTACCAGCCTCCATGGCTGTCATGCTTCCAGTCCTGAGCCACAGGCTCAAACAGGAATTACCAGAAGGCATACATGATTCAAGATTTACTAGCTTTGGCAGATCCCAACTCCCCTGGCTAGGAATAAGTATAAATGAGGCGATCTATTTTCAGGAACCACTCCTGTGGCCAACAGCACTTACTGCACCTAGGTTAACATTTCTGAGGAAGCTGAGACTCAGCTACATAAGATTACTGAACAATCCAATTGGCTTAAGAACGTGACCCCTTCAAAGGGGTCTTTCTTTGACTTGAGTCTGATTGGTTTGGGTCCTGGGGACCATGGCTGTAAAGTGCACTCCACACATCAAGAATGATCCTGCCCATAATAATCATAGTAGTCTCCCCAGTGCACTGTAGTTTCTCAAAAGATTTAAATGCATGTTAACAGCTGCTAACCACCAAGCAAATGACCTCCCTAAGAATAGAACATCATAACAGGAACAAAGAAAATGACCAACTTAAAAAATTTGAACTTGACGTTGTGAGCTGTGAGTACTATGCAGAGATTCAGCAAAAACCATGAGAGCTCCAGAGTGGTAACTGGAAGTAGTGCTAATGCCTTAAAATATCAAATCTCTTAATTAGGTTGAGAATCTGATCAAAAGGGGGAAATGGTTAATAACAAACAACAACAACAAAACTGAGATAGGCCCAGAATGGAGTCATTTAAGCTAAGCCCCATATCACCAAACCAAGACTTAATTTCACTAAAGTTTCAGCTCTCCCAGAAATGGGAATCTTAAAGGAGTCATTCGGGAATCTCCTGATGAACACTTAGGTTCACTGCCTGATAAATGCCCCGCCATCTTCTAAAGGAAAGTAACCTTCCCATAACCAACCTGCTTTTTTACTTACATGTAATTTCCTTGTTCCCACTCCCTTCTGCCTACTAGTCTTTCATTTTGTACAGTTCAAGGTCCTTTCTACCTGCTAGATTGGAAGATTCCCGATTCAAATTAATTTTTTGCTCAAATAAACTCTTAAAATTGTTAATATGCCTCAGTCATTCTTTTAACAAATTTAAGTTAATATACTTGGCATAACAAAATTATTTTTGTTCAATTGTAGGACTTTTAGTTTTTGTATATTTATTCTAATGCACAATGGAGATGAAAATTGCTTCTGCAAACAATCCTCTCAAGCAAAACCTACCATCATCTGGGGTTGTTGTTAACAATGTAGGTTTCTAGGGCCCTGCGAATGTTTTATATGTTCCTTGGAAATTATTACTCCACATCATCAACTGTTTGTAAACTCTGCAGCATCGTTTGGTTTAGAGTAGAGCAATGTACTTGCTGTCAGTGTGAATATATCAAAAAACTACTTTTTAAAAAATCTTTCAGTTGGAAACCTATGGAAGATTGTTGGCAAATGGATAGGATGTTCTAAAGACTCTAAGAAGCAACACCTGATCATGTTTTTAATAATGGCTTCATCCACTGCCAGGCATCTAGGCCTTAAACATTTTCCTGTGTTTACATTGAAAGATATTTTGGGTAGAACTGTTATTTTGCTGCATTGTAAAACAATGTTAATCAACCCCAAATAACTCAACAACTCAAACAAAAGAGAGTAACCCTAATGATAAAGAAACTAAAGAACTCCAACTTAAGAGAGAAAAAAGGTTCAACATAGCACCCATCTTAAAGAATCCAGTATTTGATATAACTTGATTTGAAATCAAGCTCAGAACTCCTGTTCCAAGGAAAGTGACATAGACTGTTAAAATAATGTGCATATCATATACTCTTGATTTTTAAAAAGTAAGTAAATGAAATGTGTGTAGACAGGGCTAAGCGACATTTATTTTATTGAAAACTAATAAAATGAAGTAGGCAGGTATAAGAATCGTTTTTAAAAATAAGGCTAAAATATATTCAATATTTTCAAATTTTTGTCAGTTCTTAGTGTTCTAATGCCATTTGAAATGGAGAGCAAAGAGCATCTGATTCAAAATCAGATTCTTTTTTTTTAAACAAATAAGGAATTTTATAAAGAAAAGAAGTTGAATAATACTAATAAAAAAAACTTTGGACAATGTTATTTAATCTTTAAAACCAAAGCAATATATGTACTTCAGAAACACCACGGTATTTTAAGTCTTAATGTTATGAATAGAAAATTAAAAAATGATGTAATGATCATATTTGTTTCCAGACTATAAAGAGTGTTTAAATGCATTCTAGTAATTAAGTGCTATGACATGAGAAACCATGAAAATTGACATATTCTGGTGTAAGCAACACCTAAAGAATAAAAAATATTGCTAAAGAGACACTTAATGAACTCCTACCCCCTTTTCCAAATATGTATGGTTAAATTAAAATTCTATTTTTTAAGGATAGGGTATAGTTATGGTTTAGATCTAGGGCAGAATTAAAATGATCAACAGAATTGGTCCATTCAATGCTATACCTTTGGGAATGCATAAAATATGGCAGGATAAGCATTAATGGCTATTTGCCATTAGAGACCTTGGGGTTGAAGCCTATTGGACTAATCTGTTCAATTATGTAGTGAGATAGATGTAAAAGAGAATGAGTTAGTGGGAGGGCAAGGCATCAGCAGGAATTAAAAGGTAATAGGCCTTGTACGGCCATAGAGACAAATCTGTAAGTACAATATTTTGAATTTTTTGCACTGCTTTTTCAATATAGCAGTATTTTAGATTCTGTTGGCCTAATTTTCCAAGATAGAACATTTTAGTTTTGATAATATGATATCCTGTTGTCCTTTAGATGTTTTAGCCAACAATTTTTCTGTCAACATTTACTACTCGTATAAGACATGCTTTAGGATGTGGGAAAACACACACATACCACATGTATTATATTAGACCACTGATTATCTCTGAGGCTAGCTCCTGAGACCATCATAATTCTCTTAATAAAAAGTGCAACTACAGCACATGATTTTCATCATAAATTGCATATGCCATGGTAAACAAAACCTAGCAACAAGGCTGAGGGCAGATATAGCTCCTGGTCATCTGCTAGGCTTTCTTAGTGGCAAAGCAACCTACACTCTTCATGTGTTATACACCTACTCAAATTGTCTCAGCAAATTTACAAATTACTATGTCATCAACCATCTGTATCACTTGGGTACAGTCAAATTGATGAACACCATAAGTGTATAGTAAACACATTATACACTATACATAGTTCATACCTACAGGGGAATCTTCTCAGATTAATAATGCAAACCTAGGGGCACCTGGATGGCTCAGTCAATTAAGCAACCAACTCTTGATTTCAGCTCAGGTCATGATCTCATCGTTTGTGAGTTAAAGCCCCGTGTTGGGCTCTGCGCTGACAGCATCGAGCCTGCTTGGGATTCTCTCCCTCCCTCTCTCACTGACCCACCCCTGCTTGTGCACTCTCTTTCACTCTCAAAGTAAATAAACTTTTAAAATTCAAATCTATTTTAATTAAATGATACTTTTAGAGAAACCAGTCTTCAATAGAAATATGTATTTAGAAGCCACTTATACCCTACTTTGGATAATTTATTAGCATACTATTTATTTTCCTCTGCCCTTTAATTTTTGAGTCTTGGCAATCCCCTCAGAGAGAGAAAGATAAAGGTAACAGATACAATTAAAATTAGTTTGGGGGCGCCTGGGTGGCGCAGTCGGTTAAGCGTCCGACTTCAGCCAGGTCACGATCTCGCGGTCCGTGAGTTCGAGCCCCGCGTCAGGCTCTGGGCTGATGGCTCGGAGCCTGGAGCCTGTTTCCGATTCTGTGTCTCCCTCTCTCTCTGCCCCTCCCCCATTCATGCTCTGTCTCTCTCTGTCCCAAAAATAAATAAACGTTGAAAATTAGTTTGACTTTTTAAAGCCTTAAAATGAAGGAGAGTGCAAAATTAATACATTAAACCTATCATAAATTACAAAATAACTGTTCTATAAATCAAGAATTAGTGTGAAATCATATTTTAGAAGCTCAGTCACTGCCATATTTATGACCATGCCATGTAATTAGCTGACTCACCTAATAAGACTTCACAGAAGAGCAACGCTGCCAGCTTTTTTTTTCCTGTTAACTTGGTTATAGACCTAGTTCCAAACACTAATGTACATTAGGAAGTCTAGGAATAAACTATTTTTTGTTTTCACATATAAAAATTAATCCTCTTCTTCAATTAATGAAAAATGCTACTAAACACACACACACACACACACACATTTTTAAAAAATTTATTATTTAAAATTTTAAAAACACCCCCTTGGATAGTGATTGAATGAGACATCAAAATGAAAGTAGGTCAACCTAAGAAAGATCTACTCTTGTGTTAAGCTCAAAAGCAGCCAGTCATTTTATCTTTCAAATGCACTGATATATGGAGGCAAGTCTTAAAACTAGCAACTGGGTACAGAATCAATGAGGAGTTAGAGATCAGGAGTCTTCTATATTTTAGGGATGTTGGGAATGCTAAAAGGCTCCCAGAAAGAAAAAATCTGCCATCAAAATCTTAGTGATCCAAGATCCAGGTATTTGTTTTCAAAACTTGGGGGGAAACTGGTCTTAATATCTGACTGAGAGAAAATATGTCAGGCAAAATAAACTGCTCATACACCAAAGACTGGATAGGACCAATAGGGCTCTGAAGCACAGAGTGAATACAGTAGCTTCAAGACTAGTGGATGTTGAATCTAGGAGGAGAATCTTAAAGAGAAATATAAAGATGTGTCTTCTTCATCTATGAAAGTAAGACTAGGAAAGGCCCTAAGAAAGCCAGAGCACAACACAGTACATGTAATCAGATGCATGTGATATCTGAGGTTCCAAGAGTCTCCTTACTACTGGGAACAGAGGCCAGTCACATGTGAAAGGCTTTGAAGAAGTGGAAGAAAAACTCTTCAAGTGGATCTCAGCCTTCAAGTTGGAATATAAAGATTTATATTCCATAGTATCTGGAATTCTATAGTGTATGTATACATAAACCATGTATATGTCACAGTAGCATCTATGACTGACAAAAGAACTCTGGGAACAAGGCCCCACAGTTGTCACTTTCTGTGGGTGTTGCAATTACCCTATCCTGTAAATTCTTTCATTGTTAAGCTTTGTCACACTATTACGGTCATTACTTTCTTTTGGTTACTTAGAAAAAGTCTCCTCTGAAAACCTCTATCCATGTTTCAACAGATCAGAGATAAAAGGAAATCTACTTAAAAGATTATCAAGAAAGGTAATGGCCTGGGTGTATCCTTAGAAGGTCATTCAAGTAAAATATTAAAATGCTTAATTTTCCATTTTACAACTAAGGTTCATTTATAGCTTACTCTATATTTGGTACTGTCTCAAGAGTTTCACAAGCATTATTTGATCTTAGAAAACAATCCTATGAGAAAGTTACTACTATTATCTCTATTTTATCAATGAATTAACAGAAATAGGCAGTCTGGCTCCAAAAGCACTTAGCTATCATGCAATATTATTTGTCAAGATTCTTGAAAAACAACAACAAACTTCTTATTGAAACATTAATCTGAGCTTACACAAGATAAAATCAAGTTTCGAAAAATGAAGAGTTTAAAACACTATACAAAATATTTTATGATTAAATATCTGAAGTCTATTACTACTTAGAAATTTGTCCCTATTTTTATCAGAATAAAAAAAATAAGGAACTAAAACAATTGCCTATCTCTTTGTCTTGAGAAATGTATTTACAAGGACAAAACCAGATAGAATGTATTTTTTAACCATATAGCTATTAAATCTGCAAACACTAAGCTAATTAATTTTTATAAAGAAAAATAGCTTATTACTAATTCAATGCATAGCATTTTTCTCGTTTAAACCTTTTCCTTAGTGTCTTTTAACAGAATAAAGATGATAAAATTGTCAGAAATACTGTTCATTTTGCCCCCAAATACGTGGCACAGAAACCACAGTTTTTTAGAATGCTTTGCAATATCATCACTTGAGCTTCCTTCTTCAATCCTTTTGATCAACCAATAAAGCTTCTGCCTGGGTCATAGCCTTGTCTTCCTTAGCTTTACTTTGGAAATGGCAATCTCTCCCAAGCCCCTACACCAAATTTATTTTGGTTATCATAATAAAACATAATGGCCCGTTAAGTCCATGGGGCAGATATTACACTTAGTCATGATGTTTATTTATTTACTCTGCCTTATCCCACAGAGAATTTGAAGGGGAATCAAAGATTATTTCCTCAACACAACAAGTGAATACCCTTTGCTCTGTTTAATGTTGTCTTTTTTTTTTCCTTTCTTTAGGCACTAAATGTTTATTTGTGTTCTTTAATCACTTTTAAAGCATCCATTATTTCTGGAGTTCTGGATTTAATTTTCAACCATTCTCATTTCTTTAATTTGATTTATTTATATCTTTTTGGCTTATATTAAGTGGAAACTCCTAAATTTCTGTATAAAAGGGAGAAAAAAAAACCACAGAATATTCTGTATTTAAGATGCTGCAACTGTCTCTACAGTTACAAAGAGTAGGTGGGGTGGGTTCACGTGCGTGTGTGTGTGTGTGTGTGTGTGTGTGTGTGTTGGAAACTATACATTAAGGATGATTCCTAATTTTATTACTCTTGAGGAACTAAAAATGTGGTTACACAATCACTCTAAATACTTTGTGTCATAGTCCCCTCCCTCCAACAATTGTATATATTATTTGTTGTTGGGAAGACAAGGAAAACATACGCTTTTAAGAGCATGGGATTTGGTAGCCAACTGACCTAGCGGTAGATGGTATCTGTGAGATTATGAGATGTCTCAAATGGAAAATGATAATAATAAAACCTGTCCCAGACTGTTGTAGTAAATGAAATGATATACATAAAATAGCCTATAATGACCAGTGCAGTCAGAACAATACAAATATTTACTAGGCATCTACTTGGTTCTGGAGTGTCTTAAGCATTTTATTTTTAAATATATATATATTATATAAGTATATATATAATATATATTAAATTTCTGATTTTATATATTAATATATATAATATATATATATATTAAAGTTTATTTATTTATTCTGAGAGAGAGAGAGAGAGAGAGCACAAGTGGCGGTGGGGCAGGGAGAAAAGAGAAAGAGAGAGAATTTCAAGCAGGCTCCACACTGTCAGTGCAGAGCCAGATGTGGGGCTTGAACCCACAAACCATGAGAACATGACTTGAGCTGAAGCTGGACACTTAACCAACTGAGCCACCCAGCTGCCCCTAAGCATTTTATTTTTGTGATCTAAGTATCCCAATAAATGTACATCCTATATTGTCTCAATACATATTACCTGTTATATTTTCATCTTGTTGCTAATTTTTATAAAGATTCTGTGTGGGGGGAATGATTGAAACAAACAACTGTTTTAAGAATTGAAGCTTTTGCCTTTTTCATTGGCTACATGCGACTCTCCATTGGACCTCAGAGTTTTGCCTTTCTCAAACTGGTTCACAAGTCATCCTTTTTGTCTCCTTTCTCTCAGCTGCCTAGAAATGCAGCTGAAAACTTGTAGTAGATTGAGGTTGTTATATTCTGAGTACATTCAAGTGAGATAGCTCTATAGCATTTGCCTTTTATATATCAGTGCAAATGCTACAAGGACACTGTCCTAATTGCTTTTAACTAAAGACTTACAAGTAATGTTATATTTAGACAAGACTGAGGATAAGAAATATTCACAGCACCAGTACTTAAAGAAGAATGTACTTTTCTTGATGTTTATAATGCTGGTAAAGAAGCACCTCTTATCCTTGCAGTAACTAACTTCTCATAATTGAAGAAAAGCAAAACCTATATTATGACTTATTTTTGTAGACTCTTGGGTCAATCTCACAGAAGGGTTAGTAATGTGTCTATGAAACTGTAGACAGCTATATTAGTCAATTATAACCTTGACATAGAGACACACATGGGAAAAAATATAGAGTACAGAGGTCTTAAAAATGGCAAATACCTATGCTAAGCTAAATTAGAGAAAGACAAATATCATATGATTTTACTCAGATGAGGAATTTAAGATACAAAACAGATAAACATAAGGGAAGGGAAGCAAAAATAATATAAGAGCAGGGAAGGAGACAAAAACATAAGCGACTCAAATATAGGGAACAGAGGTTGTGGGGGAGGGGGATGGGCTAAATGGGTAAGGGGCATTAAGGAATCTACTCCTGAAACCATTGTTGCACTATATGCTAACTAACTTGGATATAAATTAAAAAAGAAATTATTAAAAAAATGGCAAATACCAATATTGCAACATTAGTATTTAAGACGAGGTGTCACAATAACTTGGTAACACTGTGACTTGTTTCCAAAAATGTTCAATGTATTTGTGTTTAAGGGGCTACACAATTGGAGAAGACAAATGTAGAATTAACCCTATTTTGTACAATGAATTGACCAATGATAACTTTTATATTATTTATCAATAAATTCCTCCAAATTATAAATTATGAAACAGAAAATGTTGTTTCTCTATAATCTAATTCAGAGATAGAGCTTCCATATATTTTATGTTATATTATTATCAAACAGGCAATCTTACTGCCAATATCAACCTACTCAACTAATAGAAATTATTATTAAATGGAAGGATTATGAAGTGGATTAGCCACAGCAATAATCTGGAAAGAGGTGGTCTGGTGACTAGAGGAATAGGAATGGTAATGGAGCAAAGGGATTGCCTTGGTGAGATGTTGTAGAAGTTGAATGGACAGAATTTAGCCACTGATATTTAAGAACTGTGAGAAGTCTGAGATTTTATCCTACTTGCAAGCTAACAAGGTAGTCTCCCACAGTTTTACAGATACTGGCCAAAAACACAAGAGTTCTGGGTCAGAGGTAAATGTCTTTTTTACCTATAACAACAGTAGTAGCCAAAGTATCATCATTTTCTTGAGTTGATTCTCTAAGTCCTAATTCCTACAGGGAACTTCAGGTGACACCTACAGTCAGTGAATCGCATTTACAGAGGAGGAATCCAGGGTCTAGGAACCTGAATCTTTTCTAGTAGGCAGTGAACATGTCTTTCCTTTGCTCCAGAATGGGACATTATCTCTAACCAAGGCTATAAACACACTCACCCTTTGCTTTAGACAAAGAGACTATCTTTATCTTCCAAGGCTGTTCACTTTACAAAAATCCTTGAAATACAGTCTCCAACAGAAGGCAGCTAGTGCCTCGCTTTCAAAATGTACAAAAATGTGAGGCTCTTAAGCTCCCACATTACCTGAAAGCACAGATGATGCAAGGAAAAGGGATAAAAACAAGTTTTGAGTTTGACTAGGAAGATGGGGACCATTAGTAGTTGTAACAGAGAAAAAGAGGACAAAGTAAATTTTAATGCCAGTCATTTTGTATTATATTGACGCTGAGGTGCCTCCATAAATATATGTTGAAAATAGATGAGAGTTGAGGCTTTGGAAATATAGGTATATTTTGAATACTCCACAGAAGTCATCAGAGCTCACAAAACTAAGAGAAAAAGAGACAAGCGAAAGAAAACATTACAGTATCACATGAAGAAACTTCTTAGCTGGAAGGCAAGGCAGGAAAAAGAGGTAAAAGCAAAGGCAGACAGGAAACAATATTTTAGAAGCTAAGTGAAAATAGTTTTACTGACAGATTGGTACTGTCACTGGCGGTTTCAAAAACTGAAAAAAGAAAATAAGAGAAGAACATAGGTACACTTTTAGTACTAAGTATTTTATGCAATGGAGATGCATATATGTTTATTAAATATTTAGGTTTGTTGAATAATCCAGAAAAGTTGAAGAAGTCAGATTTCAGGGAACAAGATTTCAGAAGAACAGATTTCAGTGGGAGGCCAGGATGGTAGACAAAACTGAGAAGTTATGCGTAGAGAAAGTTGTTGGGACAATTAATTTTTAGGGTAATGGGATTTGCAATGACTACTAGTCTTCTGCGTTTTGTTTTTTGTTTCGTTGCTTTGTTTTTATTTTAAAGAAACAGAGAGGGGCATCTGAGTGGCTCAGTTGGTTAAGCATCTGACTTCAGCTTAGGTCATGATCTCACTGTCTGTGAGTTCGAGCCCCACATCAGGCTCTGTGCTGGCAGCTCAGAGCCTGGAGTCTGCTTCAGATTCTGTGTCTCTCTCTCTGTCTGCCCCTCACCCACTCACACTCTATCTCTCTCTCTCAAAAATAATGACAACAAAAGAAATGGAGAGATTTTAATGATTTCAATAGGGATAGAGTTTCACAAGACAGGGATTTTGTTGGTAACATAAAAATCTCAAAAGAGAGAGAAAAGGATGGAGTCAAGAACACAAGGATGTTTACTTTGGAAGAGGCAGGACATGTGTCTGCACATATATTTCTTAATGGAAACAAGAGAACCCAAAGGAGCCTGAAACATATGGTCTCTATTTTTACAAAAAGATAGGTAATGAGATTATAAATATGAAGGATCTAAGGGTGACAAAGGCAGGGGAAGCAGCTTATGTTTATTGGATGATCTCATGGTTAATCATCTCATTTTATTGATGATAAACATGAATATCAAAGATTGCATGTTTGCCTAAAGTCACAAAGATGCTTAACAGTAAAACTGAACTCAAAAGCATCATCTTATGCTAAAGATATGTTTTTAATTGCTATGGTGGTGTTGTGGTTTTAAATAGAAAAATTTTATAATGGATTCTGAAAAATAAAATATCAATTAGAAAGAAAGAAACAGCTGCTGAGAAGTAATGAGTGCCAAGTGGAATCTGGGTATCATTATTTTTTCGTTGAACCAACCAGCACAATATCCTGATTTTTCTTTAGCAGGCAAAGGATTTAGTCTAACTTTTGAACTATGCACATGGATTGAGTTCACGGTCAACTGTTTTACAGCAATAATAGGATTTAATAGATGAAAAACCACCACAGCATTCTACTGCCAGTTTCTTGTCATAGAGTGACTTTCTGGACCCATAGCTAGTTTCTAAACAAATCATTTGAATGGCCTGACTTGTTACATTAACTAAAAGCCAAGTCTAAAGCATAGATATATAGATAGACATACGTATGTACACACACTATATTTATATACCAAACCACTTTCTATTCACCCAAATTCCTAAATCATACAATATTTTTTAATAATTCCAAGCATTTGCAAACAAGAAAAAAAGCTACTTTGGCATAAAATTGACATGTGCAAAAGAGACTATCCATAATACATTTTAAAATGAGAAGAAATGAAATTTGATTTTTAAGATTAAAAACAATTCAATATAAATCAATATTTAATTATTCTGAATGACTATTGTATTTGTTTTGCACATTCCTATACAAACTTTTATTGCTTAATTTACCTTCATTTAAAAAAAGTTAACATTATTCATTTTCTGAGAGACAGAGAGAGAGAGAGACAGAGAGAGAGAGAGAGCATGAGTGAGAAGGGAGATACAGAATGTGAAGCAGGCTCCAGGCTCTGAGCTGTCAGCACAGAGCCCGACGCGGGGCTTTAACTCACAAACCGTGAGATCGTGACCTGAGCCGAAGTAGGATGCTTATCCGACTGAGCCACCCATTTTATATTCCTCTTCTAATTTTAATATCTCTGGAATTTAAGTCTGGAGAACTATTTAATCTTCTCTTGCCCTAACTTTTCCAGTGTTCTGGCATTCTTTTTTTTTTTTCTTTTTGTTGGCACCCCGACAAGCCAATCATTTTAAACTTATGTATCATTATCATAGCATAATTGTTATTGAGTATAATATACCTATCTCTTCACAAGAAAGTTTTTAAAATCTCTGTGTAAATAGATAGACGTGGTTCCATCAATTCCTCTCCGCCTGGGACAGGGTATTTAGGCACATCAAAGGAATACAGAGTTCCTTGAAGCAAGTATGAAAACCACAATGATCAACTAGATACATACTTCATCAAAAGAAACATACAAACATTACTTCAGGAAAAAGGGCAGCATGATACAATAGGGTATCAGTAGTTTAGAAACTTGAAGCTTCTTTCAAGGTATAAATTATAATTTAACAGATTAGATAATCTGTATTTCATCTGCATACCTATAAAACAAGACTTTCAAACACATGCACATCAGTTACAGGTAGGTGTTATACAATATGTATACAGTGAGTGTCTAGATGTGAATTATTAGACTTTCAGTTTTATTATCTTCACAGTATAGCACAATATGTATTGATGAATAAGTAAATCAATAAACAAGATTAACATGGGTTAGTTTTAATCATATTTAGAACAGAAATCACTTCCATAAAACATGTAAAGATGGACCTGTAATCATATTACCCCTAAATCTCTGTAACTGATGTCCCAATTTCACTATTAGCTATTCAGCCTTGGGGTTAAAGACTGCTCTCTCGTCTGGTCCTCTCTTTAAATGTCACAGCTATTTCTGGCAGGTAAGACAACTGCCTTGGTTAGTGTGAACACACACCACTGTGGAGTGCAAGGCACCTGAGAGAAAAGGCTGCTAAAATAGGGAAATAACTCGGGGGGTGGGGGGGAGGAAGATGGGAAACTGAAAATATAACATCTATGCATTTTTCAACTTAAATCTCATTGACATGCCAGTCATTTTTAAAAGAATATAAGGTATTTAGAAAATGTAGTGTTGCCTCTGGCTATACTTAATACTGGGGCCACTTAATACAAAGCAGTGTCCTTGCCTGTCTCCCAAAGGACAATTCAGAATTGAGAGCTCAATCTCCAAGGATGGTTTATATACTCTGTATCTTGAGGTACACCAAGCAGAGAGTTTATCATTTTCAGAAAGCATGCCATTATTCAAGTTAGAGAGAGGGCTGATAAAAGACCTTTTAAAGATTTAGAAAGATCACAAAGGCCAGCTGGCTTTTCACAAAAACAAAGTATTTTTATGCAGTTTCTGACTGAATTTATGAAGTCCAGAAACTCACCCAAAGGCTTAATTTTTTTTTTTATTTAATTGCAATGGGGGGGGGAACAATATTATTTGGACTATCAATTGTGAAATTAAGCAAAAGGGAAGTTTTGCTAATGGGTGGTTTAATATTCATGAATGTGATGGTTCAGCATTTTTTCCAATGTTTCCCACAGCAAGAACACTAATTAATGATCATGTACACAAATGGAACATATCATTTCCTGGTACTTTTTTTTTTCCCTTGCCAAGAGTTAATACTTCTTATTTTGAATATGTTTTATTATTCCACTCCACGTTTCCCTATTCCTACCGGAGCATTACTTGATTTTCTTTCCACTACATCTTCTTATCCTCACTATTGGTTTTTTTAAAGACTGGTTCACTATACTGAAATCCTCCAACTGTGAACTGAGCACTGTCTTTCTTTCCTGATCCATCTGATATCAGGCTGACTTTATGAAGCATAAGCATCAACATGAAAGAAAAGACTTTTTTAAGTTTTTATTTATTTTTGAGAGAGAGAGAGAGAGAGAGAGAGAGAGAGACTGAGTGTGAGCAGGGGAGGGGCAGAGAGAGACACACAGAATCTGAAGCAGGCTATGGGCTCTGAGCTGTCAGCACAGAGCCCGACACAGGGCTCAAACCCATGAACCGTGAGATCATGACCTGAGCCAAAGTCGGATGCTTAACTGACCGAGCCACCCAGGCGCCCCGAAATAAAAGATTTTTAAAACAAATGCCTGAATCAAATGAGAGGTCAAATTTGGCATAGTGTTTTGTGTCTTGAAAATCTTCCTGCTGTAATTATCTGAAGCCCTTGGCTAGATAATTATTAAGGGACTCTTGCAATTGTCCCTTTTCTCCACATAGATCACCACATTAATTAAGAGAGGATCACTGGAGACAGGTTGCTGTTCTGCATCTTTAAGTATTTTTAGTTCTTCATTTTCAGAAGAGAAAAAAATACATTAAGAAAAAGATTGCTTCTCAGCCAAATTTTCTGATATACAGATATTCTCAAAAAGATCTCCGGAATGTGCTTTAATCTTATTTCTGCAATTTTTTAAAGGAGATCATTATGAATTTCGCACACATTTTATAGCCTGTAATGTACTTATCTAATCAGATTTCAACTGAGCTAGTAAAGAAATATGAATCAGGTGCTTGTTGTGATGAAGATGCTAAAGTTATACCTAGACTAGATCACCACCGTAAGATGTGAAAACTTAGCGAAACAAGAAGCAAACTGATAATTCATTAGCGTGAGAGTGGTACAACATTACTTTTGGGGATGGGGGGGGCTTCCCAGGTTAATGTAATGATCAGAGAACCTGGCTCTTGGTTACAGGAATGTCAACCAAAGTTGACCCATGGATATTTGGAAGATATCTTATTACATTGTGCTGTGTTAAAATAAAAACGCAAATAAAAGCAAGCAAACTGAGTGATAAGAACTTCAGTTTCCTCACCAATTTCCTTAGTTACCTATTTCTAAGGCCAGTTCTCATGCCCACCAGAAGAGAAGGTATCTAAGAAGAGTGACCTAAAGTCTTCATCATTACCATATCCTTAGATTCTAGAATAATAAATGCACCTAGTAAAAACAATCATTGAATAACTATACCTCTTCTATAAAATTTTCCATGATATCCTCTGTCAGAGCTAATCTCCCTTTGCTATGTGCCATGCTAAATGCTTTCCCCATGGATCTAGTTCAGCATAAACTGTCATAAGATTATTGGTGTAGGTGATGTCCTCTAGGAGGTTTTAAGTTCCTAAGAGCAGGGATAAAATCATATTCATCTTTATCTTCTATAGTTCTTTGCCTAGCAAATAATGCCAAGAAAAAAATTAAAAATGAATAAATATATATAAAGACACCAGTGGAGAAAACAGAAAACCAAGAGTTATTAAAAAATAAACTGAATTAAATTGTGTAAAATAGCAATCCCTTGGTGATTTATAGCAGAAATTAGGATTCGGATCCAAATAAAAATAGATACTAATGCCCCATAATATGATTTCTTGTATAATACATACAAATATATATTTTTGATATTAAATGTTTATGCCAAATTTAAATTTTTAAATTTATTTTCCTTTTATGTATAAGCAGTTATGGTACATTAAAGCCAATATGCATGCCCATCACCTGAGGTACTCATTATAAATGCAGATTTCTAAGCTTTGATGGTTAACTACTAAATCAGAATTTTGGGGGGCTAACCAATAAGAATCTGAATTTTAAAAATAAGCTCTTAGGATGATTTGTTAGGATTAAAAGTGACTCTGTTTTTTACCTGCTATTGCAAAATTTATATTCATTGGCTATTAAATTTCCTTTCTCTGAGAAAAAAATTTTTCTCTGGGGAAAATTAAAATGTAATCAGCTTTTCTGAGAGATTACACTTCTACAAAAACCTTGATCCCAGTGACTATATCATCCAAGGCAGTGAAGTGGCCTCTAGTCCTTAGCCCCAATTTCCTTGCAGAAGTCTCCCAAAACCATTACAGATGGTCCATTCTGGATAAAAAAGGAATGCATTAATTATAAAGCATTTAACAATGGAAAAAAAAAGTGGTTTTTCAAAATTACAAAAAATGAATGACTATAAATAACGCTTAAAGTTAAAGTATCTTGATTATAGAATGAAACTATAGGCCAGGTGATAATGGTAGCTAATGCTTTTTTGACAATTTACTACTTGTTATTCATCGGGCTATTTCCCATAATCTTAGGATGTAGGTACTAAGATGAGGTCCACTCTACAAACATAACTAATTTACCCCAATTCAATCCACTTATAGGAAATGGAACCAAGCATGTGAGCTCTGGAAGCCATGCTCTCCAGTACCAGGCCACATTGCCTTTCAAAGAACACCTGGATATGTGTGGGTGTACCTTTAGGGATACATGCATACCAGCATGCTACTTGTGTTTAATCTGTCTACCAGTGTTTACATTAATGATTGGAATTCCAGGCAAATGAGAAAATATTTGTATCTTCTAAACCATCAAAATTTTAGTGGGATTCATTAATAGTCTGTATCCCTTTCAGCGGTACCTTTAAAATTTAACAGGTGAGGACCTTTCTATGAATCAAACGCAAGTACAAGAGACATTGAAGAAGAAACACTTTCCCCATTTAACGTCCACTGAAAAATCTCTAGTTTCTCCTGAAGATGACTTTTAAGTCTTGCCACATTTCCCAGAAACTGCTACCTTCTGACTTCTTTAAAGAATTTAGAAAAAGAAAACAAACTGAATACAAGGTAAGTAATTATTATAATAATGTTTCACTCTCCCTTCTTTCTTTCTCGACCACACCATCTGCTATAAAATCAATTAATAACAGTCTCTAAGCATCACTTATTTAGTTAATATACAGATACACAAACAAATGTGTAAGTACACATACATACCATAAACTAGAATGCCTTTTTGGAGGTGTTTAGGAGCCTATGGGATGTCTTTATTGTTTAAAAATTTCATAGCACTTATGCTCATGAGGAAATTTAAAGCTGGGGAACAAAGAAAAAGGATTACTATAGATTTTTAAAATATTTTTAAACAGCTTGCCAAGGATTAAATTATCTAAGAGGCGAGAGCTGTTAGACTTTGCAATTAACTATTTGATTGGAGCCCAAACACTTTGAAGTTTTATGTTAAATTGCAGACTTTCATTCAGTAGAACACAGAATTCCAAAGGTTCATTGACAAGTAAAATATCAACCAGTTTTGCATCTATTAGCCAATTCATTTTAGAATTTCTTTGACTCACTGTTTCTGTGAATCTTTATTCCTCAATTTCTCCTTTGAACCAATCTTACCGGCTTCCTGGCTCTTTTATTAATTAGTTGAATAAAATCTTTGACTTGTATTCATGCTACTTTTGTCTGAAAGACATTTTTTACTGTTGAAACTATAATACAGTATAGAAAAACCATTTTCTATATTCACCTGAAGCATTGTTGAATTATTTTTTCCTCTTTTAGTTTTGATATTCTATATAATTTTAGATTACCTAAAACCTCAGAAAATGTTTTATTTATAATCTCCCCAAGTAATATAATTTGTTACCTGAATTCAATAAGTAGAATTCTTTGGAAACTTTCACACTGAAAAGTAAATATATACAAAGGTATGAACTATTTTCTAGATATCTAAGTTCTCCTCAATATAATACACTTAGTAGGAACTCAGCAAGAACATTAGATGGATTTTTAAAAACATACATCCCATGGGGTGTTTCTATAAATTACTTTTTAAATATATTTTCTCTTTCATTTTGCTTTCCATTTGGAATGTATTATGTGCTTTGGTGTTTTCAGAGAAAGCATGCATCTATCCTATCCCAAGCATCTTTTCTGAAGAGCACAGGTAAAATATGCCAAAATATGAACAAGAACAATGACAACCCATCCAATCAAGTGGGCTCAGAAGGACAAAAGCCAGAGTATCTAAAGCAATGAAGGATTCTGACCACTGGGAAGTGGCTGCTCCATTTCCTTTTCCAAAAGCTTTTTATATAGAACATCAGTCTGCTTTCCTATAAAGATGAGGCCAACTCCCTTGACAGCGGCCCCTCCTCCCCACTCCCCCATCTCTAGTCTACATACACACCCACAGAGATTAATTAACACTTGCTCCAGGAAGAACCACAGACAATAGCATCCGATATGGGAATAGTCCTTTGTGAATAAGTATAAAACTTACAAAGGAGGAGGGAGATATTCTAAGAGAAAAGCATTGGACTTTATTGCTTAAAGCCAAAGAAATTTGTATTTGTG
Source organism: Lynx canadensis (assembly GCF_007474595.2). Taxonomy (NCBI): domain Eukaryota; kingdom Metazoa; phylum Chordata; class Mammalia; order Carnivora; family Felidae; genus Lynx; species Lynx canadensis. Next base: position 131,684,274 of record NC_044306.2, on the reverse strand, counting down.
ATAAAAGTATGAAAAACATACATTTAAAAAAAATGTTTAAATGTTTATTTTTGAGACAGAGACATGGAGAGAGAGAGTGGAGGAGGGGCAGAGAAAGAGAGAGAGAGAGGGAGGGAGACACAGAATCTGAAGCAGGCTCCAGGGTCCGAGCTGTCAGTAGAGCCTGATGTGGGGCTCGAACCCACAAACCATGAGATCATGACCTGAGTTGAAGTCAGATCAACTGGGTGACTGACTGAGCCACCCAGATGCCCCAAACATACATTTTTTTTTGGAAAAAAAAAAGTACACAACAATGAAATTTGGCACTGATAATCTACTGTTTTTGTGCCAATTTGGGTCTATTTCTTAAGAGGCTTATGTAAAATGAACAACAGTAGCTAAAACATTACTATTATGCCATGTGGTCAAGATCTGAGAACCTTCAATAAATGGAGAGTTGTGATGCCACAGACAGATATACTTCTAAAGGCACAAAGAGAATGGTAGTCCTTTTCACTATGATATAAAGCATTTTATATGATATGGTTATAAGTATAGTTTGTTTTTTTTCAAAATATAATACAGTCAGATTTTTTGAATAACTTAAACTCAAGATTCCTTGTGTTTTGAAGAAATTTATGAAAACATGTTCACATTTATATGAAAAGATTTTTACATTGTGAAAATGGGTATGTAAGCATTTTGCATCCAAAAATATCACCACGGTTTTGTTGTTCCTTTTTTAAAAAAAAACTTGTTTTCATACATTTTTGGTTTTATATCATAAATGACATAAATTGGGCAATGTTAATCCCCTTTGTAGAAATTTTAAATGCCTTCCCACCAGTCTATACATAAATCCTTTTTACTATAACTTATACAACCTGTGGTCATTTTTTATCTATAGCCTCTGTCCCTTTCTCTCTCAAAGCTTGTAGCTAGTCTGGCCCCTTTCATGCCATTAAAATGACCAGATTCTCCCCTTCTCAAGGCCTTCAACATGTCCTGCCTTCTGTCTCGCATTTCCATCACCCCACCCCAAAATTTCATATTCTCTTTCTCTCTCCCATCACATAGTCAGCCCCTTCTCATTCTTTCCATCTCAATTTAAATGTGACCTTCCTGTATGAAGTTTCCATAAACTGGATTGTCTGAATCCAAATGGCTAATAGGTTCCTATTTTCATTATGTGCTCAAAGTATCTATTTTATGATGCTTTGTTAAAAAAAAATGATAAAAGGGAGGTAGTCTCAGGAGGATAAAAGTGCTGTTATAGAGGTGCAAAAGTGTAAATAGTAGTCTGTTAGTCTGTTCGCCAGCTTGGTTCTAGGGAGCTTAAGGAGGAAGAGAGAGAGAGCCACAGCAAATGCTGAAGGCACCGTTTTGATTGAGGGCACAGGAAGCAAGGTCACTGGCCAGGGTGGCAGTGGAAGGATTCCTCCCTTAGTAACTTGGGGGCAGCAGATTTCAGCAAGCAAAGCAAAGCAAAGCAGATAAAAGTGAGCAGACTTGTTCTCAAGCACAGGTGAGATACCCTTGGAGATTCCAGTACATCAGTGGGGAGCCAGAGGGGAGGCTCAGGCCCTGCAGATGGAGTTCTGCAATGGAGGGGAATCATGTCTATCCTCAGGCTGTCAGATTTGAAGTTACTTGGGTTAAGTAAGTGACGCCTGGGATAGTAACAGCCAGCGATTATCAGCAGTTGCAGATAAAAAAGCAGATAAAAGCATCCAGGAATTATCAAAAGCCACAAATCAATCCCAGTGTCTTGTCATGCACCCACACAGCACTTTTCCCTTTCCTCACAGCTACTTAATGGATACTGGCAAGCCATCAAACAGACAAACAAAGAAGTGAGGATAAATGATGCTTTCCAAATTTAAGGTGAGTCATCAGTCAGGCTGGGTATCTCAGGGAATTTAGTCTGTTTTCTAAGTAGCTTTATTTTAGCACAGCCATAAATCTAGCTGTAATTAGTCACTAAGTCCAATGACTCAATACATTTAAGCATTTCATTTGATTCTCAACCATGAAAAATTGCAACTGATTTGACAATACTGATATGCTCTCACTGGCATGCATATGCTGCTGTCAGCACAACATGCGCTACCAGTATCTTTTTCTCTCTTGTGATATTGATGAACTATCATGAACCATCTTCTATCTCTCCTACTTCCCTATGGATCTAGTAGGATGCATCGGAGAGGAAAGTGATGATGGTAGAGTTTATGGCCATGGCTAGATTCCACCCCTCCCCCACCACAGATGAAACAAATAAGTTTATGTGGAAACTGAACAGAGCATGGAAATTTTTTGGTTTTTTTTAGGGTTAGCTACTTGAAATATTACCTTAGTTAATGAAGTAATTCTACATTCTGTAACTGATAAAGATTATTTTTAACTAAGCTATAATGGGCAAATTGCTTTTCTCATCACTAGAATTACCATTTTAAACAAAGAAGTAAACATTTCCTTTTCAATCTCGAAGCAAGTTAAACTATATGATACTTTATATTAAATCACATGTAACATGTTTTAAAAGTAATAGTAAATGTTTGCAAACCTTTTAAAAACTGTATTTGATACCTTGTGGATATTCTTGCACATGTTCCAAGATTTTCATTTCTCCAAGGATTTTTATTCACCCACAGAATCAAAATATCAAGGCTGAATAAGGTTTCATCAAATGCTAATGAAACATCTAAGTTTTTTTTTTTATTAATTAACTTGTAAAGGACATAATAATGACATTCAAAGGAGGAGGCATCATCTGTGGAATGTTCCATTTGCAGATTTCAAGAAAACTATTAAAACATTTATAGCACTGAGGCTCAGATGGGTTCGTGTGCTCACTTGTGTGGCCATGTTGTATAACAGTGGGGGGTTTAAAGTGATAAAGTTCAGCCATCCATTTCGTCTCCAATTGGGGCTCAGGCAACTGTCCTCTATTGTTTGATAAAATTTTTTTTTAAATGCACTGTTTGTAGACCCACATTTAAAAACATTGAGTAGAACTAAAAAGTCACATATTTTGACAGTAAAAAGTATATCTTTTAGAAATATACAAATGTAAAGTAAATTATTGGAAGATTTTAAAGGTTCGTTCTAAACATAATTATCATAAAATGCAAATATAACTCAGAATATATTCGTTATTATATTTTTGTTTCATCAGCTCCACTAATGAAGGCAAATATGTGAATTCTTTGTATACAAAAAACCCCAAACAAACAAATAAAAAAAACTTCCACAAAGTATAGCCTATATGACCACTGGGTAAGACTCTTTATGATTATTAGCATGGGAAAAGTATAAACACTTAGATACCTTTCATAACTTTAAATTAGTAAATATATTTAAAAAATGAGAAATCTTATTTAACCAATAGTTTGGGATCTTCATTACATGTATAACCCCAAAACATGCAATGTTAATGTGTCCTGAAAATAACAGCTTCAAAAGAATTTCAGCTTAAATATTCTCCTACATTGCTTTGTGAAACTTAAGACAAAATTTAGTCTTTCAGAATTCCTAACAAAAGGGGATGGAAAAGAAGTGTTTAGAGAAAGTTGAAAGATGACCTTTGTCATATATTCCTTACATTGTAGAAGAGTAAATGGTGGTTTTCTAGGGAGCCTGCGAAATTGCTAAAATTAAATGTTTGGGCATAAATGTGGAATGCAGAGTTATATTCTTCAATAATTTCAAAAGCAATTTAAAAGACATTTTAAAAAATCATCCAAGTCTAAATAAATGTTATAGGAATCCTAGACTTATAAGAATAATACATTTTAAAAGGCCTAGATAATATACAATATAAAAATAAGTGTTTATAAATAAGGCATTTATTTTCATTTTAAGTACAGTTGTCTAGGCTTTTAAAAACCCTTCTCTCTTTAACTGGTTTTATTTTGATATTCAGCAAATGGATGAGCAGCAAAAAATAAAGTGGAATAGTTGGAAAAGGCCATAAAATTCAGCATCTGATAATGTAAACAGTAATAATAGGAGATAGAAATTTTATTAGTTATTTGGGCTTATAAACAGCCTAATGTTCTAATAGTAAACATACGGTTTATTTAACTAATTGCAGCTGTCATTCTTAGAGGCGATTAGCACCTGAAAATAGTGAATTACACCCAAATAAAGGGTGAGTTTGTATAGATATTGGTCCTTATTGCTAACCATTTATTCAATAATAGCTTTTAGGCACCAGTTACAAAGATAGCCAGAAATATAAATTCTGTGTATATAAAAAGAGAACCAGCCATTTAATAAAATCAGGTATACAATGCCCCCCAAAATATTTTTTATCTGGAGGCTAAGGCAATCTGGACTGGACAAATGTATTTTTGTTGGAACCGTCTCAGTCTATAGTTTCAAACACCTCCCACACATTTACACTGGAAGTTTTGTTTATTACCTCTTTTCACCCCTAGTGTTGTAAGCACAGTATGTACACTTGCAGAAGTATCTCTACACGAGACATTTTTGATGGAATGAGAAAGATTAAAATATAGATGTTTATTTCAGAGATGCTGAAATGAAATATAAACATTCTGTGACTATAAGGAATATGTGCATAATGCAATGTATGAGGAAAGAACAAGGATATCTTTAAAAAACAATAGGTATGTGTTTTGAGAGGTTGGAATTCACTGTTCTAGGTCACTTTTTAAGGTGTGCTTGACTCACTGACAGCTTTGTCATGAAATCACCTTTAAAACAATCTCTGTTTGAATGCAATGAATCCTGATATGGATTTTTTTGGAGCTGACCATGTTACCTATTCTAGGCCAACTACTTACAGCAGGAAAAGAAGATTTGAAATTTGGGTGCTAGGGGGGTTGCTATGGATAGTTACTCTGAACAGTTCAGTTAAAAATTGAATTTGTCAGTTCTATTATTAAATATTATAAAGCATGAGATAAAAACATTGGGTAATTTTAAAACTACAATAAAACTTATTTCGGAAGACTGCTAATTTCCTAATATGTGCATTGTTTTCAGTATCATCGATACCATAAACTTTGCCTGTGTGACCAGCAGATGATGAGCAGATAGCCTGTGTAATATTATCAAATCACACAGTCAGAAATCAAAGTCTTTTTCTCCCACTTTATAAGCTATTTGGGAAGAAAGGGTATGGGTGTATGCATGTGTGTGTGTAACTGAGAGCCAGAGATTAACTTGTAAGCCATCATCTGATGCAAAAACAGACATTTAGTAAGTCATCTATGAAGAGATGTTTCAATAACAGCTAAGCATTCATATAAATCTTCAGAGACCCAAATGCTCTCATGTGTGACAGAACACACATCTTAACTGCCAGAACTCCTATTTTAAAAGATCACATTTGGCAAATGGCTCTAGTATTTGGAGTTCTGTTCAGTGACAGATTTGTTTTCAACGTGATTAACATTACCTGAGGACTAAAATGACCTTCACTTAAAATCCCTTTTACATTTTGTCCATGTGAACCCTACCAGGGATGGTGGGCTTTGGCTGTACTTTAAGGATGATTAAAACATTCTAAGATGGTTATGAAAGAGAGGTCTTCAAAGACAAGAAAATAACCGATGATCAATGCTATTCTGTGCACCATATGGGAGCACAAAAATTTATCCCAAAGAATATAATCTAGCCATCAGAGTTCAAGTGGATTCAGCGTTAAGTGAGCAAAGCATGAAACAGATTTGTGGTGAAAAACAGTGATGCTCAATTGCCTAGTCTAATGTTCTCACTCATATCCCTTCCATCATCGAATTTGTTTGACATCTAGTCTTTTTTATGATGCAGTATGTGGAAAAAAAAGCCCTTATTACAGAAGTTTTAAACATATGTTACACATTAATCGTGCTTGTATAATCACAAACAAGCAGGCAAACGCTTCACTGGGCTACATCAGCTTCTTTGCCTAACTTCCACATTGGTTTTGTGAATTTTGGAACAACATACATCGGGAATGGCTCCCTCTATTTAGGGCCCCAGGAAATAAATAAGGGCCCCAGCTGATTTAACTGGAACTTTTTATGTATTCTCACAGGGTAAGAGAATCTAATCAATCATCCATCTTTTGAGGAATCCATTTAGAAACACGTATAGAAAAAAAGCATGCTATCTACTTTGGCATTCTTATTTATGAGAAAAAAAAAAAAGACAAAGCTTACATGCACACAGAGGAAACATTCCGAATTACAGACACATCTATTAATATGTTTCCTGACTTACGACTGAATTGTACTCTTTTAAAAAGTGTATTTGTTGTTGTTTGCTTGTTTTTTATTTCAGAGAGAATATGCATGACTTGGGGAGAGGGGCAAAGGGAGAGAGAGAAATCTTAAGCAGGCTCCACACATAGAGTGGAACCCCATGTAGGGATGAGTCTCAGGACCACAAGATCATGACCTGAGCCAAAATCAAGAGTTGGATGCTTAACCCACTGAGCCACCCCAAAAGTGTTGTTTTCTAAGTGTTTTTATTTATAATGCGGCCCCTTTCTCTACAATAGGTTATTTTTATACATGCATACTATCATCATTTTCATTATATATAGTTAACACAGATATCCCATTTAATTTACCCTTTTAACCCTATTTTACATATTTGCTGATATTTTAGTATAATTATATTTGATACTATTAACAGAACATGAAAATACAAACTACTACCATTAGGAAGGAAATGGTTAAGATCTTAAGTTCTTTTATGCCAAGGAAGATAGTGGTTTGTGGAGAACCACAGATTTTTAAACTTGACTTTGACCTGTGCCAGCTGCAATTTCAGAAGAAAACCATTTGAAGGGAAGAGATGGCAAATCAATGGGTCAGTTGTCTGGTGGATTATTCTTCCTCATGCCACTTTATCTGTTAAGTGTTGCCTTTCCCCATGAAACCATAATAATAAACACCATGAACCTGGGAAGGCACAGCCAGTCACTATCCTACGGTCCACTTGGTAGGAGTTATATGCATGAGGACTAAACGGGGTATGTGAACAGTATGGTCCCACTCTGGGATTCAGAGTGGATATGTGTCTGAATATAGTCTGGAACAAAAGGAAAGTATTAGACTCGTTCCTAAAATGACATCTATTATTTAGGAACTAGGTCAAGAAAGCCTATAATTACATATCTACTATATTTACATGGTGCTCCTTCATCAGAGAGCTCTTCTAGAAAACAGATGACAGTGCATAAAAATAAATTCTATTTCTTTCTCAACCCCAAAGTACATAGAACTTGACATGGGATATTTTCTAGCTAAAAAGCACTTATATAATCTAGCGTCAGCTTTAATTTCTCAAACATCCCTTTTCTGCTACAATAAATTGATAAAGCCATTTATATTTCATTCACATTTGTTATATCTTAGTCTTTGTTTTTCATTTAGATAAATAGGCTTTTATACTCTAGACAATATAGGAAATCCCAAAGCTCAGAAAAATCACTAATGAGGATGGAAGGAATTAACCATTATGGAAGCTGAAGCATGTAGCCAGTACACAACATCACTTTGTGTTCATGTAACAAGGTCATCAGAGTAGAAGCTATTCAGTGAGCTTGATTTTTTAGTATTACATCCTAAATCTGAAACATCTACTCTTAGTAAAGGTGGTAACTTGGGGCACCTGGGTGGCTCAGTTGGTTAAGCAACTGACTTCGGCTTGGGTCATGATCTTGCAGTTTGTGAATTTGAGCCCCGCGTCAGGCTGTGTGTTGACAGCTCAGAGCCTGGAGCCTACATCAGATTCTGTGTTTCCCCTCTCTCTACCCCTCCCCTGCTCACGCTCCGTGTCTATCTCTCAATAATAAATAAACGTTAAAAAAAATTTTTTTTAGTAAAGGTGGTAACTTTACGCCATGCAAAAAAAAACCCAAAAAACAAAAAACTAGTGCTCAAATGTCATTTTTTAAAATTAATTAACTCTTTGTCTTTCCTCAGACCTTTTATTTGTCAGTATCTTCATTAATATTTCAAAGATTAACCTACATAACAGTGTAAATGCTAGGCTAAATACAATGCCTTATACATTGTAGACATTCAATAAGTTCATTCAGTAAATAAGTGAAGGTTGGACGAAAAATATCATGAAATTTAAAATGGGTTTAGATGTCACCTCTAAATTAGCTGAATTATGCAGGATTAGAACATTGATATATTTTCACTACTAAATTTAATATTATTCACTAAGGGAATGTGGTATTGGATAGTTATATAATTGATAGAATTATTGGTAGCTTCTAATATACCCACAGATCATGATTTTTCCCAACATCTAACTTTCAAAATATAAATTCTATAACACTTAAAGCTATAACATTTTTGATTAGCCTTTTCAGTAACTGCAGGTCAATATTTTTTCCCATGAGTAAAAGCTTATTTATATGTACAATGAAATTTAGTACTTTATAAATCATTTGTAGTAATCCTATAAGAAATCTGTAAGAGTGAATTATGATTATAAAAATAAGTGGATTCTAACAAATAAAAACATCTTTCAGTAAAGTTTATGGATACCAAAAGGCATTCAACTTTTAAAAACCCCACTGTAAAAAATCAAATGGAAAATGGTAACAGGGCCAAAGCTAGTAATATAATTGCTACCTGACTATAAACTAATTTAATAGTTATGCTGAAATCAGTATGTTCACTCTTTTAACCTCAGAGAAAGAATATACACACCTTACTATGCAGAACTATCTTCAATGGGATTGCACCATTGAGGAAAATAGAAAATGGAAAGCTATAAGAGTTCTTATTTATTTCTAGTCCCAACAGATAATATTTCATTGATATTGGATTTCCATATACATTCAGGTAGAATATTAACATTTCTTGCTTCTCAGTTTTACTAACTGTAAAATTGCACAAATTATTTTCAGTAGTATCCAGAGATACTGTACTGTTAATTGGCATCATTAACATTTTGGAATTATGATTTTAAATATACTAGATGAAGGCATGATTGGACGTTGGTAAGTCATGTACTTGATCTCTAAAGAGATGGAATTCATCTCTTAAAAGGTTTTTATCCTCATGTTACCTGTCACAAATTTGGAACTCATTTTCTTTTAATTTGCAAACTTTATTTTCATATTGGAAACAAGCTATAATTTTAGTGAGTAGAAGACTATTTGAAATGCAATGCTATCCATAGTTGCCTCTTATCCTCTGGGTTTCTTATAGAATCGTTTTTAGGGATAAGAATTATCTGGAAACCAGATGCTACAATTGCCCTAATTTTTAAGTCCCAAATTTCTCATTTCCATTTTGGCAAAAGAGGCCAAAAAGACATGATAGCCTTTTTGAATCTGTCTTTCCCCAACACTAGTTCAGCAAGACCAGTGGCTTCATTCTTTCTGCTATTGTGGGTTCACACTTTGGTGTCCTTATTTATTCTGCCATCACTACCTTTGATTATCCCGAAGCGAATTCTTTCCAGGTCATTCTGTCATTAACCTTCATTTTATAGCCATAGATCTACACCCTGCAAACTATTTTAAGCACGAATCAATAATCTTCTCATTATAATAACCACTACCACTAAATCTGTCATTGTTATGCTAAACACTTATTCAACACTTAACACATGTACTGTGCTCAAAGCTTTATGAAAGAAATTGAGGCACGTAAAAATTAAAGCATCTTGTGGTGCCTGGGTGGCTCAGCTGGTTGAGAGTCTGACTCTGGATTTCGTCTTGGGTCTTGTGAGTTACTTCAGTTTTGTGAGTTTGAGCCCCTACTAGGGCTCTGTGCTGTCAGTCACCTTCTCTTTGCCCCTCCCCCATCCTGCACTCTCTCTATCGCTCTCAAAATAAATAAATAAAACTTAAAAAAAAAAAAAAGGAGGGGCGCCTGGGTGGCGCAGTCGGTTAAGCGTCCGACTTCAGCCAGGTCACGATCTCGCGGTCCGTGGGTTCGAGCCCCGCGTCGGGCTCTGGGCTGATGATGGCCCAGAGCCTGGAGCCTGCTTCCGATTCTGTGTCTCCCTCTCTCTCTGCCCCTCCCCCGTTCATGCTCTGTCTCTCTCTGTCCCAAAAATAAATAAACGTTGAAAAAAAAAATTTAAAAAAAAAAAAAAAAAAGGAAAAGATTAAAGCATCTTACCCAATGTCTCATAGTTGGCAAATGGTATGTGAAAGGTAAAAAGCAAGATTTCACCCATTATACTATAAGGCTTCCTGCAGTACCAATGTAAAAATTTCATTGCATCATCTTTTGGGATCTTCAGCTTCAAATTTATTTATAATGCAGTCATGACTAGGTCTGCATTGTCATTAGAAGTCAATTGCTAGAAAATTTGTGTGAAGAAAACAAAGCTAGGTCATAGAGTATCTGGATGCCTTAAAAAGACGTCTGGACTTTATTGTGTGTGTGTGTGTGGTAAGTAATCATGGAAGTGTTGTAGCTGGGATTATGCACAATTGCATTTTCAGAGAGCTCTAGGTAGAGACTAGGGGAGAGATGAGGAGGTCTGAACTACATGAATGTTGATAAGCTTTTAAGCTTGGGAGGAAAAATGGAATCAAAAAATATTTGGAAAGTGAAATTTCTAGGCCCCCATGATCAACTGGATGGAGGGACGAGGGAGTCTTTGATGGCTACACCTCCAACACTTGGGCCATCACAGTCTCTGCACTACAAAGTGGCTTGCCCTAATTCCACTCTCTGCCTGGACTGAACCCTCTGCATGGCTGCTCCCCTAAGCAATAGAACTCCTATTTTCCAATTACCCAACACATCTGGATTATAGAAATGAGAGAAAAAAAATGAAGTCTGAGGATGCTGAGCTGTGACCGAACAGGTAGGTTGCAGGTTTGCCTGTGTATTGGTATATATTTCAGCCACTGACAGACTTCTTTTAAATGGGATTTAAATGGTTCCTTACATTTCTAAGTAAAACTCCACTTTGCACTGAAGCAACATTAGAGCACCACAGATGCTTACCAAATTTAGATAACTAATTATCATGGCTATGCTTCTATAACTTAAAGGGATTTATAGCTTATTAATACATGTACACACAAATCCTATATAATTAAAATTATGTGATCTGCAAGACACTTAGCTATTTGCAAAAATAAAATAGGTATCATAACTCTACCTTACCACTTCAGCAGAAGACCTGATTTTAAAATATGTCTTTTTAGATTTACATAGGAAATCCTGTGATAAGCCACCATGCTTCATACCAGGCAGCCCAGGTTAGAAGGCTCTGGAGTCCCGTAATGCTCAACCAGGTTAATACTCAACTAGGTCAAGACTCAACTAAGATAACATCAAGGAATCAGGTAAAAAGCAAAATGGGCTACAATACATTAATATAAGAAAATCCCCCCAAAATTATGTACATGAATACATTTGTCCAGATATAAACAAAAATTTCTGAATAGTACACCATAAACACTAGTTTCATTAGGATGAAATATACATTTTCAATAAAAAAATATGGCTTGTTTAAAACATGGTTTTGATGAGAAGACAGATTTTCATTTTTTTTACTTCGTATGTTTATGGTTTGAAGAGTGGGGCAGCAGAAGACAACAATATAAGAAAAGGCAGATCAAGTCAAGGACTTGGCCCATAGTAGGCACTTGTTGAATAGCTGGTAAATAAAGAACGAAAGTCAAGTTAGTAGCAATTGGGGCTTTTATGCAAGTGACACACAAATCGACTCGGTGACGTGTTGACCTAACTTATGACTTTGACTCTGGTTCCTGACTGAATATTTTATTCCCAGAAACTACAGACCCATATAGTAAAAATACACTACACACAGAATTCCCTGGACTTAAAAATATATCTAAGGGTGCCTAGGTGGCTCAGTCAGTTAAATGTCCAACTCTTGATTTTGGCTCAGGTTGTGATTTTGTGGTTCATGGGATCGAGCCCCACATCAGGCTCTGCTCTGACAATGCAGAGCTTGCTTGGGATTTTCTCTCTCTCTCTCTCTCTCTCTCTCTCTCTCTCTCTCTCCCTCTCTCCCTATCCCGCTTGTGTGCTATCTCTCTCTCAAAATAAATAAACTTATATATCTATATATAGATATCTATATATATCTACATATATATAATTACATACATATATATAATCACACACACACTATACATATAGTGGGCTGGATCAGACTCTGGGGCTACACGGAAGGGGGGTGTCTACTTCCTTTAGGAAACTTTTTGCAGTAGGGGCACCTAGTGGCTCAGTCGGTTAAGTGTCTGACTCCTGATCTCAGCTCAGGTCATGATCTCATGGTTTGTGGGATTGAGCCCCACGTGGGATTCTGTACTGACAATGCAGACGGAACCTGCTTGAGATTCTCTCTCTCCCTCTCTCTGTCCCTACCCTGCTTGTGTGCTCTTTCTAAAAATAAATAAACTTTTAAAAAAGCAGATAAAGATTTAGGAAATTTTTTGCAGACAATGAAAACTCTACCTTGTCCCATCAAAGCTTCTGTATCTCAGGATGGAGGCAAGAAGGCTGACATTGAAAGGTAAGAACTCAGATATGCCCTTTCATCAGAAGCTGAAGTGGAATGGTCTTATCCTAAAAACACATGCCAATCTCTCTTAAACAGACCCATAATTGTTTCCAAATCTGTCACTTAGGAGAATTTTAGAAACATAACTTTGATAATCCCACGCTCCATTTCCAGAGTATAATAAAATCCAACATGCATTGGGTGCTCGCTATGTACAAGATATATTTCTAAACAGTTAATAGCTTTTTGTTTGAGGTGAGTATTCCTATTGTTCTTCTTTGGGAAGAGTTGAGAGAGAGGCAAAGTGACTTGCCCAAGATGGCATAGTTGGGAAGTGGGAAAGCAAAACTCTAACATCAACACCAACCCAGAGACCACTGTTCTAACATGTTTGCTATCTGCCATCTAAGAAATTAAAGCAAATTAAAAGTATGCCATGTCCTATTAATCTAAAACAGGCAGAAGAGATCTCAGAAAAAAATTTGCAGTATTTGACAGAACATTTTAAGTAGTTATGGAACATAGTTTGTTTAAACAAAGTGGTCTTTTTATGTACTTTTCATGAGAAATTTTAAGTGTGTTTTGGTTGTTATTTTCCTAAGTCTGTGACTGAAGGGCCTTTGTTTACTGGAATACTTCACATACTTCCTTCCTCTGTTGTAGGGCATTTCTTTCTCTTCAGATACCACAGGCCTAATATCTATGTATAGAGTTTCATTTTTTGTTATTTTCTGCCATTGTGAAACAGCATAAGAGATAGACATATCTGTAACCATGCCGGTGCATATATATATAAATAAGTTCTTGTTACATAATATAAAAATATGCTATGCTTCTTAATCTATAAACTAAATAAAACCACCGCTTGAAGATAAAGCTTAGTAAGTAGATACAATGGTGCCTCTAAGTTTATGACTTGCCTTTTAATATTTGGGTTGCAAATAAATTTGAGAGCTAATGTAGCGAGTATGATGGTTAAAAAGTATGAGATTTGGAGTTGGATATTTCTGAATTCTAATTAGTAAGTCTTTGAACAAAGACAACTTGCCTAATTTCTCAAAATGCCTACATCCTATGTTATTGTGAAAATTAAATGAGATAATACATATAAAGGCCATAACCCAATGCCTGGTACCTATTACGTGCCCAATATAAGTCAGTGATTATAATAATTTGCTACCAAGTCATAGTAAACAAAGTAGTTTAAAATACTGCTTCTTTGATTCAATGACCCACAATTTTCCATATTTTCCTGGTTTCTAATATTGGGATACATTTATAAAATTATTACATATAGTCTCCTCTCTGCCTGTCTCCCCAAGTTCTTCTAAAAGTATTATTAAATTAATAGTGTATCCTAGGAGTAGGTGTTAGATTCAAGACACATGGAAATAGTATAGTGCTGCATGTTTGTAGTTAGATTTGTAGTTAATAAAAGTATTATTAAATTAATAGTGTATCCTAGGAGTAGGTGTTAGATTCAAGACACACGGAAATAGTATAGTGCTGCATGTGCCCTTTGATGTGGAAATCAAAGGGCAATTAAGCAGGAAATGAGGAGATATTACTTTTTGCTTTGAAGATGAACCCTCCAAAGGTTCTCTTTATCTTTTTACATCTCCTCCAACAGTGCTAATTCTGTCCCTTGTATATATCCTTATTCAATTCATCAGCACATATCTGCTCTATGACCAACACAATGCTAGATGTTTAGAGATTCTGGACAGAATGAGATGCTAGCACCTACAGGATCTCAAAATAATATGAAAGAAGAATTTGCTTGAGGAATTCTTACTGCATGTTTGAGTGTAATTAAAGTGCCTAGTCACTAGTAGATGACAAATTTATGATTTTGGTAGTCATGTGGTACCTTCAGTCTTGAAGATACTAAAGGTCTTTCTCACTCAAATGTGGTGATGTTGTTAATTCCTTAGATGAAAGGGGTACTGCTCCCAGTCAAAATAAAGTGAAAATTAAAAATGAGTGCAAATCTATTTTTGAAAGTGAGGAGAATTTATTGTAATTCACTTAATTCTTTATAGATCTCCACTTTTAAATGATCTCTGATTCTGTATTAATTATTCCTAAATGTATAAATTATATTCAAGGTGGTTACAATTGATTAAGCAAGAGAAGATTAAGAAACACAAAACAAAAGGCATTATTTGAGTACAGAAGGAGATTTTTCCCCATGAACTGGCATTCTGTTTCTATTTTACCTTAATCTGAAATATGTACTTTGTCATTACCAGCATTTCCACAGGATAAGATTGAGGTCACAAGCATTTACTGAAAGACTTAAGCAAAAATGAGCAGCAAGATTAAGAAAGAAATAAGGTAAACAAATAGATGGCTACAAGAGTGGCCTTATTAAAGTCTTCAGTCTGTTGGAAATACTTGATATTTACACTGAGAGCAATTGCTTTGTATAATTATTTGTATAAACTGAGACTAAAAAGGCATAACTATAAATGTATATCTATAAACTGATAAGAAAGTTTAGATGTATTTGATGCTTCTCTTTTATTTTTCACATATATATGTGAAATATATATACATATACGTGTATATACGTATACACACACACACACACACACACACACACACAAACTTGCTCAATTGTAAGCATCCTGAATCTATGCTCAGAGACACAGAAACTCATCCTCAAGATTAAAGACTTGTTTTTATCTGGGTGGAGTCACAGAGTTGCCTTGGTAACAGTTACTATCACTAAATTAAGTGTTAACAATGGAAAATTTAAAAAATACAGATGCTAAAGTGGGGCAGCATAGGGAAAGAACATTTTAAGTCTCCCCCCACATCTATTTTATACTGCAAGATACTTTGAGCAATTTTTGAGTGTTTAAAATATATACATATACAGAGTGCTTCTTATGGAAGTAATCACCTTAAAAATTATGAAATGTAAAGAAAATCAGAATGGTAAAGGATTAAAAAGCAAAAGACACTGAATCTGAAAAACATGAAGGGTCACATAGAAGTGGCATTCTGCCTCTTGCTCCTTGTAAATTCTGTAACCAGAACCAGAACATTTCTGGCATTTGGTCTGGAATCATTTTGAAGGGTAAGGCTGATTCTGTGATACTAAGCACAGACAATTTGGCATTTCGCTCCAAAAATATGCTCAGGATTTGTTACTTCTTCCCTCAGCAACAGGCTCCCAGCCAAATAATTTTTAACCAAATCTCAGAGCCCAATTTTGCTTTAGTTACTGAGATCCTATTTCAAGTTGTTATCAAGATAAGGGGAAAGAGAAATACTGATACTTGTGAGATCCCAGGACAAACTGAATCCATACAATTTCTTTCTCTGTATTAAAAATAAAAAGAGGCAAGAAAGTGTGATATTTTCAAAACACTTAGTTTTTTTCTCCCACCTTAAAGTCCAAGTAGGTTTTATTTTTTTAAACCTGGACTTGGTGGAAGAGAGAGCATGAACATTTAAGGAAAATATTATTTTAAGTGGATTATTTAAAATCAAAATCTTAGACTTTCCTTAAACTATTTCACTATTTTTTTTCACATAAAGGACAGTTGAACTTTACTTCTAAAATATGCAAGACAAGTGAATAAAAGATACTTTTCCTCTTTCATATACTTAATACTGATTTTTTTTTCTTTTAGCAGTGTGTAAAAATTCTGGGTTTTGTCTTTTTAAAGGACAGTAAAATGAAACATTTTCCTCTAATGTATAACCAGTAAAATTTAATTAATAGTTATGGAGTATCCACAGTATAACTGTGTAGCTGAACTTCTTTAGCCTTTTCTTTTCTTTAAACATCAAACAACTGTTCCACATCAGAACTATGTCTTAGATTAGATGTTTAAATTAGGAACTACTACCATCCTTGATTTAATCTTTAAAATTTTAAATAAATACAGCCTGATGTTCAAAAGATGCATCTATAACAGGTGTATTATACCTATAACAGGTGCATTGAGTTTTCATTGAATAATATATTTTTTTCCTTTAAGATTTTTGTTTGAGGATCTATTTCATAACCCACCTCTGAATCCATGAACACTGGTACAGGTGTATGATATGAAGTCCATTAGATAGACTTTCTGTGTACTATGTTCTTTCTGTTTCTTTTTTAATAGCATTAACTTACATTTTAAATTCTGTGTTTTCACAAGTCATCAAATAATACTTATTTCTATGAAATTCAAAGGGATATTTACATAGTTGAAAGGACTGTGCTTTAAAAGGAACAATGAATTTTAAATTCCTAACTGGTAACAAAATTGTTATGATCTTTTCTAAATTCTTTTAGTATTATGCCTACTGAATTGTCTTTTAGGATTTTTAATTATATTCATTTCCTATTGACGCTATAATAAATCACAAAACATGTACTGGCTAAAACAATAGAAATGCATCCTCTTATAATTCTGGAGGTAAGAAGTCAGAAATGGGTCCCCCCAGGCTAATGTGAAGATGTCTGCAGGCCTGCATTTCTTTCTGGAGGTTCTAGAGTAGAAACTATTTCCTTGCTGCTTCAGCTTCCCAAGTCTCCCCATTTTCCTTGGCATATGCCCCTCTGGGTCTATGGCTTTTCTTGGAAAGCCAGCAATGGCTTTCTCAAGTGGCATCACCTTGAAGCTCTCCCCTGCCTCTTTCACTTATAAGGACCCTTGTGATTACATATGCCCCACCTGGACAATCCTTGGTAAGCTGATTAGCAAACTTAATTCCAAATGCAACCGTATTTTCTTTTTCCATAAAACAACATATTCTCAGTTTCCAGGGATTAGGATGCGGACATTTTTAGAGGTTAAAGAGGGGGGAAGGGAGGGGCGTCTGGGTAGCTTAGTCAGTTAAGCATCCAACTCTTGGTTTCTGCTCAGGTCATGATCTCACAGGTTGGTGAGATTGAGGCCCGCATTGGAGCCCACTTGGGTCTGATTCTCTTTCTGTTCCTCTCCCCCTCGCATGCTCTTTCTCTCAAAATAAATAAATAAATAAATAAATAAATAAATAAATAAATAAATAAATAAATAAATATCAAATAGGGGGGGGGGCAACAGAGAGCATTATCCTGCCCACCACATTAATATGACATTCTTAAAAGAAAAACAAAATTTGTTTTCGTTGTTTTGTTTTTGTTTTTTAGTATTATGCCTTCTATTTTACTAGGAATTAGGTAGAAACTAAGATTAACAAGCATTAATTAAGTACTAAAATGTACGCGTACTAGCAGTAAACATCAAAACTAATCCTACTATTTCAATAATATTAAATAATGATGACATTTGTGTTGCACCCAGCACTGGCTTCAATATAGATTTCACCCATCAGTAGCTGACTTCCAGCTGACCATCCTTTCTTAATTCCAGGTCTGTCCCACAATCATAGAAAAGAGTCCACTATGACACAAATAAAAGGTCATCTCATCATTTTCTGGATTCCATTTTCTTCAACAGGCTCCATGTTTTGAATTATCATACACTACCAGTTCTAAAAATCATTGAGTCACCTCCTTTTGAAATTCTTCAGGCAATTTCTTTGTTTTTAATTAGTATATAGTATAAATTTATGTTTATATGACATCTCCAAGTGACCAACATTCTACATGAAATGCTCAGGGACTTCTTTATCCCCCAATAATAAAAGAGTCCCAGGACTTCATTGAAGATTAATCTTAGAGACAAAAATCTGCCTGTTTTTCTCTTTCTTGCGTTCTGATGCAACAAACACACCATGCACCAGGTTCTGCTAATTATTATTTCTTTGGTTTCAAATCATTCCCCCACCCCAAACCACCTGTGTCTATACTAATCTCCTTATTTGCTTACCAGTCCCTTTTCAGATTACCCCCATACATAACATCTCCACTTACGGTGTCCTGCTTTTCTGATACAGGATAACAGATGAGGTTTTGAGACTAAATAGAGAAAGAGGGCATTAGTCCCATCTGCCTAGGAAGAAAACAACCAGCAAAGTGTCCCTTATTTAAGGGAAGGTGGCTTCACCCCAATACAATTTCAAGGTATTTCAAAATTGCAACAGATTCTTGGGTGCCTGGGTGGCTCAGTCGGTTGGGCGTCCGACTTCAGCTCAGGTCATGATCTTGCGGTCTGTGGGTTCGGGCCCCGCGTCGGGCTCTGTGCTGACAGCTCAGAGCCTGGAGCCTATTTTGGATTCTGTGTCTTCCTCTCTCTCTGACCCTCCTCCATTTATGCTCTGTCTCTGTCTCAAAATAAATAAACATTAAAAAAATTTTTTTTAATTGCAACAGATTCTTTTCAGTTGTTTTTTGTTTGTTTGTTTGTTTGTTTGTTTGCATCCTTTACAGAAAGGCCGACATTTCAACTGAGGCCGTGGAAGCCGAGGACATTTTTACTGGATTGGCCTTTGTGCTTGAGAACTGACTGCTACTTCAACTATACTCTAGTGATAATTCTTCCTCTGTATTATTCATTTAGGGAAGTATGATGCTGAAACACCTAAGAGCTTCTTTTCTCCAGAACTAGAACTGCAATTACAAGTAAATAAACTATAGATTTTTCCTAAATATGATGGGATTTTCTTTTTTGTGCCTCTACATATTAGCCATGCAGATTGCATAGCTAAATATGGTTTTTAAAAGTTGTCAGAGATGATTATTTGATCATAGATTTCTAAGTTTGCAAAAAATGGAACATTAAAACATGTAACAGTGGTTGGTAGCAGTACTTACAAAGAGAAACACTTTCCAATTAGCAAAATGTGAGTCTAGATATAAGCATCATGTACAAAAATCACAAACCTTATTGCCAGCAAAAAATTAAACCAGGTCTCTCCCCTCTACCCCTGCAGGGAATTTGTTTATGCTTTAAATGTTTTTCCTAACACTTAAACTTGTTTATGCATTTTAAATATATAAGGGCTTACTTGTCTCATCAAGGAGACAAGTATGAATGCCCAGAACTTTCTGGTATAAGTGTGTATAGAGTTCATCCACACTTGGAGAGAAGAAGTGGAAAGACAAAAACAAAAACAAACAAAACAAATGACTTGTTTGCTGTTTCTCCTTTCATATCCAACCTGTTAAATCTTCTTGATTATATATCCTAGGTAGCTTCATGCTTTGGTTCCAGATGATACTTTTCTCATTTCTGCATCATCAATCATCAGAATGGTCTTTCTGCCCTTGGTTTTGCTGCCCCCAAGTCAGACCTCAGTATTTGCAAGAAAGGTCCCATTCTAAAATACAAATCTTAAAATCTTTCAGGAGCTTTTCTTCCCCTGTAGGATAAAGTCAACTCTCTCCAGCATGAGGTCTCACCCCACCTAACTTTTTATCTCAACTTCTTCCTCTTTCACATACATTCTCTTTCTGACTCTCAGAGTCAGGAAAAGCACATCGCATCTTGACTTTTCCTGAGTTGAAGACCTACTCTTTGCTGCCATGTTTCTTCATTTGTTAATCCACTTGTCCAGCATGCTTTTACTCACCTCTACACAGGAAGAACTACAGATCAGATCAAAAGGAACATCAAAAGTGCCACTCGCACAGTCCTTTGCCAACTCCTCAGATTCCAGCCAGTGCTGGATGCAGTTTCCCATGGGCTTTGATTTATTTTGTGCCAGCATCTTGCCTTAAAATGCTGTGCCTTTTTTATTTCTGCCGAGGGGCTTCTGCAGTGCCAAACCTAAGAGGGACTCCGGCAGCGAATCACGGAATTCATATCCTAGTGGCAGCTTTCACATGATGGGAGATAGAAGTTCATGAGTTTCTCTTGTCCTTCAACAGATAATTCAGGGAAACTGTCCATATGATTCTTGAGAATTTGAGACTCCATTGCTCTCAATAACATTGCTTTATATTGGCTTTTTCACCTGACCTGTCACACTCTCCCCTCTTCATAGGGATTTCTACCCAGATAAACTACCTGCATCCTCCACTATACTGCAAAATCAGCTTCCAGCTTCCAACAAAGCTAAGACAAGGCCCCGCTCCTATTGAAACATATCCTGCCTCTGTGCTCTCAGGTCCCAGAACCTACTTCTACTATAAAACTTAGCAACAGAAATTTCTTTAAGTATGGGTTTTCTCATGTTCATCTTTGACTCACTAGTGTTAATACAATCTCTGACAAACTAGAGATGTCCAGTAGATATTTGATGATTGAATAAATGAACTCAGAATTCTCATTTGTAAACTTTTTGTTCAACTGTGGGCTTTAGGAAACAGACCTGTAAAACACACTTGTAACAGTTACAGCATCAGGTACTGAATGGCAGCTCAGAAATATTTGTGGGATGAAAGAGTATGAAGGAAGCTGACTCACCAAAAGAACACACATGGCCAAAGTCTTGAAGAAACTAATATTTCCCCAATGTAACTTGAGATAGGTGGTGAGGGAGAAAGAAAATGAGATGGGCATCTTTTCTCAGGCTTCACAGCTACAGATAGTAACCTGGGGAAGGGGTCAAGTGCAGTCTGAAGGAAAAAGGGACTAGAACCAAGTGTCACTTTCGTTCACCTCTGTCAGTCAGCCTTGCTGCAAAGCAGTCCCAATACAATGGTGCCTGGGCAAGGTGCCAGCGCTCTGCAGTTTACATTTTTATTCATCAACACCCAGAGCTGTCAATACCTAGTGTTTCCCAAGGTTTCTTCTTTGTCTTTTAAAGTTTCAGAAAAACGTTACAGAAGAGCACAGATGTGGATGTTTTGCTGGATCATGCATCCATCCATCCGTCTCTTTGACCTTCTGAATCCTGCAGCCAGCCTTAATGTTCTGCCTATACACTATTCACTAATTCTTATTATTCATCATCTTCCTGTACAGTATTCACTAATCCACCAACGAATGGTCTCAGATTTGTAAAAATCAAGCCCAGAGTCTTCTGGCCATTTTCTTTATCAGCATTCTATGGGTTTGAAAATAAATTTTGTATTTTCAGATTGAACATAAAGTACAATGCAATTATTTGCTTGATGGTAAAACTCACGCATATTCTTACAACTATGTTAACAATAGCCTTAAGCTAATAATGTTTATTTAGATATAAGTGTGGATTCCAGGATGGTGGTCTGGGGTATACAAAAGTATATCTTATGAAGATTTGAAGAAAAAAAACTGTAATAGTGGTATAAATGGGAAATTATATGAAAAAACATCCTGAGAAATAGCTAGCAGATGAAACTGAAGGATTTTTTTTAATCGTACTACTTTTAAAGTGACCTGTCATATTTTACATAATAAATATTTAAAAATTATTTAGTCAATTCTTGGAGCATCTGGGTGGCTCAGTCGGTTAAATGTCGTCCGACTTCAGCTCAGGTCATGATCTCACCCTTTGTGAGTTTGAGTCCCACGTCAGGCTCTGTGCTGACAGCTCAGAGCCTAGAGCCTGCTTCAGATTTGAGTATCCCTCTCTCTCTGTCCCTCCCCTACTCACTCTCTGTCTCTCTCTCTCAAAAATAAATATTCTAAAATGATTTATTATGACATTTCTATGTTTCTTATGGAAAAAATACTTTTACCCAGTTATAATTTTTTTTAATTAGGGAAATGATTTGTTTACTTGAAACATTGATGTATATAAATGGTTATAGTAAAAATTTATTAAAACATAGGTAAAAGTTCTACCCATACTTAGATACGTGGTTAGAAAAAAAAAGTCAACAACTTTTTATATAGGATTCTTGGGGTAAGTAGAATTCATTTGTTTTGTTAGCTTTGGATTGTAATGGAGTTTGGAAGCAATGGAACCGGCTGGACTCCTTTGTCAAATCCAGTATATGAAGGTGGTCGTGAAGTGAAGATTTATATGTATATTTCTTAGCCCATGGCTGAAATGTAAGTTGCCAAGAATTTTACTTTTTCCAAAAGTGGGTATTAGGCCTGATTAACTCAAATACTCCAATTTTCATTTGTTCCTTAAAAACAGTTCCACACTTAGTATTCTTCACACCCCTCTCTTTTCCTCCCTCTCACCCCTCACACTCAAACTACTACCTATTTTATCCATTGCCACATTTGAAATCTGGGTCAGACCTGCAGTGATCTCTCACCCATACTTGTGCTTAAATTTCTTAATTGGAATTTTTATTTCTAATCTCTTCCCTTAATTCTATGTATGTCTTCAGAATTTTCTTTCTAAACTCGAAATGTGATTTCACCTCACCCCTTTTGAAACACTGTCAATGTGTTCATATTGCTACCGGCTAGAGTTGAGATGCACATGACATAAAGAGTGACTCGCTGTATGGCAAACCCTACTTCCCAGCTTCATCTCCGGGTGTTCCCTCTCAGGGTCTTAGCATGGTGTCCAGGATGAATGTCAAAGGTGAATGTAGTAGTTGTTGCTTTCAGTGAGCTCAGAGTCTAACTGGAGGAGACAGAAAGGTAGTAAAGTAACTTGGTAGTGCAATGACAGCAGTGAACACAGGTGCCACGGAAGCAGAGAGGAAGAATATATAATAAGCCAGGCTGGGAAGAAGAAAGTTAGGGAGACTTGACTGGAGCATGCGATGTCTGCAGGAAGTCTTGAAGTAGAGGGAAGAGTTGGCTAAGAGAAGGGGAAGGAAGGCAAGGGAGAGACTGGTACAAGGGTACCAAGGCAAAAAAAAAAAAAAAAAGCCTAGTTAGAAGTGATTTGGTGCTGCAGATGTTCAATACTATACCTACCACATTGTATTACATACTTTGAGACACCATGAACTCTGTTTATCTTTGTATCTCTAACTCACAGTGTGACCCACAAATGTTTTGTGAATATATGGGTTGCATAAGATTGGATGGTTAAGTGGGTTTGAAATTTTTCAAACCTCCTGTTATGGAATCACAGAAATATGCAGAGAAAAAGTCCCAGCTGTTAAGAAGCATGTGCTCATAAACTATGCTTGTAAACTATGTTGAATCTTGAAAACTATGCTTAAAAAAATGAGGCAAAAGATCATATTAAAAAAAATCCCCAACAATTTAGTATTTGGGATCTCAATTGTGACGTTAGTTATAATCAAAACAACAAACTACTCCACAGCATTTCTCTGAAATTCTTGGAATTGTCAGACCTACTGATTTCCCATGATGCTTATCCTCCTCTCACATTCCAGAACCAGGTTGATTTAAGGTTCTAAATACTTAAGCAGGTGAAAATGCCTAAGATATCACAGTTTAATGGGTCTCTTCCCTATTTCTCTGTCCATATCTGTTATTTTCAAGTTTATTTATTTTGAGAGAAAGAGACAGCATGAGTGGGGGAGGGGTAGAGACAGACAGACAGAAAGAGAGACAGAGATAGAGACAGAGAGACAGAGAGAGAGAGAGAGAGAGAGAGAGAGAGGGACAGAGAGAGAGAGAGAATCCCAAGCAGGCTCCATGCTGTGAGCACAGAGCACAACATGGGGCTGAAACTCATGAAACCGTGAGATCATGACCTGAACCAAAACCAAGAGTCCGATTCTTAAGTGACAGAGCCACCGGTGCCCCTGTCCATAATCTGTTCTTAATTTACTTCTCTTTGATGATCAGATCTGGGGCACAATGGACACAAAGTCACCTTTCCATTAGGTTCATCATGGAAGTGCACAGCACTGGTCATGGGGCATCTGCTTTTTTTTTTTTTTTCCAACGTTTTTTTATTTTTATTTTTGGGACAGAGAGAGACAGAGCATGAACGGGGGAGGGGCAGAGAGAGAGGGAGACACAGAATCGGAAACAGGCTCCAGGCTCCGAGCCATCAGCCCGGAGCCTGACGCGGGGCTCGAACTCACGGACCGCGAGATCGTGACCTGGCTGAAGTCGGACGCTTAACCGACTGCGCCACCCAGGCGCCCCTCTGCTTTTTTATCTAAGTCCTCCTTAATGTTTATCTGTTCATAAGCTAATGGCCACATCCTGGCTTATAGAATCATCTCCCTGCCATCTATGTCCCACAACACACATACAAACCCTGCATGGCATGGAAGGCCCTGTCCAAAGAGGGGTGGGTATTTTTAAACCCATATTTCAGTGACATAGTTCCCCTGTCCAAGGTTCCTCAATTTGTACACCTAGGATCCTGCTTTGAATCCTGCCTCTGAATGCCAAGTACTTGTAATAGCTTAGGTTGGGTCCATGCCATGTTCCTGTGGAAACTTGAAACCTGTTCCTAAATGGCATTCAGAATGCTTGTCTGTACTATCATGACCATCCCTTCCTACCTCATAGAGGCCTACTGGTCCTGTGTGTGTGTGTGTGTGTGTGTGTGTGTGTGTGTGTATGAAGGTGAGGGTATGTGCATGGTTTTCACTCCAGAGGAAGAACTTTCAAGGATCTCTATCCATGTGTTTTGTTACCTTTTGGTAAGTCCTCAGTGTAGACCTCTGGTGCCACTGGGTTTTCTGACCCATGTTATACCCCTTAGACACTGATTGTTTTTTCTGCTATTAGGAAATATACATCCCTACTCCAAACCTGAACACAGAGATAACAAGTGTTAAAGAGGACAAAAATTTCTAAAGAGTTTTCGGGAAACATATGAATGTATAGAATAGTTTGTGGTTAGTACCTCAGAACCAATGACAAATATTTCACATATTATTTATAACAGGGACCTTAAAAAATACTTTACCAGCTCATCATTTTGTAAAAGCCCATCAATTAGTAATATGAAAATCATTTCAAAAGCCTTTCTAAATCTATTGCATAAACTAGGGAAAATACTATTTTAAAATTATTATGGATAAGCCATTGCTAGCAGAATTTTCTTTTCTTAAAGAAACTATCCTTTAAGTATTTAACTGACAGTTATATAAATAAGCACTCCAAAATCTTGAGATTTCAGATGACTCTGTTATAGCCTTCAAATTTTTATTCCTACCCCTAACTTCTCTCTTCAAAGCATTTTTATGCATTGCCATCAGAATATTTGAAGCCTTCAATACTATTTCTCTCATTAAAAGTTTTCAAGAATCTGATTAAAATCCACTATTGTGTGACTAGTTTTCAGAGAACCAACCCTTTACTATCACTATTCTCCAAAGTTATTGCCTATAACACTCATAAAACATTTATTAACACATTGATTTAATTTATCATAGTTCGATTATTAAAGAAATTAAGTATTAGTTATATTATTAATTGGTTTGTTTAAATGGTTAAGTGATGGATTAATTCATCTCCACTTGTCAATTAGATTATAAAATCTAAGGGCAGTTGAATAGAGGTCCAATACGTGATTGATGAATTGAATTATACTTTTTTGTATAGAGAGCCTCATATAATAAGGCCTTACGTATATATTACATCTAATGCAAAATAAAAAAAAAAAAACAAAACATTGATCAACAGGTTTTAGTTTGTAACAAGACTGGCATAAATAAGATGTTATGGGAAAAGAGTGAAATATGTTTCATTAACTTGTACGAATGCAACTGAAGTCCTATGGTTTCCTGTTTAGCATCGAGCTCATAGTCACACCCTTCTGGACCCATAGCTTCACACCAGGTATCACTCTTTCACACACTAAAAGAGTGTATCTAAGCCTAGCTGACTGCACTAGAACAAAGCTGTGGCCACAAAAGAGGTACGTATCTCAGTATCATTCAACACCACGTATGGAAAAAGCAAACTATGTATCCTAGTGAAGGTAGAATCCTGACTGTAGCTGACATTTAACCCTAAACAAAAGGTACTCTTATATTTTCAGTTAAATAACTTTATAGTAAGATAATAGTACACTGTTTCACCTAATGTCATTGGCACCCAACTTTCCTTTACTTTAGGCATATATACTCGCCATAGATATTTTTAAAATCCTTTATACCTTGCTCTTAAACAAGAACATAAAAGGAAAACATTTCCTAATATTTATGTTATAAACATATTCTCAAAGCAAATATAGCTGAATAACTGACTTTCTTATTTTTCCTTAAGATACGTGTCAAAAAGGGGCGCCTGGGTGGCTCAGTCAGGTAAGCGTCCAACTTCAGCTCAGGTAATGATCTCGCAGTCTGTGAGTTCAAGCCCCGTGTCGGGCTCTGTGCTGACAGCTCAGAGCCTGGAGCCTGTTTCGGATTCTCTGTCTCCCTCTCTCTCTCTCTCTCTGACCCTCCCCCGTTCATGCTCTGTCTCTCTGTGTCTCAAAAATAAATAAACGGTAAAAAAAAAAAAAAAAGTGAGACACATGTTTAAAAAAAAAAAAAAAAGAGCCAGAAACCACTTAGAACTAGTCTACCCAAGTAGCATAGCTGTCACTTGATTCCTTTCTCAATCTCAGAGGGGAGTATTTCATTAGGAATTCATCTTTAAATATAATGATGTGCAAGGTGTTACTTTTACAGTTTTCTTGTCTTTAAATATAATGAAATCATATCAGTATTGTGAGAAGAGTATAATCTAGCAAAGAAAACAAAAATTTTAGATTTGAGAACCGATGGTTAAAGATCATGATGAGAAAGAACATACCCAAGGTTAATGATCTATCTACATACTGAACTTGTTTTAATTTTAAAAGCCACTAACAATGGAAAATATCCTGCTTTAGCTGAAGCAACACATAATTTTTTTAAATATCTTTTTACCTTTAGAAAAATACTCTTGCTGCTGGGAAGCAACAGTGGGATCCCATGTGGTTACTTATTTGTGAATAAAAATATCCATATGGAATTGGTTGTTTCTGCGTGCGTGGGCAAACATGTTGTGTCATACAAATGACTTAAATGCAAATTTCCCTAGAATTATTTTACTCCTTAGAATTCTAAGCTTAATTTTAATTGTTCTTGGACTAATTTACCGCTTCCATCAGTGGTTAAATTATTTTCTGCTGACCAAAGGGTACATTAAGATCCTAATCACTATGATGTTAGAGGAATCAGGTAAGACAAAAATTATTTATTCCGGTAATCAACAGAATGTTAAGAAAGATTTTAAGAATGAGAATGGTAGCTCCAGATTCCAGTTATTTGATACAGCCCACCAGGGAACAGGAAAGGCACACAGATTGAGTTTGTGATGAATTTTCAAGGACAAACTTCTATTCTCACATTCAAAATTTTTTAGAGAGCTGACTTGAGAAAATACACATTTCATTCTAAATTTTGGTAGATCACATTTTTTGTAGATCAAAGAAAACTATTTTTTCTTTTTTTTTTAATTATTGACCCACATAATAGGGAGGTAATAAAAACTGCTTATATTATTTTTATGAGATCTATATCTTTTTTCAATGTCTGTATTTAAAATACCTTAAACTATAAATTTGACATAGTATTATAGTCAGATAGTCTGTGAAATGATCTTTGGATAATTTTTCTAAATTACTTTTATCAGTGAAAAAGGGACCCTTTGCCATCTTTCATGAACACTCCAAATCTCTTAGACAAATTACATATACACGCTTCCTTCACCTGTGAACAAAAAGACTTAAACACAGACACTAGGAGAACATGGGACCACAATACTCAGATAGCTATAATAAGGGGGGGGCATGAAAATTCCTTGTTGAAGAAGATTTTTGTACACTTAATAATACATAATATTTCTATTATCAGCAGAAAAACCCCGAGTTGGAGAGAAACATTTGTATGGGATGCATCACTATGAATCATCTCGCAGATGGTATATGTATATGTATATGTATATGTATATCTATATCTATATCTATATCTATATCTATATATCATCTATCTATCCTAAGTTCCTTAAGCTGGATTGGAAATAGGGAACAGGGGGATTGTATCTCAATTGGTTAAAAATATAAAACAAATGACAAAAAATATGAAATATATCAATGAAAGAACATCAATAGCAGAGATAGTCTTCAATACTTTTAAAACATAGAAGGCTTAGTAGTAGGAAGACTATATAGCGCTTAGGAGAGTAATACTTGTGCTAGTGCCCATGCCACTACCTTCTAGCTTTGTGATCTTGGGAAGATTATTAGTTAATTACTCTGGGTTTAAAAACGAATCTGAAGAAGAGGGCCTATTATGGTCCATTCCAATGCTAAGACTGGAGATTCTGCAATCACAGTTATGTCTGAAATTTCCCTGACATTTTTTTTTAATTTTTTTTAACGTTTATTTATTTTTGAGACAGAGAGAGACAGAGCATGAATGGGGGAGGGGCAGAGAGAGAGGGAGACACAGAACTGGAAGCAGGCTCCAGGCTCTGAGCCATCAGCCCAGAGCCCGATGCGGGGCTGGAACTCACGGACTGTGAGATCGTGACCTGAGCTGAGGTCGGACGCTTAACTGACTGGGCCACCCAGGCACCCCCCACCCTGACATTTTGGAAGCTTCTCAAGGGTATCAAGAATTTAATATGTGTTTATAAAATGCCTATGGTATTATTTCCTAAACATAAAACTGCCACATGTATGAAGAGATGTCTTTATTAAAATTTCCCTTAAGTTATTCCTTCCTATAGTAGTGGAAGCTAAACAAATCTTAGATACTTATTTAAGATTGATCATTCTACTTGACCAAAAATTTAAGAATCTAATTATTTTCTTTTAAGATATCAATATATTTTATTTGAAATACATGAATATGTATTTCATCACTTTAATCTGAATACATAAATTCTCTTTAAAGGAACTATTTTTAGAAATATGGAATGGGACTATCAACCAATATTTATCAAGAAATGTTTACTTTTCTAAGTTAGTGTGGGCAGAGAATGTGAAAGTCTAGCAACATAAAAGAGATTGGTCCCAGATCCTATAATATAGATTTGCAGTACGGAGTGACAGAATTCTATTGCTATTAACAAAACATGCTGATCTTCAAGAGCAAGAACACTGAATTCTCTGGTTTTCTTCTAGTTCCACTGTGCCCTTGGCATCATGTAATGTGCTGATCAACTGCATCCAGAAGGTGGGATAAAATGCCAAATTATACTTTTGGCAGGATCCCAGAAATTCTTAGCTTTTTTTTTCTTTCCTTTCCTTAAAACTGTACCATATGAGCTACGTTTATTTTGAAATGTCCATGAAAAACAAGTCAGACATTTCTTGAAATTGGCCCCCTCTTAGAGATGAAATGTTTTGGGACATGCTTCATATAAATTCATTTGTTCATTTCATTAGTTTTAATCTTGTTCATAAATTTATCCTGTATACAGAGCTTCAAAATTTCACTATGTTTTGGCATTACTATAAAAATGTACCAGTATGTTCATTGAAAGACAGTGGTCAATATATTTAAGAGAAATGTCTTATTCATTGATCTCAGGAAATGTTAGAGGGAAACCAGTGTAACCAGGAATTGAAAATACAGATCATTCAGTGAAGCTGAAAGTTTTATCTATCAAACATTAATGACAGTAATAAAAATATATATATTGTTTTACCACTTGTAAAGTGCTTTCGCATGTATGTTTCCATCTGATTCTCATATAACACTGCCTGCTAAATAATATTATTCTCGTATTACACAAAAGATTGAGGGATGGTAAATGACACAAAAAAGTCACAGAGCTCTTAAATTATGTGATACTGAGTATATTTCCTAAAACATTTCTACAGGATTAGCTACTTATATAAACATCAAAAGAAATACTCCGTTATATGACTTGGTACAATTCTGCTAATTTTTTAATGACTTTGTATGTGTTTGTTCAGGAAACTACTACAAAAGCAAGAAGGTGGATAACTTTTTTTTAATGAAGAAGTATTTTGTTACTTTAATTTAGCCCATAAGTTACAATTGAACAGATTTAAAACAAAACACAGTAATCCATTATAAACAGGAAAATCCACTCTGAACTAATTTTTGCCACTTTGAACTTAAGCCTATCATTAAAGAAAGGTATTTTCCTATACAATCTTTTGTTTGGCTTTGGTTTCCTAAATCTATTTTAGATTATTTTTTTCTTAAAAGATTTGGCTTTAAAATTCCATTTATTTTCTATATCTCATTCTCCTCAACTTTTCTAGACCAAAATCTTACATGTAACCAATTTTTTCTTAATGAATTTAATACATCCCACTTCATACTTTTCTGCTTCAAACATGTTCAATTCCTTACTAAAGTAGGGAAAGAAAGAAAGAAAGAAAGAAAGAAAGAAAGAAAGAAAGAAACAAGCTAACTTATCTTTTCTTGACTCCACTACTTTTTAGAATTAAAAGCCTAATCTTTGTTTATAGACAATCTAAAATTCATCTGCTTTATCTGTTTGTTCATTTACATCAGCTCATTCATTTGTTCATCTATTCAATTCAAAACAAATGTGCCCTGAATTTCAATCACGTTTAAGAGCTAAGTCCAATACTTTCATTTAAGCAAGTCCTTTTCTGAACAAATTTAAAAAGGAGAAATATTTACTAAATATCATTACATTTATTGCACATAAAGAGTTTTAAATATTTTGAGCAGCAGACATGCATCTTCAATTTATTTCTCCAGTCTTTCCTAAGGAATTAATGAAGATATAACCAAAATTTAAATGTAAGGATGTTTATCACAACATTATTTATAATATATAAAATTATAAATAAAGAGTGGCATTTTATTCATAAGTAAATTGAAACAATAAGAGGTCACATGATTTGATCATAGACACAGCAGTAGTTAGGGACAGATTTGAGACTCAAATTTATGTTAGATATCACTAGATATAGAACTCTCTCTACCAGGATACTCTATGTCATATTCTAACTGCAGTACTGATGGTTTTCCCAGATGTTTGTTGGATGTGGATTTATGTATAATTGTGATGAAAATAATTCTTTTTTTAAGCTAAAAGAAAGGGAGGATAAATAGGTTATAGCACAGTTAATAATAGGTTGTTATGCTGCCATATGTACCAAATGCTTTGTAATATACTTAATTTTAAATATACTTTTCAAGGTGTAGAAAGAATGTACCTCAACATAATTAAGGTCATATATGACAGGCCCATAGCTAATATCATACTTAGTGATGAGAAGCTGAGTCTTTTCCCTAAGATCAGGAAAAAGACAAGTATACTCACTCTCACCACTTCTATTCAACATAGTACTAGAAATCCTAGCCAGAGCAGTTATGCAAGGAAAATAAATAAAAGACATCCAAATTGAAAAGAAGACAAATTGCTTCTATTTGAAGATGATGATTTTATATATAGAAAACCCGAAACCTCCACTAAAAAACCTCTTAGAACCAATAAACAAATTCAGTGAATTTGAAGGATACAAAATTAACATATAATAAACAGTTGTGTTTCTATACACTATCAAAAAACTACCCAAAAAAGAAATTAAGAAAACTATCCCATATACAACAGCATTAAAAAGAATAAAATATTTAAGAATAAATGTAACCAAAGAGGTGAAAGATATATACACTAAATACTACCAGATGCTAATGAAAGAAATTAAAGAAGACACAAATAAATGAAAGATAGCCTATGTTCATGGATTAAAAGAATTAATATTGTCCAAATGCCCATACTACGCAAAACAATCTACAGATTCTGTGCAATTCTTACCAAAATTCCAATTACATTTTTCACAGAAATATAATAAAAAATCCCAAACCTCATATAGAACCACAAAAGACCCCAAACAGCCAAAGCAATGTTGAGAAAGAACAAAGCTGGAGGGATCACACTTTCTGGTTTAAAACCATATTACAAAGCCATAATAATAAAAACAGAATGGTGCTGGGAAAAAACAGATGCATAGATGAATAAAGAACTCGGAAATAAGCTCATAATATGGTCAAATAATCTTTGACAAAGGCTCCAAGAATACACAAGGGAGAAAAGATAGTCTCTTTAATAAGGGTGTTAGGAAAACTGGATATCCACATGCAAAAAAACGAAACTGGACGTCTATCTTATACCAGTCACAAATAAATTAACTTGAAACAGATTAAAGACTTAAACATAAGGCTTGAAACTGTACGACTTCTAGAAAAAAATATAGGGAAAAATTTCCATGATATTGGTCTTGGCAATGATTTTTTGGCTATATCAAAACAAGGAACAAAAACAAAACTAAATAAGTGGAACTACATAAAAAGCTTCTATACAAAAAAGGAAGTAATCAACAAATTGAAAAGGCAACATATAACATGGGACAAAATATTTGCAAACCATGTATCTAATAAGGGGTTAATATATAAAATATATGAAAGTCTCCTACAACTCAATAGCAAATAAATAAATAAATAAATAAATAAATAAATAAATAATAAAACAAAAAACCAAAAAAAATCCCAAATAACGCAATCACAAAAAGGACAAAAGACCTGAATAAACTTTTTATTTTTCTTCCAAAAAAGATATTCAAATGGCTCAGGTATATGAAAAAAAGTATTCAACATCACTAATTATCAGAAGAATGCAAATCAAAACCACAATGAAGTATCACCTCACACCTGTTGGGTGTCTGTTAGCAAAAAGAAAGGGATTATAAGTGTTGATGAAGATGTGGAGAAAGGAAGAACGCTTGTATACTATTGATGGGAATGTAAATTGGTACAGCCATTATGGAAAACAGTATGGAAGTTACTAAAAAAAAAAAAAAAAAAAAAAACAACTAAAAATAAAACTGCCATATGATCCAGAAATCCCAATTCTGTGTATATATCCAAAGGAAATAAAAACAATATCTTGGAGACATATTTACACAGCCATGTTCATTGTAGCACTATTCACCATAGCCAAGATATGGGTAAAACCTAAGTGTCCGTTATGAATGAACAATTAAAGAAAACGTATGTGAGTGTGTGTGTGTGTGTGTGTGTGTGTGTGTGTGAGTGTGTGTGTATGTGCATATGTGTCATGGAATATTATTCAATCATTAGGAAGGAGGAAATCCTGTCATTTGTGGCCATACGGATGAATCTGGAAGACTATGCTAAGTGAAATATGCTAGAGAAAGACAAACACTGTATGGTCTCACTTATATATGGAATCTAAAACTATGGAACTCATAGAACTACAGAGTAGAAAAGTAGTTACCAAGGGATTGGTGGAATAGGGGAGATGTTGGCTAAATGGTACAACCTTCAGTTATAAGATAAATAAGTTCCAGGGATCTAATTTAAAGCATGGTGACTATGGTTAATAATACTGTATTATTAGCATTGTATTAACATTGTATTGTATATTTGCATTCTCACAAGTATAAAAAAGGAAAATGGAAACTATGTGGGGTGACAAATGTGTTAGCTAATTTGACTGTGGTAATCATTTCACAATATATATGTATATTAAATCATTACATTATATACCTTAAAAATCATGCTGAATAATCTATATACAATTTTTGTTTATCAATCATATGTCAATAAACCTAGAAGAAATAAATATATTTTTAAGGTCTTTTCTCCATGAGCAGTCACAGTATAGTATGATACTCTGGTAGGAACTAAAAACTGAATGCAGAACTTCTCATTCATATCAAAACTAAGTGAGTTAAAAAGGGCCTTAAGGCTAAGTTTATTAGAAGGTAAGAGCTAAGCCAAAGTCAATACTTCACCTGGTTTTTCTTCATAAATTTTACTTACCAAAATAGTACCTTGGATTCCTTTAGGAAAATCAGAGAAATGACAGAGAAGAGGTAACTTGAAGATAATAAATAGAATAAACTTTTCTTCTACTAAACAAGGCCTGTCCTCAAGACAAACTATTAAAAAAATAAAAAAAACAAAAACAAAAAAAAAGAAAAGAAAAGAAAGGAAGTTCTGAGCTAGATAACATCCATAGAAGTTTTCAATGTTCTTCTGGCACTAGATTCTGCTAAGAGTGAATTATTTCCAAGAAGCCAAGTTCAAGCTGCTACAAAAGCTGTATATTAATTACTTGAAAAAACTCCCAGTAGGGCAATGTCTAAAAATATCTCAGTGAGAATAGCATATACATTTGTTATAAAAGTGATGATCCAGCCAAGAGGGTGTCTGGTCTCCAAAGTACATTTCTAATAAAAATTTAAGGAGCATTTGGATAAGAATGCATAAGGAAACTTACAACACAGATGGGTTCTCCACATTTGGCCACGTCTGCACTCAGCCAGATCAATCTTAATGGTCAATTCAGTCCAAAGCAGGTAACGTAACTTAGTTGGTTGTAAAAAATGTAGCACTTGCATTATTACCATGTTGTATTTTTGTCATGATTGTAAAACCACAGTCTCTACCTTCTGAATGTTAGAAGGTACAAATATGTTTAAACATAGCAAAGTAAGACTAAAAAATTTAAGAACTGTTTTTAACTATAATTATTAACTTCCAAACCCAAATCATCTTCTCCTTTGCATAACATTTAAAGATGACTTTTAACCATCTCACAGAAACTTACTGCTAAAAATTATACTCATGAATATTCATTTTACTTAAATGACACAAGCCCTACGTAGGTATGATATTTTTACACATATTCATCCTTTCTGAGCTCACTGACAAGAATTACTATGTCTGTTTATAAAATTTCAATATCCCCAAAACTTAATTCAGTTCCAACAAAAGAAAAGTTGTACAGTATATGTTTGGTGAAACAAAAAGAATCTCCTTCTAGTCAACATGTATCTATAAACATGCTTAATAATAGGTTGTATCGGGGTGCCTGGGTGGCGCAGTCGGTTAAGTGTCTGACTTCAGCCAGGTCACGATCTCGCGGTCCTTGAGTTCGAGCCCCGCGTCAGGCTCTGGGCTGATGGCTCAGAGCCTGGAGCCTGTTTCCGATTCTGTGTCTCCCTCTCTCTCTGCCCCTCCCCCGTTCATGCTCTGTCTCTCTCTGTCCCAAAAATAAATAAACGTTGAAAAAAAAAATTTAAAAATAATAGGTTGTATCAGAGGTTGGTAGTTGTCTAGTACAATCTGTTTTTCCTTCTTTGTCAGGGCATGTGGCTATCTACTGCATTTTCCAGTCTGTCTTGAATTAATTGTGTCCAATATCCAGTGGGGGAAGAGAGGAAATAATGTATGCTACTTCAGACTGGGAATAGATATGTCCCCTTAGAGGATGGTGAAGCTGTAAAATGGGAACAGTTTGGGTCCCTCAGTGACCCTGTGCAGGAAACTCACCCCTAGCCCAACATACCTACCATGGACTTATACGAATGAGAAATAAACTTTTATGGTTTTTGAGTATTTTTATAGAAATTCATAGCATGACTTTTAGTATACACATGTTCAATGGATATTCACTGAATTAATTCTTTTTTGTTTGTTTCTTTACAAACAAATTCTATTAAATCAAATTAATTTTTTAAAAAATAAATTCCTTTAAAACAAATTCTTTTTTAAAAACTCAAAATACATATACAATATACTCAAGACACATATATGTATCTATATATGTATAGGCATATGTATATGTATATCCCTATGTATTCATGGCATGCAACATAACTATAGATTTTTTTCAAGCATAAAAATATTTTTCCCAACAAAAACCATTAAATACCTAGGAATAAACTTAACAAAAGAGGGAAAAAATTTGTACATTGAAAACTATAGAAAGTTTATGAAAGAAATTGAAGAAAACACAAAAAAAGGAAAAACATCCATGCTCATGGATTGGAAGAAGAAATATTATTAAAATGTCAATACTACCCAAAGAAATCTACATAATATTCAATGCAATGCCTATCAAAATCACATCAGTATTCTTCACAGAGCTAGAACAAACAATTCTAATATTTGTATGGAACCAGAAAAGACTCTGATCAGTCAAAGTAATGTTGAAAAAGAAAATCAGATAAATAGGGAGAAGATGGCAGCGTAGGCAGACGCTGGGCTCACCGCGTCCTTCTGATCACTTGCATTCCACCCACATCTGCCTAAATAACCCAGAAAACCACCAAGTGTAAACAAGAGGCCCACGGAAGAGGGTAGGAAGGGTAGAGAGGCGGTGCGTGCTACACAGACTGGTGGGAGGGAGCGGGGCGGTGGAGGGGCAGCCCAGCCACCTGGCAAAGCAGAGCCCCCGAGTCTGGCTTGCAAAAGCAGAGGGGCCGGACTGCATGAGTTCTGACAGCTAGCGGGACTTAACATCTGGAATGTTAAAAGTCAACAGCTCTGCTTGGAGAGCGGGAGGGCAAGAGGACACCTGGAGGGAGAGGTGTTGAGCCCTGGAATACAGAGCTCAGCTTGGCAGGGAAACAAAGGCACTGGCAAGCACCATTTCCCTCTCCCATCCTCCAGTCAAAATTCCAAAGGGAACCAGTTCCCTTCACCAAACTTGCTTGCACTGAGCAAACACCCAAAGCTTTGTTTCTATGGATCCATCACCAGTTTCTATGGTACACACCAGTCTGACTGCAGCCCCGCCCACCAACACAAGTTACTCCAAACAGCACAGGAGAAGTGCCCTGCAGGTCCACGCCACTCCAAGGACTATCCAAAATGACGAAACAGAAGAATTCTCCTCAAAAGAAACTCCAGGAAATAGCAATAGCTAACAAATTGATCAAAAACGATTTAACTAATATAACGGACCATGAATTTAGAATAATAGTCATAAAATTAATCACTGGGCTTGAAAAACCATTAGAGGACAGCAGAGAATCAATCACTACAGAGATCAAGGGACTAAAACAGTCATGGGGAGCCAAAAAATGCTATAAATGAGCTGCAAAATAAAATGGAGGCAACCACAGCTCAGATTGAAGAGGCAGAGGGAAGAATA
Organism: Lynx canadensis; assembly: GCF_007474595.2. Taxonomy (NCBI): domain Eukaryota; kingdom Metazoa; phylum Chordata; class Mammalia; order Carnivora; family Felidae; genus Lynx; species Lynx canadensis. The sequence continues at coordinate 131,647,258 of NC_044306.2, read as the reverse complement.
GGTGAATTAGAAGATAAAATTATGGAAAAAGAGAAAGCTGAGAAAAAGAGATAAAAAAATCCAGGATTTGAGGGGAGAATTAGAGAACTAAGTGATGCGATGAAACGCAACAATCTCCATATAATAAGGATTCCAGAGGAGGAAGAGAGAGAGAAAGGGACTGAAGGTGTACTTGAACAAATCATAGCTGAGAACTTCCCTGATCTGGGGAAGGAAAAAGGCATTGAATTCCAAGAGGCAAAGAGAACTCCCTTCAGATGTAACTTGAATCGATCTTCTGCATGACATATCATAGTGAAACTGGCAAAATACAAGGATAAAGAGAGAATTCCAAAAGCAGCTAGGGATAAACATGCTCTAACATATAAAGGGAGACTGATAAGACTAGTGATGGATGTCTCTACTGAAACTTGGCAGGCCAGAAAGGAATGGCAGGAAATCTTCAATGTGATGCACAGAAAAAATATGCAGCCGAGAATCCTTTATCAGGCAAGTCTGTCTTTCAGAATAAAAGGAGAGATAAAGGTCTTCCCAAACAAACAAAAACTGAAGGAATTCATCACCACTACACCAGCCCCACAAGAGATCCTAAGGGGGGTTCTGTGAGTGAAATGTTGCAAGGACCACAAAGTACCAGAGACATCACTACAAGCATGAAACCTACAAACAGCAAAACGACTCTAAATCCATATCTTTCTATAATAACACTGAATGTCAATGGACTAAATGCTCCAACCAAAAGACATAGGGTATCAGAATGGATAAAAAAACAAGACCCATCTATTTGCTGTCTAGAAGAGACTCTATTTGCTATCTAGAAGGTGAGGACACCTTCAGATTGAAAGTGAGGGGATGGAGAGCTGTCTATCATGCTACTGGAAGTCAAAAGAAAGCTGGAGTAGCCATACTTATATCAGACAAACTAGACTTTAAATTAAAGGCTGTAACAAGAGATGAAGAAGGGCATTATATAATAATTATAGGGTCTATACATCAGGAAGAGCTAACAGTTATAAATGTCTATGTGCCAAATATGGGAGCCCCCAAATATATAAAACAATTAATCACAAACATAAGTAACCTTATTGATAAGAATGTGGTAATTGCAGGGGACTTTAATACTCCACTTACAACAATGGATTAATCATCTAGACACAGGATCAATAAAGAAACAAGGGCCCTGAATGATACATTGGATCAGATGGACTTGACAGATATATTTAGAACTCTGCATCCCAAAGCAACAGAATATACTTTCTTCTCGAGTGCACATGGAACCTTCTCCAAGATAGATCACATACTGGGTCACAAAACAGTCCTTCATAAGTATAAAAGAATTGAGATCATACCATGCATACTTGCAGACCACAATGCTATGAAACTTGAAATCAACCACAGGAAAAAGTCTGGAAAACCTCCAAAAGCATGGAGGTTAAAGAACACCCTACTAAAGAGTGAATGGGTCAACCAGAAGTAGAGAAGAAATTAAAAAATACATGGAAACAAACGAAAATGAAAATATAACAATCCAAATGCTTTGAGATGCAGCGAAGGCAGTCCTGAGAGGAAAATACATTGCAATCCAGGCCTATCTCAAGAAACAAGAAAATTCCCAAATACAAAATCTAACAGCACACCTAAAGAAAACAGAAGCAGGACAGCAAAGACACCCCAAACCCAGCAGAAGAAGAGAAATAATAAAGATCAGAGCAGAAATAAGCAGATACAGAATCTTAAAAAACTGTAGAACAGATCAATGAAACCAAGAGTTGGTTTTTTGAAAAAATAAACAAAATTGATAAACCTCTAGCCAGGCGTCTCAAAAAGAAAAGGGAGATGACCCAAATAGAAAAAATCATGAATGAAAATGGAATTATTACAACCAATCCCTCAGAAATACAAGCAATTAACAGGGAATACTATGAAAAGTTATATGCCAACAAACTGGACAACCTGGAAGGAATGGACAAATTCCTAAACACCCACACACTTCTAAAACTCAAATGGGAAGAAATAGAAAACTGGAACAGACCCATAACCAGTGAAGAAATTGAATCAGTTGTCAAAAATCTCCCAAAAAATAAGAGTCCAGTACCAGATGGCTTCCCAGGGGAATTCTACCAGACATTTAACGCAGAGATAATAATTATCCTTCTCAAGCTGTTCCAAAAAATAGAAAGGGAAGGAAAACTTCCAGACTCATTCCATGAAGCTAGCATTACTTTGATTCCTAAACCAGACAGAGACCCAGCAAAAAAGAGAACTACAAGCCAATATCCCTGATGAATATGGATACAAAAATTCTCAATAAGATACTAGCAAATCGAATTCAACAGCATATAAAAAGAATTATTTACCATGATCAAGTGGGATTCATTCCTGGGATGCAGGGCTGGTTCAGCATTCCCAAATCATTCAATGTCATACATCACATTAATAAAAGAAAATATAAGAACCATATGATCCTGTCAATCGATGCAGAAAAAACATCTGACAAAATTCAGCATCCTTTCTTAACAAAAACCCTCGGGAAAGTCAGGATAGAAGGAACATACTTAACCATCATAAAAGCCATTTATGAAAAGCCCACAGCTAATATCCTCCTCAATGGGGAAAAACAGAGCTTTTTCCCTGAGAGCTTTTTCCCTGAGATCAGGAACACGACAGGGATGCCCACTCTCACCGCTGTTGTTTAACATAGTGTTGGAAGTTCTAGCATCAGCAATCAGACAACAAAAGGAAATCAAAGGCATCAAAATTGGCAAAGATGAAGTCAAGCTTTCACTTTTTGCAGATGACATACTATACATGGAAAATCTGATAGACTCCACCAAAAGTCTGCTAGAACTGATACATGAATTCAGCAAAGTTGCAGGATACAAAATCAATGTACAGAAATCAGTTGCATTCTTATACACTAACAATGAAGCAACAGAAAGACAAATAAAGAAACTGATCCCATTCACAATTGCACCAAGAAGCATAAAATACCTAGGAATAAATCTAACCAAAGATGTAAAAGATCTGTATGCTGAAAAACATAAAAAAGCTTATGAAGGAAATTGAAGAAGATATAAAGAAATGGAAAAACATTCCATCTCATGGATAGGAAGAATAAATATTGTCAAAATGTCAATACTACCCAAAGCTATCTACACATTCAATGCAATCCCAATCAACATTTCACCAGCATTCTTCTCGAAGCTAGAACAAGCAATCCTAAAATTTGTATGGAACCATAAAAGACCCCAAATAGCCAAATAATTCTGAAAAGACCAAAGAAGGAGGCATCACAATCCCAGACGTTAGCCTCTACTACAAAGCTGTAATCATCAAGACAGCGTGGTATTGGCACAAAAACAGACACATAGACCAATGGAATAGAATAGAAACCCCAAAATTAGACCCACAAAAGTATGGCCAACTAATCTTTGACAAAGCAGGAAAGAACATCCAATGGAAAAAAGACAGTCTCTTTAACAAATGGTGCTGGGAGAACTGGACAGCAACATGAAGAAGGATGAAACTAGACCACTTTCTTACACCATTCACAAAAATAAACTCAAAGTGGATGAGGGACCTGAATGTGAGACAGGAAACCATTAAAACCCTAGAGGAGAAAGCAGGAAAAAACCTCTCTGACCTCAGCCGCAGGTATTTCTTACTTGACATATCCCCAAAGGCAAGGGAATTAAAAGCAAAAATGAACTATTGGGACCTCATGAAGATAAAAAGCTTCTGCACTGCAAAGGAAACAATCAACAAAACTAAAAGGCAACCAACAGAATGGGAAAGATATTTGCAAATGACATATTGGACAAAGGGCTAGTATCCAAAATCTATAAAGAGCTCACCAATCTCCATGCCCGAAAAACAAACAATCCAGTGAAGAAATGGGCAGAAAGCATGAATAGACACTTCTCTAAAGAAGACATCCAGATGGCCAACAGGCACATGAAAAGATGCTCAATGTCACTCCTCATCAGGGAAATACAAATCAAAACCACACTCAGATACCATCTCACACCAGTCAAAGTGGCTAAAATGAACAAATCAGGAGACTATAGATGCTGGACAGGATGTGGAGAAATGGAAACCCTCCTGCACGGTTGGTGGGAATGCAAACTGGTGCGGCTGCTCTGGAAAACAGTGTGGAGGTTCCTCAAAAAATTAAAAATATATCTACCCTATGACCCAGCAATAGCACTGCTAGGAATTTACCCAAGGGATACAGGAGTGCTGATACATAGGCACACTTGTAACCCAATGTTTATAGCAGCACTTTCAACAATAGCCAAATTATGGAAAGAGCCTAAATGTCCATCGACTGATGAATGGATAAAGAAATTGTGGTTTATATTCACAATGGCATACTATGTGGCAATGAGAAAGAATGAAATATGGCCTTTTGTAGCAATGTGGATGGAACTGGAGAGTGTTATGCTAAGTGAAATAAGTCATACAGAGAAAGACAGATACCATATGTTTTCACTCTTATGTGGATCCTGAGAAACTTAACAGAAGACCATGGGGGAGGGGAAGGAGGAAAAAAGTTACAGAGAGGGAAGGAGGCAAACCATAAGAGACTCTTAAAAACTGAGAACAAACTGAGGGTTGATGGAGGAGGGAGGAGGGGGGGGTGGGTGATGGGTATTGAGGAGAGCACCTGTTGGAATGAGCACTGGGTGTTGTATGGAAACCAATTTGACAATAAATTTCATATAAAAAAAAAAGTAAAAGAAAACCAAAGATAGAAGCATCACAATTCTGGACTTCAAGCTGTATTACAAAGTTGTAATCATCAAGACAGTATGGTACTCACACAAAAACAGACACATAGATCAATGGACCAGAATGGAGAACCCAGAAATGGACCCACAAATGTTGGCCAATAAATCTTTGACAAAGCAGGAAAGAGTATCCAATGGAAAAAAGACAGTCTTTTCATCAAATACTGTTGGGATAACTGGAAAACAATATGCAGAAGAGTGAACCTGGACCACTTTCTTACACCATACACAAAAATAAACTCAAACTAGATGAAAGACCTAGACATAAGACAGGAAGCCATCAAAATCCTAGAGGAGAAAACAGGCAACAACCTCTTTAACCTTGGACACAGCAACTTCTTACTTGACACATCTCTGGAGGCAAGGAAAACAAAAGCAAAAACAAACTATTGGGACCTCATCAAGATAAAAAGCTTCTGCACAGCCAAGGAAATAATTAGCAAAACTAATTGTTGCCATTTGCAACAACATGGATGGAACTAGAGTGTACTATGCTATTTGAAATAAGTTAGAGAAAGACAGATATATGATTTCACTCACATGTGTAATTTAAGAAACAAAACAAATGAACATAGGGGAAGGGAAGCAAAAATAATATAAAAAACAGAGAGGGAGACAAACCATAAGAGACTCGTAAATACAGAAAACAAACTGATGGTTGCTGGTGGGGTGTTGAGTGGGGTGATGGGATAAATGGGTGATGGGCATTAAGGAGGGCACTTGTTGACATGAGCACTGGGTGTTATATGTAAGTGATGAATCACTAAATTCTATTCCTGAAATCATTATTACACTATAATGTAACTAACTTGGGTTTAAATAAAAATTATATATATATATACACACACACATATATATGTATATGTATATATATGTATATATATGTGTGTGTGTATATACATGTATATATGTGTGTGTGTGTGTGTATACAGACACACACACATATATTTCTTTTTTCCCTGCACAATAGTGCATTAACCTAAATACCCCAATATCTACCTCCTCAAAACAAAAAGACACCATCCAACTGACACTATCCAACTCTTACAACCAGTAAGTCAACAATGCTACAACTCTACCATCCGAGCCAGAGTATTAAAATTATTATGCACTTATCATTTGTTCAACTATTTGTCCAGTGTGACAAATATGATAATCACTCTGGCTGCCTCTTCCACCAACCATCTCGGGCTCTCTCCTTTCCCTCTCCCACTTCTTTGGCTCTGGGCACACTGCAGTTGAGCTGTCTTTGGCAACCCCTTTCCTCAGGCTTGCTCAGACATCAGGCACCCATGTTTGTGTGTCTCCATAGCAAGAGGAAAGGGAAATGAAAAAAGGAACAAAAAACAAGAAGAACATGGGAAGATGAATGAATTAATTCATTTTTAACATAGTGCATGAAAGAAAATGTTAGCAAGTAACATTTTAAAAGTTGATAGTAAAAACATCCCCCGAGAGACTACCTAATATGAACATTTATATTTCTCTCAAAATTCTGTCTGAATTGAAAAGAATACCTGAGTTGTCTGAAAAATCAGAGCGGGCTGCCTTTGATGACCAGCATCTTGCTACTTTCCTAAATAGCAGGGTCAAGCACACAAAAGTGTATTTTTCAGTCAGATTAAGGTAAAAATATTTTTTCTCTTGTCCCTTCGTTATGAAATATCTTCCTAGACTCAGAAAGTCAAGGGCCACATGAGAACATGACATTTTTTCCCTAATTTTCCAGTAGCATAACTCAGATTACAAAGAAGACCTTATTTATGTGCTTAAAATTTTAATCTTTTTTTTTTTTATCACAAACTAAAACACTGCTTACTTATAGCACATATGTGTAAGCCAACATGATTTTTCTGGTAAAAGCAAATGCAGTCACAAAAGAGGTTATAGGAAGTGTATGTATACATTCTAAAACATTTTGTCTCAGTTGTTTCAGTAATTATTCCATTTCTGTGTAGGAGGTATACAAGATTCCTGCTAAAAATATATTCCCTTCCTTGAATATTCACAATAAATGCCAAAATTTATCTCAAATGAATAAAGACAGGGCTGGTTAGCAGTATTTTATTTAATGCAATAATAAATTAGATTTTATATAATAATTTCAGCATCTATTAATTATTCTAAGTAATCTTATAAGAAATCTCATGATTAATGTACTACATATAAAATTTTACTGAGGACTTTGATAAATTAACAGAAAAGTAATATCTGCAATACTACAACCAAACCGGGCTAAAAATAACCAATACATGTGAGGGTATATAAGAAAACTAATTATGACATGATTATAACAGAAAGAGAACATTGTTGCCTACGGCACTGTCTCCTCAATTATAAATGTGTCTGCTCCGAAACTGTGTTTGTAAGTCATTTGCTGAAACAATGACCTTATTTCCACAGAAATTACATTAAGGATGTTTTTTAGTTCCCAAAGCAAGTCCACAACAGGGTGTCTTATTCACTGTCATGAAACTGTAACAGTGTATCATCAGTACTATGTACCTAACCAAGAAATATTAAGGGTCCATTCTCAACACCCAGGTTTCTCTACTAGTGACTAGTTGTACTAGTTATCCTAGTCTTCAGCAGTAAGTTTTCCTAGTTCTCAATAGCAAGATAAGAAGTCTTGAAGCTCTAGGCAGGGGAGAGGGGTTCCTGGCTGTTGCAGAAAGGGACTGAGTCTTCATGAGCAAACATGCAGGATTCATGGTCTCATTCTTGGTAGGTAGTGAAAGCTGTCTAAATTTCCATATCCTAGATCTCTAGTAGCACTTGGCAGGGAGAGGACCATGTCTTTGTGACAAATGATGGTAGGAGAACAATGGGAACACATATAAACAATGGCTAAAGACAATGGGATGAAGAAAGGACAATTTCAGCAACACCCTATGTGGGTAAATGAATCCCGCCCTCTAGGATATCACCTCTGCTGTGTATGTATATGTATACATACATGCATGCGTGCACACACACACACACACATTCATCAGTTATCAATTTAATATTGACAGTTGGAACATTACAAACTAGTTCAAAATAATAGTTACTATTCAATGTTTCTAAGTGCTTTAGTTCATTATTTTATAAAATGCTTTCTGATTTAATGAGTACTATTTGTACTATACAGAATTTAAGTAATGTTTTGGTATATAACTGTCGTTAAAGATTTTGTGCTATATAATATTTGTGGTCCTGTCTCACCTATCTCAGGGACATGCTGACATAATTGGGGCAGCTCTGCATGTCATATGGAAAAATCTCTCATAAAATAAAGGTCAAAAGATTAAATAGATAGCCATTGAATTAATTTGTTTTTCTTAAGAGGAGTTATTCCACAGGTCAAAAGTAAAGTCACTGATAGATATGTTTCTCATCTTGCTTTCTGGGTGTGAGGAAAACAAGTTGTTGATTTCCTCTGGTGGAGTTTTGCTTGCCTCAAAAGAATACATTAATAAATTCTGCACGGCTGTGATTTAGCAGTGTGACAAAAATGAAGAATGTGTTTCTCTGTCCACAAAGAAAGCACAATACAAATCCCGTCCCCTTGCTACCCTGCCCCATCATCATTACTTAGCCTGGTGAAATTTTTTAACTCTAACCACTTTCAAAAGTAATGATATACAGTTGTTTCAGATCATGCTGATTATAATTTTCCAGCACTTTATAAATATACCTACAACTGAATTGCTTGCTTCTATGTTATATGACAATGGTTTCTATGGGTAAAACTGTTTTGCAAACAAGTAATTTTGAACTGGCTACCCTCATACATAGACATTGACCCTTCCAAATTTCTTTCATTTGGGAAAATAAAAAACACTCAAAAATGAAAAGGGCTTTCTAGCTTCAGGAGAGCAACATTTTCCAACTTGTGCTAAGAACACCATGACACTTTTTCACCTCTGAGTTGTTTGTATCATGGAAACTTTTGAAGGGAAATAAAGACATATAGAAACTAAACATTATTTGCGTTTATTTCTTGGATGCTTATTTTTTATTTTATTATTTTTGAAATGAATGTTCCTCACATTCCATACATTTAGAATAATTGCGATGTAACAGTAAATGTCCACTGTGGAGACAATGGGAAGTTATACAATTTTACAGCTAGAAAGAACCTTAGAGATCCTGTAATACATCCTCATATTTACAAATGAAAACAAGGTTTATGAGTTTAAGTGACTTGCCTACACCATAAGCTAGTGGTGGACCTGGGTTATTTAGCCCATCTTGCTCAATTATTCCCTGGTGAAATCCAGTGATGTAGTATGTACAAAATTCCTTCACAACAGCCCAATATCTGGCCAGAGAATCATTCTGTGGACATTCACATATTAACACAATCTCCTTGGTTTACTTCTGATATCCTTTATTCCTATGCTAATTTCCTGGCCATCACTGTCACATATATATACAGTGTGTCAATCTAGTCTCCCGGTATTTCCATCATGTCTTTATTTTTATACATACTGTAGTCAGAGATTAATCTATCCTTTAGCCTGCATTTTCCTCTCAAAAGCCTACAATGGATCTCTTATTGCCTTTTAAATTAGATTTAACCCAAACATTCAGCTTCTTCTTATTTGATAGCTGTTATCTATCAGGATATACTCTACTTCGGCAAGAAAATCTTATATCTTCTTATATGTATGCCAAGTGTTTTAGCCCCTAGATTTTGACAATGATATTACAGCATGCAACACTTTATGTCAAATACTGTCCTTAGAGCTTTAATCCATTATCTTCTTTAGCATTTACAATAATTCCATAGGTATTGCCATATTTACAGTTTATTGTTCCGTGATACAACTATTTTGACATACTATTATTCCACTGTGGCTGTTAAATACATTACCACAAACTTGGTAGCTTAAAGCCACGCAAATTGATGAGCTTAGAGTTCTGCAGGTTAGAAGTCTTACAGGGGTCTCACTGGGTTAAAGTCAAGGTGTTCACAGGGCTCGGTTCATCTCTGGAAGCTCTCAGGGGGAATGCTTCCTTGACTTTTCTAGCTTAAGGTCATTCATAGCTCTTATCATAATCCAACATCACGTAATTGTACTTGTTTTCTTTGTTTTATGTTTGCCTAACCACTGTAAAAATGCTCATTTTTTGTGGGCAGGCATTTTGTTTGTTCTGTTCTTAACTGTATCTTAGTATCTTAGAACACTGCTGGACAAGCTCTCAGTCAACTTGCATTAATGAATGAAAGCCAAAATTTTTATGTTGTCACTTAGTAACCATATTATCAGAAGGAAGTTTTAAACCTCAATTTTCTTATATGTAAGCTAAAGGTATTAATACCAAGATATTGTCTTGAGGAATAATTGAGGTTACATTTATGAATACTTGTAGCATAGTACCTGCCACATAGTATCAACAAATGGTATTATTATCATTATTAATATTATTAATTAAAGTAACATATATTCTTTTTTTTTTAATTTTTTAATGTTTATTTATTTTCAAGAGAAAGAGGGAGAGAAAGACAGAGCATGAGCAGGGAAGGGGCAGAGAAAGAGGGAGACACAGAGTCAAAAGCAGGCTGCAGGCTCTGAGCTGTCAGTACAGAACTTGATAGGGGCTCGAACCCATGAACTGCGAGATCATGACCTGAGCTGAAGTCGGATGCTTAACTGACTGAGCCACCCAGGTGGCCCTGCTTTATTTTCTTTATAGCACCTACACCTATCCAAGTTACTTTATTTCTTTACTCATTTATAAATTGTCCCATGAAAGCAAAATCTTGTGTGCTTCATCTCTGTATCTCTAGTACCTAGAATAGCAACTGGTACAAAGTAGGAGATGAAAAAAATATTTGTTGAATTAGTATTAGTTGTGTGTAGGAAAAGAACCTCAGGGAGGCTTTTATCCTACCATTTAAAGCTGGTTCTGTGTGTGTTTTCTTAAAAAGTTTTGTTGCAGAACTCAAAATAGGATAAAGAGTGATGGCTGAGTTGGTGACGATGATGAAAAGAAGTTTGAATTCTCCATACTGTAAAAGTTCTTAATGTTTTAAGTGTTATTTAAACCTATTAAAACCTGAAAGCAGGCATGAACACTTCCTTCAAATTGCACATCCCTACCGAACTCACATTATTTTGCATAATTCCCAAAGGCCCCTGAGAGGTCCTGAAAACTATTAGTCAATGTAACAGATGTTCCAAGTCTCAGTCACTTAGGGCAGGCTCTTACCTTGAGGTGATAGGGTGCAACCAATACAATGTATTATGTTGATGTAGCAGGAATGTGTATAGTTACAGAAAGCAATTATGAAGTTATTATTACAAGCCAACTGAAAAATTTTGAAGACCTGGAAAGACATGGAATGTTGGAGGTAGAGAAAACACTTAGGCAAAGCCAAGTCAGTAGTCTGGGTGTTTTGGAGAGCAAGAGGGAAGAAATCATCCTGATTCCAATATTTTTATCCTCAATAGACACATATTTTGTGTATTTTTCACATAAAATGTAGCTTTTTTTTTTTTTTTTTAACTGGGCTATGAGAAGAAATTGTGAAGGAAGAAATAAAAGTTCAGGAGCACTTTAATGAAATTTCCTCTATTTAGTTTGGACATAATAAACTTAACGCCAGTTTAGTTCTTACCATTTTACAATCTAGACCTCATTTACCACAGGATTATTATTTGGGGATTCCTTGATCTATTAAACGTGGACTTAACTACTGTTAAAACCCCGTAATGCCCATGGAACCGCATCTATTACAACTGCATACAGTATTATAGCTAAAAATATCACCAGGTCATGCAATGGACAAATATTCCTATTTCTATTGTGAGGGGGCTAAGGAAAGACTCTGAGCTACTTGAGCAGCAGATAGAGATAAAGAGCAGCTGTTCACTTCACATGACACAGCCTCCAGTGCCCACAGGGCAGGGTAAATCTTGCTCTCTTTGGATGGAAGGCTGACAACTAAAATTGGCTCAAGTTTACATGGAGGAATTCACTAGGAAAATCAGGTCCTCTTCTTAAATAATCCAAGAGAAGAAAATAAACCCACTAACCAAGAAAAAAAATACCAGTTTGGAAGCCTTTGTATAGTGTTCCAATGAAACTACTCGACATTAGAACAGAAAAATCTAGATTAGAGTCTGCCCCTAATAAATGTGGTGAGAATTCAAATAGCTCCTGAGCGTTATTTGTCATAATAGCACTTCATGGATGGATATTGAAACTCATTTTTTTTCTATTATTTTGCATCTTGTGGAAAAACAGGAAGCTTATAGAAAGAAAACTTTTAGGAAGAAATATCTCTATTTTTCCTAAAATTTATGTCAAACTCATATTATGTATTTTACATAATAGAAAAGATCACAACTATTACTTTTTATTAAAATCATGTAAAGCAAAAGAGAAACCACCCACTAAATAAAAATTGACTTATTTCATTTGGGGCTCTTCTCTGTTTAACGACTTGGTAAAATGCTGAGGAGTTTTTAAGAATGAGAACAACGCAATTGATCCTAGCCTTTAGGAAGATCCTTGTCAAATTTTGGCAAACAGCATTTAACAAAGTTACCACGTATCATCAAAGATGATAAGCTATGCAGGGCATGCTGAGGGAGCACCAAACAAGCAGAGGGGAAAATGCAGGGCAGCAGAGATAAGAGATGAGGTAAGAGAGAAAGCCTGAGCTGGCACACAGAGGGGCTCCTAAGTCAATACCTAGGAGCCTGTCCTGAACCTGAAGGAGAGCTGCTGACTGCATGTTAGACAGCGGACAGCTCCAAGTTATGAGACATGAATTTGGATGGCTGCAGGGAGAGAAAAACAGAGCTGAGTTGGAGACAACCGCAAGCATCCACCAAAGAGATTTTGAAGTCCTGAGGTGAATCCCAGAAATTTTGTATGTACAAAATAAAATCACAGATTTTATGACTGACTGTGAGTGAGGGAAGTCGGTAAAGAGAGAGTTGAAAAAAATGAAAACAACAGATTATGGGAAGGGGAGCAAGCCTAGCACAAAGAGGATCAATTCATCATGTGACCAGTGATAGGAAAGCACCACTGTGTAATTAACATGACCTCATCCCACATGTTCTGAAAGCCAAATATCTCATCTAGCAAAGAGATCCTTCGTATTTTGCTTCTCCAGACCCCTCAAAAGATCTTCGAAGTAAAATCTAAACCTTTCATGGGCCCAAAATTTATACTGGGAAGACACTGTGGCCTTTTCAAAATGTATATTATTAGCGGACCTTTTGAAGTTTGTGAACTTAGGACAAGGTCTAGCCTCCTACCCACCCCCCCCAACTCCACTTGCTAAATATCATGTTTCATTCATTAGTCTTTTATAAGGTAACTCCTGCTGGGCTGATTATTAGGCAACTAATTTTTAGAGGGAAGGTTGCTCTTAGATTTGTTCTCCTATATAAAGGAAAGTCTATAATTTAAAAATTAGTCAACTGTACTGAGGTTTAATCTACTTCAATGATATACACAGTTTAAATGTCTATTTCTAGAGTTTTGATTTTGATTGTATAATTCCAAAAAACCATTACCACAATCAAGAACTCACGTGTTTTTCTGATCTCCCCCAAATTTCCTTTGTGCTTTTTTCTAGTTAATCCCCGCTCCCCAGGCCCCTCAGCCCTGGCCCAGTGTGGTGGCCATGAAGGTACATCTCTTGGATCTCTACTCAGAAGCCAAAGAGCAACAGGCAGTGCTGTCAGTCTCCTGCCACAGTAGCTATGGGATCCACCTGCATATGTACCGAGGCAGCCTCCTGCCAAAGACCGGGAACAGCATGGAAACTAATGCTGGGAGATTTCTGCCCAGCGCGTGATTGAACCACCAATCTATGTTCCAGACCCCACTGTCAGAAGCCACGACTGCCTCAGAGCTGCCCTGCAGCCAGGGGCTCTTCCTACCCAATTCTTCCCTCTACCTCCCTTTGCACAGATAGTGAAACTGCATTGTGGTCTCGAGATTATATCTGGATTTATGATAATATTTCACTTATCTTCAGGCCTAATATTTTTTTAATTAAGGTTTAATTAACATACAGTGTTATATTAATTTTGGTGTGCAATATAATGATTCAATTCTACACATTACTCAGTACTCATCTAGATAAATACACTCTTAATTCTTCCTACCTATTTAATCCTTCCCCTACCCACCTCCCCTCTGTCAACCACCAGTTTGTTCTCTATATTTAAGAATCTGCTTTTTGTTTTCTCCTTTTTTGTTTGTCTTGTTTCTTAAATTCCACAAATGAGTGAAATCATATGGTATTTGTCTTTCTCTGACTTATTTCACTTAGCATCATACTCTCTACATCCATCCATGTTTTTGCAAGTGGCAAGATCTCATTCTCTTTTATGGCTGAGTTATATATATAATGAATTGTGAGCATAATTTGTTCTGGAAACATGCTTGTCATCCAAAGCTCTTGTATATCAAAGCGAATCTCAAGAACCATTAGCTCAGTTGTGATCATGTGATGTTCAGTATCATGGACTACTCGTATCACAAGACATCACTCATTTATCAAGTTAAAATTTATTACAAATGTTTGTGTGTCTTGCAGAACATTCACAGAACAAGTTACTCATCTCCACATATGAGTATTTTTTCCAGGCATAAAATGTATATTTAAAATTTTTTAATAAACATGTATTTCTAAGTGAAGATGTCTCCATGTTTTCAAATAAGATAATGCTGAACACACATTGTAATCAATTTTACATTTGACCTCACTGTTTTGGTAAATACAGTTCTGAAAACTGAGTTACAGACTCCTTCTTTTAAAATATTCTCCCCTTAACATGCACCTCTTTCCGAGATTGGTCAAGGCAATTTGGCACACTAAGGCAGCAATGTCCAGGAAGATCATCTCCCCCACTTTTTGCTTTAGTTTGAAGTTTTAATGTCAAAATAAATCTTAAAATAATCCTTTCACAAAAATAAGGCAACTTCATGCTGTAAAAATGTTATTTCTTTGTCAAAGGTTCATATATATATATATATATATATATATATATATATATATATAATTTCCTCTAGCTATTTACCTATCGATGGACACTCGGTTGCTTGTATATCTTGGCTGCTATAAATAATACTGCAATAAACATAGGAGTGCATATCTCTTTTTGAATTAGTGTTTCTGTTTTCTCTGGGAAAATACCCAATACTGGAATTACTGGGTCGTATGGTAATTCTATTTTTAACTTTTTGAGAAATGTTTATATAATTATCCACCATGGCTCCCCCAATTTGTACTACCCCCAACAGTGCACAAGGGTTGGTTTTTCTTCACATCCTCACCGACACTTGTTATGTTTTGTGCTTTTTATTTTAGTGATTCTCTATTGGCCATCTGTACGTCTTCTTTGGAAAATGTCTATTCTGATCATGCTTTATTTAAATTATTTGATTTTTTGGTGTTGAGTTGTACAAATTCTTTATCTATTTTGAATATCAACCCCTTATTGGATAGTTCATTTGTAGATTATCTTCTCTCATTCAGTGAGTTGCCTTTTCTTGTTGTTGATGGTTTTCTTTGCTGTACAAAAACTTTTAATTTTGGTGTAGTCCCAATAGTTAATTTTGCTTTGGCTTCCCTTGTCTGAGGAGGCATATCTCAAAATATATTGCAAATGCCAATATCAAAGAAATTACTGCCTATGTATTCTTTTAGGAGTCTTATGGATTCAGGTCTCACATTTAGGTTTTTAATTCATTTTGAGTTTATTTTTGTGTGTGATATAAGAAAGTGGCCCAGGTTCATTCTTTTGCTATATGTCTACTCATTTTTTAATGTTTTTTTTTAAATGTTTTTTAAATGTACTTGTTTTTGATAGAGAGAAAGAGTGGAAGAGCGGCAGAGGGAGAGAGAGAGAATCCCAAGCAGGCTCCACACTGTCAACGGAGAGCCTGGCACCGGGCTCAAATCGACGAACCGTGAGATCATGACCTGAGCCAAAATCAAGAGTCGGACGCCTAACTGACTGAGCCACCCAGGTGCCCCGTTACATGTCTATTCTTGTTAATACCACACAGTTGTGGTTGTTGTAGCTTTAAGAATACATTCTAAAAGTTGTTAATGGATCTCTTCTAACACCATACCATCCTTTGCTCTTTCAAGCCTGTTTTGGCTACTCTAGGTCCTTCGAGTATCTTTATAAATTATAAACTTAGTTTGTCAATGTCTGTAAAAACCCAGATGGAAATTTCTTGGTCTTTAGTGTAGAAGTTTTGTATATCTTTTGTTAAATTTATCTCTGAAATAGTTTATTATTTGACACTATTAGAAATGACATTTTAAAAAATTCATGTCTGAATTGTTTTTCCTAGTATACAAAAATTCAATTGATTTTGTATATTGATCTTGTATTTTCTGTCTTGCAACCTTGAACCATTTTACCACTTGTTTTATTGATTTATTAGGATTGCCTACACACGCAAACAGATCATTGGTGAATGCAGACACTTTTCATTCTCCTGTCCCAATTTTTATGCTTTTAATTGCTTTTTCCTGCCCTATTGTATTTATAGGACCTACAGTATGGACCCACTATCACATTGTCGAATTTATTGGCATATAGTTTTTCCTAATATTCTTATTAAGTAGAAATGGTGAAAGTAAGCATCCTTGCCTTATTCTCTTAGAAAGTGTTTAGTATTCCATGTTTAAATATGATGTTAGATTTTTGATAATTGTCCTTTATTAGAGTGGGAAAATTCCCTTCTATTCCTAATTTGCTGACTTTGCTAACTTAAAAAAAAATAAATTAGGAATGGATGTTCTTTTAGGTCACATGCTTTTCTGAATCTATTGAAATGGCCAAATGTTGAATAAATTATATCAATTGATTTTTAAATATTTATTCAATCTTTCATTCATAGGATAATCTCCACTTGGTCATTACACATTATCTTTTTAAAATGCTGCTTAATTTGATTTGTGAAAATTTTGTTCAGAAATTTTACTTCCAATGGTGTTAGAATTCATAAAAGAGGGATACCTGGGTGGCTCAGTCGGTTAAGAGTCCAACTTTGGCTCAGGTCATGATCTCATGGTCCATGGGTTCGAGCCCTGTTTCGGACTCTGTGCTAACAACTCAGAACCTGGTGCCTGCTTCAAATTCTGTGTCTCCCCCTCTTTGCCCCTCCCCTACTCACTTAGGCATGCTCTCTCTCTGTCTCTCTCAAAAATAAAATAAACATTAATTTTTTTTTTAATTCATAAAAGATAGTTGCCTTTAATTTTCTTTTCACAGTATGTTTGTCAGGTTTGGCATTAAGATTATGCTAGCTTCACAGAAGGAGTTGGGAAAATTTTCCCAATCCTCCATTTTCTGCAAGACCTCATTTAATTAATACTGGTGTCATTTTCTTCCACAAATATTATATGTAATTCACCAGTGAAACCATGTACACCAGGAATTTTCTGGGTGGGAAGGTAACTTTCTCCCCTCTGTATACATCTTATTTTTTGATTTTTTTTTACTTTTAATTCCATTATAGTTATAATACAGTATTATATTAATTTCATGTGTACAATATCATGATTCAACAATTCTATACATTAATCACTGCTCATCAGGATAAGTGTACTCTTTAATCTTCATCACCTATTTTACCCATTCCCCACCCAACTTCCTCTGGTTTGGGAAGGTTTAAGGTACTTACTACAATGCCTGCAAGGGATAAATTTTAGATTTCTATTTCATCTTATATTATGTGATAAACTGTATTTTCAAAATAACTTGTCCCATGGCACCTAAGTCGTTGAATTTGTATGCATGAAGTTGCTCAAGCTATTCTGTTATTACCCCTTTAATGTGTGTATGATCCGTAGAAATATGCATCCTTTAAGTTTTCACATTGGTAATTTGTGTTCTCTCAGTCAACCTGGTCTCTATCACTTCTTTTGGTAATTTCAAAATTACCAAAATTTCAAAAAGGCTTTTTAAACCTTTTTCTAGTTATATTTTGTTTTCTATCACAGTTAATCTCTGCTCTTATTGCTATTATTTCCTTTTATCACTTTAGATTTAATTATTTTTCTTAGTTTTCTACCATATTAAGATAAACGTTTAGACCAATAATTTTGGACCATTCTTCTCTTTAAAAAAAATTTTTTTTAATGTTTATTTATTTCTGAGACAGAGAGAGACAGAGCATGAGCGGGAGAGGGGCAGAGAGAGAGGGAGACACAGAATCCAAAGCAAACTCCAGGCTCTGAGCTGTCAGCACAGAGCCCGATGTGGGGCTCGAACTCACAAATTGTGAGATCATGAACTGAGCTGAAGTCGGTCGCTAAATCAACTGAGCCACCCAGGCGCCCCTCTTCTCTTCTAACATAAGGATTTAAAGCTACAGATTTCCTCTAAGTATTCTTTTGGCTGCATTCTACAATTTTTTTATTCATTTTTATTCATTAAAAAATAATTTCTTATGTCTCTTGTTATTTCTTTCTTGAGTCAGTAATTATTAAAAAGTTATTGTTTAATTTCTAAATATTTGGGGGCTTCCCAGACATCTTTCTGTTATTGATTTCTAGTTTATTTCTGTTGTGATCAGAAAAGATACTTTGTATGATTTCAACTCTATTAAATAAATTGAAAATTGTTTTATAGTCTAGAATGTGATCTCTCTTGGGCAAAGTTCTATGTACACTTGAAAACAATGTCTATTATTCTTATTTTAGGTAGAGAGTTCTATAAATGTTTATTAGGTTATAGCAGGTATAAAAATTCCCAGCCTCTGGCAGGTGACCACTTCTGTTTCTTTTGTAATGCAATTTTTATAAATGGTGCTACATCTAAGTTCTTATCTTCCATTATACCAGCTTAATTAGGAAAGAATAAAAATGTGCACTACACATAATGCAGGGATTGGTAAGATTTTCAAGCAAAAATTTTTAAAGGACAGAACTGAATAGATTTCCAACATAGAGTGTCCCTGAGTATTTCAATTTCTGTTATTCTTGGTAGACTTTTAGGTTTAAAAACTTATAAAGAGGGGCACCTGTGGCTCAGTTGGTTGGGCGTCCAACTTCGGCTCAGGTCATGATCTCACACTCTGTGAGTTCAAGCCCCACATCGGGCTCTGTGCTGACAGCTCGGAACCTGGAGCCTGCTTTGGATTCTGTGTCTCCCTCTCTCTCTGCCCCTCCCCTGCTCATGCTCTGTCTCTGTCTCAAAAATAAATAAAAACATTAAAAATTTTTTTAACCTTATAAACATACATGATTAATATGTTTGAATAATGAAAATAATCAAAGAGTTAATAATAATAAAACCAATGTTTTAGTAAATAACAAGATTAATAATAAAGGGATTAGACAGGGTCCTTGTGAGCACTGATAGACAGATTTAGGATGCTCTCAGAAAATTCCACACTATAATTTTACCTTGTGCAACTTTACTTGAAATTTCTTGTAAATAATTTGATAGTCTCTAAATGTAAGGTCAGGGGGTACCTGAGTGGCTCCGTTGGTTAAGCGTCCAACTTCAGCTCAGGTCACAATCTTGTGGTTTGTGAGTTCAAACCCCACATTGGGCTCTGTGCTGACAGCTCAGAGCCTGGAGCCTGCTTCAGATTCTGTGTCCCTTCTCTGCCCCCCTTTCCAGCTCACACTCAGTCTCTGTCTCTTTCTCAAAAATAAACATTAAAAAAGAATTGTAAAATAAATAAATATTAAATAAATAAATAAATAAATAAATAAATAAATAAATAAATAAAAGATCAAATGTTACATTATACTTTTCCTATTAAATTTTAAATCAATGTTCAGAAAATAGAAAGTATGCACTGTACTTGGAAACTTTTCATTGTTTATCTACAAGTTTTATATGAAATATTAACTTTAGCTTTATTGATAGAGAAGAAGCTGAGATACTTAAAGGATTAATATACCAATAGTGATACCTAACATTCTTTGAAAGTTCACTATGCATCACATATAGTGTGGATGCTTAATCTCGTTTAATCCTGTAGCAACACTCTGGAATCTATTGCTGTTACCATCACTTTACAGGTGAAGAAACAGTACTACAGCAGGTGTGTAACTGCACAGACTGGCAACACAGGTTCGCTGACTCTAGATCCAATACTCTTAACCACTACACTGTATAGCTCCTCATAGGAAGGACAGTTATTTTTGCTGAGCCACTTAGAAATTCCATAATGCTTAATCAAAATTTTAAATATGTAGGTTAAAAACAGCAAAATCTGGGATACAAGTTGTATAAAACTCAAATAAACACCCCAGGGGTTTGAAATATTAGAATAATGAGCATCTGATACATGTAGTACCCATTGTGCAATCAATCAAATTGTGCAACATGCGGTGCACAACCCTAAATGTTTTTGGAAATCACAGTGATATAAAAAGGCAATCTCAGAAAACAGGGATAGGTTTGAATACCATATACTCAGTTCAAGGAAAAGTCTCATTGAGACAGAAAATTAAAAGCAGTATGAAGGTCCATAAACATCCTTGGAATTCTTCAAGTGAATGAAAATTACTTAAGTATTCAGATACTTGGGGTATCACGTATAGCTTTACAAGTTAGTAAAAAGGATGGAAACCTGCTATTACCCTGCTCTCTCCCATTACCATTGTTAACTATATACATACACGACAGAATCAACTTTAAGAATAATGTGCCATCAAGGGATATGAAATATTTTGTCTGATCACATGCTTATAGTGCACACTAACTTACTCATGCACATTATTGCCTACAACAGCACTGTCCAATACAATTATTAGGTAAGTCACATATGTAATTTGAAATTACATTCTAGGTAACACATGAGAAAAGCTAAAAGTAACAGCTGAATATTATACTTAATTTAATGTAACATTCAAAATATCCACATGTCATCTATATAAAAATTATTAGGAAATTTTATGTTCTTTAAGTTTTTGAAATCCTATGTGTATTTTATACCACATGTCAATCCAGGCTAGCTACATTTCAAGGGATTAATAATATTATGTAAGTCTAGTGCCTACCATATTGGACAGTGCAGACAAGGAGGTGAACAGGAAACACTGAGCACCTATTATGGCAAGAAATTGTACTAGCTATTAGAGAACTAAGAGGAAAAAAATCACAGTCCAACACTAAAGTAATTGCAATGAAGATAGGGAAAAATATTTTGTACTGAAAAGATAATTAATACGAACAGCCATTTCTGACAAGTTCAATAGGAGTAGTGTAGGCAAATGGTTCTATAAAGATTTATGACAGGAATTTTTGTGATCTTGAGCAAAAGTATAGGCCTGAGATATTTGTGAATTAAGAAAAGATTTTAAGTATATACAGGAACATAGAAAAGCCTGATGTGTTCTGGTGACGATGAATGAACTGGCATTAGAGACTTCATATGATACATACTACATTTTGTGGATGTTCAAATGTTAGCCAACTCTTAAATGTGTGGATAAAAAATGAACAAAAGATATAACAACGTAAGAAAAAATGTGAGCACTAAAATATTGATCTGATGGCAAACTTTTGCATATGTTTGAATGGAAAATGATGTATGAAGCAGTGCAGATGGTAGTTAAAAATTTACTGGGAGGACAAGGTAAGCCACAGATAGATGAACTGAGCGCCTATGCACTAATGTAGGCATGAGTTAATAAGACTCCTATCCAAACCATAATGGAAGGGACAGGAAAGAGATTGAAAGAACAAATGGAAAAAATAAGGATCCTTAGAATCATATTATGGCAAATGTGAGGAGACTGTGAATACACCAAAGATTTATGCCATAGGTCATAGAGAAAATACCGATGTCTTAGGTGATAACTGATATGGAGGGGATCCTTGTTTGAGAAAAAGATTAGGCCCAACTTTAGACCAAAGTGATGATGTGATATCTAAAGTAAAATGTGCACTAGACAAAGAGAAATATGAGAGTGTATATTAAGAAAGAGAGCCCACTAGAAATATATAAAGAGATAAACATTAATGAGAATATATGATATTGCTGAGGAAAAAGCAAAACTCAGAGAGTAAGTCAGGAACCTACACACCTTAAATTGTAAAAGCATGAGAAACAGTTTTTGTCGAAGAGTGCTCTAGGAAATAAAGTGGAGATAAATAAAAGAATCAAATATCAAATAGGTGGAAAGACCATGAATTTTGGTATGTGCAAACATATAGAGCCTTCTAAATGTCAAGTTTACCGTTTTACGTGGCTGTTGTACAATGTACACCATAGAGTTTCAGAGTACATAAATGAAAGGAAGAGAGAATTGCCTGCATACTCATGAAATTCTTTGTTCTATTATGTTCTTGTCCATGATTTGCATAACATGACTGACTGTAATCTGATGATTGTGTGTGCCCTTTATTAATCAACCCTTGTATAAATCTCACAAGGATTTCTATTTCTCTAAAGACAAACCTGGTCTGCTAAATATTACGCACTCCAGGATGAATTTTAATAACCTCCGTAAAAGACTACCAGTCACATATTTGACACTTCTGTGTTTTCACTCTTCCCATGTCTGCTATTTTTATTAGTTTCTTTTATGAAATATGCTGGTTTCTTCATTTTTCCTCCTTAGAAACTCACTCCCCTCTACTCTTGCTCTGCACCCTGGGAAGATAACTTGCATGAACTACATCAGGGTTTCTCACCCTTGGCACTAGTGA